>NC_084833.1:122625615-123250615 GCF_033115175.1 Lepus europaeus | reverse complement strand
CTTTCTTTCTGATGGTCCATGAGGCACACAATAAACCGGCTCTGACAGTTTATATCTGTTCAGTTATTACAGTCACAGTCACCCTCAGGCTTAGGTTCAGGCCAGCAGGTGACCTGAATTACAGACCCTGTTGAGGGTCACCTCTCTAATCCGGCACTTGCCCACTCCTGTTGAACTAAACTCACCATCCCTCATTAGCTGCCTGACCCTCTGGGTCTCCAGAGGTGTCCAGGTACACCGGAATGCTGGGACAAAGGCAATATAGCTGCAGAGACAGCACTCAGCATTGCTGCATCCAGTAGTTTTCCCTGAGCACTTCTGTGTGTAGGGCTGTGCTTGGGTGCAGCCTTGCTTTGGTAATGGGTGGAGATTTTCAGGGTTGTAAGCAAGGACATCCTGGAAGCTGAAGTCTGTTGGTATTTGGGGATTGAACCATGGGATGGAGCTCTCTCTGTCTATGTCTCTCAAATACATTAAATTAAAAAATAAAAAAAAGGCATTCTAGGCCCTACTAAGTCTGAACGGCTGATAATAATATGTAAATAAATATGCGTATTTTAAAATCAAATTACATTGCTAACAAAATATAAGGGCGAAGTAGTCTGGAACCATAAGTGTTTGCCTTATCTCTTACATGAAAGTTTCCTAAATAAATGTTCATCAGCCAAAACAAATAAATGCACCAACAGTATCAACCTAATCTGTTATATTCTATATTCTCATCACAACAAAGGCAAACAAGGCCACCTTCTAATCCTAGGATAAGTCTGGTCTTCATTATTGCTCAGCCAAAGTAGGGCTGTGCTGTCCTAGCCCTTGTCCCAGTGTCCTCAAGTCACCAGCCGCATGCCTGTGATTGCTCCTCCTAAGAGCTCAGCATAGCTTCCTGAGCAGGGTCGAGCCCGGCATGGTGCTGTGTGTTCTTGTATCGCCTTTAGTCACTCGCTCGGCCAGGTCAGGCCAGTGTGCACTCCTGGTTGCCATGAGTCTTCCATCTAGTCTCCAGGGCCGTCTCTCTCCTGGGAGCTTGCACAAGTCTCTCAGCTCTGGTTGTCTGCAAGGATCACCAGGATACTTGAAAAGACAAACACACGTGAACAGCGGTGCTTGGAGCTCTTTTCTGAGGGGTTCTAATTAAACTGGGTGCGGTAGAAGCCTGCCCACGACCCTCCCAGAGTGCTTCTCTCTATGCCAACCTTAGCGATTTGAAGGATGTAGTTTCAAGAGAGAAAGCCTCCTAGCGGTTCACATCTTCATCTGTTCATCCATCTGCTGCACTTCCATCATACACACACAAAGAAATGCATAGGATTTACTCAGACTCTCGGTGCTCATCTTTTTTTTTTTTTTTTTTTTTTTTGGTCAGGCAGAGTTAGACAATGAGAGAGACAGAGAGAGAGAGTTATAGACAGAGAAAGGTCGTCCTTCCATTGGTTCACTCCCCTAATGGCCGCTATGGCCGGTGCTACGCCGATCTGAAGCCAGGAGCCGGGTACTTCCTCCCGGTCCCCCATGCAGGTGCAGGGACCCAAGCACTAGGGCCATCCTCCATTTCCCTCCCAGGCCACAGCAGATAGTTGGACTGGAAGAGGAGCAACCGGGACCAGAACCTGGGGTGCCGGCACCGCAGGCGGAGGATTAGCCAAGTGAGCCACGGCGCTGGCCGCTCATCCTTCTTAGAAGCTGAGTCGCAGAGGGAGCCAGCCTAGAGAGGACCTGATAGTTGCTTTTCCCTGGGAAGCAGAACAGAAAGATTATAATCCACATACCTTGTCCTTGAGGGACTGTGAGTCAGTAGAGGAACCAGAAACCAGTCCCACTTGGCGTCTCCCTCACTCCCCTCCCCTTTGGCAAGATACAATCCAAATTCCAGGGCCTGACAAGAGGAGGTTTCCCAGGATGCTCGGGCTGGCTCCCTTTAGCAGTCCAAAGCTGTTCCTTTGATCTAAGTCTTCCTCTCCCTTCTCTCTGTTCTCCGCCTCCCCTGAATTCTGATCCTGTTCCCACGGAAGCAGTAAAATAGATGACAGCAACCGAACTACACCTGTGTGACAAGGGTTCCGCATGGACAGGTCTCCCCAAACGTTTCCTCTTCCAGCTCAGCCCTCATTCAGATTCATCTGAGTGATATTTCGGCGATCATTCCAGAGGGGTCCACCATTGTCATTATCCATGGTGGGGATGGCTTCACCCTGCTCGCATGATCCGTTATGCCCTGGCCTATATCTAGTGGGTCCCTCCTCCCCACATACCCGATACCCAACCACCAATGTCTTCTCCACTGGGCAAGCACTTTGCCTGACTGTGTCTCTAACTTCAAAGAGACTCTTTCCTTCCAGGATGCTCCTCTGTATCTCTCTATTTCCCTCTTGTGAATTCTCTCTTTGCTGAGAGAATTAATAACACAATATCTTATGTTCTAATGCTCTTTGTTGAAGAATCTAACAGCATATTGAACTGCAAGGAATTGCTACATTCAGTTATGTCTACTGCTATAGACCTTAAAGTCTCCTAAGAGCAGACAATTTTCTTGAAGTATCTCATTTAAGTCTTTTTTAAAGATTAATTTTATTTATTTGAAAGGCAGAGCTTCAGAGAGAGAGAGAGAGAGGGAGGCACAGAGTGAAATCTTCCACTGCTGGTTCACTCTCAAAATGTCCTCAATGTCTAGAGCTGGGCTGGTCTAAAGCCAGGACCCAGGAGCCAGAAGCTTCTTCCAGGTCTCCCATGTTGGTACAGGGGCTTAAACACTTGGGTCACCTTCCACTGCTTTTCCATGCCACAGCAGAGAGCTGGATCAGAAGTGGAGCAGCCTGGGGCTCAAACCAGCACTCCTATGAGATTCCAGCACTGCAGGCAGCGATGCAGCCCACACGCCACAACCCCAGCCCCTCATTTAAGTCTTAAACTGCCATATGGTTTCATAGTATCGTCTTCATTTTATGTTGCTGAAACTGAGGCTCTGAGATATTTTTTTCATTGCCCAAAATTATGACTAGTGGGTTGCTAAAGCTAAAATTTGAATGTCTGTATTCTCTGTTCTAAAACTGATGATCTAAGCACCAGCACTGTGGCATAGTGGGCTAAGCCTCCCTCTGCAGCACCGACATCCCATATGTGCACTGGTTCTAGTCCCGGCTGTTCCTCTTCCAATCCAGCTCTCTGCTATGGCCTGGGAAAGCAGTAGAAGGTGGCCCAAGTCCTTGGGCCCCTGCACCATGTGGGAGAACTGGAAGAAGCTCCTGGCTCCTGGCTTCAGATCAACTCAGCTCCAGCCATTGCAGCCATCTAGGGAGTGAATCAGCAGATGGAAGATTTTCTCTCTGTGTCTCCCTCTCTCTGTCTGTAGCTCTACATCTCAAATAAATAAATAAAATATTAAAAAATAAAACTGATGGCCCTCATCCTGAAACATGCTACCTTTCCTGATTCAAATGTGTGTCTTCTCTGCCTAGTACAGAGTAGGTAGTAAATAAAGTGACCATGAAATGAATGAGGCCAGATACACAGTATTCCAGTTTCCCCTAAGGAAGGCCTAATTGCTACCCATTGGCCTTGGCTCTTCTCCCCTCCCTCCCTTCCTCTGTCCACCTGTCCCCCTCTCCCTAGTAACTCAGGGCATTTTTCGAGTTGTTTGTTGTTTTGTTTATACTCCAAATATTGCATCTGCTCCTGCAGCCCGCAATGCCATCTCCCAAACACCCCTTTTTTGCTTCCTGACATTTTCAATGTCTGTTGCCAAGACCAACCGTGATTCTTGTGATATGGGCTGTGTGCGAGAGCTGGTGACAGCCAGAAACTAACTGACAAGACACGCCTGTCAGGCCTTGGGTCATAATGAGTTTGCCATTTGAGAGGCCTGGACCAGCGATTTTGTTTGGGTTCCTCCTCCCCTCCCTACTTCCTACAGATTGGCTCAAAGCAGGTTTTTCTCAGTGTAAGAACATGCAGACATGACACATTCTCAGAACAGGAAAAGGCCACACAGCTCCATATAATGTCCTCTACTGTTAATATTTCCAGTGATTCTCCATCTTTGTAAAAGAGATTGGCTGATTGCCAATGACATAAATGAAGACAGGAGAAGACTTGCTGGTGTTTGGCTTTGGGTTATTGGAGGAAAGGTCTGGGTGGATGTCAGGTCTACATCTTCACTTTAGAGATGAGGAACCATGGCCGGTATTGCGGCTCAATATGCTAATCCTCCACCTGTGGTGCCGGCACCCTGGGTTCTAGTCCCTGTCAGGGAGCTGGATTCTGTCCCGGTTGCTCCTCTTCCAGTCCAGCTCTCTGCTGTGGCCCAGGTGTGCAGTGGAGGATGGCCCAGGTCCTTGGGCCCTGCCACCTGCATGGGAGACCAGGAGAAGCACCTGGTTCCTGGCTTCGGATCAGTGCCATGCGCCGGCCACATTGGCCATTGGTGGGGTGAACCAACGGAAAAGGAAGACCTTTCTCTCTGTCTCTCTCTCTCTCTCTCACTGTCCACTCTGCCTGTCCAAAAAAAAAAAAAAAGAGAGAGAGAGAGAGAGAGATGAGGAACCAAGGTCTGGAAGCTGATGGGTTTTCCCAAGCGCACGGGTATTTAGAGCTGAGCCCAGATCAGAAAACAGATTTCCTAAGGCATGGAACAGCAATCACAGCACAATTGCAAACTACAGCCTTTAGCAAAATGAACCAGGTACCTTGGCTACGATGGTGACCAGAGGAAGCCCCTCTGTGATTTGTCTTTCTGTGCAGGACTGCCCCCATTCCAAGCTCCTCAAAGTGCTCTCGAGTGAGGGAGTCACTTCCAGTGAGGGACTGTCTGCAGGACTGAACCTCCCGCAGTGGGGATTTTTGTGCTCCATCAGTCTGATGCCTTTGTAAAAACTCTCTAGCTGAGGGGCTGTGCTCTCTCCCTACATGGGGGAGAACATTGCTCTGGATGCCAGGACAGCAAGTGACATACTGAGGGCAGCCCCTGACTGCTCCTCCAGGATCATGGCACCAAGTCCTGCCTTCTGGAGATATTGTGCAGATTTTCATCACTATAATGAAATACTAGAGGCAGGCTAACTCGATAAAGAAAAGAGGTGTCTTGTACTCACAGCCAGGGATGCTGAATGTCCAAAAGGCATTGCGTAGTCTCTGGCAAGGGCTTCCTTTCACCTCCCCCCTGACTGGTGGCAACTGTGGGAGTGGGTGTGAGAGGGAGAAATCACACTTTGAATGAGGAGGCCAGAGAGACAGGGAGCAGGCTCCAGATTTTGTAACGAGTCACTCTTCCAGAAGACTAGAATGCCCTTCCAAGGGCAGCACCCCCAGTGCCTGAAGGACCTCCCCACTCAGTCCCATTTCTAAGAAATTCCATCACCTTGCATTGTCACCAAGCTGGGTTAAAGCTTCCAACACATGGACCTTTTGTGGGGACAAACCAAACCACATCTAAACCACAGCACTCACAGTTGCCATTCTGGTAACCAGTTGAGTCCAAGTGAAAAGAGCCTTTTCTCAAATCGAGTAGTTCCCCCTCCCTGGCAGGTACAGCAGCTCACAAGAGATCTATGAGGACTCACTCTTTACACCATGTCCCACGTGAGCTGACATCCTGATCCCACAAGTCATGTTGATTACCCCTCAAGGCCCAGGAAATGCCGTGATTCAGACATAGCGCCTCAGACACCCAGATGATCACCAGAACAGCTGTGACATGTTCTCCTGGAGATAAGCACAGATGCTAGGACATGTAACGCTGTCATAACATTTGAGGGGAGGGTTCCTCGGAAGCAAGCTGGTCATTGGCATCGCAGTTGTGCTCACAGAGACTCTGTTGGGCCACTCAAGCCATTTTCTCCCTACCGACAGTTGAAGAACAATTCCATGCAGTTCACGCTGAACATTTTTCTTAACTGGAGCATCGAGGATGTCACATTCTTAAATTGCTGTGGACACTGGTGAGATTATGAAAGATTCCAAACTTCCTATTTCTTTTTTTTTTTTTTTTTTTTTTTTGGACAGGCAGAGTGGATAGTGAGAGAGAGACAGAGAGAAAGGTCTTCCTTTTTGCTGTTGGTTCACCCTCCAATGGCCGCTGCGGCCGGCACATCGTGCTGATCCAAAGCCAGGAGCCAGGCGCTTCTCCTGGTCTCCCATGCGGGTGCAGGGCCCAAGGACTTGGGCCATCCTCCACTGCCTTCCCCGGCCATAGCAGAGAGCTGGCCTGGAAGAGGGGCAACCGGGACAGGATCCGGCACCCCAACCGGGACTAGAACCTGGTGTGCCGGCGCCGCAAGGCGGAGGATTAGCCTGTTAAGCCACGGCGCTGGCCCAAACTTCCTATTTCTAAGGGGAGAAAAGGACAGGCTGGTACCAAGATTGAATTCCTTTACAAGGCTTAAGGAAATGGAAAGACACATGAAACATACAGAATGGTTTCATGTGCAAATCTAGAGTGGTGTAAAGAGTGTGCCTTATGAGGACAGATTCACTGAAAACAGAGACCACATTTCTCTTTACCTTGAGCTCCTAGTGCCCATTCAATTCCATGGTGCAGATGTGTGAAAGTTGTCAATCAAAATGGAGTCACTTTTGTCAAGCTCCAACAGAAAATCAAGAGACAAACAAAGCAAGATAGTTATGGAGGAAGGGATCGCACGTGTATATGTCTTTCTTGATAATTATTCACAAAAAGCTGCCAGAACCACAACCTTGCACAAAGAACACTGCAGCCTCACACACACACACACACACACACGCTTCCGCAAGGACGTGTGCTCAGCCTCTTTAATCTTGGACCAGTGCCATTCTTGTTAGGGATCCTTGTGGCTAAGGACGAGTGTTTTCAGACTGTCTTATGTCATCGTCCTCATTTTGCACTGGAAGCTTTCTCTGGGTTCAATTTCTAGATGACCACTGCCATGTATGAGGGCATGCGTCCCCTCCCCATAGTGCTCTGCCAGTCCCCAGTAAGCCTCTGAGTCTATGGGAGGGAGGATAGGTTCTTTCCCTGCATGTATTTCGTTGGTAAGTTCAATACTGCTGGGGTGTGTCCCCTATCAGAACCTACTTCCTGTCCTGGTATTTCCCTTAGCCCTGCTCTCTTGATTTTATCTGGACTGAGGGATAGGAACAGAGAGGCACAGACTATTCCCTCCCCAGTAACCAGATTACTCACCGTTCACCAGTGTTTGCACAAATCCTTCAGCTTCTCTACTCAGTTTTCAGAGAAAATTAAATTTATAAAAAAATCTAGATTTCTTTTTTATTCTTTATGGGTAGAGCTTCCCCCCCACCCCAGCCCAGTTCTTTGCTTGAGACAGGCAAATGATTGAAATAGAGAAAAATTTCATTTCTCTGCCTGCTGTGGGAAGACAGTTTCCAATAACGATTGAGATTCTCTGAAGAGCCTGTGGCCAGGTGGGCAGAGATAGCAGCGGTGGCGGGAGTGGGCATGAGATGGAGACAGGCGGGGGCTTCCGTTTGAAAGCGGCTCCAGGAGGCTTCCGCAGCTCTGGGCAACCGCAGCTGGAGGGCAGGACTCTGGCAGGGAGGAACAAAGTCGTGAGTTTGCTGAGACCACAGCCGGATTTTGCCTTCAGTCCTCAGCCAGACAACTGCTTATCAGGAGCCCTCAGACTGGAAGACAGGAAATTAAGGCTGGATTGCAGGTCCATTTGTGCTAAGCTGCCCACGGTTGCTCGGGAGAGCTCACACCTCTGCACTCTCAGGCAGCAGCACCAGGCATATTTTGCAGCACGAATTTAGACCTGTTCCAAGGGGTCAGGGCACCCAGGGTCAGTTAGCCACAACATCATGACTGCTCGTGAGATGGAAGGCGTGGTGACACGCAGAGACCTCTGCAAATGCGGCTGACGTCCTCTGTGACTGCTGTTTATGTATGGGCTATGAAACGAGGGAACGTCCAAATGCACGCCCAGTGGCAGGTCAGAGAACAAGAACCACATTGCTGTGGAATCCCCCAGGTTTCAGCACCAGAGCGGTACCAGCGGTTGGGCACACGGGCACTGGAATGAAACCCACTTGGGTCTTAATTCCTGCCTCGCTGTGGAGGAAGCCGAGCGAGAAGGGGCAAGTTGTCAGCCTCAATGCTCTCAACTGTAAAATGAGGATTACACAGACTTGGTGAGATTTCCATCAGAGTTTGGTTAGGGACATCAGAGTTCATCATGTTTTTTGTATTCCTCACCACTGAACTTGGAATCAGGCAGATTTAAGGCAAACCAGACTAACAGGAAGATTAGGTTGGCAAGGGTGTGAAATGGGAGAATACAGTTGGATGTGCAGCTCCAGTAGCTAATATCCCCATAAGGAATCCAAGCCTCCCAACTCAGGTTCCTCTCCTGGGGCTCCCTCACTTCACCACACACACATGCAGGTGTGCACACACACACACTTGTAGGCACACCACACACATATGCACTCGTGCAGACACACCTCCCACACATATAGGAACACAGATATTTCCAATTATCCAATGGATAAGCTAAGGTTCCTTCATGGTGCATTACATGAGGGGAATCTCTAAGTCCAAGGGGTTGATGAGGAAGGTGAATTGTATTTCCTTGGGCCCATTATACTTACAGTATTATCATCTTGTTGATATTGCTTCGTAACTTGTGTGTCTGTAAAGGAATGGATTTATATAACACCTCTTTTTTTTTAAGGGAAACCAAAACAAGAGAATAACAATAATTACAAAACTGTTCATTGTAAATTTCCTGAATCTCCTGCTATCTTTGCAGGAAATTTTAAAGGACTGAATTTTTAAAGGACTGCTATGGCATCCCACAAACAATTGGAATGCAAGCTTAAATCCCACCTACACCATCTCAGTGACCTTGGACACTTCCCCTCAATTTCCTCACCAACGAAATGAGACAATAATATCAATCTTGTAGTGTTCAAGTAAAGTAATTATATTAAGGATCTTGACAATAGTAGGTGCTATTATATGTACATATGTGCGTGTGCGTTCAGAAAGGAATACATTTAACAAGGAGTCACTCAATTGGCTCCCCCACCCACCTAGCTCCTTTTAATAAGACATTGTGGCTTGTAGCAATATTACTGTTGCAGCATCTTTTCTGTGTGATAATCTCATCAAAAAGTAAAGCACAAAAGGTTAAGACATCACTTGCAACACTGATATCCATAAGGACACTAGTTTGAGTCCCATGTCTGATCCAGCTTCCTCAAAAAGCAGTAGAAGATGGACCAAGTGTTTGGGCCCCTGCCAGTCATGTAGGAAACCCAGATGGAGTTTTGGGCTCCTGTGTTCAACTGGCCAAGCCTCAGTCATTGCAGTCATCTGGGGAGTGACTCAGCTGATGGAAGACGTCTCTCTCTCCCACTCTCTCCTTCTCTCTAACTTTGCCCTTCAAATAAGGAGATAAGCCCTAACATGAAAATTATTGTTATAAAAAAAGAAGTAATGTACAAATATTAATGAATACATAAAGGGCTTATTTTTGTGGATTTTTGCTTCTAAAAAATGGTACATTTCATTTGCTATAAAATGTAGGAGTCAACTCCTCTTGTTGATCAATCAGCACATTTTCTTTATTCCAGCAAAAAAAATGATTAAGACAGTTGGGACTGCAATGGGCATTTGGCCTAGCAGTCTAGCAATCACAACACCTGTATCTCACATTGGAGTGCATGGATTGATTTCCAGCCCTGACTCCTGACTTCAGCTTCCTGCTAACGCAGAGCTCCGTGGCAGTGGTGATGACTCAGTAATTGTGTTTCTGTCACCCATGTAGGAAACCTGGGTTGAGTTCCCAGCTCCTGACTTTGGCCTGACTCAGTCTCACTTGTTGGGAGCACCTGGGGAGTAAACCAGTGGATGGCAGCTCTCTCTGTCTTCTCCCTCTCAGAAATACACATTACAAATGAAGAAAAAGAAAATAAAACCAGGACTTGTGAAAAGGGGAGCAAATTCATTGCATATTTGCAGGCCTGATGTTAGAAGATTAGAAATGGGTTGTGGAGGTAAGGAGTCAAGGACAGGAAGGAGCATGGGTGCATGCTCTTATCTGAGTGACTGGACCTGGAAGAGGGCAGCAGCCTGCACCAAGCGAAATTAAGGGTGGATGAAAGAGAATATCTTTGTGGTTAAAGCAAATAAGTAGATGAAGGTTTGGCATTGCAGCGTAGTGGGCAAAGCCACCACCTGCCTTGCCAACATCCCCTTATGGGTGCCGGAATGAGACCTGGCTGCTCTATTTTTTATCCAGCTCCCTCCTAATGTGCCTGGGAAACAGCAGAAGATGGACCAAGTACTTGGGTCCCTGTACCCATGTGAGAGAACTGGAAGAAGCTCCTGGCTCCTGGCTTCAGATTGGCCCAACCCTGACCATTATGGCCATCTGGGGATAGAATTAGAACATGGGAGATTCTCTCTCTCTCTCTCTCTCTCTCTCTCTCTCTCTCTCTCTCTAACTCTGCCTCTCAAATAAATAAATAAATCTTTAAATAAAGGGAATAGATGAACTTGAAATACCCATGAGACATCTCCATGTATGGAAATATGTCTGCAATTTGAGAGAGGTCTGGAAATTTTCTGCCAAAAGGAAACAGTGAAGCCATTGAAATGAATGATGCCATTCAGTGATTTGAGGGATATCTAAAATTACTGTGGCAGAGGGGTGAATAAAGAGAGAAACCTGGCAGAGAAGTTAAAAATGAACTGGGTGGACTGACAGTGTTGGTATCACTGGAGAAGATCAACAGTTTCAGATGCTCTGCAGAGAACTGAAAAGATGGGGAATAAAACTCTCTACATCTTATAAGTACAGCACCATCCGGACTTAAGATATATTGGATACCACTGGGTTAGGGATTCATGAGTGAATGGACATAGGTAAAGGCATTAATCCTCTTTTTATAAGACTGAAGGGAAGAAGGGTTTTAGTTTGTTTATTTCTTCTTTCTTTATGAAGAAAGATTTAGAATTGAGTATGAGGTATATAGGTTGAGGATTATAAGTGGGAAGGGACCAAGATCCCAAAGGAGCTGCAGGAGGCAGGAAGGAGCAAAGGAAGGAGAGGAGCCGGCGGGGGTTCACAGGACTGTGAGTGTCACCCAGGAGGGGACAGTGAGTCATCACTGGGGGAAATTGTGGAGGAGGGTGAGGCTCCCGACCTCCACCCTGCAGGGAAGGCAGAGAATTTCCTGAGGACTCTGGGGAGAACTCAAGTGGTGAGGGCTCAGCTGAGGCTGCAAGCACCATGGTCTTGGCTTATTTCACTCTTTTTAAATTTTATTTGCATCATTAAAGTGTATTAGACTTGCCAGGTCAAACATCATTTTTCAGTGTCCTACTTTGGGATATAAAAGGAACTGTTCTCATGTTATTAATAATTATGGTCCTGATCATATTGACCTATGTAGGTGAGTTTTTAAATATAATAATTGCCATTCACAAAATACTTTCTGCAGAGGGTCATATTTTTCTTGTTCCAAGGTTTTTGTATTCCACAAATTGTTTCTAGTTTGGGGACATTAATTCCTGATAGTGAATCTTGGGTTGATTTTATCTTTGAATCATTGGCTATCATTTGTTCTCTAACCAACTCTCTTCTTTTTTGCTTTTTGTTATCCATTAGTGGGGATGTGAACAACCTAAATATCTCACCAATGAACCCAGTAGACCCTCTATGTCTGCAGGTTCAGCATTTGTAATCCAATCAACCTCAGACCAACCACATTTGAAAAACAATTTTGTCAGCCGGTGCCAGCGCCAGCACCGTGCATTGTGCAGGCCTTAGCGGCCATTTGTGGGGTGAACCAACGGAAAAGGAAGACCTTTCTCTCTGTCTTTCTCTCTCTCTCACTGTCTAAATCTGCCTGTCAAAAAAAAAAATTTGTCAGAACTGAGCATGTACAGATATTTTTCTTGTCATTATTTCTAAGATAATAAAGTATAGCAACTATTTATGCAGCATTTGCATTGCATTAGGTATAATAAGTAATCTAGAGATGATTTATATGGAGGATGTGCAAAGTTTATATGCAAATACTATGTCACATCATATATGAGGCTTGAGCATCTGTGGATTTTGGTACCTGTGGTGGGACCTGGAAGCAATCCCATGGGCACTGTGAGAATACTATACATTGATTCATTGATGAGCAGTAGGAGGAGATGAAAGGAAATATGTCAAAAGGATAAATAGGTTTTGTTTGGAAATTTGAATAAATAGGTAATAGTTTAATGGTATGGGTGTTAAGCAAGGACATGATATTAGTGTCAACAACAATTCACACAATGGCCTTTTTCTTTTCATCAACAAACACTTATAGAATTCTATATGCTGGGCACTCAGTGGGTAGTAAATAAACAGATCCACCTTTTGTAATGCTCTCAGTGTCCAGCAGAGAGAGAGAATATTTTCAAATAGTACCCATGTTTTTAGAGGTAAAATAAGATAGAATGGTGATAACATCCCCTAGGTAAGTGGGTTTTTTTTTTTAAGATTTATTTATTTATTTGAAAGTCAGAATTATACAGAGAGAGAAGGAGAGGCAGAGAGTAGAGAGGTCTTCCATCCTCTGGTTCACTCCCCAGTTGGCTGCAACAGCCAGAGCTGCACCAATCCGAAGCTAGGAGCCAGGAGCCTCTTCCTGATCTTCCATGAGGTGCAGGGGCCCAAGGACACAGGTCACCTTCCACTACTTTCCCAGGCCATAGCAGAGAGCTGGATCAGAAATGGAGCAGCCAGGACCCGAACCGACACCCATGTGGGACGCTGGCACTGGAGGTGGCAGCTTTCCCTGCTAGGCCACAGCGCCGGCCCCTGCCAGTGGTTCTGAAATGCTGTTCTGCACCCTGCTGCTGGCCCACCACGAACCCCACGCATGTGGAAGAATAAGAAAAACAAGAACACGGGAGGCCACCCATGTCCTCTGTGTCAACGGCTGTCCTTCAACCTGGGATTGGTTCAACCTCGATCTTTGTGAAAAAAGAAAAAATGCACCCGTTGCAGTGTTCGGAGCAGTGGCTGAAACACCAATTTGGATGCGTGCATCCCATATTACAGTGTTTGGGTCTGAGTCCCAGCTCCACTCCAGATTCCAGTGTCCTACCAATAGACACGACAGGAGGCTGCAGGTGATGGATCAGATCACTGGGTCCCTGCCACCCAGATGGAAGACCTGGCATGAGTCCCCCACTCCTGGTTTGGACTGGTCCAGTGCCTGCTACTGCAGGCATTTGGGGAGTAAACCAGTGAACGGGAGATCTCTCTTGCTCTCCTAAAATCAAAAGAAAAGAGAAAAAAACATATTCCTCATTTTCAAAAATTAATAATGAGGGAAAACAGACAATTTTACTTGGCAAAATAAAAGGTTTGCCAGTTACTTCTTGTTCTTTTATTCTCTTAAAATCACCAACTTATGGAATTGCTATTGAAAATGAGTCAAGTTGTTCAGGAAACACATTTTTTTGAGGAAAAAAAAAGGGGGAATTTTCCAGTTGGCACAATACAGGTAGGCTGTTGACAACTGATGTGATTTACCCAATATTTCCCAGGGCTGTCACTCTCCCAAGCTGGATAGTGTGTGGACTCTGCCAACCAAACTCTCCAGGAAGTTGAAGGGTGCTTGACAATAAATCAATTTAATTGCTAATTGTGGTCTGGCCCCGAAACATTCTTCAGGCATCTAAATTCATAGCTGCCACTCTGACCCTAAGGGGAGGAGACTAAGTCTGAATGACAAAATCTACATGGCCCTGGGCAAATCGATTTAAATGAGGGTCAAGATTTTGAAGAAAGGTCTGAGCATTCCCACTGGGTTGAATTGTGTTTTCCCTTCCTCTCTCTGGCTTTTTGTCTCTTGTAATATTTGCAGTGGAAATTCCAATGGGGGGGAAAATGCATGTTGGAGTTCAACCTGACTAATGCTTTTTTGAAAGTCTTAAAGGACTCAAGGTGGAATGGCAGTGGCGACTCCCTGCGCCTGGAAGGGCCAATCCCGTTACCCACAGGCCCTCCGCAAACCTAGCATCCAGGTGCTGTTCGTTTCCCAGGACCGCTCTGATAAAGTACTGCAGCTGAGTGGCTTCAAGCAACAAGATATCATGGTTTCCCGCTCTGGAGGCCAAAAGTCCACAGCAAATCCATGCTGCCTCTGAAAGCTGAGGGAAGATTCCTCTTGCAGCTCCTGGTGGCTTTTTGGAAAATTGTCAGTGTTCTGTGGCATGCAGGTGCACTTCTTGGGCTGCTCTGCCTCCGTTGTCACATGACTCTCCTCCTGACACGAGTACATCTCTCTCCTCTTCCTAGCAAGGCAGCGCTCATGGTGGATCCAGGGCCCACCCTATTCTAGTGTTAATTCATCTGCCAAGATCCTAACATCAAGTAAGCTCCACCTGAGGTACTACTGGGGGTTAGGACTTCACCATGACTTTTGTTTTGTTTTGGGGATGCACAATTCATCCTATAGCAAGTGCTTGGTATTCAACTCAGTATTGGAGCTATCATGGTAGGACATTTTCGATGGGTATGACAACTATGGAATACAAAGGTGTGTCATTTCCTTGGTGCTAGTGCACAGATAGATAGATGACAGACAGAAATCAGCTGGCAATGAGACAACTCCCTCCTCAAACAATCAAGTATCCTCAAGGTGGAGGGGGCCCCCCAGATAGTTAATGGGCTCCTTTTCTAGGCAACAGCATAGTCTTCCTATAGAAGCAAGAAGACCACTCTCTCTGTCCCTTCTGGCTTAGCAGGGCCCTTGAGCAATTATTTAATGACCAAGAAGAGGTCTGGTGTGGTGGCACAGCAGGTTACACTGAGGGCAGCTCGAATCTCAGCTGTTCTGCTTCTGATCCAGCTCCCTGCTGAAAGCACCTGGGAAACCAACAGAGGATGGGCCAGGTCCTTGGGTCCCTAACTCTTGCATGGGAAATCTGGATGGAGTTTCTATCTCCAGTTTCTAGCCCAGCCCTGGCCATTGTGGCCATTTGAGGAATGAACCAGCAAATGGAAGATGTCTTTCTCTCTTTTTCTCTCTCTCTCTTCACCCTCTGTCATCCTGCCTTTCAAACAAAAAAATCTTTTTTTTTTTAAAAGATTTTATTTATTTATTTGAGAGGTAGAGTTTCAAACAGTGAGAGAGAGACAGAGAGAAAAGTCTCCCTTCTGTTGGTTTACTCCCCAAATGGCCACAATGGCCAGAGCTGTGCCAATCCAAATCAGGAGCCAAGAGATTCTTCCTGGTATCCCATGAGGGTTCAGGGGCCCAAGCACTTGGTCCATATTCTACTGCTTTCCCAGGCCACAGCAGAGAGCTGGACTGGAAGAGGAGCAGCAGTGACTAGAACCGGCACATATGCAATGCTGGTGCCCCAAGTGGAGGATTAACCTACTGCACCACAGTGTCTACTCCAATAAATAAAATTAAAGAAATAAAGAACCAGGGGGCATTTTTTACTGACTAATTTAAAAATGTTTCAGTAAAGAAGAGCTTCTGTCTCCTGAACTCTGATTCCACCAGAGCAAGAACACAGCACACTCACAAGATTGCAATCTTGGCCTTTCCAGGACACACTCAGGACAACTGGGAACTCAGTGAGAGGGGTGTCAGGGCTCAGATCCTCAGGATGCCACACGGCTTGGGAGCAGGGCCTGGCATGTAGCTGTGGGCGCTGCTCCCTGACCCCTACTCCTGAGCTGCTCACTGCTCACACAAGGTTACTTGGAGAGCTTGAAGGCAGCTGCTCTTCTCCCCTGTTTCTAGACTCTTCCTTTCTTCTGCTTGTTCATTTGGGTGCTGGAGAGAAAGTGCTGGTTTGCGTCCCTTCTCGGGGGCCTGCTAGAATAAAAGGAAAGATAGTCACGCCCACCCACAAGCTTTGATTTCCTGGCATGGGGCACCCACTTCCAGTGAGCTGCTGCTGGCTCCTGCTCCCCCAACCCTCCTTGAAACCCCTGGCAGCCTTCTGAGATTAAGTGCAGAGCTCTCGAGCAATCTACACCCAGCAAGAAGTCACTCTCTCAGCAGCAGGCCGAGTGTTCCAGACCGTCGTCTTATTAAGAGCGAACGGGAATTTTGATTTAAAGGAAGGCCCTTAATTTTCCAACAAGGAGGGGAAGCGATAACATTTCTTCCAACCCCTGCTGACTCGCCACTTCACAGGAGCGTGGCTTCTCCAGGGCTCAGTCATTCTTTTGGGCTTGGATATTTTGTCAAAGCCTTTCTTGTCAAAGCCTTTTTTTGGTCAAAGCCTTGTTTCGCTGTCCAAGCCACCTCTTCCCCTGTCTCTCACCCCTCTTCCTCTTGATCCAGGCTTGGCGGAAAGGGGCCAGGCTGGAAGGACATGGCCATGACTTTGAGGTGACTGGCTGGGTCAGAAACACAAATGGAACTTCCTGATCAGCAACCCTGTCTCTAAGTAATGTGCTATGTATGAACTATCTACATCCTGATATATGCCCCATACTACGGTGCTTCCTGGGTCTCTTTGTGGCATATTTTACGTAGTCAATAATCCTGTGTCTGATAATAAACACGTGTGATCTGCATGAGGTCTGGACTGTTTGATTTTTTTGTTCTTGTTTTACCATCAAATTACATTTTACTTTTCAATCTTTTTTTCTTCAGTTCCAATATCCTACAACTGCTTAAATAAAGCTCATTTCAATTTGCAATTCATCACTTGTCCTATCTATCACAGAAGGCAGTGTGAGAGCTAAGAGACCTGAGCCTCTTTAAGGGGATGATCTGTGTACCGAGTACTGCTGCCTGCCGGTGATAACTGTCTGAAGTCCCATCCTTCCTCTCGCGAACAGTCCCTGTGCTAGTGGTAACTCACACAGTGAAACAGACAGATGGGGCAGGGGGTGGGTGTCCACTCTAACAAGTTGCATTATGTTCTTTGGTTTGCACCTCTGTCTGTGTGTCAAACCCTGAGTGACGTAGATACAGGGCCTGGAAGTTATCACTGCTATCATTCTCACATTGAGCACAGAGCTTGGTGCATAGTGAGTGCTCTCCTAATGTTGTAGCAGGAAGAACAGACACAGACACTAAGAAATGAACAAGAAAGTCATTTGGGACTCAGTGTGCCTATCAGTATATATTATAAGTGGCTGTAGTTCTGATAGCAATTTCGTATTTGCGGTAGTTTCTGGCATTGTCATGGATAGGGTGAGACTCTCCCTTCTACCAATCAGTTTCTAAGTTTCAGTGCCTTTTTCAGGAACATGAGGGGAACAGCTCCAGCTGTTTCCTGGTGTTGTATGTGTTCAGTGAAACAATGCGTGCAAGTATTTAGTGTGGTGTCATACAGACAGTAAGTGCTTGTCACCAGAAAGATACTTGGCATCAATAGATGTGTTTATATTGTATATATTCAATGTTTATTTATTTGAGAGAGAGAGAGAGAGAGAGAGAGGGAGCAAAGGAGGAGGCAGAGAGAGAGAGAGAGAGAGAATAGGAGAGAGGGAGAGAGGAGAAGGAGAGAGTTCCCATCTACTAGTTCACTCCCCAAAGATGCATCAAGGCTAGGACATGGCTGGGGAACAACCTCAGATCTGGGAAGCCAATCCAGGTTTTCCACACTAGTGGTAGGAACCCAATCACTCAAGCCATCACCCCTGCCTCCCAGGATCTTCATTGGCTGGAAAACGGAATCAGAGCTGAAGCTGGGAATCAAACCCAGGGACTCTGACATGGGTTGCAAGTGTCTCAACTGCAAAGCTAAACTCCCACGTCTTCACTTCCTGGATATCGTTTTTCAAACAGAAATCAAAAGTGCATCGTTGGTGCTTAGTATTTCCCTCATGAAATTTTCTCTAACGTCTCTAGGATTCAGAGAATCAGAGCATTTGAGACTTAAAGGAAGGAAACTGGGGATTATTTGCCTAGTCCTCGCATTTTCTAGGTGAACAAAGAGGTTCTTTGCTTTTTGCCAACTGTGTAATGTTTTTAAGATCCCCAGTGGCACAATTTCCCAACCAGCTAAAACTCAGGGAGTAAGTCCGCATGGAAAAGAGCCCAAGAATATTATAGTGTATCATATATTCCACAACATGCCAAATGGATCTAAGAGAATAGATTTGTTCTCTCTTTTCTTTCAATCAATCAATCCAGCAGACAAACAAAAAGCCCAAATGAAATTTTAAATTAAAGGCAAAAAATAGCATAGTGACAATCAGGCTATTCTTGGTGGCTTTGTTGTCACTCTTAGCACCTCCACATTGAAAGATGGTGGAATAAGATGTGAGAATTAGAATTAAGCGTCTGCACACAGGAGCTCCCAGGTATCATCTTTTATTTAAGCGTCCCTGCATTATTTTTAAGTCATACCTCATAGTTATCTAGCTCTGAAAATAAAGTGCATAAAATCACACCTCTTGCAGATATTTTCCTTTTATTCATTCCTGTCATTATCATGAAAAACCTTCCCTGCAGGAGCACTGAGGTTTGCCCAAACCCTTGTACAATGCTCTTCTCTTTGGTAAATGATAGGATATTCTTGCTTTCACAGAAAGGTAATCTTATCAGCAGCTTTCCCTGGTTAGAGAGATACCGTGCTGCCTTTGATGCTTATTAATGATGTTGTCCACTCCTGGCATGGAGTGCAGTCTCTGTGTCTTACCTGTTTTGCCATTGCCTTAAATGGGTAACAAGTAGCTTTAAATGAAATTTACAATATTCATTTTTTTAAATCTTTATTTGAGAGGCAGACAGGGACAGAGAGACAGGGAGGAGTCTTCCACACACTGGTTCACTCCCCAGATGCAGGAATTCTACACAGGTCTCCCATGCGGGTGTCAGGGAGCTATCACCACTGCTTTGCAGGGGGGGTATTAGTGGGGAGCTGGAGCTGGACATCCAACCCGGATATTCCAGCAGGGGTCTTCATGCTAGCTTAAATGTCTACTTCAACATTCTTTTTCCAGCCAGAAAAAAAAAGAAGAAAATTGAGTAGTAAAGACAATATAGTTCATGTCAGTGACAATCTAGGTTATTGTCAGGAGAAACTGCAGCAAATTGGTGAGCAGGAAAAAAGCTATAGAAGCCCCTGACCAGCTTCCCCAGAAAGGAAGCACCTGTTGCTTGTTGCCCTGGGGTTCATGGGGACAAAGCCTCCTCCCTGTTGAGCATCCCATTCAATGCCTTCTGCAGAATGTCAGAGTCCCAGTCATCTATTTTTCACCTGCAGAGAATTTCCAGCTTGGGGTTTGATGAATGCTATGGCTCCAAGGCCACGTCTATAGAGTCCCTGGAGCTCAGAGAAGCTACTTTCCCCAACAAATACACTGTGACTCTAGACGTAAGGTGACTTTCCAAGCTCAAGAAGTGAAGCCTAAGGATCTAACTGTTCCTATGAAGAGGCAAGATAGCCTGGGTTCTGGAACCAGTACTGTTCTGACCACACACGGAAGAGGTGCACCTAGAATTGTGGGAAATTATGCTATTAGTTGGTTCTGTATTTCACAATGGATGCAAGTCATCAGGACCAACATCTTCTGCTATAAAAACCTAATCAATACAATGGGAAAAATCTTCAGAGATTTCTTTAGAGAACTGCATGCATTACTCAGTGGTTTCATTTCATTCCGTGTTACAGGAAAGATTATCTTCCCATATCATACCTAAGGCTCTTCTGTCTCTATTCATGCGAAGTTATTATTTGAAATCTACAAATTATCTTTTATAAGATTGTGAATGTAACTTGCTCAATTCTAATCACAGCTTTGGAGGCAGAGTTTCTAATCTATGCATTACCTAAAAATTGTTAATCTATGGTTTTGCACTTTTTCCTGTCAATCTATAATTAAATCATATGAAAACACACTGATTTAACATCATTATAATAAAGGTGTCTCCTGATATCTCTGATGACTGTGGTTTCCTAGCATTCGTTATTTAATTGCTAGACATTTTACTATCAGCTCATGTGGTGTTATCTAAATTAATTGTGAACTTTAATATATTTGGATCTAAAGAGGAAATCAGCTCTCTCCTCCATAAAGGAGACTCGGAAAGCTGAATAGAGCAATTTTATGCCAACAACCTAATATCCTCTTTCAGCTAGGAATAAAACCTGAATGTTTAGGAAAAATGCACCTTTCAGTTACGTGTAAGAGGTTCTGAGTTGTAGCACGGCCTTATCAGTGGAGTGGAGTGAGAAGTGTTTCATTCAACTGTTTAGTGACATTTCTAAATTAATTTCAGGACAGTAAAGTCCATGGAATGCAAGAAACTCCCTTAAGTAAGACTGAATATCCAGGGCTCTCCACTCTGGCCTAGAGAGGATGCTGGAAGCCTTTGACAAAGCCAGGCAAGAGAGACAGGGGAGGACACATAACCAAGGGCAATGTCAGGGTCGTCCTTATCATATCAGTGGGTGGGGAGGCAGGGATCACGCAGGGGGATTTATATCAATTATATGCAGTACAGAGGGAGATAAAAGTTACATAGCAGGAAGCAGTCAGGTTGTACCAGGGATCAAAACAAAAAATTATCTGACAAAGTTTCATTATAATTAATACAAAAAGAAGTGATAAGGGCATTGTATTTTTTGAATGCCTTTTATGGCCCTGATACAAGATTAATGATTTGCTATATGCATCTCATTTAATCCTTATGTTAAGCAGACAAGGAGGATTTGATTCAGTCCATTTTATAGATAAGAAAATTGAGGCTTAGAGTGGCTGGAAGACTGGCTCAGTGACACGTAGCTAAAAAGTGGCAGAGGCAGAATATGGAATCTTTTTGAATACACTATTGATAAAAGTGACCGAAGCTCAAGTCTGTGAAACAGTGGTAATCTGTATTGCTCAGTAGCAGTGAAAAGAGTAGGGCTCAAAGAACCTGACTTGGTCCAAATCAGTTTGGTAGTAAATTGCAGGGCTGGGATTGGAGCCAAGGTCATTTTAATTCCAAAACTTAGGCTCTTTCCAACACAACACCTTCTATCGCCTACAAAGTCCTTTCTGTTACACTAAACAGCCTCTCTAGGGAAACAACTACTTATCTGCCCAAGGTACAGAATCATAGTTCTGCCTTTCAGTTAGATAACATAGCAGAGATGTTTTGAAGGTCCTTATTTGGCCAAAGATTGACAGGCAAGTAAATCTCTGAGATAGCATTGAAAGGGGAGCTTCTATTTAGACATCTTGCCTGCCCTGGAGCATAGGCAACCTCTCCATCATGTGAGAATCTATTGGGGTGGGATTGCAATCTAAATCAACAACACACGCCAAGGGGGTGGGAACATCCAACAGAGCAGTTCTCTTGTACTCTACACTCCACACATTCTCATTCCCTTGGACTACGTGCATGCATTTCTCTTACCCATTAGTTTGAGAGATTGCTTAGGGAAAGGAGTGAATCTCTGGAGAGCCATTCAGTGCATGATTCTGGAGATCCTAGTATGTGCCAGGCAATATTTTAAGCCCAGAAGACAAATTGTTGAGCAAGACAGACACTTTCGTGTTATCACAGACTCTTCAGAGAGAAACCAACAGGCAGTGCCAAAAATATGGTGTGACAAAGATTGTGACTGGAGAGTATATTCTGGGAGCCCAAACACCCCAGATGTAGATATTGGGAGTGTGTTCCCAAGGCAACATCTAGGAGAAGCCCAAGAGCATGCCATGGAAAGATGAGGGCTAGAGGGGTGGTTGAGGGCTCCCAGCTGAGAAAGCAGCAAGCTTGCAGGAGTGAAGATGAGTAAGAGAATGGGGAATGCAGATCATCGAAGATTCCATCTGGGTGGAGCTCTGAGTGTGTGGGGTCAGGAGGGGTTGAAGAAGAGAATCATTGGAAGCAGACAAGTTGTTCCCCCTACCCCCAACAAGCCCTGAATCTTTCTTGGAGTCAAGACTCATGTTCACTCCTCTGTTCCTTGGACAAAACAGGTTTGTTTGTTCCTAAATGCAGAATTGGTGGACTCTAGCTTGGGGCTCGATGGCTCCTGCTTTGTTTTTCTTTGTTTCCATGGCTGCTATCAAGTTGCTTATTTGATCCTTGGCCAATTTTCCTCTGTTTGCCCCACCCCTCGGCCTTTTGCACACAGAGATCTATTAATACTTTATTCACAGTGAGGTGGTTGGGACTAATTATCTGAGGCTTGCAACGCCATAGGAGACGATGGGCTGAGAGATGCACGCTGCACCTCAGAAGGCCTGACTGCTGCCGGCACACGTCCCTGTCTGTTCTTGTAGGGCCGCAGCAGCAGTGCCCCCGTGTCTGTTTTTCAGTGTCTGTTACCCACTAATCCTCTGCCTCCCAGGATGAGCACTGACAGTGTCTGACACTCAAACCAATTCCTTCAGACACACCTTCAAGCACAGGCTGGAGGAAGGACATGGAGCCGGTACCACTGTGGTAGAGGGGACCCAGCCCTACATTCCAAGTGTCCCATTAGAACAGAAGCAGCTCCCTTCCTCCCCATCCTTGGCTTCTCCGTCTTGGTTCAAAGTCTTCAAATCTCACTTTCCTTGGCTCTTGGGGACGTTACATCCTTCAACACTTGTCAGAAACTATTAATGGTGATTTTCTCTCCCTGCCTATTTTCAGAGCAGAATTAATAGTAAATAGACAGCCCTATCTCCTCGTGATGCACTGTACTCAAAGACAGGAAACAGAACGTGGCATCTCGGAGGCAGAAAATGCCTGTCAGACCATGAAAATGAGGCATTGCACTGGGTGGTGAATGACAGAAGGCAGCACTGCTAGTGTCAGGGAGAGGGGCCACTGAGGGGTGGGCTGACGATGCAGAAGACATCACTTCCTCCAACTGAGGCTGATCTGGTTCCTCCCCTCGTCACCAACAGCTGGTCAGGGCTGTGTTGTGATCCTCATCTATCCCAGAAACCCATCTTTAGTCATATCACCCAACTGCCATCTCTACCACTGCCAATGAGACTTCACAGTGGACGGATCTCAAAAAGTGACCTGGGTTCAAGCTCCACATCTCCTGAGGGCTGTCTATGGGGCTCCAGGCAGTTTAAAATCTCTTAACTTGGGCAGATGTCAGGGTGCAGTAGTTTAACCCACCACTCGGGATGTCTGTATCCAATTTTGGAAAGCCTGGTTAGTATCCCAGCTATTCCATTTCCAGTGCAGCTTCCTGTTAATGTACCTGGGAGATTGTAGATGATGACTCAAGTACCTGGGTGCCTACCATCCATGTGGGAGACCCAGATGGCATTCCTGGTTCCTGTTGCTAGCCTGGCCCAGCTTCTGCTGTTTTAGCCATCTGGGGAGTATACCAGTGAATAGAGGCTCTCTCTCTCTCTCTCTCTCTCTCTCTCTCTGTATGTGTGTGTGGCCCTGCCTTCCAAATAAATACAAATAAATAAACATATATAAAAACTCTAAACTTGATCTCACTCTTGCATAAACTAAAGCTAAGATTTGTAATGTTATTTAAAAAAATGGTAGAAGAATTCTAATAAACAGTTAAAGAATTTGTTGTATGTAGCAGAAATTAGGATTCTACCTCATTTAAGGTATGTGGCTTAATGAATGTTCTATGTATTATTTATAATTAATTATGACATGCCAATGACAATTACATAGACATATACATTTTTTCTTTTTTTTTTTAATTTTTTGACAGGCAGAGTGGACAGTGAGAGACAGAGACAGAGAGAAAGGTCTTCCTTTGCCGGTGGTTCACCCTCCAATGGCCGCTGTGGCCGGTGCACTGCGGCCAGCGCACCACGCTGATCCGATGGCAGGAGCCAGGTGCTTCTCCTGGTCTCCCATGGGGTGCAGGGCCCAAGCACTTGGGCCATCCTCCACTGCACTCCCGGGCCACAGCAGAGAGCTGGCCTGGAAGAGGAGCAACCAGGACAGAATCTGGTGCCCCAACCGGGACTAGAACCCGGAGTGCTGGCGCGCAAGGCAGAGGATTAGCCTACTGAGCCGTGGCGCCGGCCTACATTTTATTTTTTTAAGATTTATTTATTTGAAAGGCAGAGTTAGAGAAAGAGAGAGAGAGAGAGAGAGAGAGATGTTGCATCTGCTGGTTCACTCCCCAAATGGCTGCAATGGACAGAGCTGGGCCTATCCAAAGCCAGGAGCCAAGAGCTTCATCTAGGTCTCCCACATGAGTGCAGGGATCCAAACACTTGGACCATCTTCCACTGCTTTCCCAGGCACATTAGCAGGGAGCTGGATTGGAAGTGGAGGCAGCTTTACTCACTATGCAACAGTGCTGGCTCACAATCATGTACATTTTATAAAGAAATTTTGCCAGGGCCGGCACTGTAGCATAGCAGATAAAGCTGCCACCTGCAGTGCTGGCATCCCATATGGGTGCTGGTTCATGTCCCGGCCACTCCACTTCTCATCTGGCTCTCTGCTACGGCCTGGAAAATCAGTAGACGATGGCCCAAGTCCTTGGGTCCCTTCACCTGCGTGAGAGACCCAGAGGAAAATCGGCCCAACTCCAGCCATCTGGCCAACTGGGGAATGAACCAGCGGATGGCAGACTTCTCTCTTTCCCTCTCACTGTCTATAACTCTACCTCCCGAATAAATAATAAATGAAATTGTTTTAAAATAAGAACTATCACCTGCATTTTCTATTGGTTTACGTAAAAACTGTGAATAAGGTAAAGAAGGCATTATTTCCATCATCATCATTTTAAAGTTGAATCTGAAACTGGTGCTCATTTCTAAGTGTTCTTGCACGCTTGACATATAGGCTTTGGTTTCTGCTTAACTCTCTAGTGTTAGTTCACTCGGGTACCCACAAAGTAGAGTGTAGAGTCACCACATGGCACTACCTGGGTAATGCCAGATAAATACCAGGAGTCCGTGTGTCTGTCTTGGGATGGGTGAAAGTGCTCAAGGTGGACTCACTTGTAAGACAGCAAGATCTTCTAGGCACTTCTCACCGAGAAGTCACTGAGAAAGGCTTTGATTGCATTTGGCAGCGTTGTCAAGTCCAGGAGATGACAACTTGCTGTTGTCTTGCTCCGTGTGCACTATTTTGCACTGTGTTGTGTCCATTGCTGGGAAGCAGTCATTTTTCTTGGCACCAGCGTTTGCTTTGGCAATTCTTTCCCTTCAGGCACTTACCTGTTTTTCTCCCTGTCCTTTATTCCCACTCCTTTTATTTCTCTCACTTCCTATTTCCCCCACCTTCCATTCTCAGCAATTCAACAGCTGGCTTTTCTGTATTGCTGTACTAATTCTCAGTGAGATTTTCATGGTGGTTGTCTTCTAGAGTTCAGGAGGGAAAAAAAAGATGAAGATGAAAACAAGAGGTGAAACAATATCTTTCCACCGTTTCATTCTAAAAGTGATATTGGGTGTCCTGAGAACAGGCTGTGTAATGGGAATTGTTGCTGAGTGCTCCTAAACTGAATCCTGCAGAATCTTTACAAAATACCTCCAAGTGCAGCTTGGAAAGCATCAAGTCTAAAATATACGTCCGTGTTCGATGTCTGTGCAAGGGATAAAAGGAAACACACGCCACTGTGTATTACTGACTTCTGTTTCCTCTTCCTGGGGTTAGATCTTCCTCGCACACTGCAGCAAGATCTAAAAGTCTGTATTCCGACCTTGAGTCATGTTCTCAGACAGCTGGAGAGAGGAGACTCACTGGTGATTAAGCAACACCTCTCTGATGCCCTCTTCACAGGAAATATAGTAAATGGCCCAGTGCAGTAGTGACTGTTTGAATGTCTGTTGCTTTGTGGGATTTATTAAGGTTTATTTATTTTATTTGAAAGGCAGAGTTACAAAGAGAGAGGAAGAGACAGACAGAGAAAAAGAGAGAGAGAGAGAGAGAGAGAGAGAGAATCTTCCATCTGCTGGTTCACTGCCAAAATGGCCAGGGGTAGGAGCTTCTTCTGGGTCTCCTACATAGGTGCAGGGGCCCAAGGGCCCATCTTCCAGGTTTATCAGCAGTGAGCTGGATCAGAAGTGGAGCAGCCAGGACTTGAACAGGTACCCACATAGGATGCTAGTGTTGCAGGTGGTGGCTTAACCTGCTGTGCCAAAGCACCAGCCCCAGTTGCGTTGCATAAACTATACAATTTAATCTCTGCAAATAACTCTGTCTAATAATTGATATCATATGCTGTTACCTGCATTTTATTTTTATTCCTTTTTTTGTATTTTCGACTCATAGTGATTCCACATATTTCTAAGGTATAGTATGGCATTTCAACACAGATGTACAGCAACATGTAATGATCTGATTAGGATCATTTGTATATCTGTCACCTCAGACATAGTTGTGATTACTTTGTGTTCGGAACATTGAAAATATTCTCTATTGGCTATTTAAAAATATTCAGGTGGCCGGCGCTGCGGCTCAACAGGCTAATCCTCCGCCTTGCGGCTCCAGCACACCAGGTTCTAGTCCCGGTTGGGGCGCCGGATTCTATCCCGGTTGCCCCTCTTCCAGGCCATCTCTCTGCTGTGGCCCAGGAGTGCAGTGGAGGATGGCCCAAGTCCTTGGGCCCTGCACCCCATGGGAGACCAGGAGAAGCACCTGGCTCCTGGCTTCGGATCAGTGCGGTGCGCCGGCCGCAGCGTACTGGCCGTGGCAGCCATTGGAGGGTGAACCAACGGCAAAGGAAGACCTTTCTCTCTGTCTCTCTCTCTCACTGTCCACTCTGCCTGTCAAAAAAAAATATTCAGGTAATTGTTACCCTACTGGTTTAGGAGTTATTCATCCCAATCACCCATTCACCCAAATGCACCATTATATCCATTAGCATTCCCCTCTCAGGTTCTGGTAATAGCTGGTCTATTTTCTATTTCTTTGTCACCTACATTTTAAAGAAAAAATTAAATAGTTTTTGTGGGATCACATAAGTGGCACATCTCTGAGTCAACACCCAATCATGTCCTCTTTTTTTTTTTAAAGACTTATTTATTTATTTGAAATGCAGAGTTACAGAGAGGCAGAGGTAGAGAGAGAGAGAAAGGTCTGCCATCCACTGGTTCACTTCCCAGATGGACGCAACAGCTGGAGCTGCACCGATCTGAAGCCAGGAGCCTGGAGCTCCTTCCAGGTTTCTCACGTGGGTGCAGGAGCTCAAACACTTGGGCCATCTTCGACTCCTTCCCCAGGCCATAGCAGAGAGCTAGATCAGAAGAGGAGCAGAAGCCGGGACTCGAATCAACACCCATATGCGATGCTAGCACTATAGGCAGTATCTTTATCTGCTATCCTACAGCGCTGGCCCCACCAATCATGTCCTCGTGATTGAAGATTGCCTTTTACATGAACACTCCTCTGATTGAATTATTGGTTTGGAGTATCTATAAATAGGACACCCCCTTGCTTACCCCTAGAAATGTAGAGTCTTTTCCCCTGCTCTCTCGAGGTATTTTTCCTAGACAGCATGGATTGCAGGGTGTTCCAGTGGTCTGCAGTCTCCACAAGATAGGCTGTGCCGATAGACTTCCTGCCACAAGGCAACATCAGGAACTGCATAGCCACAGCCCAGGGCTGAGTGGCCATGTGCTACTCTAAGTGCATCATTCCTGCCGTGCATCCAGGATGTCCCCGCGTAGTGACCAGACGGATGCCTGTCAAGGGAGCATTTGGACTAGATCTGGAGAGGAATCCCCAGACCATTGTTATAGATATCCAAGGAGTCAGAAAATGAGGCATTTGGTTCAGGACTAATATGTCAGGGTCAGAGAGACATATGTGTGAATCTCTTTCCACTCCATTGCCCTGTGTGGTTTTCAGTGTGATGACTCCACCCACTCAGCCTCAGTTCTCTCCTCTACAGAATGGGTCTAGCATCCGTGTTCCTGCCCCATGCACAGAGTTGAAGGGATTCCTGTTAGATGGTAAACGTTAAGCCCAATCTCTCCATTTTCCTCATTCCTCTTTTCCTTTATACCAGTAAACACTTCCTGCTGAGCAAATTATGTAAGAACAACAGCTAATGTGTATAGGATGCCTCCTACAGCCAGGAAATGTTTCCAAGCATCTGAAATGCGTTATCTCATTTAAACCAATGACCAGGTTTTCAAAAGGGGGGTCTTATTATAGAAAACTTAGGCATTAGGTGGTTATACCACATACAAAAGGAGAAAAATACAAGTCCATGTTAGTGTGATTTAGTCATTCCACAGTACATTCATATATGACGACCTCATGGGGCACACCATAAATTTTTATATATATATAAAAGCACACACCGAGTAGGGCACTGACGATTGTTACAGACATCCAAGGAGTCAGAAAGGGAGGCATTTGGTTCAGGACTAATATGCCAGGGTCAGAGAGACATATGTGTCTCATACGTAACTAGAAGATCCTGGGAGGATTTTCTTTATCCCTCACTTCTTCCCTCCTTGCTTCCCTCCTCCATTGTCTCTTCCTTTTCTAACAAGTGCTATCATGCATTTGTTGTGTGCTATTCCCCTACGCATTGAGCATATGACAGTGAGAACTAACGAGAGCCCACCCATCCCAGATGTCACCATGGAGGACACAGGGCTAGCTTCTAGAGGATTCCACATGACAGAGACTGCAGCAATAGTAGGGTCCATATCCATGTATTTCCATCTAAGCACACAAAAAAATGTCTGTTTGGTAGGAATCTGCTAAATTCCTCAATTTTTGATAGAGAAGTGAGACAGGTAAAAAGGAAACCATAAGTTGTAAAACAAGTGAGCATTATAGTTAAAATAGTGGTTGCTGGTTATGAAATCAAACTTATCTTGCCAAATAAACCAAAGTGTAAGGGGACAGTGAGGATGAGATAAGATGGAGAGGCCAGGAGCTGGTATTGTACTACAGAGGATTAAGCTGCTGCGTGAGATGCTGGCATCCTATACCGTGGAGCACTGGTTCAAGTCCTCCTGCTCTGCCTCTGATCCACCTCCCTGCTAATATGTCTTGGAAAGCAGTGGAGGATGGGCCAAGTCCTCGAGCCCTTAATACCCATGTGGGAAACCTGGGTGTAGTTCCATTTCCCTGGCTTCATCCTGGACCAGTTCTGGCTTTTCAGGGCATTTGAGGAGTGAACCAGTGGATGAAAGATCTCTCTCTGTCTCTCTCTCTGTTGCTCTGCTTTTCAAACAAATATCTGTTGAGAAAATATGAAGAGGCAATCAACTCATTTCACTGAAGAAAGAACTTTCTTTTTTATTCATTCAAACAATGCTTACTAATCTCGTTCCAAGTACTGGGCAGTATTCTCAGCTCTGGGAAAGTAGTGGTTAACCTAGTAAAGCTCTCGCCTTCATAGAGTTTATATTTAAGTGAAGAAGCAAGCAAGATTACTCTGGAGCTGTATACGGTATATTGAGGAGTGATACAACAAGGAAAAGGGGATTGTGAATCATAATATGGGTATGAGTCTACAGATTGATCAGCAAAGACCTGAAGAAAATACAAGAGTGAGACTTGTGGCTCTGGGGAATAAGCTTCCGGGAAGAGGAAGCGCCTTTGCCAGAGATCCAGAGATGGAAGGCATGTTTGTCAGCTGGAAGCAAGGAGTGAGGCCAAGGTGCAGGTGCTAGCAGAATGCTGGTGAGAGACAAAGAAGCAAAGTGATAATGACCATTGGAGGTAAACCCAGCAGGCCATGGAGGCCCCTCTGGAGTCTGCCTTTTACTCTTCCACTTGGAAGAGCGTGGCTGCTGCCTGGGATTGGGGACCATGGGCTGTTACAGGCAGGCAGGCAAAAGAGGCTTGGGTGAAAGGGTGTAGGCAGTGAGAAGGTCTCATAGAGACTCTCAAAGAGAGCCACTTGGGCAGACAGGAGCAAGTTGTGAGAGTTCAAGGATGACTGGACGTTTGGCCTGAGTTGATAGCTCCAGTCCCTGGCTCACCGGAGCTCAGGTGGTCTGAGTAGAGAGACGTGCTTTCTTCCCTGCACCTGGGCACAGGCATGTCCCAGAAGACTCCCTGGAACATTGACTTCCTTGTTCTAGCATCCCTGGAGTCCAGTCCCAGGTGATTCACCTGCCCCGTTCCCTTGGGTGCATGACTTATTTCAGTTCTCTTGTCTATGTGAGCGGCTTGGTGTACATTTACAAGTACTCAAACCATCCCTTGAGACAGAAAACCTCCAGGAGGCCAACTCCGGTGGGGCTAGCTACAATTCGCATCTGACTCTCCTTGCTCTCTGAGGGGGGAAGGAGCTTGCTCTTCCATTCCCACAGTGGTTTCCGGGCAGTTTTCATGACTCCCCGAGGCTCTGTCTTCCTTGAGAGGTCAGAAGGCCAGTCCCTGCCTTATCTTTCTCCTCTTGTTTCCTAGTTGGAAACATTTTAAGTGACTGGACACTGGACAGAACCAGAGTCTCTGTGCCTCTATTCAAGTCTGCCATCGTATTTCAGTGCATTTAGAATTCCAGAACCTGCCTTCCTGTGAATGGAAGAGTTTTACAGGGAGAAAGGGTCTTCTCTGTAGCCTAGCGTTAGTGAGCAACACTGACAGTACCACTGACAGTATCACTCAATAGTGATAACCTCACTACTGAGATTCACCAGAGATGGACTGTGTGGCCTTGAGCGATCAACTAGACCCCTCTGTGCTTCTGTTTCAACTCCTAGAAGTTAGAGGAGGTGATTGATGGGATTAGTGGGACTAACCCCATACAGCTGAACTGAGAATCAAATATGTTCATTATTTTTTAAGATTCATTCATTTATTTGAAAGACAGAGTTACAGAGAGAAAGGGAGGGAGGGAAGGGGGGAGAGGGAGGGAGAGAGAGAGAGAGAGAGAGAGAAATCCTCCATCTGTTGGCTCACTCCCCAAATAGTCACAATAGCCAGGGCTGGGCCAAGCCAAACCCAGGATCCAGGAGCCTCTTCCAGGTCTCCCAAGTGGGTACAGTGAGCCAAGGACTAGGGCCAACTTCCGCTGCTTTCCCAGGTGCATTAGCAGGGAGTTGGATCGGAAGTGGAGCAGCAGGTTCTCAGAGTGGTGCCCATATGGGATGCCGGCACTGCAGGCAGCAGCTTTACCTGCTATGCCACAATGATGGCCCTTGAGTGTGTTAATTATTGAAACACACTCAGAATCATGCATAGCATAGAAAATATTTGTCTGCCCAAAGCAAAAATGAAACAGGGTGCTTCCTTTTCCTGACCCTGGGGCTTGCACAAGCCAAAAAGAATCTCGGTCTCTGTGCCTTTGTTATAGAGTGGGGGGTAGGGGAAGTTGAATCATCTCTTACTACAATTTTATCCTCTCTAACATTGGGAGTCTGAGGTGAGGTTGTCTGTGAGCCAGGAAGACAGATTTTGTGCTTCTGATTTAATTTAATTTTTAGTTTACTTCTGTCCAGGCCTTGAGGTTTCAAATGGATTATCCAGATTTCCAATCCAAAGCCTGCCAGGCCTTCTGTTCTCCTGCAGTTTTCTCCTAAATGCAGAGTGGGGAGCTTATAAGTGTTCTAAAAGGCCCTAGGAGAGAGCTCCGGGCAGGCCACGTGCAGGTGGGAGGGGTGGGACCCCCGGTTGACTCTGAGGGTTCTTGGTGTGGCTGAGGACAGCAGGGAAAGCCCAGGAACGCAGGCGTGATGGACCTGAGCCTGGGACAGACTGTGCCTCAGGAGGGCCTTGCAGAAGCCTTGGCCAGTGACCCCACCAAGCAAGTGCCCCGGATGGTGAGGGCAACCCCAAAGCTCTGAGCAGCGCTGCGGAAGAGCTGGACCCAAACATCCTTGGTTCACTGGGCTCCCATCGCTCCTCAGGAAACCTCCTGCAGTACGCTGAGTCACTGTAACATCTGGTGAGCCTTCTTCAAAGTGACAGCGAATTAATTGTCACTCCCTAATGTGATGGAAAGGAGCTGTACCTGTAACTTCTTTGCCCATAGGCACACCTTCGTCCTCTCGCTCACCTGCATCGCTGTTCTCGAAGCATCAGGAAAATGCCTATCTATAAAGCTCACATGACAGCACCAGCCTTTCCTCCACACATAATTTGTTCCCTTTATCCCCTATTCCCAGAAACGAAAGGATCTTTGTCATTCTATACTGTGACGTGTGTGGCCTTCCAAAACTGGACGTTTTTCAAAAGGTTAGGGACTAGATGCCAGATGACTCTCATCTTTGCCCAATCGCGGGGACCCCAGGGAAGGAGAGGCTCAAGGGTGTGTTACTGCTGTGGCTTGTTGACTCAGCAAGAGAACAGAGGGGCTTGTGCTCATGCTGAGCTGCCTGAATTCTCCATTGTTAATTACTGCTCAGTATCTTAAGTTGCCCCCAGATCCAATCCCAGAGTAAATCTGAGGCCAATGAGCTTTTTCAGTAGGCAATGGTTTTAATTGTCTTTCCCTTGTGTTTGCCATATATGTGCAAGGTGTTCAGTTGTTTTCTGGAAGAAGCAAAAGAGGCAAAAATAAAGTAGGAAGACAAAGAAGGAGAGAAAAACAAAAAGCTAGAGCACCCAGCACAAAGGCAGCACTCTATGCATAGTGTTCTCGTACTGGTGCCAAAACAGGACTAACCCAGCCACAAGCTTTGGATAGCAAGGAGACACGAGCCCTATGCTGTAATGGAAGGAAGGACACAGAAGTGACACCAGAATTCTGATCTCATCCTAAACTGCAGTCTTACAGGGTGACCTCTGGCAACAGCATTGATTGTAAAGGTTTCTCATCTGTAATATTAGGGGTCAAACAAGATGACCTGAATCTTGATTATGTAAGAACCATTTGTTCATTCCTCCCCTGCACAAATGTTTATTGGGTGTGTACATCTTCTAACACCCAAGGAGAGAAGAGGGAAGAGTGGAGCAGTTCAGAGGTGCTCCCAGCTGTGTGAACCCAGTCTTGTGGTTCTGGTGTGAGAACCCTGGTAGCAGAAGCTTCATGGTCACGGGAGCAGAGAGGGGTCTGGCCATCTAAAGAAGGAGCAAGCTGCAGCCTGGCCTGCAATACCTGTGCAGAAGCAACTGATTGGAATTCAGTGCCATTCTCAGGATCAGGAGATGTGTTACACGAAACCATGGCTTTGTTTCAAAGCAAAGTAAAATGAGACTCATCCCACGGGGTTGCCTTTTCTCACAGGATTGCCCTTCAGTCTAAGCATCCTCATTGGCGCCTGAACGCTGAGACTCCCATTCAGGACTAACCCTTTTGCACATTTTTGAAATTGTAGGTCATTGAAATAGAAATACAACTCCCTGAGATAGAATTCTAAATGCTGTTTCACACCTGGTTTTGTCCACTTCAGTTATGGAAATCCAACTTTAACAGCTAAGGACATCAGTGCTCTGGAGCCAGCTCATTTCAGGGACAAGGAGTGGATTTTAAATATTCAGGAATTTTGCAGGCTGGTGACATTGTTGGTAACTTGAAATTGGCTCTGGTGGGATGATTTACCTCACAGAAATCAGCAAATACTACAAATCAGAGCTCTTTCTCTTTCTTTCGCTTTCTCTCTCTCTCTCTCTCTCTCTCTCTCTCTCTCTCTCTCTCTCTCACATCTATTTATCTATCATCTCTCTCTCTCTCTCTCTCTCTCTCTCTGTCTCTCTATCTCTATCTCTCTCTCTCTCTCTGGAGAGTTGGTCTAGCAGTCTACCACTGGGTAGAACTCATATGGTTCTGGTACTAGTTAAAAGAATTTACCCAGAGGGGACCTCTTACATTCAGTTGAAGGGGATATAAATTAGTACAATCACTATGGAGGACAGTACAGAGATTCCTTAAGAAATAGCATTGCCATATGACCCAGCAATTCCACTACTGAGTATATAGCCAAAAGAAACAGAATTGTCATATCAAAGAGATACCTGCCTGAACTCCCCTGTTTATTTGCAGTACTATGCCCCATAGTCAAGATATGAAATCAACCTAAATGTCCACCAACAGCTGAAAGGCTAAAGAATAATGTGTGGTGTACATATACAATGGAATATTAGTTATCCATAAAAAGAATGAAATTTTGTCATTTGTAGGGAAATAGATGGAGCTAGAGAGCATCATGTTTAGCAAAATAAACAGACGCAGCAAAACAAATATTGCGTATTCTCCCTCATATGTGAAGGCAAAAAGCAACCCTCAATCTGAATACAGAATAGTCCTTACTGGAGGCTATGGGGGGGTGCTGGATGGAGGTTAGATAATAGGTGCCAAGTCAGAGTCTGTGAAAGGAGTACCTTAGTTGTGTTACACAGCACAGTGTGGTGACTACGTATTCAATCAGAGAGGAGCTCCATGGCTCCAATCATAAAATAATGACAAAGACAGGGAAACAGTAATCAGGTTGATTTGATCAGTACGCTCTGTATACAGGCACTAAATGTCACACCATACATCATAAATGCAATGCAACTGCTAATCAAAAAATGTAAGGATGGTAAATAAATTGCATTTTAAAAATATTGATAAAATGTTCCTTTGGTTTATATTCCCACCCCACCCCCCAAGAAAAAGAATTTACCCAGAGGAATTTCCACAACAAATATTTGGAGAAGAATCATAGTAATATATGATAATAATACAGAATACCAATCACTTACAAACCTCATTTTTGCCATATTTGTATATAATCTACATAATTATATTTGTTTTCTAATGTGAAGCTATGCCAATTTTTATTTCAATACACATATTTAAAGTAATTCCATTATTGCTATAAATAGACAAAGCATAATATTTCTTGCTCTATAATAAAAGATAAAAATTACCAACATTAAAATAATTCCCTAAAGTCATCTCCTATAGTTCCTCAGGTGTGAAGAATTCACATTAAAGATTATTAAATTAGTTCTTCTGATAACTTGTAGTGTCTTTTTTCCAGAAATAATAATAGTGAGTTATGGCACATTTACTGCAATGAGGTATCGCAACATTTCATAAACATTGCATACACATAATCATATACGTTAATATGAGTACACTAGTTGCATACCTCAGGAAAACCCCATGAGGAAAGTCTCATTGTATCCCAGCACTACAGACAAGGACACCAAGAAACAGTTTTCCCAGCACACCCAGCGCTAGTGGTACAGCCAAGAGGGTGCACAGGTATCAGATCTTGAGCTGTCATGATATCCAACGACCGCTAAAGCCAAAAACACTTGTTGCAGTCCAATTTTCTTTGCTACAATGGAATACCTGAAGCAGACAACTTATGAATCAAATTAAGTTCATTCAGTTTAGGAGGCTGAAGGTCTAGCAACATGGCACAGGCACCACTGAGGGCCCATGGTGGAGGCCAGGAGCATGTGCAGAAGGAGGAGGTCCCATCTGCACACAGGCAGCCAGCGAGCAACTCAGGATCAAGCTCTGGCTTCTGTACCAACTCACCCTCAAGAGAACTCCAGGAGCCTAGTGCTCTCTCCAGAGGGCAGCACCCCAGTGACCTAGGCCCATCTCATTGTCTTCCAAGAACACCCCGTGAGGACTCCTGAGGACAGGTAACATCCAACTCCAAACCACAGCACTTATACCAGGATTGCTCCTGTAATCCAAAAACTTGAACGATCGTAGAAGCTATCCCATAGAGACAAATTAATATAAGTAAGTGTATATGTTTGTGATGAAGGTATTATCACTTTGGTGGCAAAAATTAACTTGTTTTTTTTTTTAAAAGTATTTATTTGAGAAGCAGAGTTAGAGAGAGAGAGAGAGAGAGAGAGAGAGAGAATCTTCCCTCTGCTGTTCACTCCCCAATGGCCACAATGTCCAAAGCTGGGCCAGTCTGACACCAGGAGCTTTTTCCGGGTCTCCCATGTGGATGTCTGCACCCCAAGAAATTGTGCCATCCTTTCTGCTTTCCCAGGCATATTAGGAGGAAGCTGGATTGAAAGTAGAGTAGCCAGGAGTCAAACCAGTGCCCACATGGGATGCTGACATCACAGGCTACGGCTTTACCCACTATGCCACAATGCTTCCCCCCCACAAATTAACTTCCATCAGCAAGTGAATGCCAGAATAAATCAGATCATATGCACACCATGGAATATTATATAGTCTGTAAAATGAACAAATTCAAACTACACCACGTAAGTTGGAGAGATTGCCATCAGTACCACTGAAGAAGATGTTAACAAAAACTGTACAGTGGTTTCATTTTTATAAAACATGCCTTGAAAATAGACTTAGCCCAGCTTGCATAGGTGTTGTCAGTCAGTGCCTCCCTCAGGCAGGTGTTTTGCCTAGCGGTTCCCTTGCTGGTTAGGATAACTGCATCCTACTTTGCAGTGCCCAGGGTCAAGCCTCGCCTTCAGCTCCTGATGGGAGCTTCCTGTTAATGCAGATCCTGGCAGGTAAGGTGGTGACTCAAGTAATTGGTCTCTGCCACCCACCCCTGCCCTGAACTGAGTTCCCAGCTCCCAGGCTTTTGTAGAGTGAACCTGCAGATGGGACCCTCCCTCTCTCTGTCTTTCTCTCTCTCTCTCTTTCCCTCCTTCCTTCCCTCTCCCTCTCCCTGTCTCTCTGCTTCTCAAATAAATAAATAAAAACTATTAAGTAAAAAAGTGCCTACCCATCCAATAAAATGTGAGGTTATAGCTGTTGAATAATTTGTATTTTCCTGCTGTGGGTGAGCATTAATGTGATATCAGATAACAGCTTCTCATTTGTACAGGTTCTATGAGTAAGCCTTTGCCAATCTTAACTTTTTATTTTTCACCTCTTTTTAATTTGCAATAGTCCTATCTTTTTTGTTTGTTTGTTGTTTTTTTAATAAATATAAATTTACAAAGTACAACTTTTGAATTGTTGCAGCTTTTCCCCCCATAACCTTCCTTCCACCTTCAATCACCCCATCTCCCACTCCCTCTCCCATCCCATCCTTCATCAAGATTCATTTTCAATTATCTTTATATAGAGAAGATCAACTTACATATACTAGGTAAAGATTTCAAAAGACTGCACCCACACAGCCACACAAAACACAGAGCACTGTTTTAATAGTAGTTTTACTGTTAATTCTCATAGTACAACACATTAAGGACAGAGATCCTACATAGGGAGCAGGTGCACAGTGACTCCCGTTGTTGATTTAACAATTGACACTCTTATTTATGACGTCAGTAATCACCGTAGGCTCTTGTCATGAGCTGCCAAGGCTATGGAAGCCTCTTGAGTTCACCAACTCTGATCTGATTTAGACAAGGCCATATCAAAGTGGAAGTTCTCTCCTCCCTTCAGAGAAAGGTACCTCCTTCTTTGATGGCCCGTTCTTTCTGCTGGGATCTCACTCACAGAAATCTTTCATTCAGGTCACTTTTGCCACACTGTCTTGGCTTTCCATGCCTGCGAAATTCTCATGGGCCTTTTAGCCAGATCCGAATGCCTTAAGGGCTGATTCTGAGGCCGGAGTGCTGTTTAGGTCATTTGCCATTCTGTGAGTCTGCTGTGTATCCTGCTTCCCCCGTAGGATCATTCTCTCCCTTTTAATTCTATCCTTCATTACTTGCAGACACTGGTTTTATTTGTGTAATCTCTTTGACACTTAATCTATCTTTTTGATCAATTATGTACTTAAACTGATCACTTTATGTTTGTTGTTTGTTTTTAAATGTGTGACTTCATCTCTGGAGTCCTCCCCCTCAAAAATCTCTTTTCATCTGAGTCTGTAACCAAAATTTTCATTTTTTATGTAGTCAAATATGCATAATCTTCCTCTTTGAAACTCACTGTTTTTCTCAGTTTCAGGTAAAAAGCAGGTGGAGATGGGAAGCCAGATAGGGCTAAATGAAATGTTGGCTTAAAGGGACCTCTTGCTAGCAAGACATGGAATCTAAAACTCATCTCCCTTGCATGTCAGGCCCAACCCTCCCCATGTCACACCATACCCCTCCCTGCACAGTGGGGCCTACAGACCTGCCTATGGATATGTTTTCTGCCCTAGCTCTGTGCTTCACCGGCCCCTCCCATTCCTGTATTCCTGTCTGTTGCCTGCTGATGCCAGTTACAGGCAAGCTTCTCACTAGCAGTGTGAGGAAGGGGAGGGGGTCAGGATGGAGTTGCATTCTTGTTTCAGTTTGCACAGCAACCCCTTTTTATTGTCAGAAATAGCTGAGTTACATGTAAAGCTTAACTCTTCGTTATGGCTTATACAAATAGTCAATTTTAAGAATCCAGTTTCTCTTTGAATACAGGTAAGAGTCTTAATTTGGCTTTCCTGATTATTATTTTGTCTGTTTTCCCAATTCTTCTCTTTCCTTCTTTCTTCTTTTTTATAACTCAGTGTTGTATTGAATGGGCTTGTCAAATCTGTTTAATGTTTCTCAAGAAGATACCCGGGGTCGCATAAAGCAGTGGAACCCTCGCAGGTTCCCGGGTTCTTGTCCCCACTGCAGCCCCCTGCTCACAGGGCTCCCCTAACTACCCCAGACACCCCATTATCTTTGCGTGAAAATCACTATTCTCCTCTGACTCCTCTGCCCTTCGCTTCCACACAATTTAGGCACAACTTCAAATGCCGTCCCTGGGGACCTCTTCCCTGTTAGGGTCTCTAAGCTGCTTCTCGCTCCCCCTTGGCCCAGGCTGTCACAGTAGAATCAGAGCCCAACCCATTCTCCTTGCTGTCTATCTGCTGCCAAGGCTGTCTTTCAAGTCTTTTTCCTTTCCCTTTTGGAGACCTGCTAGTTTTTGGAGGACAAAATCCAAGTCCCTTGATGAGGTACCTGAATGCCTCCGTTCTCTGACCCCAGCCTACATTTGCAATAGGAGCTTCATTGATGGTTCACAAAAAGAGCTAGCATGGCCCTGCTGTGAGGCGTACCTGACAGTTTCCTGGAATGGGGACCAAACTTGTCCTGCTCTCCTTCACGGGGCTACCCGTGTCCTTCCTGCAACCTGAAATGTTCTTCCCTCTCTCTCTGGGAGCCTAAGTCCTAATCATTATTCAAAGCTCTCCTATCTGAAACTTTCCTAAGTATTTTAGTGAAAATTAATCCCCTCTTCTGTGGTGCTCCTTTGTACTTTTTTAATACCCTAATTCTAGAGTTTGCATTTATCTTAGTGAATGGAGATTCTGCTATCTCCTGACTGATGGCCCTTCTTTGACGATAAGGCCAGCAGCACATTGTGTATGGGGAGTGGCTGATCCTCAGCACATGTGTGTTGGAGGAAGGAGGGAACAGAGGAAGGGGGGAAGGGAAGGAGGGAGGATGGACATATGTTATAGCCTTAAACACATACCTCCCTCAACTACCAGTACACTTAGCTTGTTTGGGCCCTGTTTGTTCCTTTGTCATACTTGCTCATTTATTTGTTTGTTCATTTTGAATGATTTAATCAGCAGGTTTTTTTTTTTATTTGACAGATAGAGTTAGACATTGAGAGAGAGAGACAGAGAGAAAGGTCTTCCTTCCATTGGTTCACCCCCCAAAATGGCCACTACGGCCAGTGTGCTGTGCTGATCCGAAGCCGGGAACCAGGTGCTTCTTTCTGGTCTCCCATGTGGTGCAGGGCCCAAGCACTTGGGCCATCCTCCACTGCCCTCCTGGGCCACAGCAGAGAGTTGGACTGTAAGAGGAGCAACCGGGACTAGAACCGGCACCCATATGGGATGCCGGCACCGCAGGTGGAGGATTAACCAAGTGAGCCATGGCGCTGGCCCCTAATCAGCACTTTTAAAACTAACAGTGGAACTCTGCTTATAATCTTCCTTGTTACGAAAAGTTGAAATGTCATTTGCTCTGTCTCAAACGTGTACAGGGCCCCCCAAAGAACTTCATAATTATCAATCACATTGTCACTTCTCTTTTTATTAATTACAGTCCTGATTCTATTGCATGCCAGGTATAAGAGGAAAATGTTTTGTTTTTTGTTTTTTTTTCTATAGATCCACAGTTACATAGTCAGCCTCTTGTTGTGCTTCATTGAGAATTTTTTTAAAAGATTTATTTATTTATTTATTTGAAAGTCAGAGCTACAGAGAGAGAGAGAGAGAGAGAGAGAGAGAGAGTTCTTCCATCCATTGGTTCACTCCCCAATTGGCCGCAAGGACAGAGCTGAGCTGATCTGAAACCAGGAGCCAGGAGCTTCCTCTGGGTATCCCACATGGGTGCAGGGGCCCAAGTCCTTGGGCCATCCTCCACTGCTCTCCCAAGCCACAGCAGAGAGCTGGACTGGAAGTGAAGCAGCTGGGTGCTGGTACTGCACACTGGGGCCTTAAGGCGCTGCGCCACAGTGTCGGCCCTGTACGCTGAGAACTTGATCACGCCCCGCCTACTTTCTTCCCTACTCAGAAAGCAGAATGGTGGGCCAGGCAGATGGCATGCTCACAGGAGGAGCGCTAGGGAACGGGAGGAAGCCAGACTCAAGGTTCTGTGGAATGCAAGCCTAGTGTCTGATACTGATGAGATTCCTAGAAGAAGAGAGCTGGGATTGGGAACATTTGGGGAAATGCTCAGGACCATCTGAACTAAGAGAGTTAATCAGAAACGGTACCTCCAGAGGTCTCCCTGCTCCAGCTGAGCTCGGCAGCACCTGATCAGGTGACTTCAGTTGCTGATGGGTGACAGCTTAATTTATAAGAATGCCGAGCCACAGCAGATTTGCAAATAAGCCAAATATATACTTGATAAGGACAGGAAAATATGATTCCGCACTCTACTGCCTTCTTTACCCGAAGCTTCATCAACCCCATAATTAGATGATACCCAAACTGGATGAAACGTTAATACTAAATATTATGAGAAATTTACTGGAGATTGCACTGTACCTCCCATTTATATTCCTGGCCTAACTTGTCTCTCCTATTTTAATGGACACTCTGCGTGTGGATATGCATGTATGTATTTTAGAAATTTCGATCACGAATTAATTCTGATGTCTTAGTAGATTAACCTTGCTCGTGCCTAAAATAATTTATTTTTTAAACTGAAATTCGTTCTGCAGCAAAGATTTTAATGTGTAGGCTTTTGGGGTGTCCCTCTAGACATCTCCCTGCCTGAGGCTGCAGTTTTCCTAGAGGCCTCCAGTGGGAAACTTGCCTGCACACCAGCTGTGAAATCACATGTGTGCTTCTCAGTAGCCTCTCTCAGACAAAGGATGGGACTCCCATCCACGTGAGCATGGAGCAAATGCTGAAATGGCTTAGGCTTTCAGTGGCATAAGCCTTTGCACTGTTTTTCTGCCTTTCCTCCTTAAATAACCGAGAGCCCCTTCACTACCCTGTGAAGACAAGCAAGCATCCGTCTTCGTGTTAAAAGAGGCTCAAAGGGCCGGCGCCGTGGCTCATTAGGCTAATCCTCCGCCTGTGTCGCCAGCACACCGGGTTCTAGTCTCAGTCAGGGCGCTGGATTCTGTCCCGGTCACTCCTCTTCCAGTCCTGCTCTCTGCTGTGGCCCGGGAAGGCAGTGGAGGATGGCCCAACTGCTTGGGTCCTGCACCCCATGGGAGATCAGGAGAAGCACCTGGCTCCTGGCTTCGGATCAGTGCAGTGCGCCGGCTGCAGCAGCGATTTGGGGGGTGAACCAATGGAAAAAGGAAGACCTTTCTCTCTGTCTCTCTCTCTCTCTCTCACTGTCCACTCTTCCTGTCAAAATAAATAAATAAATAAATAAATAAATAAAATAAATAAAAGTGGCTCAAAGGACCAAAAATTTGGTACCACCTAATAGCAAGTGCTTTTAGATTCCCTGTTGTAGGTTGTTGCTGTGATTTGAATATTTGTTCCCCCAAACTCAAGAGTTTAGTCCCCACATTCTTTTGTGGATGGCACTAAGAACGTGGCAATTGAATCATATTGTGGCGTTTGGAGGTGAGGCCTTTGGGAAGTAATCAATGGGATTGCATCATTGGGTGGTGTCCCCTTGAGTGAATCCTAGTGGCTTCCTAAGAGACCACATGGACATAGACAGCTGTGCACACTCCCTGGTTGTTGCCATACAATGCCCCGTGCCACATTGGAATTCTGCCAGTAAGAATGCTGTTGCCAGAAGCAGATCCAGCGGAGCCCCCTGGCCTCGAACCTTGAACTTCTAGAACTGTGAGCCACGATAGACCTCTTTCCTCTATCAACTCATCCTGCCTCAGCTCCTTTGTTGCAATAGTGAAAAGCTGACTAACACAGATGTCAACACACTATTTCATGTGACTTTGCTGAGAAATTGTGATTCCGGCAATCCCATTTCCTCCCCTACCCAAACCTTCTCAGAAAGTGTACCCCAGCTTTTTTTTTTTTTATTTTTTTTTTATTTTTTGACAGACAGAGTGGACAGTGAGAGAGAGAGACAGAGAGAAAGGTCTTCCTTTGCCGTTGGTTTACCCTCCAATGGCCGCCGCGGTAGGCGCGCTGTGGCCGGCGCACCGTGCTGATCCGATGGCAGGAGCCAGGTGCTTCTTCTGGTCTCCCATGGGGTGCAGGGCCCAAGCACTTGGGCCATCCTCCACTGCACTCCCTGGCCACAGCAGAGAGCTGGCCTGGAAGAGGGGCAACCGGGACAGGATCGGTGCCCCGACCGGGACTAGAACCCGGTGTGCCGGCGCCGGCGCCGCAAGGCGGAGGATTAGCCTAGTGAGCCGCGGCGCCGGCCTACCCCAGCTTTCTGAAAACACAAAATTGCATTTGGTTTTTGCAGGCACTTGGAGGATAGGAAGTGAAAGAAAAAGAGCAAATCCAGGAGCGCTTCACCTGACGGCTCCTTCCTCTTTGTGTCACCTACCATGTCACAGAGAGGACACACGTGCAGTTCCCTTTATTTTCAGAAAAGAACTGTTGATAGAATTCTATGACATCCAGCATTGAAAGTATACAATTGGTTCTATTTCTGTACCTATAGAGAGCTGCCTGTTTGGGATGCTTAGATGGCTGCTCCAACTCCAATTCTGTTTTACGCTTCACTTTTTCTCTTCTGTGAACTGGTTCATGTTCACATTCCAGGCGTCTGCAACAATCTCTACAGAGTCTTCTGTTGTAGCTCACTCTTGTGAAATATGTTTTAAGGACCCTTGGAAGTTCCTGCCTCAGTAGGAATTTGCCTTTACAACAGACTTCTAGCAGTGAGCACGTGGATATAGAATTCCCTATAGAAACCTAGAGGGGTCTTCTGGTGCATCCTTGGGTCCTGTACTCAAAGGGGCAAGGCTTCTCTCATTTCTGATGAGAGTGGAGTATTTCAACCTCCGGTGTGTGTCAGGAAGCTGGCTGCCCTCCTCCTCCTCGGTTTGGTCTTGTGCTGGCAGGTGCAGCAGAAACAAGCAGTGGCAATCGTTTTGAATTCCAGAGGTCCATCGCTAATGATAGTCATAGTGATTAAATTAAAGAAGAGCTGTCAAATACAGTTCTTTCTTCGCTCTCTGAAAAATGTTTTGTCTCCTTTTAGGTGCCTTTTTATGAGCTTGAAAAAGTTCTAATTAAGAAAATCTCTCCTGACTGGGTCCTTGGTAAACATTGTATTTTTCTATCTAATAGAGCAAAAATTAGGGTGATTTTTCTTCTTGCTTTCTTCATTCTCTGTTCACAAACAACTATGTTAAAATTAAATTTTCCAAAAAATTGTTAAATATTCCTTTCCTTCCTCCCCTTCCCCCTTTCCTCTTTCCTACCTTCTTTTCATCCATATTTCCTCCTTCCTTTTGGCTGACAATGGATTTCTTTTGCTCAACTCCTGGATTGATAGTGTGGTCAATGTATGTAGAATGATAAATATTGCCCAAAACATAAAGAGCCTTGGTCTCTTGCAAACTTTTATTAAAGTAAACCTTCTTTGGGAATTATAACATAAATACAAAAGAGGGAACAAATTATAGGTATAAATCTTAATGAAATGTGCTTCAATAAGACTATCCATAATGCCCAAGAAGCATTTGAGGTTTCATGGGTGTGTTTAATGTATGATGTTACTGAGCTACTATCTACAAAAAGAACTGTGGTATGGGGGGACTCTCTCTAAGCTGCGTTTTGTAATGCAGTTGGTTTCTTCATTGTCTCTGACCATGAGCATTGGACAAAAAGTGCATTAAATAGCATTTCCCAAGCATAGTGACCATGACCTGAAGTGAGCTGAGTTATGTTTCTTCCTGTTGTCTAATTTATAATCTAGTTTCACTCATGGTCCATTTCTGGATGCCTTCTGACTTGCTCAGACTGTAGGATTGCCTACTGGCATTGTGATCTGGAAAAATTAATAAACGCAGTCATAAAGCGTTTTGACATTCTGAAGTGTTATAGAACTGCTTAATGATGATAGAATCACTGTAGAGCTGTCTTGTTCCAATCACATCTTCAGAGGGAGTCTAGATGGAATGGACAGCTCTGGCAGTGAAGTTTAAGATACAAGAAGTGTCAGGGAGATCAGAAGTGGGTGGTGACATTGCTGGCTTCCCCTCTTTTGCCTCTGTCCTGGCTGCTCCACCTTGTTGTCAAACAGCCCTTGCAGAGCAAAGAGCAGATCAAACAGATGTACCTGCTCAGAGGTCAGGTAGGGGCAGGGCAGGGGCTATTCCTTTTGTGGGCCTTGGTTGTACAGACTTTAGGTGGTTCAAGAAAAGGAACTAGAATTGATCACTGGCTTTATATCCCAAATATCTCTGCGGTGTGCAGAAAAGAGACCCTGCCATTTTCCCAAGACGGGGAACATCTACGGGGTAACAGAGATAGCATTTTAATCTCATAGCTTCACATAGCTTCTCCTGAGCTCCAAAGACTTCCACCTTCCCTCCTTGGCCACACCCTGGAATTCAGAATTATTTGAAACTTCTGTAGCCTTCTACTCTATTCTTTCGTATCACCATTCCTTTGGTGTGGTCATTTCTCTTCTAACATACTTTATGCTCCAGCCCCCTGCCTACTTGCTTTTCTCTGAGTCTGTTGGTCTCCACTTGGCTTCACTTAGCTTCTCCATCCACCTTAGAACACGTTCAGCTTACCTAGTCTTGTGCCTTTGCCAGTAAGGCTTTGTAAAACCTCACTCTCAGCATCCACATCCCCGTGTCTTTACTCAGGAGTCTTAGCAGTGATGCAAGAACACAGCTTAAGGTTATGACTTCAGGCTAAACTGGCTCCTCTGTGTTTCTTAGTATTTCCCTAAATTGATTATTCTGCTCTTAACTACTCCTTCCCAGCTTCCTATGTGTATTTTTTAATTTTCAGCAGATGACCTTGCCCTCAATTCACATAAAAAAATATCAAGTAAGAATTATCTCAAATTCTGTTGTCACCAATCAACTTCAAAGGATTGATATTATCCATCTTGCCTCTTTCCTTCCACTGCAGCCAAGGGAGTGTCCCATGTTCTGCTTCAAGATAAGCATCACCCCATGGGAACTTCACACCATGGGAGCCTCACCCCATAGTGAGCCCATATGCTCTCTTACACCTTCGAAATCACTTCTTGGGCCATTTCCTTGTTTGATGATAGTACATGCTCAATTCTTTCCCATCTCTACAAAAATCCTACTCAATTATATATTTCTTGCTACGGGTTACATCTTTCCCTTTCTTCCTAACCCATGTTTGGGCAGGAATGGTGGTGCAGCAGGTGAACTTGCTGCTTTGGGGTGCCTTGCATTCCACATCAAAGTGCTTGGGATGGAGTCCTGCTTGCCTGTTCTCTGGGTCCAGCTTCCTGCTGACGTACACCCTGGGAGGCAACAGATGATGGCTCAAGTACTTGGATCCCTGCCACCCACATGAAAAGCCTGGATGGAGTTCCTTGCTCCTGACTTTAGCTTGGCCTGGGCTTAGCTGTTGTGGACATCTTTGGGGTGTAGCAATGCCTCTGCCTTTTGAATATATAAGAATAAATAAATCAGGTTTTTAAAGAGGGTACCACGCTCATAATTTCTGTTTGTTTATTTCCTCTTCAAGCCACAGCAGCTTCACTGTTACACACACGGCTTCCATAATAGTCCCTTCACTAAGAGAAGAGCAGATCTCCAATACCCAATTCAGCATTTACTGATTTCACATCTTCCTGGCATTGGTGTTAGCAACTGTTCCTTCTCCTTGCTCTTTAAAACTCTGGCGTTCTTCCTCATGATGTGATTTCCCATAAAAACTTGTATACTTAAGTAATTTGCTGATAAATTTCCATGTCTCGGCCGGCGCCGTGGCTTAACAGGCTAATCCTCCGCCTTGCGGCGCCGGCACACCGGATTCTAGTCCCGGTCAGGGCGCCGGATTCTATCCCGGTTGCCCCTCTTCCAGGCCAGCTCTCTGCTATGGCCCGGGAAGGCAGTGGAGGATGGCCCAAGTCCTTGGGCCCTGCACCCGCATGGGAGACCAGGAGAAGCACCTCGCTCCTGGCTTCGGATCAGCGCGATGCGCCGACCGCAGCGGCCATTGGAGGGTGAACCAACGGTAAAAGGAAGACCTTTCTCTCTGTCTCTCTCTCTCACTATCCACTCTGCCTGTCAAAAAAAAAAAAAAATTTCCATGTCTCCAATCATACTGTGAACCCAGCAGAGGGAGAAACCATGCATTTTTGCTGAACATTTAACCCTAGGACTTGGCACATGGAGTTGGTTAGTATTTAGTCACGTGGCTGAATCGATGCATGCTCTCAGAGAAGTGCAGCCCCAGTCTTTCTCCTAGTAGTGCTCTGTTCTCCGTGCTCCCTCTGCTTTCTTTCCCCAGCCCACACGGCATGTGTCTGTGTTTGTGAAGGTATCCTGTTTAGCTCCACCTTTCTTGTTTTTCACAATATGCTTATAAAGTGTCTTCTATGAATGTGGTTTCAACTACCCTTGCTGACGTTTTAGGCTTCTTTACTAGATACAGACAGCTTACATTCCTTTCTCCAAAAGTTGGTCTCCTCATCCCCCTCTGTTTTCATTCCAGCCCCTCCTTAGAGTGCAAACCATGGCTGCCGGCACAATATGGAATGTCACCACCTGGAAGCCAGGCAGTGAATCGAATTGACTGTGTGTCCTTGTCCTGCAGCCTCTGAGACTACCACTGAACTCCACCAGATCTCTGTGCTCAATAGACTTGCAATTGTCACCTCCTGACTATCCCCAGTGGTGCTATCGTTGTAATTTACTTCCTAGGAAAGAGTCTCCTAATTCACCTCCCTGTCTCTAACTGTGCCACCTCCATCTACTTTCTATAACAAAAGTATGATTACATAGCACCTTACTTAAGAATATAAGACTTCTGAGTGCTTCTAATAAGCAATACCAACAACTTCACCGCATTCAAGTTCAGCGTGGATTTATTTACCCTGCCAGTCTCTGTCATCACCCTGACCTTCAGGGCCCCAGAAGATTGTCCATCCTTTGTCCAGCCTGGAATGTTCCTGCCTCTGTCCTTCACCTAACATTCTGTATGGAAAATATCTTGTTTCACGATTCATTCTTTCACCATCAACACAGGAAAAACACTTTCTAACTCCCGTGTGTGAAGAGCTCTCCTTCACTTTTCCATGGAATGCTGTCTTTCCTGCTGCCTTAGTGCTCGTAACAGTGCTCCCTGGGGGATGTTAACTTATCTAGCCCTCCATTACAAGTAATTCAAGGGCAGAGATCACACATTGCACCTGCCATCCACCATAGAGTAAGAGTGAGTAAATGTACATTGAACCACCTTTGAATTCTTCCTATTAGCATCCCCAGAGTGAAATGATTAGGCCTCTTCTCATCAAGCTTCCTCACTTTAGCAAATGTTGGAGTTATTTGGAGCACTAGCCTGAATGCATGCTCTGGGTGCACTGGAAATTCCAACGCTGCAGCCTCAGAAGCTCACACCCTAGTCTCTTCAGGACTGCTGTTCTTTCCTGGGGTTGTGTTGGGTGCTTAAGGGGATTCATTCTACATCAACGGCAAAGGTTTAACTCCTAGTAGCTGCCTACTGCTGTTCAGATAGCTTCCACCTGCCTTCTCCAACTGCCAGCATGGCTGTGCTTAAGGAATAGAGACTCATTTTAGTAGTGGTCTAGGACCCTCTCCTGTGTCTAAATGCTCCTAAAACTATCAGGAGGGAATTTTGAATTACCTAGAAGTATGTGTAGCCCCATCTTTGGTCCTTCCCAGTGTTGCAGGTGGGCGAGAACAGAGTGAAGCTGGGCACTGCTTCATCTCCTGCACATTCCTGAGAACTGGAGGAGGGGTGCGTCCTCAAGCCTCACTATAGTTTTCCTGAAAGTCATCTTTTGCACCGTGGCAGATCGACTAAGAAAAATTTCAAAGGAGTTGTGTATTTGGGGATTCTCTTCACATCTTCCTGGACAGGTCCAATGGCACATTGTTCCTGGATAACAGACCCCCTGAATTCTGGGAGCACTCATCTTTCTCACTTACCTATCCTGGTTTCATCATTCAGGAACATGCTCTTTGATCTTTTTTTTTTCCAGGACAACTCATTGATCCTTGTAATGCTGATGTTTTGCAATATTAATGGCTAACATGCACTGGGAGCTTGGCGAACACTCAACATTTGCATGCATTATCTCCTTCCATCTTAGCTTAGTCCTTTCTGGCATGTCTCTATCTTGTTTTTCTTCTTCCTCAATAAAGAACTTGAGATTTGAGATATAAAAGATAAGTCACTTGGCTAAATGCACACCTCTATTCAGTGGTGCAGCTGGAATTCCAAATGAAGCAGTGTGATTCCCAAGCTCCAAGCTCTACTGGACTAGCGGTGCTGATGGTAGGTGCCATGGCCTCTGATTTCCTGCAGTCTACCTCTTATGGCTGTGCTCCAAGACGCAGGTGCAAAAGAATGGGAATGAATGGGTACCCACCCTCCTGCTGCAGTCAATGACAGGAGACATTGGGAAAGACCTGCTGCAGCTACCTTGCCTACCTCTAGGAACATAACTCTGGGGCATGTTCTATTCTGGCTCCGCAACCTCAATAAATGGGATTAAGTTCCACTGGTCTACAACAGCTGCCTTTCCTGCGGTGTATTCCTCTGTTCTAAAATAAATGTGTCCTAGTATCCTCATTTTAATACCCACTCCTTCCAGAATACACACTGAAGCAAATGACTTGCTATGCCACCCACTCCCGGGTCCTCCGCAGGGGCAGAGATGAGACTGATGTGGAGCTTTGAAGCCTGTGGGAGGCTGGCTCTTCTGTCTCTCCAGAGGGCTGGCTCTGCCTTCTGCTGCCTCTCCCTGGTATCTGTTTTCCTCATGTCTGGAAGCAGATGTCTGGTCCCCTCTGTGAGACTTTCTCACCTTGCTGTGAACACATTTGCAGTAAGTCCCTACACTTCGCTCCATTGCACCTGGAAGGATAAATGGTTCTCACCTCTTGTCCCCTGGATCAAGTTATTTGGTGGCTGGTTATTGCAACAAAAATCACTGCAAGTGAAAGCTGCAAATCAGTTGGGTGTGGCTTCTCCGGAAGCCCAGGCTGCACCTCACCACAAAATGTTCCCTCCATCCCCACAACACAAACACCACTCAAGGCATAGCACTTAGCAGTTACTTGATCCTCACTGGGTATACTAGACATATAGTATATACATAGTATAGTATATAGTATATAGTATATAGTGTATATATATATATATATATATTAGTATAGTATAATATATAGAGTAGTATACTCTACTGGACAGACTCAGCCTTGTCGCAGTGTTAGGAAATAGTCACTCTTGGCAATATCTTGCTTTCCCTGAGTTCTGCACTCCTGCAAGTCTCAGTAGCTCTGCAGTCGCAAAAGTCTCTCTGGACTCCAAGGCCTGGCCTGCAGCAAGCAGAAGATGGGCTTCCCCTTCCCAAAGCAGGAGGAGCCAGGGGAAAAATGGCAAAGGCAACATGGCGAAGTTTGTTTTAATTGTTCTGCCTGATTCTGTTTGACTTTTAGTTTTACTTTTTGTAAAAATATATACACGCGGGCCAGCGCTGAGGCTCAATAGGCTAATCCTCCGCCTGCGGCACCGGCACACCGGGTTCTAGTCCCGGTCGGGGTGCTGGATTCTGTCCCAGTTGCCCCTCTTCCAGGCCAGCTCTCTGCTGTGGCCCGGGAAGGCAGTGGAGGATGGCCCAAGTGCTTGGGCCCTGCACCCCATGGGAGACCAGGGGAAGCACCTGGCTCCTAGCTTCAGATCAGCGCGGTGCGCGGGTCGCAGCGTGCCGGCTGCAGCGGCCATTGGAGGGTGAACCAACCGCAAAGGAAGACCTTTTTCTCTGTCTCTCTCTCTCTCTCACTGTCCACTCTGCCTGTCAAAAAAAAATATATACATGCATACATAATATGTACATATATACATATTCTTATTTCTTTGCTTCTAGAATTTGGCAGGAACTCAAATGTTTGCTGTTACTTAAAAGATTGGACAAGAAAAAAATATAGCTTTTAAAAAATAACCAAGAAAATACGTATAAGAACAATAACCAAAAAATAAAACAATCACAAAATTATGCATAATTCTCTTCCCAGAAAATTAACAAGCTGTTCTCTCAACTACACTCTGTGAATATTCACTATAGGAATCCAGGAGAAATACTGTTTGGGCTCCATTTTACCCTTCTACCCTCACTCCAAGTTTGCATGCTGAAGTCCCAACTCCCAGTATATCCAAATGTAGAATTTAGAGAAGGGAACTTTACAAAGAGGTCACTGTGATTACGGAGGGGCTTGCCCCTTAGAGAAACAGGGAGAGGCACAAAGAACAGCTGTGTGAGCCCATGGCAGGAAGGCATCTCTGTGGGAGCCAAGGAGAGGGCCCTCGGAGGAAACCAGCCCTGACGGCCCCTTCCCGCCGGACTTCTAACTTCTGGGACTGGATGAGAACACATTTCTGTTGCTCACGCTTCCCACACTGCAGCGTTTTGTTAGGTGGCCTGAACAGTCTAATACAAATACCCTGGCATAAATCAGGGTGCTCAGATGACAATCACAACTGTCATTTAACTCACCCTTCCACCTTTACAATCTCGCTTGTCGGCTGGAAGTCAGCATCCCTCATCTGTCGGTGTGGTGGAGATATCATTCCCCGAGTCTTATGGAGATGACACTCCTACACAATGTGTGTGACCATCTCCTGCACACAGGGCCTGGCAGATGGGTGCTTCATACACATTTGGTGATTTATTTCCCTGGAGTGAGTGGAGGGATGAGAAACCAAATTTTTACAGTGTAACTGCCCTGTGGTGATGAACATTTACTGGGGCCAACTAGGATTCTATGGTTGATGCTAAATATGATTGTGCTGATAGCTTTTACAAGCTTGCAGGGATGGATGCTGGTGGGTGCTATTTTCTGGGGTAGTAGGCTCTGTAGGCTAGGGGGTGTTTGTAGGGAAGGGAGGGAGGGACCAGACGAAGCTGTGTGTGCACAGCGGTGTGGATGCTGGTGGAGTAGGGAGTTCTGAGGCTGGTGGATGGCCCATGCTGGTTGCCCTGGGAGACAAAGGTGTGGACCTGAGGTTGAGTGGTGTTGGGGGTTTTCTAGAGCTTTCAGGAGAAGCATATCCCGGGAGAGATCTTACATTGGGAAGAAAGCTCAGTCATATTATCTACGACTTCTTTCCGCTATGAAATTCTCTAAAATGGCTTCAATGTGGTTGGTATGTTGAAAAGTTTAGACGTTATCCACTGTGTCACTGGAAATACGTGAAAGCTTTTTTGTTTAATGCTATGACATATAACGATAAAACATGCTTTAAAGCAATTCATCTAACAGTGTTCCCAAAGCATCTGCCTGGGAGACTGGTGAACAATCCAGTAGGAACAAAAGCTTGGCGCTGGTCTCTAACGCTACCATGTAACAGCTGTGTGGCCTCAGAAACACGGACTCATCGATTTATTCTCACACGTACATTCGTTCGCAGGGGAACAATTAAGTGCATACTTTCCATCTTCCAGCTTCATGACCAGGCAACGTGGAGGTGATGGTGGATAGTTGCTGATCTCATAGAAATAACAGTTTTATGTAAATGATGAAGGATGTGTTGGAAGGTATAGGAGTCAAGGAAGGCACAAAACTAGTTTCTGGGATTCAAGGAAGGCTTCTTTGGGGAAAAGATATTCAGACTTCCCAGAGGAAACAATGTTAAATGAGCACTTAAGTACGGTGCTCCAACTCCTCATCTATCAGGGAAAAAGAAAAAGAAAAGGAGAGAGTGTTTTCACCTGCCTATTTCATCAATTTTCTATGAATGCAAATAAAATAAGTGTGTAGGAAATGCTTGGGGAGCTCTAAATGCTAAATAAGTACAGGGTACCAGACTTTAAAGAAGGAACTGTGAGAGACTGGGTATGGAGGAAGGTGAAGAAGCGGCTAAGAGATGACTTTAGTTTTCCCTTTGGAGGAATGGGAAGTGTGAGATACTGTCCAGCTCTTTGAAACTGCAGCCAAGGGCTGGGAGCTATCACTTGTGTAAGGTGAAGGGGATGGTGATATAAACACTGCTGGAGATGTTGACCTTGACATGAGCTATCAGTATACGGAGGGGCAATTGAACACACAGGACTGGATGGGAGGGCTTAACTAGACAAGGAGGACTGACCTCTACGCAAGGGATATCTTGGAGCAAAACTGTCCTGTTTAGAAAAAGAAATCAAAAGAGCTTTCCTTCTCTCATTTTCAGAATAACATTGGGATGCTGACGTTTTCTCTCTCTGATTTGAGGCCTGGTGGGCTGGTTTCTGACGGTGCTGGGCTGTGATGGGAGTGCTCTCGAGCCATGCCATGAGGACCAGGTGGGCAATGGAGAGACCACCACCCTGCGACAGCAGTGGTCTGTGTAGTGAGCCAGTGGGTAAGGCTTTTGTAATCCAGTGTTGAAGAACTGGGGATGAGAAGAGGAGAGCCATTGATTGAGGCTTGGGGAATTCCCACACTCCCGTGGGCAGGAGGGAAAGCGGTGGAGGAGTAAGGAACACAGCTTTATGGGTCCGCATCCTCAGCGGAGGACAGAGGAGCCTGCCAGCAAGTCAGTGTTTGACACGTCTCCGAGCCAAAGAGTAGGGTACTCAGTCCATCCTGGGTAGGACTTATTTACCAGAGGGAGGCACAGAAGGCAGCCACTTTGCCCAAAGGGCAACTCTCCCTGGGAGGACTGTGCAGCACACACATTCTAAAGCTTTTGTCGGAGCCATTTCCAATTATTTAATGTTTGAATCCAATCATTTCCTTGATTTAGCAAATCAACGATTTTTTTCCCCCTCAAGGGCAAAATACCTTCATTTTATTTTCTTCTCCATAATTAAGTAATTTCTTAATTAGGAATGTTGGACGTCTGGGATCTGAAGTGACACGTTTTATTCCTTTTCATGAAAGCACTCACAGCCCCCGCCCGCCCGTGCCTGCTGGTGTCAGCGCAGCGCTCCCTGTTCCTGAGCGCTCTCCCTCACTCGCTCTCTGCCCCTTCTCTCTCTTTCTGGCGTGGTGAGAGATTAGGCATCTCCAGCAGTTCTTCCTGAGCAGTGGGGGATCCAGCTGTGTCATCTCACGCTGTCGCTGTCTGCCTTCCTGGTGGCTGTAATTAGCATACAGGAGCTTCTCCTCTAAGGAGATGCCCCGCTGTAGCTCCGCGCCTGGTGGTCTCTCTCACTTGACAGGCAGGAGGAGTGGGGCGCTGCTGGAGAGGCCGCCTGGGGTCAGAGCCGGCTTGGCTGCACTGCTCCTGCAGGCTGGGCAGCATTTTGCACCTGAGGCTGGGGCTGAGGCTATGGCTGCAGGGAGTGCAGCTTCCCACATGTCCCTTTCTATTTTTGCAGGATTTTTCTCTCTGCTTGGCTAAGCCCAGCGTCAGATGTCACTCCCCTCATGTCAATCCACCATACAGCACAGCAAACAGTAGGGGCTCAAGCGAGGGCTGATCTGGGTTCCACTGAACCCCGCATTTAAGTCCTCAGCCATTCCTTTACTAAGTTGTCACATCTACCACGAAAGCTGACAACTAGCGAGCTCTCACAGAGCACAGGTGCTCCTCTGCTGACTACAGAGGATCTGTCTTGATGAACCCATTGGAAGCTGAAAACCTCTAAGTCAAAGTTGTATTTAATACACTCAACCTACCAAACAGCACCACTTAGCCTAGCCTACTCAGAACACGTTCATCCACTTACCATTGGGCAAATCCACCTAACACCAACACTATTCTCTAAAAATGTGCTAAATGTGTCACATATACACAGAAAGGCATTTGTAGAAATGAGAAAATAGAGAAATATAAGACACAACATTCAAACACACTGGTCACACGGCTCATTGTAGACTTGTGTTATATCCCCTCCGGATGTCACCCTGCGTATCACCAACAGAGGAAATGATCCAAATCTGAACTTTTAAAAAAAATTGACTTATTTACTTGAAAGCCAGAGTTACATATAGAGAGAGGGAGAGAGAGAGAGAGAGAGGGAGAGAGAGAGAGGTCTTCCATCTGCTGGTTCAATACCCAAATGGCCAGAGCTGTGCCGATTTGAAACCAGGAGCCAGGAACTTCTTGTGGGTCTCCCACGTAGGTGGCAGGGGCCCAAGCACATGGACCATCTTCTGCCACTTTTCCCAGGCCATTAACAGGGAGCTGGATTAGAAGTGGAGCAGCCAAGATGCAAACTGGCGTCATATGGGATGCCGGAATCTCAGGAAGCGGCTTCACCCTCTCCATCTGCTGAATGTTCGTTGCTTTCGCATCACCGTAAAGTCACACAGTCATTAAGTCGGACCATTTTAAGTTGGAGACTATCTGTCCTAAGTACATGCTCTGATCAGTGAAACACACAGCCACAGCAGAGGAGCTCAAGGAAGGTATCGCCCAGGGCACAAATCAGGGTCCCTCTTGCAGATTTTCCTTTCTTGTACACCTGTGAGCCAAGCCTTCCAAGTTAACTTGAGTAGAGACTTGGGGATACAAGGTGAATTTGTCACCCTCCTGACCACTGGCTGCCTGCTGCTCGCTCGCTCTCTCTCTCTCTCTCTCTCTCTCTCTCACCAAATCCCCTAGGGCCAGGTAGTAAGGAAGATAATGATCCAGGGCCCCGACGAGGCACAATTAATGTTACAGTAATAGAACAATAATGTCTGCTTGGCATGGGGACTTTGAAATCTCCAGATGAAAGGCCCACAGAAGTACACTGGCCTATTATTAGCATTTATGTAGCACATTTCATCTTCAAAGCACTTTGCAAATATTAACTAATGAACACAGAATACTGTCTTTTTTCCGCCTCTCAAGGACTAGGAGGGGTAGCCTGTGCTGAGAGTGTGGACTTAAGTGGAAACATTGCTGCATGGTGGGGAAGCAGAAATACTCCTCCCAGGAGCCACCGCCGTCTTCAGGGTAAAGGGGGAGGCTTCTCTCAAGGAAAACGGAGATGTGAGTGGATAGGAAACTGGATCACAGGCTAGACCAGCGCTGTCCAACAAAAATCCCTCTGGGGAGTCTACATTTTCCAGAGTCACAACGCAAAAAGGAAAGAGAAACAGGTGAAGTGAGTGTTAATAATTCGCTTAACCCAACATATCTGAGATGTTGTAATATTAACAAGTACTTCCCTGCGTGTGTTGTTAATAGGCAGGCAGTTGGCCCTTCTTATACCAAGTCTTTGAAATCACTGTATATCCTACACTTAGAAGCTGTGTCGGTGTGGACCAGCCACATTTCAAGTGCATGATGGCCATGTGAGGGTAGTGGCTCTCCTGCACAGAATGGCCTGGCTCTACACTGCTTTGAGAATGAAAGTACAGATCTCCAGTGCTGTTGTTTCAACCATGGCTCACAGGGCAGGATTGCATGTGGTCAAGCATGTGGTCTGTAGCCTTCTAGATCACACATCCAGCCTTGAGTGAGTAACTCACTGGCCATTTGACACCTGACAGGTTATTAAATGCATTTAATTTCAATTTCCTGATCTATAATATAGAAATGCCACAAGCACAAAACCTCTTCCTTTTTTAAGATTTATTTACACAGAGAATAAGAGGGAGAGAGAGGGGGCAGGGGGGGAGGGAGGTCTTCCATCCTCTGGTTCACTCCCCAATTGGCTGCAATGCCTGAGCTGTGCCGATCCTGAGCCAGGAGCCAGGAGCCAGGAGCTTCTTCTGGGTCTCCCATGCAGGTGTAGGGACCCAAGGACTTGGGCCATCTTCTATTGCTTTCCCAGGTCATAGTAGAGAGCTGGATCAGAAGAGGAGCAGCTGGGACTTGAATCGGCGCCCACATGGGATGTCAGCACTGCAGACAGCGGCTTTACCCGCTACGCCACAGCGCCGGCCCCCCTTCCTTTCTTTCTAAAAATTATCTCCCACATAAAAGGGAGAACATGCAAAATTTGTGTTTCTGTGTCCGGCTTATTTCATTCAACATTATGTCCTCCAGTTTGCCCCAAATGATAAAACTTCTTTCTTTTTTATAGCTGAATAATATTCCATTGTGTATATACACCACATTTTCTTTATCCATTCATCTGATAATGAACACTTTGTCAGATTCCAAATTTTGGCTACTATGAACAGTGCTGCTATAAACAGGGTGGTGCAGGTATCTCTTTGATAAAATGTGCTCATGTCTTCTGGGTATATACGCAATAGTGGGATTGCTGGATCATATGGCATGTCTATTTCTAGTTTTTTAAGAAATCGTTTTCCACAGTAGCTACACTAATTTACACTCCCACCCACAGTGTATACGTGTTCCCCTTTGTCCACAACCTCACCAGCATTTGTTATTTTCTGTGCTTGGGATTTTAGCCATTATGATAGGGATGCAGTGGTATGTCCCTGGGGTTTTGATTGGGAAATTTTCCTGTAGACAGAGTAGGTGGCATTTCTTAAGTTTTCAATACAAGAAGGGGACTTCTTCTTTTCAATTCTAGATATCCTAACACAGAAGGTGCCTTAATGCAAATCCTGCTCAACTTCCCCCCCCCCACCCTCCCCTGCCCTTGACTAATAAGGCCACAGAAGCCAGCTGCTTCCCATCGAAGCTGACAACTCCAGCCAGGGCTGCTCCTAACTGCCCATCTACCTGGGTCACTCTTTGAATCAGCCAACCAAAAATACACAGTCAGAAAATCCAGGTTCTGATGAGGGTGGAAGCGTCCTTGGGTCCCTACAGGCTTCCTGTGCTTGCTTGAGACTTCAAGAAGGAATACCATGGGGGACCACTGGGCAAGGGTGCAGTTTCACATCAACCCTACTCTCCTTTTGCTTTTACCGGCATCTGCGCGCCATGGTTCTGACTTTTGCCACATCTTGCAGGGCAGCTTGGGTGCTGCTGCTGACACAAGCGTTTCTCCACGTGCCGTTGTTTTTGAGTTGAATATGTTTGATGCCTTCATGGTTGCTTTTTTCTCCCTCTTCCACTTTTTTCCTGTCTTCCGTTCTATTGCTCTGTCTTTGTTCTTCTTCATCCCCCGCCCCATGTAAATGTCTGTACAAGGTGTACATCAATAATCAGCTGCCTCTTAGGAGAGGGACATGGAAAGTAGCAGGAATGAATGTCCCTGAGAGCTCTGGAGTTTCTGCCCAACGGGCCCTCAGTGATTCTTTGCAGAGGGTGTCTCACTACCAGGGATTGCCTTTGGGAGACTCTCTGGCAGAAAACACAAAAGCACAAAATGCAACTGACCAATTGTGCAGAACTATTTGTTGGGAAAGATAGTGTGGTTGGGTGAGGAAAGGAATTCTTTGTGACCCCTGAGGTGGCCAGCTAAAGCTGTGGAGCCCTTGAAGCATGAAATTTGATTACCCTTATCTTGGTGCACAGCTCCGATACTGCTGTCGGTCATTCAATTACCCAGCAACCTCTACAAACGTCTGCAGCAGCAGCTAATATGGCATTAGGGTGGAACGCACCAGCTTCCTTGTGTGGTTCCTCTGAAATGGCAACAGACCGTCCGCGCCATGAAAATAGGCTTGACCGGAGACAACACTGTGCTTTGATCGGTACTCCTAAATATTTCTGTCCGATGACTGAGTGCTTCGTTGCTACCTTGAAGATTCTGTCAACTCCCTCTGCAGATCAGACATCTAAACATGGCTTGGAGAGGTCCCAAGGCAATATTGGAGTTCAGAGAATAAAACTACTGTGGAAGGGCTAAAAGAGCTAGCATTACGCCACTTGGAGAAGAAGGCTGGGGAGTGATTTAGTAACCATCTTCAACTGTACAGCACAACACACGAGGAGGGAGACGGCCAGCTGCTGAGTGTACACGGGGAAAAGCAGGAGGGTGATGAAGCCACACACAAAGGGTGGACTGCACAGCCCCCAGACCTGTTCCCAGCCAGGGCCCTTCCGTTCCAAGCTAACTGTGCGACCACGGGTGTGGCTTCTTGATTTCTGGATTTCCACTGAACAGCCAGCTTTGCTTCCCGCATTTTTAATGAGTCATGAAAACGGTGGTTAAATTAAAAAGTGCAAGATTTCACTGAATGATGAAGTTCTGCTTAGAGACAAAAGAGCTTGTTACATAGTTCTCCCGAAGATTTGTAGGGACATTGCCAAAGAGTTGGTTATTCATAGGAAAAATGAAAAATGAGTTTTTTTGTTGTCGGTACTGAAAACTGAAATAACTGGACTCTGAAAGAGTTGGTTTAAAAAGCAATGTCAGTTTCCATTAACATGGACAGCAGTCAACAATGCCAATCTCTCCCCATATAACACTCTTCCCATCGTCTTCTTATAGCCAGAGAGATCTATTTTGTGGTTTCCCCTATCTCCAGGTAATACAGATAACAACTTGGCTGTGCAATCATTTGAAGTATCTGACTCGGCTGCAACACGTGAGGGTCAGACTCTGTGAGACTCACCAGAAGGAGGGAAGAGCAATGGCCTGGGAGAGTGATACCCTGTGCAGGGGAGAAAAGACCCTTCCTCTACACTGTTGGCATCTGTCCCTGGGGCCTATGAATTAAGCCAACAAAAGGCAGATTAACAGGAGAAAAATCCTGCAAAATTTATTGCAGGTTAATATTTTTACCTGACATGGTTGACTTTAGAGAAAGAAGTAAAAACCCTGATAAGTCTCATACTCAGGGACTTACACACCATTTTAATAAATAGTGGTACAATGTGGAGATGTCACAAGACAAAGGAAGAGGAATTCGGGCTAAGGGAGGTAAACTGTGGGTGATTGGGAAACATGGAGGAAACTGATGGGAGACAAGGGTTATGTCACCAGGCTTGTTAGGGTGGGTTTGTCTCTGCCCTGACATTGCACCTCCTGGTACAGGGAGGACACCATTATCACAGGGAATTTACACTCCGCTTCTAAGTAGAGGTTTTTTAATTTCCTTCAGCTCAAACTAAACAGGCTAAAGTGGCATATTATGGGATGACACTTTATTTTTTAAAATGATTTTATTTATTTGAAAGGCAGGGGTTGGGGGAGAAAGAGAGAGAGAGAGAGAGAGGTCTAATCCATAGGTCAATCCCCAAACACCTGCAGGTCCTGGCCAGACCAAAGCCAATTAAAGTCCCTAATGTGGACAGCAAAGATCCAATTACTTGGACCATTATGGCTTCTTCCCAGTGTCTACATTCACAGGAAGATGTAGTCAAGAACCAGAATCAGAAATTGAATTGCCAGACTCCAATATGGAAGGCAGACATCTCAACCAGTAGGTGGAATGCTCACTCCTGGCATGGTGTGTTCTAGTCCTCTTAACCTCACACCTACACAAACGGTGCAGCAGCCAGGAAAAGCAGGTGCATTTTCGCCTCCAGTCCAGAACCTTGGTGCCCCTTCTGGTCCGTGATTTCTCTGAATATTTTTCTACAAAAGTTTCCATTGATCTTTTGAAAAGAAGTCCAGCTGCTATGTGGGCTAAGGCAGCATGTACAGGTTAAGTGCTGCTCCTGGTTACCTGCAGGACCAGGCTATAGAGGTACCCAAAGAATGACCAAAGCACTCGTGTGGGTGACAGTGGAAGCAGGTGCAATTTAGCTGGAGTCAAACAGCACCCCTGACGAAATTCCAAATACAAAGTAGTATATCCTAATTAACTGCAAATGCCTTGCTCATAAAGCTGTCAGCACCAGGCTGTAATGTCTGTACTTTTAATGATGCATTTGATTAGAAGGTAATTTTATTCACTTGGTGGCAATCAGACTTGTTTAGTGAGGGTCTTTTTTCCCCACTTTTTCCTCTCCTGTTTAAAGCATGTATGAAATTATGATATCTGAAACTATCTAGTAAGTAAATTTATCAAAGCAATGTCACAATGCTTTCTTCTCAATAGCAACTTTGTGTGTCCATGCAAAATGTGTGTCCATGCATGTGTGTGTGTGCACACACTGTATTATACAATAGGGTAAATTTTACTCCTTTCACATGGAATCTCTTCTTTAATGACAATATTCTCTGTCTCTCAACATTTATTTATTTGAAAGGCAAAGTTACAGAGAGTGGGAGAGACAGACAGACAGAAATACACACACACAGATATTTCATCTGCAGGTCACTCCCCAAATGGTTGCAATGGTTGGGGCTGGGTCAGGTCAAATCTAGGAACCTAGAACTCCATTCAGGGCCCCCACATGGATGGCAGAGGCCCAAGCACTCACACCATCTTCTGCTGCTTTCCCAGGAGCATTAGCAGGGAGCTAGGATGGAAGTGGAGCAGCTGGAATTCAAATCAGCTCTCGTCTGGGATCCCAGCAGGCAGTGACTTAACCCACTGCACCACAATGCCAGCCCAAATCTAATGTTCTCTTTACTTCACCCAGAGTCCTAATAATTGACACCACTTTATAATTCATCACACATTGCAAATTGATTCTTTGTCCTTCCATGTCACTTGGAGTTTTTTGAAAATGAATATTTACTTATTTATTTATTTGAAAGAGTTATGGGGGGGGGGGTTCACTCCTCAAATGGCTGCAACATCCAGAGCTGATCCAAGCTGATACCAGGAACCAGAAGCTTCATCTGAGTCTCCTACATGGGTGCAGGGGCCCAAGCACTTGGCCCAGGACACTGGCTGGCACCTACATGGGATGCCAGCATTGCAGATGGCTGCGTTACCACTATGCCACAAAGCTGGCCCCACACTGAGATCTTGCGATAAACCTGTGACAAAGTCACAGCTCTGACAAAGGGGCAGAAATTTGGAGAAGCTGTCATCTCTTCTAGGAGCCCAGTCAGTAAATCAAGAATTCAAAATGAGCTCAGTCTATGGCCTGTTTCTGCACCACACCGTACAGCTTCAGTTCCAAGAGTGACTTCATCTTTGCTCCTTGAAATCCAAGCAGGGAATTGTCCCACACAGCAAGTTTTCTCCTGCTGAAGCCAAGGCTCTGTCAGGTCTTCTAGCTGCCTGCATCACTTTCAATTGTAAAGGCACAGTTGATGTTCAAGGCAGTGACAAATCCAGACTCAGAGTAAATCCAGGGCCCACCATGTATGTGGATCTCCTGTCTGCCTACCACCTTCTTCCTCCCCCTCATTCTCTGAGATGGAGCTTGTGGGTCTCTTCCACGGATGACTGGAGGGATGGTCTATCTTCATTTGCTGATGTCCCACCCTCCAGCTACCCCTGCCTTCCCTCTCCCGGCTTTCCCAGCTCTTTTCTCCTTCATCAACCATTGCTAGTATATACATGTCCCTTACATGGATTATCTTGTTTCCTCGGGGAGCCATGTAGGTGCAGCTAACGCCCCTCGAAAGAAACTGTGGTCTCAGTTGGTTTCATCTTGAAACCATGACTTTGGAGTCTGAGGTCTCCAACCTGGGAGGAGGTGTCTGGGCTTAGCTCTGAGCTGGGTGCTCAGAGAGGTGCCCAAGAGAAGAGACATTGCAATTCTCAACTGGGAATGAGAGTGCCCCTCTGAAATTACAGTTAAGCATTCACTCAACACACTGAGGAGTTTCAACACATTATGGAGAGTGTGTCCTGCTCTGGGCTGCCAACTTTCACCTGCTCTTTTTAACACTCAAGTCAGAAGGGGGAAGCAGCTTTGGCTTGTGAAGGGACTTGATCCCAGTTTGCGGACCCAGGAACCAATCTTTTCTTCACTTTGCTGCACCACCTGTGTATATTCATCAAGAGGCAAAGGAGGAGAACCATTTGTACGCAGTTCCTTAGAGCTCAGTTGGAATTCTCAAGGGTTCCCTATTTAGCTACTCCGTAGGTTTTTGCTCAGTTTGCTTTGACGAAATCTCCATTTGAAGGGAAATCCTGTCATGTGGCAGGACAGACAGAGGGGATGCTCATGACCTTGCATTGGTTTGCGTGCCTCCCTCCCAGGCATTCTCTCGTGCAGCTCATGGGACCGTGACACACGAAGGCAGCCAGCCCCTTATTAAATTTGTTTGCTAACTGTAGAAAGTTACGTCCCCCTGATTGTGAGCAGTAGCAGGTCATGCATCTGAATCACAGACTTTTAGAAACACCCCTTCCTGCATTCCGATTGTCCGTCTCCGGAATGGTGAGGTCACTGATGCCACTATGCTGTGGAGCTACATGCAGTAGGAAATCCAGAGAAATGGGTTCACTCTTCAGTGAAATGGGCTCTGACTGGCCCAGGGTTTCTCTGATGGGATGGCCAGGCTGAGATGAGGTGGCTGTGTGCTTGCCAACTCCTTGTACAACGTCCTTGATCAATAGTGGGCATTTCATTATCTGAGGCAGGATTGCCAAGCATTCTAGACATGTGGAGTGCCAGGTAAGTGCTTGTTGAAAGTATTCATCTCGTGAACAGGCCGGGCTTGGCTTTGCAGACCGCCTGCAGAGAGGGCTTCTGGGGAAAGCTGCTTACTTCCCTTCCACTACCATTCCAAGCCTGTGCTTTTGTCCTCTAGGTCAACGCCCCTTCTCAGGCTAGAGGGAGAGGGGAAAAGAATGAACAACAGGAGCTATCTGTACACACAGGCATGGGAATGTAAGCACCTTTGCCATACTGTAGATTTCAGGCAGACCTGTCACTAACACTTGCACACCCATCTTCTAGCTCCCTGCCCCCTGCCACACCACCCCCTAGTCACCATGCACCAAGATCAATGCTTCCCTTCCCACTTTATTTGAAAAATGATGTCATCACACTTCTGTGAAAATGCATTCAGTTCTTCATCCACTCAACAAATGTCTCCAAGCAGCTGATTGTACCCTTGGCACGAAACAAGGCCCCAGCAGCCCAATGAGTATAATTGCATGGTTGATGTATCAGAAGATTCATTTTGTAAATCCAACAAATTGTTAGTGTTTTTTTCCTGGTGAAAAATCTTAGTGATGCATTTTTATAAATTATCTAATCAAATCAAGGTAGTGGCTCGGGAACTCCTGTGAAAAATGTAAGCATACAATACCTCGGTAGAGCTTATGGGGGCGTGGGGGGGGGTGGCACATTCATGCAAACACAGAGGTGAGAAGACTTGACAAGTGAGGCTGCATTATCTGCACACAAGATGGGCTTTGGGCTGGCCTGGGAAGGTTTGCAGCAGGAAGTGAGACTCTGTGTGATGATGACTTGGGTTCAACTTCCCAGCTTCCTCATCAGAACTGCCTCCACTAAAGAAGCACTTTACTTGAACACTGAGCTTTTCAGTCCTTGCCCCCAACAATCTGGTCACAGCAGATTTTTTAAAAAGATTTATGTACTTATTTGAAAGGCAGAGTTACAGAGAGAGAGGGAGTGGGGAAAGAGAGAATCTTCCATCTGCTGGTTCACTCCCCAAATGACAGCAACTTCCAGGGCTGGGCCAGGTCAAAGCCAAGATCCAAGAGCTTCATCAGAGTCCCCCATGTGGGTGGCAGGGGCCCAAGCACTTGGGCCATATTCTACTGCTTTCCCAGGCACAGGAGCATTGAGCTGGATTGGAAGTGGAGCATCCAGAACTTGAACCAGCGTCCATATGGGATGCCGGCCCTGCAGACAGCGGCCACAGTGCCGGCGCCAACAGCAGCTTTAAACAACAAAAAAAATATCAATGAAGCAGACCCACTGGCTGGCCTGGGGTGTCTGGTGTTGTCCCTTCCCAGTCTTGTGCCTGCTCTAACATGTAGATGCTGAGGACTCTTGTTAGCTTTCTGGATTCTTTCTGGTCAGAAGGCAAATGATGGGACGCCCGTTAGGACACTTGGGTTTTCAGTTGAGCCCTGGGTTCTTAATACATCTGCCTCACATGCCTAGGTAGGTCTTCAGAAATTCAGAACTGTGTCTTTAAACTGATTTTCCTCCTGAGCTCTGCTTCTCCAGGTCACTGGCTAGGCAGAGGAGAAGGGATATTTTAGAGTGATGGCTTTAAACAGCCTGTGTACACAAAGTGCGATCATTTTTCATGTGTAGCCTTTTGGGGGGTGTGCTGAGCAGCCTTTGCAGGAGCAAATCTCCTTCCACAGATTCGTGGGGGCCCCCATGCTGCCTGGCAGAACAAGCTGTGAGAGGCACTGCCCAAGCAGGCCAGGTAGCACAGGTAGTAGGACTGTGGACTTGAAGACTGGGCGGCCCACAGGGCACCCAGCTCCCAGAGCTCCATGCACATTCCCGGAGCTCCACACACACGTTAGCACTGCTTGAGTGCAAAGAGAGGCTGGGCCCATGGAACATGCATGCCAGACTCTCTGTGTTTGAATGTGAACATTGTCTCTGAGGTTCCATTTCCCAGGGTGAAAAGAGAACTGGAATTAGAAGCAGGCAACTCGGAATCTGGTCCTGTTTTGTTAAGGGCTTCTGCTCTGTGACCTCACCAGAATGAACCTTGGCAAGCCTCACCTTCCAGATAGCTATCAAGGAAGGCAGGGAGGGAGGCAGGAAGGAAGGAAGGGAGAAAGGGAGGAAGGAGGGAGGGTGGGTGGGAGAGAGGGAGGAGGCGGTGCCAGACATGAACTGGCTGGGGTAGAACAGTCCCCTTCTGCAATACCCAGCTCACACACACACACACACACACACGGGCCTGAGTCAGAGATGTGGATGCCAGCTGCACTCCTCTCACAGTGCTCCCAGGAACAGCCCCCAGCAGGTGTCCTGGAAGTGTTTTGTGAAATGCAGTGGTGTACAGATGACAAAGCAGGCATGGCACTGTAGCAGCAGCGACAGGACATTGGAAGTCAACAGGCTGGGTAATGGTCCCCTGATTTGCTGTTCTTACAACATAACAGCAAATGCCAGTCCCTGGTCAGTGCTTACTCAGGGCCAGCACCGTAACTAACAGATGAGACACCTGCCACAAAAAAACAAAGCGGGAGCAAAGCCTACTGATGAGGGTGAAATCCTCATCCAAAGGTGCAAAGCCTCAGGCCCCAGCTCTTGGGATGCAGACCCCAGGGTCCTGGTCCCAGTCTTGGCCTTCCACTGCTGCCCAGGAATTGAACCCTGGGCATGACGCTCTCCGGGCAGGGTCTGATCCTGACTCCCCTTCCCACGCAGCCACGTGACACAGCTCCTGTTCCTCGGATGTTCCTCCTTAGATGGAGAGATTAAGTCCAGTTCCTCTTTGTCTGGGCTGGGAGGAAAGTGCGCCCACTGCTCGGCGTGATAAGAAGAAAGACACATCTGGGACGGCAGGCGGTGGCAGCTGCTGTCTGGCTGTTCTTCACAGATGCCCTTCGAGCTGGAGGGCCACACCATTTGCAGACACAGCCACAGGGAGCCCAGCCTGAGGGGGCAAGACAAGAGCTGCCTGTTTCCTCCCTTGCTTTCAAATCCTGTGATTGCCTGAGCAATTCATAGGTCGCTGGCTGTGCTTTGCAGACACCGATATATTTAAACTTTCTGTATTAAAGAGCTCAGTAGTCTCCCAAGAGAAAATTACTCCCCAGTTCAAGTAAGCCAGGTGCCCTCTTGAGACATGTGGGATTCCCGGCCCCAGCAAAAATGGCTCTCTTCAACCTGGGAGATGGCAGTACACAGACCTGTTACTGGAAGTAGAAGCATTTGTGAATTTCAGCATCCTATTAGCGTGACGATCTGACAAAATCACGAGAGAGTGGAGATGTTTGGGTGTGCGGCTGACAGGTGATCTATGTGCTAAGACCACACGGGGCTGTGGATGGTGCTTCCTGGAGGCCCTGGAGGAACCGGTGTGGGCGTGGCTCGGCTGAAGCCGGGACACACTCCCGTCTCCTTGGAACACGTTTGAGCTGACACGGGCCCATCAGCCAAGGTAAATTTCTTTTCCTCAGATGTAGTAATTTAACTGGAACTGGTAAAATGAAATATATTCTGGAATCCCTCTCCGTCCCAGCGAGATTGGATCATGACAAGAATATATTGAGTTATGAATGTCAAGGCCTGATTGCCAAGGGACTCCCTCTCTCCCAGGGCCCTGGATTGGACGTGCAGTGTGCTGCTGTTTATGGGGCGAATACGGCCTCCTCTGGGTTGTGCTGGCTGTTTATCCGCCCTCCCTCCCTTCTCCACAGAGACTTTACCTCTGTCTTATTGGCGTTTGTGCCTTCTCGAGCTCCATCCATAAGAGAAAAATTGAATTGGTCCCATTAGCTTGATTTTAGTAGCGATAAAGAAGGTAATGGATTCCGGGCTCGCTCGCCATTTAATTCAGATGTTAAAATACCGTATGTGATTGACCTAGATACATCATTGCCACAGCCACAGCGGGCCGGAGTCACACAGGAAGGGAAACGGGCAGCCTCTGCAGTCATGGTTTGTGAAATATTTAGCTAATTAACGGAAGATGGCCACCAAGTCAAAATGGAAATCCCTCGGGGATGCGAGATCAGAGCTGGGACGAGAGTTCATCAGAGCAGGCTGTTTTTATTTCAGGCACCTCTATATGAGTGGCTGGAAGGAAGGGAGCTTTATCCTGGCTGGGGCAGGACAGCCCTTGCCTCCTGCAACCCCCAACATGTGCGCACACACACACACACACACTACAGCATCTGAGAACCACAGACTCCAGCTCAATGAGGATAGGAGCTCAGGAGCCTGGTACATGTTGTTTGCCTGGGGTCCGTTCCACTGCTTAACACTGTGCAGGAAGAGGGTGCTGGGGGAAACTCTGCAAGCATTTACTGAAGGACCCGTGCAAAGTGTTGGAGGAGAAGCTTGGGGCACATCCAGTGTATTTTCTAGAGTAATTATCCCACATCCTGAGCTCTCGGCAGACCCCGTAGAACATGTGCCTCCCAGCTCTGCCACATAATGGCTGTGCAACCTGGTGCAAATGACGTCCCGCCTCTGGACAGTGCCTCATCTGCAAAATGGTGGATCTAATACTGCAAGCTCCGTAGGGCTGTTTGAGGATTAAACGGAGTCACTGCATCAAAAGCCCTGTGCCTTCTCGTTGGTACCTACTATAAACACATAAATGTCGCTTGCTATTGTTATTAAAGGGTGTTCCATCCTTCTCACTCATCCAGGCTTATGCCTCATCAAGACTAAAACTGTACCCTGTAAGAGATCTAACCGTGTCTTTCTAGACGTTAAGACTCTGTCACTTATATTGCCTTCACAGCAGTAACACGGATCCTCTATCAGAACTGCCTGGGTGCATGTGGCTACATCGCTGATGACCTGTGGGCTTTCTGTTTTATGTCATGTGGAGGCTGAACTAGATGCTGCCTCTTTCAGTTCTATGGGAACAGCAGCTACGCAGGCTGTACAGTGATTTTGTGCTAGTTGTCATTTAAAGGGCTTCACTTGTGTTCAACTCAATTACACAGCAATCCCATCAAGAAATGTGCCATCAACACCTTCATTCTGAAGAAGAGAAATCGAGGCACAGAAACCTCAGGTACTTCCCCGAGGTCGCTGGTTGGTACATGCAGGAGCCGCTGTTTGGCTCTTGGCGAGTCCACCCCTCTGCTCATGAGCTGGAGAACAGAATCAGCTCCTCCATGATGTCTCAATCTTCCTGAACTCGGGATGAATCTAGAAATCTGAACATTTCTACTCCACTGGCTTTATCCAGTGACCTGACCTTGGCATCCAACAATGTTCCCTAGCCAAAAATAGCAGATCCACATGATTGCCAAATAAATAAGAATATTTGCTACTGTGAAAATGCACCCAACAAGCTGGGTTGTTATTAGTGTGTCATGATTATAACGAGAATAATGTACACTGATGGAACACTTCACATACCCCCAAGGACTTCCTGGCTGTCCTGATTAGGCCGCCTGTTGACACCTTCCAGCGAGATGACCACAACATTCATTTCAACCCTTGAGTTCAGGGAAACTTAGAGGTACTGCTCAGCTGGACCAGGTGGGTCTGGGAGAAGACAGGAAAGGCAGCAAGGCCAAGCCTACAAGAACGAAGGAGCAGGGAGTGCCACCTAAGATGTTAGAAAGGCAACACTCAATCTCCATCGCTTCGGACTGTGTAAATCCAAAAGTTAATTACTGGGAGGGCCCCGATCGTACTTTTATTGCTCTAGTTACATTTTATGAAGCCATCTGGTATCGTTAATATGTTTGACAGTCAGTCTAGTTTTATCTGTAATTTTATAGTGAAAGAAAAAGTTCATTCATGCTCAAGTGGTAGATACTGTAGACCTCGGGGAGAAAGGCACAGGCCTGGTGCACCCTTGGCCAGAAGAACAAGTGATGGACCAGCTCCTGGGGTTCTGTTCAGGTGGATACGGGCAGGCTCCTGGGGATTCTGGTAGTTTTTTTTTTTTTTTCTACAAGCTCAGTCACTTGGAGGGAGACTTGGCCCTCTAAGCAGAGGGATAATCTGCATCTCTGGATGTAGATAAGTTGGTAAGAGTGGTGTGTGACAGGTTGAAGAACAGTGGAACAGTGCACCAGCTGCCCCTTCTGGGCACGGAGCTCCAGTGAAGCCATCCAAGCTATCACTATCTCCAACCAGGCCCATCTGCAGGGCCTTCCCAGGGGCCACACACGTGCATGGAGCCTACAAGCCATCTTGTTCTTCTCGCTTGTTCAACGTCCCTAGGACAGAGCTGAGTAACCCCCTGAGAGATGGCTTAGAGGGACCAGAGACCACCGTCGGCCACTCTTGGCTCAGGGACTGATGGCAAAATGCTCCTTCCCATCTCAACCCAAAACGAGCAGCTGCCGGAGGATTACAAAGCATTGGAGCTTCTCGCTCTCATTTTAAATGTTATCTCGGCGGGGCAGTTCTAGCAAATGAGAGGTTCACCCCCCCCCCCTTCCTCCCTCATCCCCATCACTGCCACCACGCACTCTTCCCAGGGATGCTCTGGCCAAAAGCAGGGCCTACAAAGGGTGCACATTAACTAAATTGCAGCTTACTGGCCGCATTGGTGGTGTGCCCAGAGTGAGTTCCTCTGGCTTAACACTCAGATGCTAATGACAGAAGCTGGTGGGTCAGATGTGGCCAGGAGGCTGCCTTCAAAATGGAAATGGCAAGAGTGAGCATCACGGAGCCTGGTTTTAAGCAAACCGCTGGCCCGTAAGTAAAGTATGGCAGGGATGCTTTTTTTTTTTTTTTCCCAAAAAAAGCAATGGCAACATCTTTCTGCTACAGAAAAACTTGTACTTCAGAACCATCTCCAAGCCTACCCTGCGGATTTCAGAAACAGAAAACAAAACCATTATTGATTCTGCCGACGCATGGCTGTGGTTCCCTTTCTCTAAGTGCTCCTCTGGCATCGGCTCTTCCCTCTGACCCCTGTCCCCACGTTTTTCCTGAGCCTGTGTCCTCCTCCCATGCAGGTGTTTTCTCTGGTACAAGACATGAACCGCAGGAGAGGGCCAGGGGCTTTGAACAGGATTAAGAATCGGTAGCAAAAACACAGCACTGCACCTACTTAGACCTGTTTACCAAGAGCTACAGTGGGTGGGGTCCAGGAAGAAGGTTCTATTTCTCCTTCCCTCGCCCTGCCCCATTCCTCTCAAGTCTCCCTAATCCGTGCTCTGGAGCCAGTCACAACAGATCTTCCTATACAAAGCAGGCTCACACCAAAGCAGTTTCTAAATCTGAAACCCTTGCTTCCACAGTGGGTCGGGAAAGTGACGAAGCCAGGGAACTCACCCAAAAAGTGTTGGATGGTTGACAGACATTGGATGGGGTCAAGGGCCATGGTCTGGGGCTGGGCTCCGATGATCCAGACAGATACAGAGACCCAGTGAGGCACTGTGCTCCTGCCTGCCTGAGTTAGGGCGTGGGCTGCCCACCTGTGTGTGGAGGACGCTGCCCCTCGTCCCAGTGTGTGTGGTCTTCAAGAAAGGTAGAAGACTTGACTTTCCCCAAGTAAGCTCCCAATGCCCAAAGCCCATCAGATTGGGCCTGGGACCACTAAGCAGGTACTCTGCTTCTTCCAAGCGCCTTCCAGCCTGCCCTCCCCTCTCCTACTGTCACCACATGGCCAATGCCTGATGAATGCGGGTCACTCTGTCCCAAAGCCTTCCTTCCGCTGCTCACCCCTCTGCACGTCCACACACGCCCGTTTCCATCCCTCTCTCCTCCTTTTGTCATCTGGTTTCTTTTGTATATAAACTGCTGATGCAAATGTCCAAAATAAATTATGCTGAATAATAGATGAAGACAGCTACATAATTTATAATACTAGAGGCCAGACAACACTGTACGGGCTATGTTCAAGCCTGCAGCCCCCTCCTCAGCCACTTACCACCACCCAGGAGCTAGAAACAAGAGTGCCCAATGCACACAGCTCAGACTGTTCTTGAGATGTGTGTCTGTCTGTGCAGTAGTCCCACAATTCCCAGTGCAAGCAACGGTCCTTCAGTGACAAGCAGGTACCTAAATAGCGTGCCCCGCTCTCCACCTGCTCCTCATCCTGTTGGCTTTGCCATCTAACATGGGCCACAGCCTGGCTCTCCCTTATGACCTCAGCCACCACCTGGTGAAGCACAGGCAGCCCCCTGTCTGGTCAGCCCCCAGGCTCTGCTCTGATGGCCACCCTGCATCTCTGAAATCTCCTTCCTTGTTGGCTGTTTTGCATTTGGCCTCTGTGCTGTTTCAGCTTTTGCTGCAGCCCCTGGCTCAACTTCACATGGCAGCATGGTCATTTGCAGCCTTGGGTGTTGCACAAGTGCCTTCTTCCCTGTCTCATGTCTTTCAGTGCTGCCTGCCCAAGCACAACCCAGGAATGATCCTCCAGCACCCAGTCCTGTTGCCCTAACGAGCAGCGCAGACATCAGGGGGTTCCCAGGCCTGAGCTGTCTGGTCCTGACCTTGGGAAGCAGTGGGCTGGGAGCAAGTTCATGGGGCTGGTATTGACAAATGGGAAGCGAAAGCTTCCTTCAGTGCTGCAAGCCCGGGCAGCCAGTTCGGCTCCCCGAAGACATATTCGAAAGAGGAGAACACGAGTTGTTTTTCCCAGTCCTCGGTGTCTGCTCTGATAATCGAGACGTTGAGATGGCTGAAATCACAGCATTGGTCTGATTGGCTAACAGGAGAGCCGAGTTGAGCAATTATGAGGCCAAATTCGCACAGGTCAAAACTCATTAGCCAAAGTGTAAAAACAGGCTTCTGTAATCACTCGGCATTCTCGGGGTAGTCACGCACGTTCGGCTTAATTCCCTTCATGCCTCAGAATAATACAGAGGTAGAGGTGGCGCCTTGCTCGTGTGTGTGTGTGTGTGTGTGTTCCTCACTCCCCATCCAGAGAGAGGCTGCCTTGTACCTTCACACAGGCGGCCCAGTCTCTGGCCGGGGAGCTGCAACCTGGCAGGGTAGACCCATAGGAAATCCTGCCTCAGTTCCACTGCAGTAGAAGTGCTGTGTGACCCAAGAATAAATGTCATCTGCCTTACATTTCAGCAAGTCAGGATGCTAGAGTCAGCACCACATTTACAGAACTCGGCACCAGCGACTTTGCTCAGATCGTGCAGCTGGTGCCATGTGAAGGAGAGAGAGACTTAGAGCTGAGATGTATTTGGGGACCCCGCTTTCCTGGCAGAAAGCACCTGCTCTGACTCACTCCTACTGCAGGCTGGACTTGGTGTCCTCAAGTGAGCCAATAGCCCTGTCCCTGTGCCATCGTGCACCTGCTGCTCTGTCCTGAGCTGCCAGGGGCCTGCCGCTGCACTGAGACCGGCCGAGGACAGGAAATAGAGGGGACAGTCCAGCCTTCGCAGTGTCCCGTGCAGAGACAGCAGCTGTGTTCGGGAAGGCATTCTGCGCACTATAAGACAGTTGGGGAATCTATAAAAGGAAAGCAGGATCAGGCCACGATGATAGTTGCTGAATGGTTTCAGATTCTCATTTCAGATGAAAGAGGCACAAGGGCTATCTCACTGTGATATTAGCTCTGTCCAATCTCGCATCAGTGACTCACCACCAAGGCCTGGGGATCTTCCACACTGAGTCAGAGAAACTTGAAACAAACAGTTTTACGAGCAAGCCCAGGAGGAGCAGGGGCCTCTGAATCTGGGGAGCTTTACAGGCCCCTGCAGCTTCTCTGGAGCTTGAGGCTAAACAAATGAAGAAGGCGGTGAGGGGAGGCAGTCGCTCAGCCCAGCAGTTAAGGCACAGTTTAAGATGCGTGTGTCTCCTTGGAAGTGCATGGTGCCAAGCTCAGCTCTTGACCCCTGAGCCTGGGAGGCAGCAATCATGGCTTCATTAGGTTCCTGCACCTACACAGGAGACCCAAATGGAGTTCCTGGCTCCTGGCATCAACTTGGCCCAGCCATGGCCATTGTGAGCATTTGGGAAATGAACCAGCAGAAGACATACTCTCTGTCTTCCTGTCTGTCTGTCTGTCTCTCTCTCTCTCTCTCTGCTTTTCTAATAAATGAAATTAATTTAAAAATGGAGAAAAAAGCCACTGGTGTTGTGGCACAGTCGGTCAAACCTCTGCCTGTGACATTGGCATCCCATATAGGCACAAGTTCCCAGCTGCTCCACTTCCTAGGCAGCTCTCTGCTAATGTGTCTGGGAAAGCAGCAGAAGATGGCCCAAGTACTTGGGCCCCTGCACCCACGTGGGAGACCTGGATGGAGTTCCAGGCGCCTGGCTTAGGTCTGGCCCAGCAGCCATTTGGTGAGTGAACTAATGGATGAAATACCTATCCTTCTCTCTCCCTCTCTCTCTCTCAATTCTGTACCTCAAATAAATATATAAATAACTCTTTGAAAAATGGAAAATTCATTAGTGGGGAGTTTGTTCTCTGAGATTCGGAGGGTAGGATTTCCTGGTGGTGGAGGTGGGATCTGCTCATAATTTTCATGTCTGAAATTAGAACCTACTCAGGCATGCCACCTTAAGCAAGTTAAAGTGCCTTGCATCTCTTGAGGAAACTCACGATGACCACATGCCTGGAAGGAGGCCTCCCTCCTCTGCCCTCTGCCCTCCCAGGACTCATGCACTCACCACCTCTTCTAGGGGCTCCTGGCAGACACCTCTGAAGTTCTGGGAAGTCCTGGGAAGGCCAGGGCAGCCTAGGGCTCCCGCAGACATCACCCAAGAAACTTTCCTTCAGCAAAATAACTGGTCCCTTGGCATTTCTGGGTCCTGATTCCCTGTTCTATTTGCTAATGCACAGCTTGGGTTAATGTCTCTGGCAGAGCTCCTGATGGCTAATGCTCACGAGATTCACCTGCTAAGTTAGACCCCCTTTGTACTGCTCCTCTCAGATACTAGGTCAAAATGCCATTTGCTCCTCTGCTCTGGTGAGCCTCTCCTCTGTCTAGCGGTGTGTCTGCTGGGACCTGGTTGTGTGGTGCACACCTGTCCTCTCTCCCAGTGTGGGAGACAGGACAAAAACTCCAATACCAAACTCCACCACCAGTATCCCACTTGTCAATCTGGAATGGTCTTAAGGCTGGAAGAACAGGAGGTATTTTAATATCTGGTCAAGGAATAAGGTGATATACACAGGTGAATGTTGAATAGGGAAGCTATGACTGGAACCATGGACTGCAGCAGGATCAGACTGGTATGAGCAAGGAGCAGAGTCTCTCAACATCTCAATCTTGGTGTCAACATTTTGAGCTGTGTCATGCTATGCTGGATGGAATGTTAGAGGTCATTTCTACCATTGCTAAAGTCCTATGCCTTCAAGAATCCCAAGACTGGGGTGGGCTTTTGGCCTAGCCATTAAGATGCTACTTTGGACACCTCTATCCCATATGAAGGTGTTTGGGGTTGAAGTTCCAGCTCTGCTCACTATTCCAGCTTCCTGCCAACGTGAACCCTGAGAGGCAGTTGGTGAAGGCTCAACTACTTGGTTTCCTGCTACTCATGTAGTCTTCATAAATTCCCACCTCCTGGTTTTGGTCAGGTCCAGCCCTGGCTGCTGTGGGCATTTTGGAGAGTGAACCAAGAGATGGGGCATCACTGTCAGTCTACCTCTCTGCCCTTCAAAAACAAATAGGACCACAAGACTCTCTTGTGTTATAAGCCAAATCCTTTGGAATACTCACAGGCCATATTATCATATCCTATAAATAAACATAGAAGTCTATTGAAAGAAGCCACATTTCTGACCCATTAGGATTGCCTATAATGTAGGTATATCAGCACTTATCTGTCCAGAACCTATGGTAACTGTCAAGGCAACTATACAGAGAAATACAAAATTTGCAGTAAAATTCATAATATAAAGCATGTCTATTTTATGTATGATATTAGGATACAGAGATAAAAGCAAACACAAATTCACACCAGGAATGCAGGCATATGGTGTTAGGTATGTTGCTGAGACACTAGGCTTTTTGGTGGTGTGATGGAGATGTGCCTATTCTACTGCCTCTATGGTGAGCCCTTGTACAACTACTGAACTCAGATGAATGCCAAGCCTAAATACTTTTTTTTTTAATTTAATGAATGCATGCCTAAAGACTTCTGACATCTCTTTGTGGAGTTCTTACTTTGCCAGATCCATCAACAGCGTTCAGCAGCTCCAGAGTAAAACACAATCACCCTGACAGCATCTTACTTCCAAGCAATCCCAAGAGTTAGATAGGCAATTGCTTGTGCCTTAACTCCACCTCCCAGCCTAGCTGCAGACATCACTAATCAATCATCCTACTCTTTTCCATGGACCCTGGATATAGCCAATCAACCCAAGTTCACATGTACAGGTGGACATGATTTTCCCATCTTTGTCTTTGAGTAACTCAGATTCTTGTGGTTACCTCAGTCTCCTTTTGGAAAACACCTGTACCACTTTTCTGTATAGCAAGGTGTTCAAGAGCATTTGTCCTTGAGCAACCTGGGTTTCAGAAGGCCATCACTTAACGTCTCCTGCACTCATTCCTTTTCCATCCACAAACCTTGTATTTTAACACAAATTGCAATTCATCCTTCCAAACTAAGTATTGGTGTCTTAGGAGCTGGGCAAGCTCAGTTCACATCCAAAGTCCCTGAGGATTGGTTTTTATCTGCTATTTACTAACTTGATGCCAATTTGAATTATGCCAAGACTGGAATTCACTAGGATCTCAACCAAAAATCACATCATATCAAAAATAAAAAACTAAGAGGACCCATCACATTCTCACCCATTGTACAAGACCCCAGTGTGAAGGTGAAGCAGTTTCAGCAAGACCTCTGGCCGGAAGGACCCTCAGGCTTGAGGGAAGCCCACTGAATGAAGGACAGCACTTATGCCTCTGTCAGAAACCCAGCTGAACCAGCGTGATTCTTCCCCTGCCTCCCTCATCTGTCATTTCTGGATAACCCTGAGAAATGTCTCATGACCAGACTCTTCTAGCGCCCTGGTCTGCTGCTCCGGTCTTGTCTTGGGCTCTGGGGAATTAACATTCCTGAAATTTATCTTTGGCTTGATGATTCGAAATATGGTCCAGAAAGCACAGTAGTTCCAGGTTTGAATCACGGGTCTGTGCTTGAGGTGTTCAGGCAGATGGCTGAGTTGAGTCTTAATTTCCTCTTGTGTCAAGGAACAGTAATGACTCACAGAATTTACAGATCCTATAAGAAAGATGATAATGGATATAAAATATGCAGAAGTGGGGACAAGTAGCAAAGAGAGCCATGCATGTTACCACCACTTCTGCTCCTACACCTAGCTGAAGAATGAATGCCACGTTCGCAGGGTAGAACCCAGCAGCACCTCTGAGTGCTTCAAACAAATTCATCCGCTATGGCCCATCCGAAGGGCCCATGAGGGATCTCTCTTGGTTTTAATTGAATGCTTCTGTTGTAAAGCAGATAAATTACCGTATTATAACTGGGTGATTTGTCGGAACAATTTCCTGTTGAGCTGTACACACCACATTTTCCGCAAGGTAAATGTCAACTTCCTATCAAGGAGAACTCTTCCTAAGAAAGTTTCCCAGGGGGTAGTGAATTCCCTGTCACAGAGCAGCCTTCAGCACAGGAATTCAAATGTCAGATGAGGGCTGCACTACATACCTTCTGAGGTCCCCTTTCAAGTTGAAATTTGTCCATTCTGTGTGGCCTTTTCAGACCCTGCCTTCTGAGTGTGGTGTGCGACAATTTCTGCATTGCCCCCACACCTGCCTCCCACCCCCGCTCCTCTGCTGGCCTCTATTCATCAGTTACAAGGCCCTGAAGGAATCCAATAGTGAGGAGGTGAGATTACATTCTGAGGAAATGGGTAAACTGAAATGGGGCTAGGATTGAACTCAACCGGGCAGCCAGCTTCATTTAGCGGCTTGGGCAGTCTTATTAGGAAAATGCAACCATCCAGAACAGCTCTGCCTGCACGCCGGGTGGCAGCAGGGGTGGCCGGCCGTGCTGCAGGTGGAGGCAGCTTCTCTTTGCACACTTGATCTGCCTCCTGCCAGGTTGGCTCACCCTGGGCTGTGCTCCCTCCAGTGATCAAAGCAGCTGTCCTTGATGCCATTCAGCCTCTGCTGAATTCAAACAGGAATCTCTTCCCTTGCCATACTCAGTGTTCCCCCAGGCCATTCCGGATATGTATTTTTTCCTCGCTCTTGTGAACACAGGAAAACATGTTGCAGTAGGTCCTGGGAATGGAACATGGGATGTACTGAGCATCAGCGCACTGCATCAGTGAAGGGAGATGGGAAGTGCCTTTGTGACACCTCTGAAAAGACGTGCAGGAGGACAGGGAATGAATAAGAAGAGGTGGGAGGGGCCAGCGCTGTGGCAGAGCTGGTAAAGCCACCACCTGCAGTGCTGGCATTCCCACATGGGTGCCTGTTCAAGTCTAGATTGCTCCACTGCCAATCCAGCTCTCTGCTGTGGCCTGGGAAAGCAGCAGAAGATGGCCCAAGTCCTTGAGCCCCTGCACCTGCGTGGGAGACCTGGAGGAAGCTCCTGGCTCCTGGCTTCAGATTGGCCCAGCTCTAGCTGTTGCAGCCATTTGGGGAAGTGAACCAGTGGATGAAAGACCTCTCTCTCTCTCTCTCTCTCTCTCTCTCTCTCTGCCTCTCTGTAACTCTGCCTTTCAAATGAATAAATAAAATTTTTAAAAAAGAGAGAGAATAGGTTGGAATCCTCAGCGGCCTGTGAAAGTCCCACTTGCTGAGAAGCAAGAGGAGGACCCCTAACACTCAAACCTAAGCTGTGAGTGACCCCAGAAGTGCAGAAATGGGTTTTTGCATGATTCTTGAATCCTCTGGTTCCCTCTCTGTGTCTTGGTCTCTCTCTGTCTCTCTGACACATGCACACATGTGCATGCTTAAATACCACCAGAGTCCTAGAAGGAAGCCCCCATTCTTTCCCCTGGTGCACAAAAGCTTATGTCTTGGCGGCGGCTCAGTAGGCTAATCCTCCGCCTTGCGGCACTGGCACACCGGGTTCTAGTCCCGGTCGGGGTGCCGGATTCTGTCCCGGTTGCCCCTCTTCCAGGCCAGCTCTCTGCTGTGGCCAGGGAGTGCAGTGGAGGATGGCCCAAGTGCTTGGGCCCTGCACCCCATGGGAGACCAGGAGAAGCACCTGGCTCCTGCCTTCGGATCAGTGCGGTGCGCTGGCCGCAGCGGCCATTGGAGGGTGAACCAACGGTAAAAGGAAGACCTTTCTCTCTGTCTCTGTCTCTCTCACTGTCCTCTCTGCCTGTCAAAAATAAAAAAAAAAAGCTTATGTCTTGCCTTCTGTGTCCATTATAAATATTGAGAGATGTAACTGAGCACTTTTGGGTCTATGGCAAGTTCTAAGACATATACTTACACCATTCTAAAGGCAGTCCCGGCAATTTTCACATGAAAAATGTTGCAGAGGCCCGAGGTTCTGTAATTATCTATTTATATGCTATGGATGGCCAACGAAGGATCCAGAGATTGCCTCATTTGCTGGCTATGTGAGTGTTCATAAGTAAGTGTAATGTGACACACACCCTCTATTGGTTCACAGGGATGGGAAAATTAGTTATGTCACAGCCAAAAGCCACTTTGCATTCATAGGTCATAAGCTGGGAGGAAAAATAACCAAAAGTTTCAGTATTCAATTTGTTTACTCTGAGCAAAATGCAACCTCTTAAGCTGATGAGGGGAGGGTGGAAGAGATGGAAAAGGCTTTTAGGAGCTCACTTTAAAAGCTCAAAAGGTGTCTGGGACATTAAATAGCTGTTAAAAGCTCTAGTTGTATAATTTAAGTGTAAATGAGTATGAACTGTATGGATTAAATTTGCCTTAAAATACCAGTCTGAAACTTTAAGGGAAGACTATTTGAGACAAACACGGTGTGCCTTTTTTCTAAACCTGAACATTTTCAAAAAATAATTTCAGAGTCTCAATGAAAACTAAATGCAGTCAGATTTAACTGCCCCTCATGATCTTCCCATTAAAAGCCACAATTCAGTGATAATTACACCCACATTAAAATAAGTACATGTGTTTATACACACACCACACAAAGTGTGCGAATTGAGCCTGAGGTTTTCAAACCTCTATTTTATCATTAATGATTATATATATATATATGTGTGTGTGTGTGTGTGTGTATAGAGGAAGTTAAGCCTATCTGAAACTGTAGATTAGAAAAACCTTTGCAATTTGAAATGCTGGTTAATTTTGTCCTTTGGGGTATTATGTTCTATTCTTATTATTAAAATCGGAGTGGTAAAAAGCCTTTGCAGTGTGCTTTACCCCCAAATTATTATAAAGTCCTTCATTTTCCTGGCTTAATTTTCGAAGATTGTCTGTTCTTCTTCCTAAGGATCATCACATCTGAGACAATGCTGCTGTCTGGGAGACCAAAGCTTCTACTTTAATTCTTAACCTGTAGAGCTTTCTACATTTGATGTTGGTTACACAATGAAGGAACATGAGAAAACGTCTTCTTAATTACTCGTTATTATTATTATTATTCTATTAAGGACATACTTTTTCTTTATGTTAGCATGCTTTTCGTTGGAATTTGAACATTGTGAGCAACATTTGGGGAGGGAAAAAAAAGGCTCATAATGAATATCGTGTACTCTCTTTGCCTTTTGTTGTAGGACATTTTCTCGCCTCCTAATTCAACAGGATGCTGTTCAGAAAGAAAGGGACCCAAACTTGACAGATGAGAAAATTGAGACACAAAAACATCCCATGGCATTGCCAGGGGTTACAGGGGCAGCCTGAGACGGTAGAATGACTTCTTGCTTTTTCAGTGTCCCATCTTTCATTCCATTAATGCATTGCTAGAATATAAGACGTCCAGTCCAATATATAATTTTTTTTGGAATTTTTGCTCATTTGTTTATTTTTAGAGGGAGAGAGGAAGAGAAGAGGAGAGAAGAGGAGAGGAGAGGAGGGAAGTGGAGGGGAGGGGAGATGAAAGGAGGAGAGGGGAAAGGGAAGAGGAGAGGGGAGGAGGGGAGGGGAGGAGAGGGGAGGGGAAGAAGAGAACTGCCATCCACTGGTTCACCCCCCAAATACCTGCAGTAGACAGGACTGGGCTAGCCAAGGCCAAGAGAGAGTATGGAACTCAATTCAGGACTCCCACATGGTTGGCTGGGACTCAACTACCTGGAGGCTGGAATTGGGATAGGTGCTGTGATGGGCACTCAGGTACTCCAAGGTGGTGTGTGGTGTCTTAAGTAGTCTCTGAACTTCTAAGCCAGGCAACCAGCTCACAATGAATTTTGGAGTATGAAAGCTATGCTAAAGATACTGTGCCACAAGAACACTTTTATACATTATCAGTTATAGGGCCAGGTTGAGTCCTACAATGGTGTGAAACCTGGTAGGGCATCCCTAAACCTTAGCCTGTTCATTCATTCAAGCACCATTGCAGGCACATGGATAAAATAGTACAGGGTCATGGGATCATGGAACTTCTGGACTGTCAGGAGACAGTAACAATGCTCAGAGTAAAGGCGTAAGTCACAGAGATTGTAAGAAGATGATCCAAGCACTAGACAAACAATAAAGTTCTGACTAAGAGGGATCAAGAAGAGCCCATGAGAGTATCTTAGGCATGGAAAGCCAAGACACTCTGGAAACAAAAAACCTATATGAAAGATTTCTGTGAGTGAGATCCCAGTGGAAAGAACGGGTCATCAAAGAAGGAGGTACCTTTCTCTGAAGGGAGGAGAGAACTTCCACTTTGACTATGACCTTGTCTAAATAAGATCAGAGTCAGTGAACTCAAAAGGCCTCCATAGCCTTGGAAACTCATGACAAGAGCCTAGGGTGATTACTGATGCCATAAACAAGAGTGTCAATTTGTTAAGTCAACAACAGGAGTCACTGTGCACTTACTCCTCATGTAGGATCTCTGTCCTTAATGTGTTTAATGCTATAACTAGTACTGAAACAGTATTTTACACTTTGTGTTTCTGTGTGAATGCAAACTGATGAAATCTTTACTTAATATATACTAAATTGATCTTCTGTATATAAAGAGAATTGAAAATGAATCTTGATGTGAATGGAAGGGGAGAGGGAGTGGGGAAGGGGAGGGTTGCAGGTGGGAGGGAAGTTATGAGGGGGAAAAAGCCATTGTAATCCATAAGCTGTACTTTGGAAATTTATATTCATTAAATGAAAGTTTACCAAAAAAAGAGTGCCCTGTGATAGAGTGGGCTGCAGCTTCAATATGGTGCTTAGGGTTGGCTTTCTGGGAAAGGAGACAGCTGAGGAAAGACTTGAAGAAAGTGAGGGGTTGGCCAAGCAGGGGGAAGGGTCTTCTAGGAAGAGGAAGCGGGACACACAAAGGTCATCGTGGGAAAAACGCACCTGACATGTCTGATGAACAACGAAGTAGGCAGTGTGGCTGGGGTTTAGAGGCAATGGGGGGAGTGGCAGGAGAGGAGCTCAGAGAGGTAATGACATGGAAAGGAAGTAGGTCATACCCAGCCACATGGACAACTGGAAGGACTTGACTAGACATGTGGAAATTGGGATAAATCTGTTTTGAAGTCATCACCCTTGCTAATTTCATTGATAGGGTTGCCAGTTGTTTAGTTGTCATTGGTGTGGTGTGGTGAAGGCTTGGGTTCAAACACATGTAAAATCCTATACCAAAGTGGCCGCTCATTTCAAAGATCCTGCTTGTAATGACAGAGAATGTAATGGTGCCAGTAGGCACAATCAGTCTTGTCACCAGTCTGAATACGTGGACCTGCCATCTGATGGCCTGCCATTGGAGGCTCCATCTCATGGATCGCTTGACAGCATTCGTGATGTTGGGTCTGAGAGTCAGCTCTGCACTCTCTCCCCCAAGCTGATGACTTTGGGTCAGTGCTTGTGTTCCTTCAGCTTTAGCTTTGTCAGCTCCACAGCTGAACTGTGAGACTTGTGAATGATATTTTATGAAAAGTGTGGCGTGGTAATTGCAATCAAGATGTAGGTAGTGATGATACAGATGCTGATGCAACCCACACATTCTATTTTGTCTCATTCAGTACAGGAAACTCATTCATTGCAGATACAAAGTTTTGTTTTGTTTTGAATTGATTTATTTATTTGAAAGAGTAACAGAGAAGGAGAAACACACACACACACACACACAGGGACAGAGGATCTTCTACTCATTGGTTCACTCCCCAGATGGCCACACTTCCAGGTCTGAGCCAGGCCAAAGCCAGGAACCAGGAACTCCATTCTGGTTCCCCACGTGCATGGCAGGGGTTGACGTACTTAGGCCATCTGCGGCTGCTTTCTCGGGTGCATTAGCAGGAAGCTGGACCAGAAGCCGTGATGGAGATGTGAGCCAATAAGGGAAGGCAGAATCTAAGCAGTGGCTTAACCGACGGCTCCACCATGCCAGCCCCAGGTGCAGAGTTTTGAAGTCCCATTCTTCCAGGTGTGTGAGAAGAAGACTCAGGATCTCCAAGGACTGGATTACGAAAACAATGACACACTCTGCTTAAGGATTGTGGGGTGGGGGGAGGCTCTGGTGCTGTGGTTTCCCTCCGAAGCCCCAGAAGTCAGAAACATCAATCACCCACTCCCCGTGCTCCAGGAGACCACCAACAGAAGGCAGCAGTGGAAGGAAACCAGCACACCGAAACCTCAAGATTTGCAGAAGTGCTTGAGTCCTTCTGACAGGCTTAGCAAACAGATGATGATTAGAGAGTTGAGACACAGTGGGCAAACCTACATTTTGAATGATATCTCAAGTTCATCTCTTTCAGGATGTAAAGTTTGCATTGAGATTTCTCTGCATATTCTTTCACTTCTGATTTTAACTAAGTCATTTTCCCTTTTTTTTTTTAAATATTTATTTGAGAGGTAGTTACAGGCAGTGAGAGGGAGAGACAGAGAGAAAGGTCTTCCATCCCCTGGTTCACTCCCCAAATGGCCACAACGGCCAGAGCTGAGCTGATGCGAAGCCAAGATCCAAGAGCTTCCTCCAGGTCTCTCACACAGGTGCAGGGGCCCAAGTACTTGGGCCATCTTCTACTGCTTTCCAAGGCCATAGCAGAGAGCTACATTGGAAGAGAGCAGCCGGGACTCAATCCGGCACCCATATGGGATGCCAGCATTGCAGGTGAAGGATTAACCTGCGCCATTTCTCTTATACAGGTAAGGAAAATACAGTGGTGATTGAAAATCAGACACAGAGCATGGTCCCAGGTGGCACCAGCAGGTGTAAGAAGACCAGATCACATCTCCAATGCAGCCCCTTTTGTACTAAGTGCTTCATCTAAGCCCCAGTCATCACATAAGAGCAGTGTATTTAGTAAGTCGACTTCAGAGACCCAGATCTCCCAAGATCAGTCATCCTCCGGGACACAAAAGTGAAATTTGAGTCTGCCTTCTGGGTTAGGATTCAGGTTCTTTTCACTGGAAAAGAGCCTCCTCCTCTCGTCCCAATCCTTCACAAGGAAACAGAAAATAATAACACCTATAGGAACCCCCAGCTCCTTTAAAATAATTTCATTGGTTACTTCCACTTTGGAGGAAGTGGGGATGAAGAAGGCAACCAAGAAGAAATGTCCCTTTGAGCTTAGTTTCTGTGGCTTTTCTGGTTCAAAAGGAGCAAGGTTCCATCAAAGACACACACGATGCACATGGGCTTTTCTAACAAAAACCTCGCAATTCATCAGAGAGAGAATCAAGATCAGAGGTAGGACTCTGAGTCCTGCAGAGCAGCAAACCTGGCAAGAGAGACAGGAAGACAGGAATCAAGCAAGTGAAACCCGCACCATTTTCTTTATGAGCTTGTCCATTCACCTCCACGTTTCTGATGTCCTGTCCCTCAGCTGTTAACACCTAATTCTCTAAAAAAATAAATACAACTCGAGCAAATTAAGTGAAAAGGCTTTGGAGAGCCCAATTACTCTATGTCCCCCGGATCCTTGGAAATGGACTTCATTTCCCTCTAATGAACAAAACAGTGAGTGACAGCCTGGCCAAATGAGGTGCATCCCAGCTCTGGTTGCGTCTGTCATGCACGTGCAGTGAGCAACTTTATGGATTGTGGCAGCGGCACACACTGGGGCTGGGGGCGGGAGGGATGAACTATGGACCACGTGTAGTTACTCTAAATGGAAAGTCAGCTGCTCCTGGGAGAAGTGCTAGTTTTTTCATCCCAAGGCATCATAGCAGTTGCTACCTCTTGAAAATCCAGGAGGCTTCGGAGCAAATCATGTTTATTATAAGAGTTATTTATTAACAATAAACCGAGGTGAAACTCAGTTAGCAACGGTTGTATCAACAGAGGACATTTGGCCTAGCAGTTAAAACACCACATCAGAATGCTTATATGTAGTCCCAGCTCTGTTCCTGATCTTAGCTCCCTATTATGGCAGATGCTGGAACAAAACAGATGGTGGCTCAAGTGGTTGGATCTTTGCCACCCATGTGGAAGCCTAGATTATATTCTCAGCTCCTGGCTCCGGCCTGCCCAGCCTCAGCCACTCTGCACATTTAGCAAGCAAACCAGAGGATGGGAGATCTCTGCCTCTAACTCTCCTCTCTATCTGCCACTCAAAAAATAGGTAAATATTTTTAAGATATAAATGGATGTATTATGCTTATCCATACCTAATGTGAAGGCATTAATGAATAATTGGGTTTTACCTTACAATATGTGTTCATTTTTTAAAATATTTTTATTTTTTAAATTTTAACTAGTTTTTAACAGATACAGTATAGCCCACAGAAATAATTCAAAGAATATAATTATATCCCCTTCTCTTATTTTAGTTATCATTAGTTCATCCATCCATCCATTCATCCATCAATCCTTCTTTCCTTTTAATGGATACATTATGGAAGTTTACTCTTTTCTGTTTACTATTCCAAGGGCAGGAAGACTGCAAAGCTAAGTAAGCAGTACCTCCCTGCAAAATTCCTGATAATACTGTGGAAGACAGTTGTATTAGGAGTCAAACATCTATTAAAATGTAATGTGCCTATTCCACTAGAGCATTCTCTCTAATATTTCAGATTCAAAGTGGTGGTATTTTCCCCTATGGGTTTATTTTGATGGTCGTACCATATTTCAAACTATCTTGGTATATGTACAGCTACATTTCCATTTTCAAACCTAAAATGTGGCACTAGGACAGCTAAGTACTCCTTTTCTTATGCAAGGGGTGAGTTTCTCATTCTCAAAATTCCCAGTGTTGAAAACTTATCTTGTTTCATCATCTTTCATTAAACAAAAAATTATTGAGCATTTCTTCCAAGTTAGGTATCATACTAAATGCTTAAATTCCAGGGATAACACCTTGTCCCTGTTTTCATACAATGTTTAGTCTATCAATGGAAACAGACATTAAGCAAATATTTACATCAACAATTATTTAATGATAGCTATAATTAATTACATGGTGGAAAAGGGAAGGATATTTTCAGCATATATAATGAGGATATGATAGAATTTGGAGTAAAGGGAGGGACCAGATTCCAGAAATCCACAATAGGAATCAATCATATAGAGAACATAAGACAGCTTTTCAGGTAATTGTCATTATTGCTGTTCCCATGTAAGTATGCCCTTTACCAAGAATGGGTTGATTTGGTTCTTAGACACCTTGGGGACAGTGGTATAGGTAGCCACAGATGGCATGATACCTACGGATGGGAAACCCCACCTCCTGAATTATAATCAGCTCTAGCTGTTGATGTATCCCTTTGGGTCTATAGAGGGGCCACTGCTTTAGATAAAATGCTTCCCAAGTCTAATTGCATCTTTTCTTCACATATGCATTCTTCCAGGAGAGCTTAGCCCTTGTAGATCCCAGACAAGAAGGTGCGTGAGACTCAACAGCATAGAAATTATAACCAGAAGGTGAGATGTGTGCCTATTTCAGGTTCACTGGAATACACACATGAACAGTCAGCATTGGTCTTACATTTACGATGCCCTACTTGCATACTTCATTTCACTTTATCACCTTAATCTGTTCATCAAGAACTGGAATGACCAAGAGAGGATTAATGCGTTACTATGCACCACACCCTGTACCCAGATTTATCTCCAGAGAGATCCAAAGCTCTAAGCCTTCCGACCATGCTCTCTTGTCCTTCCTCAGTGAAACTTTCACAGAACACACACAGCAAGTGCTTCTGTCCTATGTTCACTTGCTTGCATTTTTACATGAGAATACAATGTAGTGCAATCCAGTACAATGCAATGCGTGCCTGTTGAATACATCCTATGCACCAATCAATGTGGAAAGTGATTGCGATACAATTGTAATCCAATTGTAATCCCTCCCTAATCAAGATAGGAGGACTAGCACCTAAATAAGCCTTTACAGTATATCATGGTAGAGTCTCTACACAGAGAAAGGTTTAGATGTCTTGGAAACTCAGAGTGGGGGACATTGAACCTTGCACACATTGTTAAATGCAATTTGAGCTGTTAATTGCGTGACTTGGAGACAGTAAGTAGACAAGTGAAGAAGAGGGAAAAAACATTTTCCATGCAAAAGAGCAACAAAATTGAAGACCAAATATCTACCCAGAGTGTGTTCTGGGGTTGCTTGTGGCTAGAGTAGAATGTGAGGTGGACAATGGCAATGGCAAGAAGTAAGGACATCATAGAGAATGTCTAGTTTTCTCACATTAAAATACAGCTGTAGTGAAGGTTGGACTTTTGTTGCAGACACTTAAGCTTCTGTTTGAGATGACCTTATTCCATATGGCAGTGGCTGGGTTTGTGTCCCACTTGTCTACTTCCAATCCAACCTCTTACTGTTGTGTAGCAGGTGATGGCTCAAGTGTTTGGGTCCCTGCTTACCATGTGGAAGACCCAGACTCCTGGGTTCAATCTGGCCCAGCTGTGGTTGTTGCAGGCATTTCAGAAATGTAACAGAAGCTGGAAGATCTCTATCTGTCCTGTCCGTTTCTCACTGTCTGTATGCCTTTCAAGTAAATCATTTTTTTAAACAAAAGATAGCCATAGTGAGTGAAGTGAACCCAGAAGCCTGGGCCTGAAAATATCATGTGAAAGTCTGCCATCACCCTTGGTTGAGATAGCCCTCTGAAAGTGTGCATGGTCCATCAGAAACTTACAGTGTCTTTGCCTTTAGCAGACAATGACCATCTCAGAAAGAGTTTTCTTTGAATGAAAGCACAATTATAATTTTAAGGAGTCTCAGAAGATACAGTTCACCTCTATGTCATAGAGATTCTATATGGTCATATGGACCCTATCCCAACCATGCCATTTTGCTGATGACTAATTGGAGGCCTGGTGATGGATGGTGAGTTGTCCAAGGTCACAGACTACACATGCATCTAAAGTTGGAACCAAGACCTTCCAGTCTAGAACCTTTAAATTCAATCATCATGGTCACTATTACTCATTAGGAGGATCTGAAAACTCTGACTGCCAACCTTCTCACTTGGAACCTGTCAACAGGTTTGGTACCAAAGGCACCCACAGTAGCCCAAGATTCACATGGCTGTTCCCTGGTGGGTCAGTGAGCACAATGCAGGGGCAACGTCTCGGACTGCTTGGTCTAAGGCTCCCCACAGCCCTTCAGGCTCCTACACTGCCTCAGTCTCCAAGCTCCATACTTCACTAGGATGTCACAGCAGCTGTGGGAACCCAGATGTGAGCAGGGGGGTAAAAATGTCTGTTCCAATTATTCACAAATCTGCTGGCCATAGACTCTTCCGAGCCAGCCCATTTCTTGCCTCCACTTTGGGCCCCGGAGTTACAACTGATCAACAGGCACATCTGTTAGAAGGCACACAGTGCAAGAGAATGCACCCATTGCCCAGCTCCAGTGATCTCTCGGGGCAACCTTGGCTGCTGATCTATGGGGCTGGTCCACACATGGCCTTCCCAACCCACAACTTTTATTATTTTTAATATCTTAGAACTGCAAATGTTTCTAGAAGCACAGGATGTTCCAGCAGGAGCGACAGAAACAATGACTTCCCGTTGTTCCCTTCCTCTTTTAACACACTTTCAGAACTCAGGAATGGCAGGATATAGCAGCTTTGGAGATGAAAGGACCTTTGATCATCCAGTTTCGTATTTCATAGCTCAGGAAACTGAGGACTCCAGAAGTTATGATATTTCCTAACATTCCATAGCCACTTGGCTGTAGATACAGAACTGAGTGCATTCACGTCTCTAAGAAAGAGCAGGGTGGATAGCCTTGACCATGGCAAGTCTTTCCCACTGTCTTTATAGGAATGGTTCTCCATCCATTGAGCATCAGTATTGTGGTAGACACTGCATGAAGCATTTCGGAGACAACTGACCCTTCAAAGCCTTAAAACATCTCAGGAATTGAACCCAGTATAATTTCTTTTACAGAATAATAATTAACATTAATTACCTACTTACTATAGACACCAGACACTGTAAATGGTTACGTGTATTCCTCACAAGAGTCCTAGAATCTCCGTCTCGCAGCTTGGGAAACAGAGGCAAACTTGGTGTACATAGCTTGTCCGAGATTATTGAGCCCACAGGTTAGGAAGCTGCCTTTGTACAGAAGCCCTACGTAGCCATCACCCTGTGACATCCTTATAACAAACTCACCTTCATTGGAAGATAGAATTGTTGGTCTTTCTGTGTGCTTGACTCTAAGTTAGGAAGCCCAAAATATAATCCACACCAAATGGAATACTCTAGGGATTCTTAATTACCAAAGATAAAGCAAACAATGATAAGTTCTGTCCCCAGGTTCATTTAAAGTCAGCGCCAACTGATACGCTGATTTCCACTCCTCTGAGAGACAGCTGCAGGGAACTAAGCATTCCTCTGGGCCCTAGGCTGGCACTAACCTGCCCTTTGGAAAACCATGTGCTTGTGCTCTCTCGGAAGCGTCTGTAATCCTCAAGTATTAGGGAACTAATTCTATCATTGCATTTGCAGGCCACTCAGTGTCATGATGACACTCCCCCCCAACACACATCCACACTTCCACACACATATGAAATGAAACTCACCATTTAGTTTTCTTGTATGTTTGTGTGTGGGGTTCACAGGTGTTTATGAGAGACTCAGGCCCTGCCAGGCTTGGACTGAGCAGGGCTGTGCTAGTGTGTGGGTCCATCAGCAGCCTCTCCATTCTCACTGGGCCCAGGCATCATAAGATCCTTCCTTGTAAAGACTGCAGGGCTCCTTTGATCTGACAGCCACCTAATCCAGTCCCTTTTCCAATTTAGACCATGGAGACTGGGGGGAGCTCAGAGGTCAGGGAGAAACAACCCACCCATGTGAATATCAAAAGAGAAATTTCAAATTTGGTCTTGCAAACAATTTCCATTGTAAGCCAAATGACCAGTTTATTATTTTTCCCATTAATTTGACATTCGGATAATAATAACTTTGCTTCATTTCTTTCTTGTCCTTTTATTTTCAGAAAATATATTTGCACATTTTAAAATCTGCCTAATTAAAGATGCCAATGAAAGAAATTTCTTGTCTATTGCATCTTTTTAAACTCTTCTGCAATGAATAGAAATTATGTTATTGAAAATGCTTAGCATAGTCTGACAGATAGATATAGTAATGCCTCATTAACGTGACGGGCACAAGTGCAGGATTCTGTAATCACTCAGAGATGGGACTGGCCACGGATGCTGCGTGATCTACCCTTCCTATTAATTTATCTTCTTAGCTGCTGCTGTTTATAAAGATAACTCACAACTACCTGCCTGCCGTATTCTGAGATGGAAAAGTCCTGTGTGGCTAAGTGGGGAGCCAACTTCCACTTCCCATTTAGCTTCCTGAACCCCTCAGGGCTTTGACCTGAAGAGCACGAACGATCACTACAGGCCCAAGAGACACTGCAAGATAGGGGTGGAGAGAAGAAACAGCAGCCACAGGAGCCCACACAATGCCCCTACTCAGAAGAACAAGCTTACAATTTGAGGACCCATTTCTATCAGACACACTTGTTCCTATGATGCTGCCAGTAGCTTTCAGATCAGGAAAAAGAGAATCAAATACACGGAGTAGCTTGAGTAGAAGACATATACCTGAATGCCTTGGAGGTCGACCCACGTTTGAATTCTGGCATTTGGGGCTGGAACTGTGGTATAATAAATTAAGCTTCCACCTGGGGGCACTAGCATCCCATATGGGCACTGGTTCGAGTCCCAGCTGCTCCACTTCCAATCCAGCTCCCTCCTGATGGTCTGGGAAAGCAGTAGAAGATGGCCCAAGTGCTTAGGCCCCTGCACCCATGTGGGAGATCCAAATGAATCTTCTGGCTCCTGGCTTTGGATCTGCCCAGTTCTAGCTGTTGTGGCCATTTGGGAAGTGAACCAGCAGATGAAAATCTCTGTCAATCCCTCTCTCTGCCTGTAACTCTGCCTCTTAAATAAATAATTAAATCTTTTTTTAAAGGTGAAAATAAATAAGTAATTAAATAAATAAATTCCGCTTTTTGAAACAGATTTATTTATTTATTTGAAAGTCAGAGTTACAGAGAGAGAGAGGACAGCCAGAGAGAGAGAGGTCTTCCATCTACTGGGCCACTCCCCACAAACCACAACATCCAGAGCTGTGCCAATCCAAAGCCAGGAGCCAAGAGCCCCCTCTGGATCTCTCATGAGGGCACAGGGGCCCAAGGACTTGGGCCATCTTCCACTGCTTTCCCAGGCCATAGCAGAGAGCTGGACTGGAAGTGGAGCAGCCAGGACACGAACCGGCACCCACATAGGATGACGGCACTGCAGGCGGAGGCCTCGCCCACTATGCCACAGCGCCGGCCCCAATAAATTCTGCTTTATACCACCAGTTATCCCTTGAGCAAATCATGTGTCGTTCTTGGAGCTTCAGTTTCTTCATTTGTATAGTGATGCCGCAGCTATAATTTGGATATTAGTTTTGGTGTTCCCCAAAGACCCGTGTGTTAGAGACTTGACTCCAGATTGGTGCTTTTTAGGAGAGGGTGCAGGCTTGATCCACTTTGGTGTTTAGGAATTGGGTCTAGTGGGAGGTGATTAGATCACTGGGGTTGTGCCCTAGGAGATAATTTCTCATGAGAGGGTGGGTTCTGTTAGCCTGAGTTTGCTCAGCTGTGCCATCTCTTTTTCCTGGCTCACTACATGATCCCTCCTCTGCACGCATCCTGCCACTCACCACCCTCATCAGACACTAGAGCAGTGGGGCCATCTGACCTTGCACTGTGAACCTCCAATGCCATGAGCCAAAAGGAACCTTCTTCCTCACAAGTAGCTTTCCCCAGGCATTTGTCACAGCAATGAAAAGCTGACCAATGCAATGATATGATAGAGGACTTCCTGTTAATGGTAGACCCTCTCAGGGCATCCTGAGGTAAGACAGAAAGCAGTTCAGTCACTTACTCAGCCATGGTAAAAGGGAAGCACTAAGCAAAGGTTGTTGGTTTTAGCTGTGGTTCAAGAGATCTGAGATTTTCTAATGAAGTGAAGAATTTTGGGTACTGGCAGGATCCCTTGGGAGATGTGACTGAGCCATCATCCGTGAAACTTGGTCCCTACCTGAGCTTCCCATGCGGGTCATTGTACCCTAGGGCAACTGAGCACGCTGCTTCTGGAAGAAGTTCCTCTGTAAGTAGCCCTCCCATGAGGTCATCAAAACAGGGGTGAAGCTGCAGGACAATTGCTCCAGTCTCAGACCCTTAGCAAGACAAGGAGAGCCTGGCATTGTGGCACAGAGGGTAAAGCTGCTGCCTCTGATGCTGACATCTCATATGGACACCGATTCAAGTCCCAGCTGCTCCACTTCTGATCCAGCTCCCTGCTAAAGTGCCTGGGAAACCAGCAGAGGATGGCCCAAGTGCTTGGGCCCCTGCATCCATGCAGGAGACCAGGAAGAATCTCCTGGCTTCAGCCTGGCCCAGCTCTGATCATTGTGTCCATTTGGGAAGTATAGCAGTGGATGGAAGATCTCTGCCTCTTCTCTTCTCTCTGTAATCTGACTTTCAAATAAATATGTAAATAAATATTTTTTAAAAATTAAACAAAGAGCAAGGAAAGATTAGATTCATCCCTGCCTCCCCTCCCTCCCCATGGTTCTTTCAGTGTTAGGGAGGGGAATACCAAGGATAAGATCGTGAGGTCCCCCTGAGAGCAACCTCATCTTATAGAGACATCATATCATAGATCACTGTTAGTGGTGAATGAACCTCAGAAGCCACCGGTCCAGTTCCCTATTTTACAAAGGATGAAAACAAGACACAGAAGGTAGAAACAATTGCCCAAGCTTATACAGCTAATTGGCAGACAGGAAAAAAATGAAGGAGGGATTCATGTGGTGTGGGGGACCGCGCAGTCCCAGTGGTCTTCCTACCCCGAGTACTGGATGGAAGGAGAGCATCAGTAGGGTCCTGGAAAAACTAATCTCTTCATGTGTTCAGATCTCTGGGCAAACATTATCTTCTCAACACCCTTCTTGATTGTTCTATCTAAATTACTCCCTTGTGGGTCTCTCTTTCCCCTAGCAGCTGCCAGGGGCTGGTGATGGGATATACCCTCTATTCCACATTTATTGTCTGTCTGCTCTACAGAAGTATAAGCTCTATTAAGACAGGCTTTGTTTGGATTGCAGCTGAATTCCTGACACATAGAACAATACCGGGATCATAGTAATTAATCATTCAACAAATGTTTATTGGATAAGTGAATGACATGAAATACTAACCTAAACAACTTATAGGTAAATACTGGGAGATAAATTTGGAGAGTCAGCAAGAAGGCAGGCAAAGCCTTCTGTCCTTGTGCCCTGGGCTTTTTGGAGCTGCAGACGGCACAGGAATAGTCTTCCAAGGTACTCATCGCCTGCTCCTGCAACCTCAGCTCTCCAGAACTCCAGAACATTCCACCTTTGCCTCATCTACCCTATTTGCCTTCCCTGCCCTGCTTTCCTCTTCTGAACAACGTGTGTCCCTGATTGCCAGCCTCCCCTCACGCACTGTTCACCTACTTAATTGTGAGAACCTGTAAGGAGCTGGCCACGCCTGATTTATCTGAGAAAGCTCAGCGAATTTGGAGAGAAAAATGCATCAGAATGTTTGAGCACTCTTAATTGTAGGTAGGACACGGCCATTTATTAAGTGGCAAGAGTTGTGCTAAGTGTAGGAATGTGAGGTAGTCTAAATTGCATACAACACAGTTTTGTGGATGGAATCCTATTTAATTGTAAAAACGCATGCCTTGTTTCCTATATATAATGATGTGGGAGATATTCAAGACATATTGTTAAGTGGAAAAATGTTACAAATCTGGTATACGTAAGTTCTGCTGTGGCCCGGGAGTGCAGTGGAGGATGGCCCAAGTGTTTGGGCTCTGCACCCCATGGGAGACCAGGATAAGCACCTGGCTCCTGCCATCGGAACAGCGCGGTGCGCCGGCCGCAGCGCGCTACCGTGGCGGCCATTGGAGGGTGAACCAACGGCAAAAGGAAGTCCTTTCTCTCTGTCTCTCTCTCTCTCACTGTCCACTCTGCCTGTCAAAAAAAAAAAAAAAAAAAAAAAAGAACTTGTTTTAAAAATATCACAATGTATCTATATCCCTATGCTTGCATATGCCCAAGTCTCTATCTATATTTATCAATTAGATACACACCCAGAAATTTTTGAATGATGATGTGTTCAGGAAAATGGCTTGAAAATCATAATTGATGCAAGTGGTCCCTTTAAAAAAATCTCATTGAGGACGGTGGAGCTATTGGTTTTATATATTTCTGTTTTTTCCAAAAGTTTTCATGTGATGAAAAAAACCTCTATAATTTAAAATGAAGATGTCACCATGATGAAGTGAGGATCTATAAAATGTCTCCTCTTCAACCCTCAAACCTTGGCCCTCCCACCTAGGGAAATGGGCACCTGTACGTGATCACAAATCACTGTGCAGGACACTCTGTGTGTGGCCTGCATAGCATGCTTGGCTTTGAAAGGAAGCAAGGGCTTTTGTTCTTTTTCCCAGAAGTCAGGGATGATTGCTCAGAGAGAATGTTCTGGATTGGTCCTTGATGGGTAAGTAGGAGTTCAGCAGAGATTAGGAGCTCACCGTGGTCATGGGAGTCCAGTACAGGTTGGGGAAAAGTGGAGCTCAGATGAACAATCTGATTTATTATGGATGGAGGGCAGGATGAACACTAGGTGCTAACGGGAGGGAGACACAAGAGGTGAGCTGATATGATATGGAATCAACCCAGATGTCCTGTAACTGATGACTGGGTAAAGAAATTGTGGTGTATGTATAGTATGGAATGCTACTCAGCCATAAAAGAGGATGAAAGCCTGTCTGTTGCAACAAAATGGATGCTACTGGAAACCATTATACTTAGTGAAATAAGCCAGTCCCCAAAAGACAAATACCATATGTTTTCACTGCTCTGTGGTAACTAATAGAATACCAAAAATGTAACATATAGGAGTGAAATGGACATTTTGAGATTCAATCATTGTTTACAGCCCTTGTCTCTACGATTGAGGAATAGTGTTGCTTCTTCTTACTGTTTGTTGAACTCATTACTTAGTGTAGGGTTAATCTTAGGAGTGTAAAGTATACTGAAAGTAGATCATGGTAAAAATGAAGAAAAGAAATGGGGGAGGAAAGAGGTAGAAGGGCTGGAGCATGGGCAGAGGGATGGTATGGAGAGAAGTGTTCCTAAATCTGTATATATGAAATACATGAAATTTTTACCTTAAATCAGAACAAATTTTAATTAAGAAAACAGAGGCCAGCTGAGTCCAGATAGTGTAGGATTTATCTCTTCAGAGATCTTGGAATCAGTGCAGAGAGTGGTTCATCTTATTCTGTAATTTCAAAAAATACTTTCTGAGCATCCACTGGGTATTAGATTTTCTTACTAAGTGTGAGAATTGATGATAAACATGAAACAGAGGTCTTGCCTTCTTGGAGACTCCAGTAGATCTGGAGATCGTTTTTTCTTTCTTCTCAAATATCACAAGACAGAAAACTGTGGCTTGTTAGCAGTTAGTATTAAGTAAGAATGGAGGGGGGGGCAGTGCTGTGGCACACTTGGTTAATCCTCCACCTGTGGCACCAGCATCCCATATGGGTGCCGATTCTAGTCCCGGTTGCTCCTCTTCCAGTCCAGCTCTCTGCTGTGGCCCAGAAGGGCAGTGGAGGATGGCCCAAGTGCTTGGGCCCTGCACCTGCATGGGAGACCAGGAGGAAGCACCTGGCTCCTGGCTTCGGATCGGTGCAGCTCCGGCCGTTGTGGCCATTTGGGGAGTGAAGCAACAGAAGGAAGACCTTTCTCTCTGTCTCCCTCTCTCTCATTGTCTGTAACTCTACCTGTCAAATAAATAGCTCTGTGGCATAGCGGGTAAAACTGTCACCTTCAATGCCGGCATCCCATATAGACACTGGTTTGAGTCCTGGCTGCTCCTCTTCTTTTTTAAAAACTTTTATTTAATAATTATAAATTTAGAAAGTACAACTTTTGGATTATAGCGGCTTTCCCCCCCCCATAACCTTTCTCCCACCCGCAACCATCCCATCTCCCACTCCCACTCCCACTCCCTCTCCCATCCCATTCTTCATCACGATTCATTTTCAATTATCTTATATACAGAAGATCAAATTGGTATATACTAAGTAAAAATTTCAACAGTTTGCACCCACACAGACACATAAAGTATAGATACTGTTTTAGTAGTAGTTTTACCATTAATTCGCATAGTACAACACATTAATGACAGAGATCCTACATGGGGAGTAGGTGCACAGTGACTCCCGTTGTTGATTTAACAATTGACACTCTTATTTATGACGTCAGTAATCACCCGAGGTCATGAGCTGCCAAGACTATGGAAGCCCCTTGAGTTCACAAACTCCCACCTTATTTAGACAAGGCCATAATCAAAGTGGAAGTTCTCTCCTCCCTTCAGAGAAAGGTACCTCCTTCTTTCCACTGGGATCTCATTCATAGAAACCTAAGTCTTTATTTAGGTGTTTTTTTTTTTTTTTTTTTTTTTTGCCATTGTGTCTTGGCTTTCCATGCCTGACAAACTGTCATGGGCTTTTTCTGGCTGCTCCTCTTCTGATCCCGCTCTCTGCTATGGCCTGAGAAAACAGTAGAGAATGGCCCAAGTGCTTGGACCCCAGCACTCATGTGGACGACCTGGAAGAAGCCCCTGGCTCCTGGCTTTGGATTGGCTTAGCTCCAGCAGTCACAGCCATTTGGGGAGTGAACCAGCGGATGGAAGACCTTTCTCTCTTTTTCTCCCTCTCACTTTCTGTAACTCTATCTCTCAATCTCTCAGATAAAAAAATAAAATCTTTAGAGAGAGAGAGAGTCAGAAGCCTGTAGTATAAACCAAGGCATGGCTGACTGCCACCTAAGGGGAACATTAAGGGCAACTTGGACACTCTGTGCTCTGTGGACTACTCAGGAAGGATGAAGATGGATAGGTAGAGCCAGGATCTTAAACTCATCAAAATGGCCACAGCCCTAACAGCCCTACTCTTTGCCAGAGCATTCTGAGAGGAGGGTTAATGTGTTTGGCTCATCTGTCCAGCTAGCTGCTGCCCTCTCTGCTGTATTATTGGATTTCTATCACTAGTTGACTGGAAAGACATGCATCTGGGTTGAAGCACTGAACTGTGAACCTTATTTTTTTTCTTAAAGAATTCTCTTAAAATGAAAAACAATTACTTATTACTTATAAAAGATATTGAAAGCAGAAGTAATCTCCAAGAGCAATACATTTTCTCTTAGGTTCCCCTCAAATTAATTTTAAATTTAAAATTACCCAAAGGCTCCACCTGAACTCTGTAGCCATCCTCTCCTCTATTTCCTGCATGGGTCAAGCTGTTCTTATCCTTCTCTCAAATTTCTTCCGCTCCTCAAGACCTCGTCTGCCCAAATCTCCATGTGAAGTAGAGCCTCCTGTTTGTTTCTGCTGGCCAGCTCAAGATATCTCTCTCTCCCTCTTGCTCTTTTTCCTCCCTCTCTCTCTCTCCCACCCTCCCTCTCTCTCTCTATCACTGTCACTATCTCTATCTCTATCTCATCTCTATCTTTATCTCATCTCTATCTCTATCTCTATCATCTCTATCTCTATCTATCTCTATCCCTATACCTATCCTTATTCCTACCTCTATCTCTATCTCTATCTCTATCTCTATCTCTATCTCTATCCTTATCCCTATCTCTTTCTCTATCTCTATCTCTCTATCCCTATCTCTATTTCTATCTCTACCTTTATCTCTAGCTCTAGCTCTAGCTCTAGCCCTATCCCTATGCCTATCCCTATCCCTATCCCTATCCCTATCTCTTTCCTTTCTCTGAGAAAGAAATTCTACTGTTCTCTTATTCATCATGTCGTCTGTAGTACACTATTTAAATGCCTTGATACATGAATCTTCCCACGTAAACTATTTTAAGACACAAAGAGACAGATTTCAGGGATTCATACACTGTCACGATTAGAATAAAACTTAGGGCTTATCATTTCATCTGCACCCCCACCCAGTACGTGTGTGTGTGTGTGTGTGGGTGTGAAAAACCCACCCCCCTCAAGGACTCACCCTGTCTTCACTTGAGGTCCCTGAGGACATCCTGCTGTCTACGTGACCTCTGTGGCTGTGGTATGGGTAACAGCAGTTGCTGGCCTCTTTCCTTACCCTGCACCCCATGGCCCCCCAGTCAAGGACACACAGTGGTGCTGGCTCCACCCTGGGGCCACACAGGACAAATGTGAGCTTCTATGCAGCTCTTCATGCCTTCAAAGCCAACAGTGCCACCCCCCTGACATTGGCCTCTTTCACACCCTTCCAGTGCCTGGTAGTGAATCCCTCTCGGTTCCAGCTCTTCAATGCCTCCTTCCATGCTAGCCTCATATGTGGTCCAACTAAAGCATCATGGGAGCCCTGTGGTTTTTGCTTTGATACCTTACTTGCTTAGAGTACATACTAAGTGAACCAAATACAATGTATGTTCAAATATGCTTTCTTTGAAAACTTATTTCCTTTTTTAAACTTAGACCTGTAAGAATACTATAAAACTTCTGAGGATTCTTCCCTAGTACTGCTATTAAAACAGCTCCTCCAGAGAGTTTGTGAGTTTCATATGGGAGCCACAATAATCAAAATGGAAAAGGGTTTTGAAGGGTTTCATCATAACTGTCCATATACCAATCATTGACGGGATGGAAATCTTTAGAACTGAATTTGGAGGAATATCCAAGTACTGTAAAATAGCAATGTCATTCATTTTCTACCAGCATAAAAAGAGTGGCTGCTTTAAATGGAGGGAGGAGTGCCTTGAAAACAGGGCATCTGTCTGGGTTGATAACTACATTTCCCGGATGGGTCTGGGAGCTGTGCAGTGGAGACTCCTGGAGGAAATCATTCTCACGTCTGCTGTCCTCTTGTTTCAGGCAGTCACCTTCCTGCTCAGGAACCTGTCCCTTCCCTCCCTTGCCTGCCCTGTGACTCAAGGCTCTTTGGGGAAGCTTCCTACTTAGATTTGGCCTGCATCATTGATACAGGGGAGCAGTCTTGTTGCTCTCACATAGACACTTGTGAGAGGGATGATGACTCAGACTTGCTGGGTCTCAGGCTATTGCTAGATCAATACCCACTGCAGCAGCGTAGCTATTGACTTGGAATTCATTGCCATAAACACCATTTGTCAGCCTTCCAGGGAGAAGAGTTGCATGACCAACCTGAGGGCTGGCTCACTCCTGCGATTAGTCACTTCCCTCTAATTGAGTGTGTAGCCTATTATCTAGGCCTTTGCAGACCTTGGTCACCCATGAGAAGCAGTGAGATGTGGAAATGAGTCCACACCAGCGGCTTAGTGTTGGGGGAGCTCTCCTTTGTCACATTTGTTAGGCAAACTCAAGTGCTGAATTTGGAACAGAACTTGGAAATGACATGGTTTCTGCCTTTAATGAGTGAACATATTAAGGTTTAATGATCTTTTTGCCAAAGACTTGGTCCTTTCCTAGATAAAGGAGCATATATCACTCTAGAAGTAAAGTTATACTTGAATAGTTTCTCCCCACCAAGATTTCATATTTCACACAGTGAGATTCCAAGGACTCAGCCATAAGAGAGGAAGAGAGCGTAGCAGAGGGAAACCTTTCTGCTAAAATGCTATGTTGCTTGCAATGAAAGTAAAATACTGGAGAGATGTGGCAATAGCTTCCATCTTGTACTAGAGGAAAAACTTAATGCAAAATCTAATGTAAGTTGGCACATTTTTGGTGCTATGCCGATTGGGAACAATAAAATGCACACAGTGCTAGTCACTCCCAGTTGATTAGCTTACATGGTTCTACAATCTCTGCACACTGTCCTTATCAGAAAAGCCAGATGTCCTCTGTTTGAGTGATGTCAAATCGTACACAGAATTGCGCCTCCTTCCAGTAAGCCTTTGGGGTCATTGCAGTTACGGGAACAGGTCCTTATGCCTCCGATATGTAAATAAATAGCACTTTAGTATTTCGGAGGCTCATCAATTACAAGTGCCTACCCCAGTGCAAGGGGACAATTGAGCATGCATCTTGGCTCACTGGACCTTCTTGTATTTACTCTAGCTGTGGTAGGGTCTCAATTGTCCTTTACCCTCCTCACTAACATTGCCCCTTTCTTCCATTACTCTACCTTGGCTTTTGCATAAAAGGGAAGAACTGATATTTCATTGTCCATAAATCTTTCAATAAGCAGCACTACTCAGACAAAGTATTTTTACATTTCAGATACAATGCTCGGATCACCAAGCTCTCTCCTCTAGTATCAATAGACACAGTCTGCCTGGCAAGAGAATTAGAAAATTGCCTCCACCAAAGGATTTACAATTTGCTTAGCCACAAAGATTCATATGCATGAGCATCTCCCAAGAGCCCCTGGAAGGATTGTTGAATGGAGGGTAAAAACCTAGTCACTGAGGACCCTATGGAAATAACAGAAGAAGTAAGGGTGAACAGCTGTTGGAATGGATGCATTAAACTGATATTAAAACCACCAACGTGTTTAGAAATCCACTAATCGCCCCTTGGAAGATTCAAGGGCAGAACTGATTTAGGGAGTTCAGGAAATTCCACACCTGGCTTGGTGCAGTAAACCCCAAAGTCATTATGAAGAATTACTTAAGCCCCCTCGTTCCTCCTACATTTATTTTCCTTGATCCTATTTAGTTCTTTCTTCAATTTGCTAAGACACAGGTGTACACTGATCTCAGCAGCTCATGAATATTTGGAAACTAAAGTTTCTTGCAAAGGAATTTCAAAAACGAAACTCCCAAATCACTCCCTTAAATGTATAATGCTTGAACCCTCAAGCTCAATGAAGGATCTGGAATTGCTTCAACTTAGGGGGAAAAGGGAGAAGTATCCTAATCTACTATGCTACTTTTCAGGACCATCGTTGATTTAGTGTGGCGGTATACTTCCTTGGTGTAGCAAATATTTATTGACTAGATACTATAGGTCAAGACTCACTTTAGTGCTGGAGACTTAACCATGAAGAAGACAGATGTGGACCCTGTCCTTACACAGTTTATAATCTAGTGGGATATAAAGATATGTAAAAGGGCAATTTTAACAAATGGCAGTAGATGAGATTCTTTTGCAGATAAATACCATCTTCATGATAACTCTCAACTCCATACTTCTGCTCATACTGATTTCATTCTGCACAGATACCATGGAAATGTTTTATGAACTAGGTGATTGATGGTTGAACATAATCTTTGATTTCATCAATGGCACTTGATTGTATGCCATAATGAGGGCTAGAAATAGAATCTAAAGGAACTTCAATAGATTAAAGAAATGTTTGTCAAAGTCAGAAGGAGGTTTAGCAAGGACAAGATGGGGTTTCACAGAAAAACATGGATTATGCAAGTTGAGGATACTGGCATTTTTTTCTTCCAGGCACCTTTCCTACTTAGGCAGTGGCCTTCAGTGAGCATTACTGAACAACTACTACCTGCTATGCATAATACATGAGGTTTTAATGTATTACGGAAACGTTTGTCCATGCCAGGATTGGGTTAAATAAGGACGTGGTTGGAGTTTTACTAAAGGGCAGAGATCAAAAACTTTGAAGGTAATGACATTTTTCTCATAGGAGTCCTCCCTACTGTAGCAATGGAATTGCTATACCTACTACACCTACATGTAGTACCCACTATATGCAGAACTAATACACTTTGGAATCTTATGGCAACTAGAGGAGAATTTGGTATATGAAGAGCTAAATTCATGTTACAAAGCAGCACAGTTTCTGTATGTGTTTTAATACAGCTGGTTAAGCCACCCCCTGGAATGCCCAAGTTTCATATCAGAGTGCTTGGGTTGAGTCTCAACTAGGCTGCTTTCCTTTCATCTTCCTGCTAATGCACTCCGGTGTGCAGCAGAGGACGCCTCAATTACTCGGGTCCCTGACACCCCCAGCAGAGACCTGGATTGAGTTTCAGTTTTCTGACTTCAGTCTGGCCCCACCCTGGCTATTGTGGGCATTGGGGGAATGAACTAGAAGACAGAAGACTCTCTCTCTCTCTCTCTCTCTCTCTCTCTCTCTCTCTCTCTCGTGTGTGTTGCTCTGCTTGTCAAATAAAAATGGCACAATTATGGTTCTATTGGAGTACAGGGAAACAGTAATCAATGTTCAATAAAGAAACCATGAAAGGCTGCATGGATGAGGTGACATTTAAGCTGCATTTTAAAGAAGTATCCCAACATATAAAGAAGGGAATTCAGTTTTGGGAATCAACTGGACAAAGCCACAGACACAGAGAAGTGCACAGAGTTTGAGGGCCATTGGGACTGTGTCAGTGGAACAGGATCACAAAGGGCCAACGTGGTGGGACATGAGGTTGACACGTCAGAGGAAGGGACCTGAGCAGCAGCACAGATGATGGATTGCATCCCCTCAGCAATGTGAAGTCAGTAAAAGGGCTGGAGAAGGGGCCTCTGGAGCTGATAGACCTCCTGTGGAGGCAAAGTGACGTCTAGATAAAGAGGGGGTGAGCAGGAGGTGGTCAGGGCTACCACAACTCCACCACTCTGAGAAGACCTCTAGGCTTGTCCATTACAGGTAACTGGAGCCGTGCACATGGACTTCAACTAGTTGAGGGGGAGAGATTTGAAGGGACTGAGAGGGCTGGGTAGAGGTATATTTGGCCAGGCAAAGTACCTACTCAAGTGGCAAACAAAAGCTGGACTTGTATGTCTCGGACAGATCCTGTTGCTTAATTCAGTAACCTAAAAGAACCATGCTCTGGAAACCTTCCCTTTCTTCAAAGTAATAGCTTGTATGATTCTGGGTGCTGTTTCCTCTCCTTCCTTCCTTCCTTTTTATTAAGGGGTATATAGGACATTGATTATCGCTGTTATTATTGTAATTCTTAAAATTACACTTTCTTTGAATCATAAATCAATGCATTATCTCCCTCAAGGCACGCCTTCTATTTAAAGAGGCAGATCGATTTTTACACCATGTGCCAACAATAAATCTCTGGGTCTGATTTTTTTTCCTCCTGAAGACGTTAGATCAGGACTATTGTTATCATTATTTATTATTTATCGAAGTGCTGTCAGTGGGCTCACAGTATACAAATAAAAATGGATACACATCACGGTTAAATCTGTTTCCAAAAGGAGCAGGTGTTTATCACGAAAGAAAACATTTGGATTCCCAAAATAATGACCATTAGTGGTTTTCGTTTCCTGGAAAATATTGTCTTTGTGGTCACTCAAGTCTTACTGCATTTCAAGTGAAATAAATGGGGCCAATCTCTCCTTTCTGGCTTGTTGCCAAGTTGGGAATTACCTCTTGCTTTCTGAAAGTTATCCATGATTAAATTGCAGTAGCTTTGGTTTGATACCTTCTAAGACTTTCTCTTCATTAGTGACTTAAACCAAGTCCAGCTCCCTTCTTAGGAGGGAAGGAGGGAGCTGTTTTACTTGGTCTTTGGCTTTCTCCCCTTGGCCAGCTGAGAAGAAGCCATGCCACTCTGAAGCTGCCTTCTTTTCCATCAAGTATGGTGAGCAAGGCCAGGAGAGATTGTAACCCCCTGCGTATAGAACCAAAATCCTGTTTTCACCAATTGTGAGTCAGAAAGAGACATGTTCTATCAGCTCAACTTAGAGGAATGCTGGGTGGGCCTTGTGACCATGCCACCCCCTCCAAGGCCACCATCAACAAAAGCACCCACTGCCATTCTTTTGGTTCAGGGTAAACTGTGTCTGTGTATCCACAGAGTCACTTTCGTGCAAACTCTCCCATGTTCTGTATTACTAGAGAATGAATACTGAATGAATACTTTATTTTAGTAATTTGTTTTAAATTAATTTCAAACACCATGTTAGTAAGAAATGGGAAAAGCTATTTAAAACATTGTTAATGTGGTTGATTTGAGGCTACCAATGACATCAACCACAACTAAAATTTGTTTTAAGTTTAGCTTTATGCCAGGTTGTCTCCCTCGTTAACTCAAGGCTGTCCCTTTCAGGATCTCATATGTAGGGAATAAGAGCAGAAGCAAAGTATGTGCAAAGAATGTAACCAATCTTGAAAGAGGACTGCCTCCTGCCAGGGCAGCAGATTTGCTGAATGAAGGCTTTTCAACATCCTCCTGCATTTATGAGTAAGCAGTGGGTTTGATCACCACGCACAGCTTGGATCTGTTCATCTTCCAGAACTAGATAAAAACCACTTCATGTATATATTATGACCTACACTGGGAAATGAACCCATTTGTAGATAGCAAAATCAATCTGCAAATGAGCTTCTGTCCCTGTCCAAATTTGGAAAAACTTCCAGGGCCATCAAGACATTAGTATTATTGGCTCTGGTTTCAGAAGATCAAATACTCTCTCACCAAGAAGGATACGATTCTGCCTCTTCATCTGCTTTTCTAAATAAACCAAGCCAAGCACTAAAAGCCAATGCCTCCCACAGGCCTTGTGTGTACCCTATTCCTTCGACCAATACCTAACGAGTTCTTAGTATGTACAATGATATTTCATTGTTCTTCTTTATTGTGCCTACCTCAAAAGAATATATCTTCACATTTGTCTCAGTAGCACGAGCAGTGGGCTCTTCCAGTGCTTTTGTCTAGCTCTAAATCTTTCTCCACTTTGGTATATATGCTGTCCCATGTACAAACAGGACCAATAACTGTGCATAGATTTCATCGTGCAATACGTATGTGGGATTGTCAAGAAGAATATGTATGATTGCAGGAGATGAGAAGAGATGCAGAGATACCTTCATCCTTTGGTTAAAAACACAGAATTTATTGTGTGCCAATGACCCCTAATGTGTTAAAACATACATTCAACATTCTATATTGCCAAGTATAATCATTACCAGGCAAGCTACAGGGAAAGAGCTCATACAACTCACTGAATAAACAAACAAATTAGAAAAAAAAATGAACATAGCATCTGAATAGACATTTCTTCAGAGAAGAGCCACAAAGACTTAACAAATACATGAAAAGGTGCTCAATGTAATTACTCATTAAGGAAAGAAAAACTAAATTCATAATGAAATGTCACTACACACCCTCTAGGAGGGCAATAATAAAAATGAAAGATAATAATGAATGTTGGTGAGGATATAGAGACACCGGAACCCTCATGTAAGTGTGGATGTAAAATGGTACAGTTGCTTTAAAAAACCTGGTAGTTCCTCAAAATGCTAAGACAAATACCCAAGAGAAATGAAAGCATCTTTATACACACAAAAAAATGTTACACCAATAGTAATAGCGACATTATTCCTCATGGCCAAAAGTGGAAATAACCTGAATATACACCTGTCTAATGGATAAATGTATATATGGATAAATAAAATGTGGCATATCCATACAATGGAATATTATCCAGCCATAGATGGGAAATTAAATACAAACCGCCACATGGATAAACCTTGAAAACATTACGCCAAATGAAAAAGGCTAGAAGTGCCGGCGCCGCAGCTCAATAGGCTAATCCTCCGCCTTGCGGCGCTGGCACACTGGGTTCTAGTCCCGGTCAGGGCGCCAGATTCTGTCCCGGTTGCCCCTCTTCCAGGCCAGCTCTCTGCTGTGGCCCGGGAGTGCATTGAAGGATGGCCCAAGTGCTTGGGCCCTGCACCCCATGGGAGACCAGGAGAAGCACCTGGCTCCTGCCATCGGATCAGCGTGGTGCGCCAGCTGCAGTGCACCAGCTGCAGCGGCCATTGGAGGGTGAACCAACGGCAAAGGAAGACCTTTCTCTGTCTCTCTCTCTCTCTCTCTCACTATCCACTCTGCCTGTCAAAAAAAAAAGAAAGAAAGAAAAAGCTAGAAATAAGGACTGCACATTCTATGAATCCACTTATGTAAAAGGTCCATCATCTGCCCCTCTAGAGAGAAAGTATCCCTGCCTAGGGATAGGGAGTTGGGGAGATTGGTTGGTGTCTGTTAAAGGTATGGAGTTCCTTTCTTTGGTGATAAAAATGCTCAAAAATTGGTTACGGAGAGGGCTGTACAACTCCATGAAGATACAAAACGTCTGAATACTGAATTATGTGATTTGCATGTGATATGAATTATATCTCAATAAAACTGATGCTAAATAAACAAGAAAGCAACAGGAATATACACTGATGTTCATTGCAAAATGTCACCAGAACATTTTTGTTGCACATTACTTCCTTTCTCGCAACCTCTTCTTGCCATCCCTTATGTGGCTCTGGAAAAAGCAGCAATTATGTTGCACATGCTGCCTTGCGTGATGGAACCACACTCCTATACAGCATTTCCATCTTTTTTCTCCATAGGGAAAGTTGAGATGTTGGGGACTGACGATGGCTTAGAGCAAATTCCCAGCTGGTAACAGCATGTGTGGACTCTGGCTTTCAGGACTGGAATTCATCAGGAACATTTGTGTGTGCTGCTGTCTATGGGATTATATCTTTATTGGTCCTGCCTGTGACCAATGGGAACTCTATGGAAATGACGAAGCTCTTTGGAATGAAAATTTAGAATCTGGTGAAAACATAACTAGGTCCCACTAGGATGGGATGAAGCATCTGTGTGAGGCTGTTCAACACAAGGCAACAACCATTCTTGTTTTCTCTCCTCAGTTGTAAGTGTTCAATTGTTCTCACTGCAAGCAGTCTCCAGGGATAAATATGAAGTAACCATTGCTTTTTTTTCTAATTACTTGGCCAATTGGTTCCTTTGAGAGTTAACCATGAAATGATTGGAGCCTTGCCTGCTCCAGTGTTCTCAATGTATGTTTTCTAATTTATATTAATAAGCTGGTTGCATGCTATATAAGATAGTCAATGGAGATGATGGTTCAGGAGAGGCTGAAATGGGGAATTCTGAACCCAGTGCTAAGTCCAGGTAGACCAGCTCCCTGACATTCTAGCATCTCCTGCAGGATCCTGATGTATAAGCAGTGGTCTGACTTTCCTCGTTTCAGCATGTATAGCAGCGACTACTACATTTGTTTATCCAGCAAAGTTTAGCTACTATTGTGAATTCAATATTTTCTAATTAAGAGTCCATTTTTCAAGTAAGCATTAAAATACAGAATGCACATTGAGGGAAAGAATAAGTTCATAGGTTGCCAGTAAGTGTGAAATCTAGAGCTTTACTTTCTTGATTGTCAATATTCTCATCTATTAAAAAAGGATAAGCTAAGTCAGAGAACCATTAAGCTTAATTGCACTATATTCACTCACCGATTTAACAAATGCATATTGAGCAATTACAAGGTGTTGGTCACAATGCTAAGAACTGGGAATACAAAATTGAAGGCGATGCACAAAGTCTCTGCCTTCATGGAGTTTGCATTGCTCCTGTTGGGTGGACACTAGAAAATCAGCAGACAAATCAATAGACAAGCTGTGAATGGAGCCTGATGATTACACCAGGGGAATAAACGGGTAATTTGACAAAGTGGGATTAGGGCATGGGTTCTGCTTTAGTTCAGACAGATTGGTAGTGGAAGGCTACTCTATGGAGGAGAAGTCTGACCCCACACTGAAGAATACCAGCAAGTCATTCCTTCAGAGCCCTCAGGATCAGAGTGGCGGGAGGAAAGCAAGTTAACAGGTTCCAAGTGAGCAGAAAGACATGGGGTGAGAGCCCAGTAGTCCAGTCACAGGATGAGATGAAGGTGAAGATGCAGGTAGTATGAGATTATGGAAGGCCTTGGAAACCAAGGTAAGCGGGAGAGGGACTTGACACTGACTTACATCCATGAATAATCATTGCAGTTATTTTGTGGAAGATGAATTTGAGAGGCTGTTCGACTAGCCAGTAAGAGAGGAGGGGATGGTGGCTTGGGCAGTGGTGGTGGTAGAGCTGGAGGGGAGTAAGCACACTTGCAACACAGGCTGAAGTGTGAAGAGTGCCTGGTGATGGCAATGAATGAAACAAAGATGGTAGGTCTTTTATGTTTTTTTTTTTTAAGATTTATTTTATTTATTTGAAAGACAGAGTTACAGAGAGAGGGAGAGACAGAGAGAGAGGTCTTCCATCTGCTGGTTCCCCAGATGGCCAGAGCTGTGCCAATCTGAAGCCAGGAGTCAGGAGCTTCCTCTGGGTCTCCCACGTGGGTGCAGGGGCCCAAGGACTTGAGCCATCATGCACTGCTATCCCAGGCCATAGCAGAGAGCTTGACTGGAAGAGGAGCAGCTGGGACTGGAAACTGTGCCCATATGGGATACCGGCACTTCAGGCCAGTGCGACAACCCTCTGCACCAGGATGGGCAGTTTAACCAGTCGCCATTGAACCAAATAGGGCACCGAGGAGGAATAGAATTTTTTCCTGTTTGTTTGAGGGTAAAATGTGGTGGGATACAAGGGCCAAGAGCTCTGTTCTGGATGCACTAAGCTGTGTGGGGACACCATTAAACAGCCACAAGGGAATGCAATAAGGATAGATGTGTGTCCAAGTGCAGTGCTGAACCAGCTCCCCACTGCACCACAGTGCAGAAGTCAGGCCTGGAGAGGGGTGACAGGTAGACAGGGACTGAAATCAGGGTACGAACACCAAGAAGGTCAGGTCCACATGCATCAGAACCTCACCAATAGGGATAATTTCTTATTTTAAAGCCTTTCTTTTCAAAATAGTTTTAAATTTACAAAGCAAAAATTGTGAGACAACAACAGAGTTCTCACATGCCCCTCACCCACTTCTTAATTTCTATAGGTCCTCCTGTCATTTTGAGGAATACAGTGCTTGTAAAGTTTAAAAATGGAATAACGGAAGGATATGTTTACTTCTCAATTATAAAATTTTCCCCCAAATTCCATGCACTCAATCTTCTGCATTTAGAAAATATTTTCATGCAAGCAGATTTTAAAATAATCAATATTTTTTTCTATTCCCTGCATCCATGAATTTTCCTTTTATCATTCACCTAAGGTATAATTTTTAAAAATCCGACTTCTGTTTTGTAAGGAAGAAGAAACAAAGATTTTTTCTCTCTCTCTGGCTTTTCTTCTTTTCTTAAATTAACCTGTGACAATAAGGAGAGCACAGAATGGAAAAAGGAAGAAAGACTGAACCATTCCCCCCACCTCCTGTTCCTCAGAGAAGCATTGAGAAAATGGTGGGATAACTTTATATTGAACTTTCACAAATAGAGCCAATGGTAAGGACGGAAGTGAAGAGAGTCTTGCCCACTCTCAAAGCCCATATGCTTGTTCTGAAATGCAGGAAAAGAGCCCTGAAACCCTCCTAGTGTGTGAAGCAGCAGTGTGGGTCTCAGTAAAGTCTAACGGTAATTGCAATGATAGTTTCTACAACATAAATTCATCCTTTGGCATTCACTGAATCCCAACCAGAAATAAATCTCCTGTTTGTTGACTGGTGTCATTTTCTCTTGAGAACCAAAGAGCAGTAAGATTCAGAGGTCGAAGCTAGAGAAGACATTTTCAGAACTTCAATTGGGACAGAAGGCTTCAAAACCTGTTTGCTGTTGTCACCAGTGCTGAGTTGTTTGGACAGCACGTGCACCAGAGTGAAATGACTTGGAAATGTGTCCTGACTCCACCATGTGTCAGCTGTGTGGTCTGGGACAGTTGATTTCATGCCTCTGATCTTTTATGTTTCCTTCTTTATAAGTTGGGAGAAAAATGTAAAGACTTAAGATGATGCCATATGTACTACACACATCACAGGGCTATTCCAAAGCCAGCATGAAATAAAAGGATTGGGTAGCCCTTAGAAGCTACACAGGGGTCAGCTTCTCCACTTCCAGTCCAGCTCTCTGCTAATCACCTGGGAAAAGCAGCAGAAGATGCCCAAATACTTGGTCCCCTGCCACCCATGTTGGGGAGCCAGATGAAGCTCCTGGCTCTCTGCTTCGGTTTGGCCCAGCTCTGGCTGTTGCGGCCATCTGGGAAATGAAACAGCGGATGCAACATCTCTCTCTCTCGCTTGCTCGCTCACTCCCCCTCCCCTGGTCTCTGTAACTCTGACTTTCAAATAAATAAAAAAAATTTTGCAAAAAGGGAATACTGTTCACAGTATTCATATTTGCACATTATACCTATTAATGGGAAAGAGAGGATCCTGCAAACATCCTAAACACAGTAGCTGAAGGAAATATGTTGCAGCTGCCGGTTATACCCCTTTGAGAGGGCTTCAGTTCCCAACTTCCTTTCACTTTTTGCTGCTATTAACAGCTGCCCAAACTCCTCTCTGGAAAGCGGAAAGTAGGCATGGGAGGCAGTGGGATTGAGTAGGGACTAGGGCAGAAAATCAGGCAGACCATGCAAAAAGAAGAGATCATGTAGGTGTCCAAGTTCCAATGTTTGACAGCTAACAACTTTCAATGGAAACCATCAGGCTTGAAAGCATAGTGCACTATGGAGGATTCTGAAACATGGCTTGATCCATGCAAGAGTTTCATACAGAATTCCTGCCAGAGTGGAACTGATACCCAAGTAAAGGCAACCTGGAGGAGACCCCACCAGGGCAGAGGAAAGAGAGAAGTGGATTATAAGTGAGAACTGCACACCCAGGTATAACTATGGCTCTAGGTACAGGTGAGAGCCCATTGTCCACCACACCCGGCTCCAATGTTGCCATGCTGGTGTGAAAGTGCTACAGTTCTTCCTGACTCGGCTCCCTGCTTCTCCTCTTCCCTGCAACCTAGTCTAAACACAACATCCTATAAAACACAAATCAGGTCATGGCACTCCTCTGCCCAGAATTCCGCAACGATTCCTCAGACCCTAACAGGCTTTGACTTTCAGGAACCCTAGCCCTAGAGGTAAACTCTGCCACCTCCAGTTCTTCAACTCCCTCTCTAGTGTTCCCTTTCCTCCTTCTGTTCCAGCCACAGAAACCACCTGGCTAGTCTGTAGATGCCTCTGGCTCAAGGGCATCAGCTGGGAGTGTTCTAGTCTTTCCCCAGATATTTGTAGGATTATCTCCCTCACCAGCTTCAAATATCTGCTTCATTGTCCCCTTTACAATAAAACTTACCCTGGAAGTTGTGTTTCCTTCCAGCCCCAATCTCCTTAATTTCCACTGCTTGAGAACTTTTCTACCGCACTTAATACTACCCAACAGGCTATATAATTGTTTCCTTGTGGTGTTACTGATTACTACTTGCCTGTTTAGAGCACATGAGGACAAGGATCTCACATTACCCAGGATCCCAGAGCACCTGGGCACAGTAGAGTCTTCATAAGCATTTGTGCAATGACTGGTTACAGAGGTTGCACTTTGTCAATCACCATGTTCCTGAGTTCCCCTCCTCCTCCTTCTCCTCCTCCTCCTCCTCCTCCTCCTCCTCCTCCTTCTTCTTCTTCTTCTTCTTCTTCTTTCTCTCTCTCTCTCTCTCTCTCTCTCTCTCTCTCTCTCTCATTTCCCCTGTGCTTTTACTTGCCCCATGGATGTGAGTGAGCATCCTCACCGGAGGCTGACTTAGCAGGTGGTGGCCTTAGCTGAAAAAGCTCCTCATTGTAATGATCTTTCCAAATAGATAATCGCCCCAGCCTGATACAGGTGAAGGAGTCATGTGTCCTTAAAACCTACCCTCTGGAAGACCAGGTGCCCATTCCCTAAGATGACTGCCTTGTGAAACTTTCAGGAAATATCTCCATTGGAACTGCAGGCACAGCTATAGCACTTTCCCTTGCATGGGGTCAGAGTCACAGAAAATCCCCTGTCTCTCAGAGTAGGATCACTCTTTAAAAGCAATGAAACACCATTGATAGCCAAGTTGGATAAATGAGCTAAATTATCCACCTACATAATATCTGTTTGGAGCTGAATTGAAGTAGCTCCAAGGGATTGAAGCTGTATACTTCTGGTTTTAAAAACTAAACTTATGGGGCTGGTGCTGTGGCAGAGCAGGCTAAGCCACCACCTGCCAATACCAGCTTCTCATATAGGCACTTGTTCATGTCCTGGCTGCGCCACTTCCCATCCAGCTCCTTGCTAATGTGGCTGGGAAAGCAAGGGAAGAAGAACCAAGTGCTTGGCCTTCTGACCTCACTTGAGAGACCTGGAAGAAGCTCCTGACTCCTGGCTTTGGTCTGGCACATCCCTAGCCATTGTGGCTATTTGGGGAGTGAACCTGTGGATGAAAGATCTCTTACTCTGTGTGTGTGTTTCTTTCCGTGTCTCCCTCTCTCTCTGTAACTCCAACTTTCAAATTGAATAAATAAATATTTAAAAGAAAAACTACCTAGGGGCTGGTGCTTTGGCTCACTTGGTTAATCCCCCGCCTGCGGTGCTGGCAACTCATATGGACACCGGTTCTAGTCCCGGTTGCTCCTCTTCCAGTCTAGCTCTCTTCTGTGGCCCAGGAGGGCAGTGGAGGATGGCACAAGTCCTTGGGCCCCTGCACCCACATTGGAGACCGGGGGGAAGCACCTGGCTCCTGACTTCAGATCGGCATAGCACTGGCCATAGCGGCCATTTTGGGAGTGAACCAACGGAAGGAAGACCTTTCTCTCTGTCTCTCTGTCTCTCTCTGTCTCTCTCTCTCTCACCGTCTATAACTCTACCTGTCAAAAAAAAAAAAAAAAGACCTAAATTTACAATACTCCAAGATGTGCTGTAAACACCCAGAGCCACAGTTATACCACAGTGGGAATAAGAACATGGGTTCTCAAAATGAAAAATAGTACTTGTGTAACTCCTGAGAATTTGATGTAAAAAAGCCATTATTCTATCATCACATCTCACGCCTTGTATAGAATTCACAAAGCAATGGAAACAGTGTGGAGGCCCCTAAAGAAATTAAAACCAGAACTGCATATGATCTAGCAATCCCTCTCCTGGGAACGTCCCTGGTGGAGATGAAATTGCCTTCTCTTAACGAGGTCTACAGTCCCATGCTCATTGCAGCTCTATACACAAGAGTCAAGATGTGTAAACAATTTAGGCTTCCATCAATGGACACATGGTTATAAAGATTGAGGTAAAAACATATGTGCACAATGGAATAGTATTCAGACTTTAAAAAGGAGGAAATCCCACCATTTTCCACGACATTAGTTGAACCTAGAGGACGTTATGCTAAGTGAAATAAGGCACACACAGAAGGATGGATACTGCATGGTCTCATGTGTGGAAGCTGAAAAAGAAAAAGAGAAAAAGTCAAATAAACAAATATATAGAATCCAACAGTGGTTATTAAGGAGAGGTGGAGGGGGGAGGAAGTGTAGGTCACAAAACACAAAGCAGCAAATATAGAAGGAAGAAGTGGAAAGATCTAATGTAGAACATGAAGCAAGTCGTTGATAATATAAATTATATTCAGGATTTTTGCTAAGTGAATAGCTTGTAGCTGCTCTTGCCACAGTGTGGGGAAAAATGAGTAACTGTATGAGATGCTGGATGGTTCATTGTTTTATCCATAGCCACTAGTTTACTACACATATATCTTAATAGCATTATGTTGTAAACATCAAATATACGTGATAAATTCATTTTCTTTAAAAAAAGCGAGTTCTCAACCCATCTCTGGGTAACTTCCTACGTCTGAAGAATGGGAGCAGAATGTGTTCTTTTCATGTCATAAAGGGAAAGAATAAACTGATTCTACATATGCCAGGAGAGGCTCCATGCCAGTTATGAACCATTGCAATAAAATAGTCCCAGGGATGACAGAACTGAAAGACACAGTTTTCTTGTTTCTTGTTCCCCACCCCATCTATTCTTCACCTCGCCCTTTCTCGTTGAGTTTCCTTGTCAGATTTAACTTTCTGGTCATTCTCTAAGCACAATAGTTCTCCAAATCCATAAGCCCCACATGCTGTCCCCAACGCTCACATTTTGTCCTTCCTCTGGGATCCATGGTGGGCAGCCGTCTGCCTTCCCCAAGACAGGCTGCAGCTCGCAGCAGCTCCCAGCGAGGCCCTGCTGTCACAGTGAAATAAGGCACAAAGCTGTATTAATTTAAGTGGCTTTTCTTCACATTTAGGACTGCCATTATGGTGTTGATGGTTGGTAATAAAAGACCTTTTAGTGTGGGAAATCAAATAATCTTATACAAACATAAATGGGTCTGGACAACGATTATCCTAATGTAATTGGAGAATGAACTCTGATTGTGGGTGTCAGTTCTTGACTTTCTGAAGGTGTTTTAGGGCTAATCCAGTGATTGATAGATTGACACAGACTCTTTGTAAAGTCTGGACTTCCTCATTAACATGCTGCTTTTTTCACATTTGACTTCTCCAAGCTCAGTACTTTTTGTGTATGAAGTTTAAAAGCTGTACTGATTTTGTAGAAGTTACCAGAATTTTTTTGCCATGAAATATGATAGAGTCAGGGTTGGAGTGTGTGTGTGTGTGTGTGTAGGGGGTACACTGAGCCAGGCATCCAATTCTGTATGGCAAGGTGGGCTCATCCCTCACTCAGGCTCTGTAGGGAAATAAAAGAAACCACATTTAGGAAGAAACTAGAAAATGTCCTGTGGGAAACAATTCTCTACTTGTCAGGGCAATGATTTACCTGCCCAGGGAAAGGTTTCCATTTATTCTGGGTAATGTCCTTGCCCTGTGCTAACTAGCATGTGGTTAAAAACATATTTGGTGAAATGTAATCATTGCAATCAATATGTCCTCTGCGGAGAGCCGCCCGTTTGGTGACAGAGATCTGTTGTCCTCCTGAACTGGAGTAAAGTTCCCATCTTAATTACTTTAACTAGATAGTTAATTTAATGGTCCTGGATTTTATAGACCTGCCAGTGGTGATTTTAACGCGTGCATAGTGGAGGGCCATCAGAGCGCACTTCTGTCTCCGAGAAAGACATTGTGGATGTGCCCAATCTTGCTTCTCAAACCATCATGACTCTGCTTTCTTCTCTCCCCAAGGAAAGTCCTCTCCCTCCTTAGTCACCCCCTGCCCACTCCGGGTCATGCTGTGCCTTATTAACACCCTCCTCATCCTCTAAGACTGACAGCTCAAGATCTCCTTCTCCAAGAAGCCAGATCTGATTTCTATAAGCAGCCAATTCTGCGTCTCTGAACCTACACTTCCAATTTCTTTTCCCGTTGTTACAACAGCCATCACTGTTTTTTTTTCCCCATTTTGCATTTATATTCCTCATTGTTTCTCCCCAAACAGTGAGTGGTGTCTTATTACAAAGTCTGCACTCAATGTTGAATGAACAGGAGGATGGGTGAGTGAAGGAATCTCAGCCCATGGACAGTGGATGCAAGAGCCGTTGCATGCCGAAATAACCACTATTCCATGGAACTGAAAAGGGTTTTAAAGATCGCACAGCTGGAGCCCAGTTTCACTTTTCAATCCTGTAGAATCAACTGGGGCTGGTGAATGCAATAGCTGGTAAAGCCGCTGCCCACAGCCCTGACATTCCAAATGGGCACTGGTTCAAGTGCTGGCTGCCCCACTTCCTATCCAGCTCCCTGTTAATGCACCTAGGAAAGCAGTGGAAGTTGCCCCAAGTGCTTGGGTCCTTGCATCCATGTGAGAGACCTGGAAGAAGCTCCTGGCACCAGGCTTTGGCCTGACCCAGCTCCAGCTGTTGCAGCCATTTGGGGAGTGAACCAACAGATGAAAGAAATCTCTCTCTCTCTCTCTCTCTCTCTCTCTCTCTCTCTAACTCTGACTTCCAAAATAAGTAAATAAATCTCTAAAAAAACATAGTCATGGTCTCATATATGATGAACTGGCAAATATTAAGGTAGAATTTTGCCATTATAGTAGATCCTTAATAAATGAGTGGAAATATGAGGTCGTGAAGAGGTTGTTTTCTTGCCTTTTTTTAAAAAAGGCATGGTATTTATTTCACAGTAGTAGCAGAGCATGTTTCAGTCATGAGACGGTAATGCAGCAATCCTAGCAGTCTTACTTCCCAGCTTGTTATCCTGTCATTAAGCAGGATGATTTTTCTTTAGGGAATTCTACAGGCCTAGGGACTCTTCTTTGCAGTGTGAAAAGTTGCCCTAGCCAGTGAGTTGTAACTTTGCAGAATGAGATTGCAATTAAGACAGGGTTTGAGACTAAGAGCTTTTCTTTCTCCATCATATATATATGTACATATACATACACACACACACACATCACACATATATATAGCACATGTCCTATGGTGGTGCTGATAAAATTAGCGGCTTGTCAATTAGCTAGAGATATGTGAGGCCCCACTCTGGCTATTTAAAGATTAAAACTATAATATAGATTAGCCCATTGAGTTGGGATAGGCTCCTGCTTGGTGCTGCCTAAGTATTCTAGGAAGAGAGATGTTCTTGGGGACAGCGCTGTGGCATAGCAGGTAAAGCCGCTGCCTGTGGTGCCGGCATCCCATATGGATACTGGTTCGAGACCCAGCTGCTCCACTTCTGATCCAACTCTCTGCTATGGCCTGGGAAAGCAGTGGAAGATGGCCCAAGTCCTTGGGTCCTGTAGCCATGTGGGAGACCCAAAAGAAGCTCCTGGCTCCTGGCTTCAGATTGGCCCAGCTCCACCGTTGTGGCCATTTGGGAAATGAACCAACGGATGGAAGACCTCTCTCTCTCTCTCTCTATCTCTCTCTGTCTCTCTGTCTCTCTGTAACTCTGACTTTCAGATAAATAAATAAATATTTAAGAGAGAGAGAGCAAAAGAGAGAGAGAGAGAGATGTTCTTTTGTCTTCGACAAACCAGGTGTCCATGGCTATTCTCAGTGTCTACTGTACGAGCTATTTTTTTCAGTACCATTGAGTTCTTTCACATTCCTGTAGCGTGAAGATATTTTAACCACTCATTTTTTATTTAAGGTATACAAATTTCATATATTTCCTAAATATAGATATAGGAACACAGTAATAGTTCCCACCCCATCCTCCCTCCTGCCCAACTCTCACCCTTCCTCTCTTATTCCCACTCTTAAGTTTTACAGTGATCTACCTTCAGTTACTTTATACTCATATGATTAACCTTACACTAAGTAAAGAGTTCAACAAATAGTAATTAAAAAAAACACTGTTCCTCAACAGTAGAGACAAAGGTTGTAAACAATCATCGAAGCTCAAAATGTCAATTACCCCTATATGGTGCATTTTTGCACTGTATTATTACCACAGATGAGGGAAAACATATGGTATTTTTCTTTGGGGACTAACTTTGTTTCCCAGTTGCATTCATTTTGGTTTCCAGTTGCATCCATTTTGCTGCGAAGGATAGGATTCCATTCTTTTAAACAGCTGAGTAGTATTCCATGCTATATAGAGAGAGCATATATGTGTATAAACATATGTAAGCATATATGTTTACACACACACACACACACATTTCCCTATCTAGTCATCAGCTGGTAGACATCTGGGTTGTTTCCATATCTTAGCTATTGTGAATTGAGCTGGTATTAACATGGGGGTACAGTCAACTCCTTCTTTCATATACTGATTTCATTTCCCTTGGGTAAATTCCCAGGAGTGGGATTTCTGGGTCATATGGTAGATCTATTTTCAACTTTCTGAGGTATCTCCACACTGTCTTCCACAATGGCTGTACTAGTTTACATTCCCACCAACAATGATTAGGGGACATTTTTCCCCACATCCTCGCCAACGTTTATTGTGTTTTGATTTCTGTATGAGAGCCCTTCTAGCTGTTAGCCACCCATTCTTACACCCACTTAATCAGGAACTTTTCTTCTGCCTTGCTTTGATTTCCCTGCAGGTGAGCTGTCCTTTGATGGCTTCACTCTGGTGCCCTCACTCTTGAAAAGGTGGTACTCTTGGTGGCTCTGGAAATTTCCAACACCTTGCATTTCTTGCTGGAGAGTTTTGAAACCCCTTTTAGAAATGGGATGAGCAGCATTCTTCTAAGCTGAGCATCCAGTTGGCTGCTTCCTTCAACAAGAGGATTGCCTGCTCCTTTCTTTCCTGCCATGTTATCCTTGGAGGGCATGGCTGGCAGTCAGTTGGCAACTGTGTCAGCTTCGGGTTAGTATTAATAAGAAAGAATAAGAGATCTGTTCAGCTTAGATAAACACACAAATTGCATTGCTGTGTCTCTTCTTTACATTTTAAAAAGGTTAAAATGTTTTTCTAGCACCAAAATAATAAGAATTCAACGAAATGGCTAATCTTTTGGTACCATTTTAGCTTGGATTTCAATTGTAGGAGATTAGGCATCTCTCAGAAGGTTAGCGTCTTGCAGAGGAAGCCTTCCTTTTATTCCTGGTGCAGGGATTTTCCTCAGCGAGGTCCTGAAGATGTGCCATCAGCAGCGAAATGATTTAGCGTTCGGGTGGCGTCACGTTTTGTCTCACAAATCTCAAGATGTTAAACACCTAAGGGGACGACAGAGAGGAGCAGCACCAGCACTTTTCAAAGAGGGCATTTTCGGGACCTTCTCCACTGAGAAAACGTGTTTCACTTCAGGGCTGCCCTTGGCCCTGCAGAAGGCAGTTTGGAAGCACAGCTGCAGTGTGGAGGAGGGTATTACAGGAGAGCATGGAGCCAGCTGTAAGGGGGCACTTGGTGTCAGGGCTGCCTTCCAATTACTTTGCCGAGGGATCAGTACTAGGCTGTTGCCTTTTGAAGACGAGGTTTGGAGAGAGTGACCAGTAAAGAGAGTGTGAAATGCATCCAATTTATGCAAATCTTCACTGTACATGCACGCACATGGATTAGTAATTTGTCTGATGGCTTTTTTTTTCTTTTATTTTTGCCAATCCTTTCTTTTTTTCCCTGACTCAGGATTCCAGGGACATTGACCAGTTCTGAAAGTGATCTCGTGTCATGGCAGTAGCTGATAATCAGTCTAGATGGGTATTTCTGAGGTAGAATGGACGATGGATGGCCCTAGAGTTTAGTTGTGAGACCCCGATTTAAGGCACAGATGAATACTTGCTCCTGCAGAACAAAGGTGTAATTGATGGAGGAAGGTTGCTATGTTCCTTTCCTATCATTGAGCTGGCTGTAGATCGATGTGTGGTTTTGAGAAATAATGCAGAGAAATCTCATGCAACCTATGCCCTGTTTCCCCCAGCAATAATAGGTTGTCATGCTACTGTACAAAATCAGAATTTGACATTCATGCAGCCCCCTAGTATGATCCATGTTTCCCCAACTTTTCAAGTGCACAGTTGTGTTTATTGGGTTCTATGCAGCTTGGTCACATGCACAGTTCCATGCAGCTTCACCCCATGTATAGGTTCCTAGACCTAACCCCACAAGGACCTTATATTGCCCTTTCATAACCACACCCACCTCTTTCCTGCCCTCTTCTGCTGCTCCTAAACCCAGCCAACCACTCATGTATTCTCCATTTCTATAAATTCGCTATTTTGAGAATGTTAGACAAATGAAATCAGACAGGATATAAGCATTGGGGATTGGATTTTTTTTTTTTCCCGCAGCATCATTTCTTTGAGATTCACTCTGCTTGTTATTTGAGTGTATCAATATTTCATTTGCTGCTGTTGCTGAACAGTAGTCTATGGTATTGTTGTATTGCTGTTTGTTTAACCATTAACCTGTAGAAGGACATCTGAGTTGTTTCTATTTTCTGCCTAATATGAGTCAAGTTTCTATGTAATATTTGTATACAAGTGTTTATGTTCACATGAACACCTCTGGGAGACAAAGGTTTTCAATCTTACCTTCCCTGGTATTATTTTGCTTTTCTCAACACTAACTCTACAACTCCAGCTCATGGGCAGAACGTAGATGCTTCCCAGACTACAGGTGATTCAGCAGCATAGTGGGGGTCTTCACAGCATTCCTGCTGGAATGAGGGGAGCAAAGTCATATCCATCGTGTCAGTGGAGAAACAAAGGCAGGAAGAACACCATGCTCACAGCCTCCTCTCCAGACAGAGGATCCTGTCTTCTAATCTCAGGAGACTCTGGTCTCTCCCACTTCCCTTCTTCCATTTGAAAGGGGCCTGCCTTGAGAAGAGCAGAGGGGATATGATTCTTGCCTCTTGGCAATGACCTTGCAGCTCTTGGAGCAAGACTTTCCACAAAGCCCACATTTCTTCAGTCTGTAATTGAACTGACACTGATAAGGGATGAGGGATGGTGACCGTGCAGGAGGTTCTGGGAAGAAAGCAAGAGCAGGTCATTGATTGCTGTGCATATGTAATCAGCTGGGAGGCTGCGTGCTCACCTCCTTGTGACAGGAGCTGCCAGTGTCTCGCTCCCACCAGGGCCCCAGAGGCCTTTTACTCCTTTTACTCACCTACTAATGGATGACCCAGGACTGGGCAGGTCTCAATGCAGCCATGAGAACCTGCCAAGGCAAGAAATCCATCATCTTCACTGGCTGCCTTCTCACCAAGAGTGATTGTGGAAAGATTAGGGGGCCGTGTGCTTAGTCTTTGATAGGCATGGCTTAGTCGTCACTGCTATCCTCCCTTCTGGCTCCTTCTGAGTCTTGTTACCTTTCTTGTTCAACGCCATTGTTACCCACTATGGATTTCTAGTGGCTTAAAACTAATATTCTACTGCTCAAGGACCTCATAGCCTGCACCAAGACTCACCGTCTGGCTTTATCCTCCACCAATGCTAGTGGGGGAACCTCTCCACCTGCCACCAAATCTCTCATGGTGACCTGCCTCATCTTGCCTTTGCACTTTTCCCAATGCTCTTTCTCCACCTGAAACATTTCTCTTTCCTTCACTCTTCCCAGAAACATCTTCAAGTCACAGGTCCAAAATCCCATGTCCCATCCTGCCCAGGCAGAATTAGACTTTGTTTTCCTCATACCTGGCTTTTGGTGTGTAACATATTAGAGATCACAGTCTGTCTCTGTGTATCATTGCCCTGTGTACCCTGAGCTCCTTGACAATAGAACTGCACTGTCTTCTGACCTCAGTGTCTGGTGCATGGAATCACCTACTTCACATCCACTGGACAATGGGTGGGGAAGGCGGAGTGTGATCAACCTGGAGCCTTGCTCCCTGGAATCAGGGATCCCCACCGCCTTTGTCACCATTCCTTCCTCTGTCCAAGCAGGGGTGTCCCCTTTCCTGTAAGTCTCTTGTGGTGTCCATGGGCCCTCCATATTTTCCTCTATAGGGCTCAATTCACTGACACCCCCAGTCCCTTAAAATGCTACCCAGATCCAAGAATGTTCACTACACTCTTGACTACAATGATCTCCTTTCTCAGGAAAGCTCTTACGAGGCTAACCTCCTTCTCCTTTATTAACTATTTATTTGTTTGTCTGGTTATTCCTCTTCACCTAACATTTGTATCTTTCAGTGCCTATGTCCAGTAGCCCCTCTTTTTTGAAAATTTATTTTCTTTATTTGAAAGATAGAGTTACAAAGAGACATAGAGGGAGAGCTAGAGAGGTCTTTCATCTACTGGCTCACTCCCAAATGGCCACAATGGCTGGGGTTGGGTCAGGCCAAAGCTAGCAGCCAGGGAGCTCCATTGGGTCTCCTGTTTGTGTGGTAGGGGCCCAAGTACTTGGGCCATCTTTTGCTGCTTTCCCAGCTGGATGGGAAGTGAAACACCTGGGACTCAAACCAGTGCCTATATGGGATGCTAGTATTGCAGGCAGTGGCTTAACTCATTACAACTTAACATCGGCCCACCCCCACCCCCAGTAGCCCCTCTTAATCTCAGGTTTAGCTTTCTTCAGTTTCAATCACTCATGCTCAATGGCAGTCTGAAAATATTACATGGAACATTCTAGAAAGAAATGATTTATAAGTTATCAGTAACTTATATAAGCATATTGTTAGGATTTTATTTTCTTATTAGTTATTTCCATTAATCATTTACTGTGCCTACTAGAATACACAGAGTTTAGACGAGTTGTAGAACTCCCTGTGGTTTCAGGCATCCATGAAATGTCTGGGAACATAATCCTTGTGTCTTAAGGGGAACTATCGTATTTCCAACACATTTTACAAAGTCAATGCTATATGGACAAATTTAGACATCTACTTCAGGGCTGCTTTGGTTTGCATGAGAGTCTGAGGGAAATTAAACCTCATGTCCAGCAAGATGGTAAAAGGAATAGGCATGGCCAAAGGAAAAAAGGAAGCAATGGGCTGGATGCTGTGCAGATAAGACTTTCTAATTTGCTGAGAGGAGTTAAGTCAGAGTTTTTCACCTTTAGAGAGAGTGACGAGAAGCAATTTAAACACCAAAAACAGAAGGAGTTGCTTAGCCTAGAGGAGTAGATGCCCACATCCCACACTGTACCTAGATTTGGTCCCTGGCTCTACTCCTGACTCCAGCTTCCTGCCAATACAGACCTTAGAAGGCAGTAATAATTGTTTCTGGGTTCTTGCCACCCATTGACCTAGATTGTGTTCCTAGCTCCTAGTGTGGCCTAGCCTCAGACATTTTGGTTTTTGGAGAGTAAGCCAGCAAATAGGCGTTATCTCTTATTAGCTCACTCTCTGGCTCTCTGCCTGTTGAATAATAATAAAAAATAATTTAATTGCAAAATGGAAGTGTTTTTCTTTGAAACCTCTGCACACTACACATGGGTTTTGTGTATTCTCTGCATGCATAAATGAGTTGTGTTGTCTCAGAATTTAAGCAACAATTATCTCAATTATGCTTATTAACCTCCCCCAAAGTATTAATTAAAACCTCTGTGGAAGAATCTATGTTAGATGGATTCTTTTCTTCCCTGGTCTCTCCCTCTCTCTCTCTCCAAACCTCTCCACATCTGTCCTCCTCTTCATCCCCAGATGCAGGGCACCCCTGTCCTGGATTTTTCATGGTGAGCACCATGCTGCCCGCCTTTATTATCAACCATCATTCTTCTGATCTTTTTCATTGCTTTTGGGTGAATATGCCTTAACCAATCCCCACCACTCAGCTAGCCTATAGGCTTCTGTGAGGCAGAAGACATGATTCTGCTATGTACTTCACTCCTGCTAAGAGCTGAATGTGTTTATTTAAGGACAAGCTTCTTGATTACAGAAAGTCGCTGAGGCTGAATCCAGCCATGTGGGAGGTCACCCAGCGTAGTGAGCCTCCAGACAGTGAGTTGTGGAGTTGTCTGTCTATCAGGCACCAATGCACACACACTGGGACTCACACTCCCTGATCTTTTGCTGCACCAGGAGCAGAGAGGCCAAGCTTTCAAAGAGTGTGTCTCATATGTGGCTGCGTAAACCAGGCTCTAACTCCCATGTTGTGTCTGAGGTCAGCTAGGCCTAGGGACAATCTACAGCCTTTGTGTTTATGATTCTAAGTTCTAATGAACTTGCTCATCTATTGTCATTTGACCTTGGGAATGAATACCACTTAACTGATCAGAGTACATCCCAGAATATTTGTATCAACAAGGTCATCTTAAATCTGCCTTAAGCCTCAATGCCAGGTCTCTCTCTCTCTCTCTCTCTCTCTCTCTCTTTCTCTCTCTCTCTCTCTCTCTCTATATATATATATATATATATATATACATATATATATAAAACCCTGCCTTTCAAATATATATTTATATATAATATAAATATATACTTATATATAATATAATATATATTATATCATATATATTTGAAAGGCAGGGCTACAGAGAGGTAGAAGCAGAGAGAGAGAGAGGTCTTCCATCTGCTGGTTCACTCCCCAGATGGCCACAAGGGTCAGAGGTGGGCCAATCCAAAGCCAGGAACCAGGAGCTTCTTTCAGGTCTCCCATGCAGGTGCAGGGACTCAAGGACTTGGACCATCTTCCACTGTTTTCTCAGGCCATAGCAGAGAGCTGTATCGGAAGTGGAGCAGCCGGGACTCAAACTGGTGTCCATATGGGATGCCAGCACTGCAGGCGGCAGCTTTACCCGCTGTGCCACAGTGCCGGCCCCCTGCCTCTCCCGCCAGCTCTGTTCATTCATCCGGGCGGCTTGGAAAAACTTGGAAGTGGCCAGATGGCCCCGTGCATCATCCTCCCTTCTTTCTTCCTCAGAAAGTACATGAAAGTCTGCAGGAAGTGATTTTGAATGTTTAATTCAATGCTTTGATATCAGATTTTGGAGCCATTTTGGAGAATGCGTGGAGCCAATTCCATAATGAGATTCCACATTTGCAGGAGTAGCTGGAGAAATCCGTGGGTGTTAAAACATCCCCCACTATTATTGAGATGTCAATGGCTGTTTCTGAGAAGTTCGGGGAAGATCTGGGCAGGGTGAAGAAGAGAACTGGAGCTGTATTCCACATTTTCTTTGCTACACCAGTAATTGGATTTTGGAATTCGTTTCCGTGGAAAAGCTAGGCTCTGGTGCAATCTTTTCTGTCCACGGGGAAGCAGGATTTTGATTTGTTTATTTATTTCCTCACTTGTTTCAGTGGATTTAGCTAAGCTTAATGAAGTTCAAGCAACCTGTCCAAAATCATAAATTAGCATTTGTGATTTCAGATTACTGATTTCCTTAGGGTCCTGCCAGGATTTACTGCCATCTCTGCTTCCTTCCTTCCTTCAAATTACAGAATCTTAAAGAGGACTTTAAAGTCATCCAGCCCAATTCTTCACAGATTCTTCCATACATGTTAAGCAGGTGTTCAGCCTGTGCTTGGGTCAGTGGCTCTCAATAGGTTCCACATGCATATCAGTGTGCCTTGAACTCTATGCAGGTGTGCTAAATAATACTAAATAGTTTGACTTTATTTTTACAAAACCAACACCTGTGCAGGGTTTTGGTGAAACCCAACACTGCGAACCCTGCCCGAAAGAGGTTGTGTAGCACGATGTTGAGAGGGTAACAGCATGGGAAGATTTGATGCTACATGCCTAAGGAATATGTGAAAGACCACATAAGTTACACTGTCAAGGATATAGCTCCATTCAATCTTTTCCAAGTGGGTGGGTGCCAAGACTACAGAGCTCTTGTAAACTAAGCAACATTGTTAGACCAAAATGGAGAGTGTGCAGTCACTATTGCTGACTTGCCCTTGTTTGGAAAGTCCTGTGCTGAAATAGTGACATTAATACAAACAGGTTTATGCCCACCATGTAGCTCTCTTTCCTGGTGCAGGCTCTGTGCCTCATGAAGCACTCAACTCCAGTGTCACACAACTTTGAGTCATCAAAGATGATATTAAAAATACTTACTCTATCTGACCCCATGGTATCTCTCTGTAACTTGCACCCCAGATCGTATGTTTTGTTCTTGAAATAATAATCAATAGATGAAGCTCAAGGCTTATATTGCAAGGGTACATACAGAATCATATGGAGATCCATTCCAAAGGATGAAGCCTGAGGTTCCACTCAGAAAATCTGTGAAACTATGGTCCACAAGATTTACATTCACATAAATCTTCACAGGTATGGCTGAGGCACAACAAGACAGGAGAAATACTGCTCTCCCCAAATCCTTCAGCCACAGTTGACCTCTTCCAGGCTAATAGAACATTTTTTCCATAACCTCAAAGCACCACTTTTGAATGGAATTAAGATCTCAGCTCCAAATATACAAGTTTAATTCACTGCACTTTTTCACACGCTTTCACTTAGGTTTACCGCACTCATCCCAGAAAGAAAAGAGAATTTATCTTCCAGATATACCCATGCACTCCAGGCATACCTGTCTGGGGGTTGTTCCTAAGGCTGATGATCCAAAGATAGAGTCCATACAGATGCTGAACAGAACATCAAAACAAAAAAAACAAAACCAAAACAAAACAAAAGCCAATAAATTTTCTTTTAGGGCTCATCATCTTTTCCTGTCCTTCCCTCCACATTTCAAGCTTCCTAATTAAATGTGTGAACAGAGAAAGAGAAACTGTGTCCTTGATAGATGTTACCTGTCGTAGGTTGCAGACTGTAATGGAAAACCTAGTTGTTCTGCTTTTCTTTTGTTTTTCTCTTCTGTTATACTTGTAAACCTATACCAAGGTATAAACATCCTTAATAACAAGAATAAATCAGCAATGGAGGAGATGACCTGTCAGGTTCTGAGAGAACTTTGTCAGTATGATCCCTAAAATAGAAGGCATTGTTACGACTGTAGACTCCAGTGGACTCCCAGCAGGTGCAACTCCTTCCCCGCCACATCCTTTCTGATTGTTGCCTCCTCCATTTGAATCGAGCTGTGGCCTTCAGCTGTCTGCCCACACAGACCACAGTCCTGTCAAATACAAGGCAGTCTCTCTCCACCCCTACCTGGTCAGGTCCTAGGTCACCAAGTCAAACTTAAATCATGTGAGAGAGCTCATGACGATGGATCCATAGTTCTTTCAAGATCAATGGAGACTATTCTGGAAGTACTTTTTCTGGTGTGTGAGGCACATGAACTCAGCACAAGTTAGAATACAGAAGTTAATAAACTAAATCTAGAGACAAGGAGATAAATATATAGATAGGCATTTATCCATTGATAGTTTCTAAAAGTTTTTTTCCCAGAAACAACAGAGCACCCTACATTTAGGCTATGAATTCTCCTTCCCCTTCTTTTCACTCTGCAGTAGTCCATGAACATTTTTCCATGTAAGTGCTATATCTATAGCACAATTTCATTTTTACTGCTTTGAGTGCCTAGGTTCTTTCTCGTCCCCCAGTATTATAAATGGCAATGCTCATAATCACCTTTCTACGTTGATAATTAAACATTGATAAGTTTTTCTGACTTGGCTAAGAAAACCATTCTGTCTTCTATTGTTGGAAGTAAGGATCTGGCTACCATGTTCACCATCAAGAACACGAAATGGTGCTTTTGAGAAATGAGAGAATGGCAGTTGCCTCCAACCTGGAACCTAGGTTCACAAAGGGACCCATCCTCTTCCTTCTCTTCTCCCAGTTTGGTGGGAAACGTTGGCGGTGATGCTGCTTAGCCATTGAGGGTCTCCCCTGGAGTTCCATGTCCCTCTTCCTTTCATGCTGTGTGTGTGTGTGTGTGTGTGAGGGGGGAGTACTTCTTTGTGCCAAAGATGTTAGGAAATGAGAGGGAAGGGAAGACATGAGGGACCAGCCTGACAACACAGAAGATGCTGACATAAATTAATCAAACGAGGCATCTTGCAGGATTGAATTAGTTCCTGATTTATGGCCACAGCACAGTGCCTGCCAGGCCGTTTTTTCATGCTCATCCGTTGTTGCCCCTGATTTATGTCACAGTCTCAGTGCATTGGCTGGCTAGGGATCCTCGTAGGATGGATGGAAGGGAGGGGGCTGTTCCAGTGCCGGCCGGCTCTGGTCCAATCTTCATTCTACCCCTCAGAGTGCAGACCCATCTATCAACTTCATTATTTGCCTCATAAACTCAATGTCTGCATCTTTAAGCTCTGTCATATTGCCCTGGAAGCTGAGATGGTGAAAGAGAAAGAAATATATAATTCTACTTTTTTTTTTTAACTTGTGCGTTTGCAGAGATTCTTAAACCTCAACAGAATTGAAGCTAAGTCAATGCTGATGTTTCTTGCTATTACCTGCAGGAAGGTGTCTGCCCTGTGTTAGCCTCGCCAAATCACTGCTAATTTTGGTAATGAAAGGCTCCTGAGGGGTGATTCGTAGGATGATGTGTTTTGAATGCCAGGGGCCTCCTCGCTTGGGGAAACAACTCAACCACTGCAACATTTCTTTATTGGAAAAAGCTGTTTAGGAATATTTTTTCTGCTCATTCTAGAGATCTATGGGTGGCCTGACAGATGCTCATTTATTCATCTGCTCATTTAATCTTTTCAAGTTCTTCCTTTACAATACCCTGAGTCTTGTGCCCCTGTATAGACTCTGGTTCCATGAGTTCCAGACTTCTGGGGTTTTATGGTCTACAGGTTGAGACAGATATTAAATGTATTATCAAATAAGTACCCACACGATTATAGAAGGGCTACTGCTTATGATTCCAACTCTTCCATTATGTCAAGTATTTCTAATTGTTAAGTAAAAATAGAAGAACTTAACCTCTTGCAAATTCAGTTGAACTATCCTTTCAAATGTATTAAATATATGTGATTTCTCTTTAAGTCATGTTTGTGGTTGTTGGAAACAAGCATATAGCAACCTGGAATATAAGGTTCACTAACAACCTTACTTCAGAATTGTCTAAATGATGATTGTTTACCAAACAAACTCTTTAAAAAAAAACAAGTGTTATAATTTCCAGACTGGTATCTCAGGCAAGAGTCAGCATCTTTAGAACTCATTTTTCTCAGTCCTAAATAGTACCTCCCCCAGGAAACCTCTATTAAATTTAAAGGAGATACTAGCTATAGTTCAATCCTCAGTGTCTTGTAGGTATTTGTCCAAAGTCTGTAGAACTTGGCTTGATTTAGTTATTTCTATAACAGATCATTCACCTGTATTTTAGAATCATATCATATGTGTTAGATATCATCTATTAAATGATCCATTAAAAAGTCAAAATCACAATAATGCTTACAATGGCCTGATTGTCTTCTCACTCCACTCTGCTCCTCCAGCTGCTTGTGCCAGGTCAGCGACGAGCGTTGCCATCTGCACAGAAGCTCAGGTCAGAATGATTGGCACCGCCTCCCACCTGCTCCACCTGGGCTCCAGTCTCACCAGGCTCCTTAACTTCCTCCACCACACTGAACTCAGCCTTCCTCTGAGCTCATGTAGTTCTTGCGGCCCAAAACACACCTTCTTCCCTTATTCCCTGATTCCAACACTGTGTACCCTTCAAGTCTTGGGTAGGAGCCACTTCTTCCAAGAAGTTTTTTTAATTCTTTCTTCTAGTCTCCTTCTAAGCACTCAGTACTGTGTTGTCCCTACCATAGCAGTTAGTATATCACCCTGTAAACAAAGCTTTAGTCATTGTGTATTGTCCCATGATGCCTATGATCCAGGTCTGTGTTGAAATTCAATTCCAATAGGGAGGAATTTCAAAAATAAGTTAAAGGACATTTGAAATTAAAGGAGGGGTAATCTTCCAATTAAAGCCTCTGCATTTACTTGCTATTTCCATGTAGGGGGCTTCTGCTGTGCATGCCAATTAGTGGCTCCCTTGACTCACATTCTACTGAAGGGGTAGCCCAACAGTATATCAAAGTCCATGGGTTGTCCAGGAGGGAGAAAAGAAGACAGCTGTGTTTACAAACTGGGTTTTGGCCCTGGGCCTTCTCACTAGTGTCATACCATATACACCTCCTCTCTCCCCTTTGGGGCTTCTTATACCATGGGGAAAGAGCCCACAATTGTCCAGGTCCCCACTCTTTGCAGTGTTCTTGCGCTCCTTTACGGATGTCAGTGTTTAAGGGCACTTCAGATGTGTTGGCCTCTGCTCCTGGGAGAGCAGCTACACTGCAGGATTCTTCACTAAGACTTTGGGGGAAGATAAGCTGTCATAGACCTCAACTGCAGAATTTTCCCCAGACAACTTGGCATCAGACACAAGAGCAAACAGTCAGAGCCTTGGCTTCCTGTGGGATATTGATTTTCCCTCTCGGCTACAGCATTTTCCTCATCCTCTTGGCATCTATTGGAAAAATGAAACATGAGATTTGAAAAACTAAAAATACCAAAAGTGACAGGCTACTCTGGCATCACAGGCTATGCGAGAATTCAGCTGGGAGGGCACGCTTGTAGCACACGGTGAGCCCTTCAGGAATCTTTGAGTGGACTTTTAGACTGGAGCAGAGTGAAGTAAATGATAGGTATTAGGAACAGGGAAATAAGAGCCTTTGGGGAAAGTGGGATAAAAAGCATCAAAAAGGTAATATGGCAAGATAATGGAAGGCAGAGATAATGGCTCCACAAAGCAAAATGGAAATCCCTTCCCAAGTTGCACTTGCGTGGCAGAATAGTAACCGTGAACAGGTGGAAGTTGTGAGCTTGGGTGACTGGTTCTTTAGAAAAACAGTGAACCTCACAGCTGGTCTTGTTCCCTGAAAATCTCAGCGCCAGTCTGGACTTCATCCGTGGATGCTGTTGAGGTCTCCTGGCCAGGGCTGAGTGATCCCATGGTCTACACTGGGAGGCAGAGTGTGAAAGAACTCCTTCCTAATGCGCAAAAACTCCATTTTCAGTCATTTGCTGCCTAACTAGTCTTAATTCAGCATTCACTGTCATTTACCAGGGACAAATACTTGTTCCGGGTGTCTGCTTCTCACCTTGCACTCTGGGTCTGATTACTGAATTGAGTTCTTACTTTTGGCAACTGACTCTCCAGGCAGACATCTTCCCTAAGACTTTAGTTCTCTCTGGGTCATGCAACTGCCTAATGACTGTACCGCGATGCCACCCCTGGAACTCTGAGTCCAGATTTCTCCTTAGTAATCATGCCTCTTTGGGAAGCCAACTACATCGCCTCAGCTCCAAAATCCAGCCACTTTTCCCCAAGATCTGGCCCCCTTTCACTGAGATCTGGCCCCTTTTCCCCAAGATCTGGCCCCTTTTGGATACAAGGTCTTAAGGATTCAAGTTACTTCTGCCTGTTTTAAATCTGGATCTCCAAGGTCCTGCAGCTACTACCTGTGCTAGACCATGAGAAGAAATACAGAAAGACAGTTAAAGTTGAAGTTAAGGAAAGTACCAGTTCTCTTTTTTTTAGTATAAATGCACCCCATGAATTTAAACTAAGCCTTAAGTTTAATTGATTTTCCAGTATTTTTATTTGCTAAGCTAGAGAAGCTACCTCCATCACTATTATATGTATATTCCTTATGATCTATTTGGTTTGCTTTCAAAAATGGCTATATACTTTTATTATGAAAAGAGAGCTGTGTGTGCGGGCTTGTGTGTGTTTGTATGTGAAGTATTCAGTACCACTGGGTCTTAAGGATAGAGGGTAAAGTCCACAATGTGTACTCATTGTGTCACTTTTTAAGAGATTTATTTATTTGTTTTGAAAGTAAAAGTTACAGAGAGAGAGAGGGAGAGCTGGAGAGAGAAAGAGAGAGAGAGAGAGAGATCTTCTATCCTCTGGCTCACTCCCCAAATGGCTGCAATGACCAAGCTTGGGCCAGGCCTAAGCCAAAAGCTTGGAGTTTCATTTGGGTCTCCCACATGGGTGGTAGGGGTCCAAGTACATGGGCTATCTTCTACTTCTTTTCCCAGGCCATTAACAGGGGGCTGAATTGGAAGTGGAGCACTCAGAACACAAACCAACACCCATGTGGAACACTGGCATCATAGGCGGCAGCTTTACTCACTATGCCACAATGCCAGCCCTCACTATACCACTCTTTAACCTTATCTTTATTTATTTGAAAGGCAGAATGGGGGGGGAGAGAGAGAGAGAAAGAGAGAAGGTAGCGATCTTCCATCTACAGGCTCACTCCAAAACACTTGCAGCAGCTGGAATTGGACCAAGCTGAACCTCCGTTTGATTACCCATGTGGGTGGCAGAGACCCCAAGTGCTTGAGACAAAACTTGCTGCCTCCCAGGATCTGCATTAACAGGAGGCTGGATCAGAAGTGGAGCATGGAGTTGAACCAGGACATTCTGAATGGGATGTGGGTATCTTCACTACCGAGCCAAGAGCCCCCCATTCTTAGGTGTTTATTTAGGAGCCTGCATTGTGGGGGATCAGGCAAAGCGGCTGCCTGAAATGCTGACATCCCTAATGGGCTCTACTTTGATCCAGCTCCCTGCTGGGGAAGCTGTGGAGGACAGCCCAAGTGCTTGGACCCCTGTACCCACACAGGAGCTGGGAAGAAGCTCCTGGTTTCTGGCTTTGGCCTGGCCCCACCTCCAGCCATTGCAGCCATTTGGAGAGTGAATTAGCAGATGGAGGATCTCTCTCTCTCTCTCTCTCTCTCTCTCTCTCTCCCCCTCTGTTTTTCTCTCTCCCTGTCTCTGTCTCTGTCATTTGTAATTCTGCTTTTCAAATAAATAAATCTTTTTTTAAAAAATTCTTTTTAATTTTCCAGTGTTTCTGAACCTTTTGTTTTATTTTCCTACTTTACAAATAGGAAAAGGAAAAAAAAAACTCAGTTAGTTCTTTGATCTCCTTCATATCCCATCAGCAAAAAAACAATGGTTTTATTTAGTTTTAATTTGGAATGACAATATTTTTTTTTGACAGGCAGAGTTAGACAGTGAGAGAGAGACAGAGAGAAAGGTCTTCCTTCCGTTGGTTCACACCCAAGTGGCCGCTACAGCTGGTGTGCTGCGCTGATCGAAGCTAGGAGTCAGGTGCTCCCTCCTGGTCTCCCATGCGGGTGCAGGGCCCAAGGAGCTGGGCCATCCTCCACTGCCTTCCTGGGCCACAGCAGAGAGCCGGACTGGAAGAGGAGCAACTGGGACAGAACTGGTGCCCAAACTGGGTAGAACCCCGAGTGCCGGTGCCGCGGGTGGAGGTTTAGCCTAGTGAGCCGCGGCGCCAGCTGACAGTATTCTGTTATAAATATTTGTTAAGCTTTTCCAATATAAAACTATGATAAGACTTTTTCTCAAATTAAGTATCTCACTATTCTCACATAGTATCCACAGGAAATGAGTCCCAACCTTCCCTTTATTTTTTTAAAGCTTTATTTATTTTCTTGAAAGTCAGAGTTACACAGAGAAAGGAGAGTCAGAGACAGAGAGACAGAGAGAGAGAGAGGGAGAGAGAGAGAAGACTTCCATCCAGTGATTCACTTCTCAATTGGCTGCATCAGCTGGAGCTGCAACAATCTGAAGCCAGGAGCCAGGAGCTGGGTCTCCCATGTGAGTGCAGGGGCCTGAGGACTTGGGCCATCTTCTCCTGCTTTCCCAGGCCATAGCAGAGAGCTGGATCAGAAGTGGAGCAGCTGGGACTGGAACTAGTGCCCATATGGAATGCCAGCACCGCAGGCGGTGGCCTCACATGTCACGCCACAGCTCCAGCCCCCAAACCTTTCCTTTAAAATGAATCTTAACTGCAGCCTCTCCAAGAAACCTTCCGTGACTCCCTTGGGGAGAGTTCCTTGCTCCCTCCTCAGGTCAGTGCTGCACCTTGTTTCCAGCTGCCAAGTTCCATTGGAATGCTCTGCAGCCATCACTGAGGTGCAGTGGGTTAAGCTGCACCTGTGACCCAGGCATCCTGTGTCACCACACCGACTGGAGTCCCAGCTGCTCTGCTTCTGTCCCAGCTCCCTGCTCACAAACCTGGAAGGGCAGAGAGGATGGCCCCTGCAACCCACATGGGAGACCAGGATTGCGTTTCTGGCTCCTGGCTTTGATCTGACCCAGACCTGGCCATTGTGACCATTTGGAGAATGAACCCAATCTCACTTTCTCTTTCTCTCTGTCACTCTGCCTTTCTTTTTTTCTAAAGATTTATTTATTTATTTGAAAGGCAGAGTGACAGAGAGGCAGAAGCAGAGAGAGAGAGAGGTCTTCCATTTACTGGTTCGCTCCCCAGATGGCTGCAGCAGCTGAAGCTGGACCGATCTGAAGCCAGGGCATCAGAAACTTCCTCTGGGTCTTCCACATTGCAAGGGCCCAAGCACTTGGGCTGTCTTCCACTGCTTTCCCAGGCCATAGCACAGAGCTGGATCAGAAGTAGAGCAGCTGGGACTAGAACCAGCACCCATATAGGATGCGGCACCGCAGGCAGCAGCTTTACCCATTAGGGCACAGCACCAGCCCCTCTGCCTTTCAAATAAACAGATCTTTTTAAAAACCAAATGCTCTGCTATGTACCTGTGAAGCAGCTGAACACAGAGGTGATCATGGAAGAATTCTGTTTGTTTTTACCTATGTACTCCCCAGTGCAATAAATATGAGCTTTCAGTGGCTTACTAATAAATGACTTCAACAATAAAGAAAGGCAGTATTATAGCAGCAAAACTTTTATGCAGAGCAAGGAAAAAATCTCACTCCAAAGTTAAAGATTTTTAAAAATCAGTTGTTTATCTGAGAGAAAGAGAGGCAGAGACAGAGAGAGAGCTTGACAGAAACAGAGCCCCTATTCCCCTATTTGCAGGTTCACTCCACAAATGCCTGGAGTCAGAAACTCGATCTAGGTCTCCCATGTGGGTGGGTGGCAGGTATCCAGTCACGTGGGCCAGCACCTGCTGCCTCCTGGTGGTGGAAGTTGTAGTCAGGGGTGGGAGCTGGGCATTGTACTAAGGGAAGCAGTCATGTCTACCATCAGGATGAGTGCCACCCGTAGAGTTTTGGCCAAAAAAAAAATCAAGGTTTTGACAGCAACACGCCAGTTAGTAACTTGTTTCTCTCTCTCTCTCCATCTATGCTGTTTAGTTACTTTTGTTTGATGTTTTTTAACTCATTGCTCTTTATCATGTAGTTTTTAAGCACTAAAGTAGAGAATGGTTAAGACATCAGTCCCTGGACACACAGACTGGTGAAGCTGACACCTAAGTCCAGCACTTCCCAGCTGTGTGGGTTTGGGGAGGTGGCCTGATGTCTCTGTGCCCCAGTTTCTTTCCCTGTGAAGATACGATATTGATAGTCACTTTTTCATGAGGTCTTGGTAGTCAGTAGAGGGACATGTATGAAGAAGTTGTGACAGCTCCTGAAACACAGTAAGGAACCTGATGTAAGTGTACCTGATTGGGGGGTGCATGTGTGAATGATCGACTCCCTTGCCTTTGCAAGATCTGCTGGTTTCTGGAAAACCTCCAGAAAGATGTGGCCCAGGCACTCCTGTGCAAGAGACAATAATCAAAGCCATGCAATCACACAATTCACCATGGATTTCCGACATTTTAAATTCTCTTATTTTGCTATTTAACATCCTCTGCAAGCTGAAGCTCAGTTTTAGACTTTCAGCCTTTTTTTAGCTCCCAGGGTATTAATTTGGGTCACTCATTATTGACTGTTCGTTGGTAACCACTGTCGACCACCAAACACTATGTCCTTGGACATTGGACCATATGAAACCCTTTATAAGGAGCTCTTCTGAACATCCAGTTGGGACACACAGGACCATACTGCCCTAGTGGCCTTCCTCACCCTCCTATTCACTTGCCTAGTGTGTTTCCAACACCAACACCCTGGCAGCTGACCTTGGGGACTCCCCTTTGCTGATGGCTCTTCTCCTCTCCCTTGAGCATCCCCCTAGTGCCCCCATCGCAGCAGTGCAGCTCAGGGAGCGCTTCCCCACGGCTGGCACCAAGGACACCCAGTGACTGAGCATATTCCAGGGCCACCCACAATCCCAACTCTTCGTCATTGTCATGCCTTCTCCCTTTCATCTGTACTTATAAAGACACTGAAAGATCAGTGAGCCAATACCCTAAAGGGGGCCGGTGCCGTGGCTCAACAGGCTAATCCTCCGCCTTGCGGCGCTGGCACACCGGGTTCTAGTCCCGGCCGGGGCACCGATCCTGTCCCGGTTGCCCCTCTTCCAGGCCAGCTCTCTGCTGTGGCCAGGGAGTGCAGTGGAGGATGGCCCAAGTGCTTGGGCCCTGCACCCATGGGAGACCAGGAGAAGCACCTGGCTCCTGCCATCGGAACAGCGCGGTGCGCCTACCGCGGCAGCCATTGGAGGGTGAACCAACGGCAAAAGGAAGACCTTTCTCTCTGTCTCTCTCTCACTGTCCACTCTGCCTGTCAAAAATAAAAAAATAAAATAAATAAATAAATAAATAAAATAAATAAATACCCTAAAGGGGAGACTGATTCCTTCAGTCTTCAGGACAGAATGAGTGAAGGTAAAAAAGAAAGATGGAGTGAATGATAGATAGACATGTGGAGAAAAGGGATGGTTCAAAAAGCATGCATTTCTTTTTTTTATTCTTTTTATTACTTAATAAATGTGAATTTACAAAATGCAGCTTTTGTATTGTTGTGGCTCCCCCCCCCACCTCCCTCCCTCCCGCGGCCCTCCCCTCTCCCACTCCCTCTTCCATCCCACCCTTCATCGAGTTTCATTTTCAATTACCTCCATATACAGAAGATCAACTTAGTATATACTAAACAAGGATTTCAACAGGCTGCCCTCACACAACCGCACAAGGTATAGGGTATTGTTTGACTAGTAGTGTTGTTTTTAAGTTTCATAGTAAAACACATTAAGGACAGAGATCCTACATGGGGAGCCTGTACCCAGTGACTCCCGTTGTAGATTTAACAATTGGCACTCTTATTTATGGTGTCAGCAATCACCCGAGACTCTTGCCATGAGCTGTCTAGGCTATGGAAGCCCCTTGAGTTCACCAACTCTGAACTTGTTTGGTCAAGGCCATATCACAGTGGAGGTTCCTTCCTCCCTTCGGAGAAAGGCGCCTCTCTCCTTGATGGTCTGTTCTTTCCGCTGGGGTCTTGTTCACCAGGGTCTTTCATTTAGATTGGTTTTGCCACCGTGTTGTGGCTTTCCAAAAAGCATGCATTTCTCAGGCCAGACATCACTGGGTGGGGCCAGGGCAGGTGTGAATATGAAGTGAGACAGAGAAAACTGGGCAAGAAGCCAGATAAGCTGCATGGGAGGAAGTGTGGCAGAGTGGTCTGAGCGGAAACAGGTTAGGGGTCTCCTACAAGCACCTGTCAATGCCCGAGCAGCATTCCAGCCCTGGTCCCTAACTCTGAAGCCTGTCATTCTGACAGAAGATACTATGCATTTGGGCTCTCTCAGCACTGCCTCCTCCAAACCACTTTGTGTCTGTTGAATCTAACTCTTTTACCAGCTGCTTCTATGGCTGATAGTTTACTACTCTGATGAGAATCATAGATGGGTAATGAGAGGACAGGGACAAGAAAACACTGGGGAGAGAAATGCAAGTCTACTCACCATTAATCACGTACTTTTCTTCTAGATAACATGCAAACGGTGCAAGGGCAGTGATCCAAAACAGCGCCAATACTCATTGAGCTGAATTGCTAAAAGGTTTCAATGCACCCTCCCCACCTAAAGAGGACAGGTCTAGTAATTGCAAATGAGTTTAATCTGTTTCACATTTAAATTATCCTGGGCTTAGTATCCAAATTGGCTTGCTCCTCAGGTTTGTCAGGTCAGTCTCATGCAAGGCAAGCCATGCTCTCTCTTGTCGAGGGAGAAGAGCAAGGTGACGCTTGGAGCCCGTCTACTCATAAAGCCAGAGTGTATCATACACCTAAGCAGACAGCTCCAGGAGAATTCTTCTCAGCAAATCTCCTGCCAACCCCACCTCTACTCCCTGCAAAAGTAACCACCCCTTCTTCCATATCCCCATGGCATGGACCATTGTTACAACATTAACCACATGACACAAGGAGCCTTGTGGAAGGCATAAGCTCTACAGCTACTCATTCTGGGTTTGAAGCCCAGCTGTGCCCTCATCAGCAGCATGACCTTGTGTAGGTCCTATGATCTCTATGTGCAGTAGGGGCACTAATAGGACCTACCTGATGTGGTTATTATGTGCATCCAATGAGTCATTACATACAAGAAACATGTAACATCTCTCTTGGGACCTAGGAATTACTACACAAATACTACTTATCACCATGCTTTTCTTTAAATTTTTAAAATATGTATTTATTTATTTGAAAGGCAGAGTTACAGAGAGGCAGAGAGAAAGAGAGGGGTCTTCCATCTGCTGGTTCACTCCTCAGATGGCAGCAACAGTTGGAGCTAAGCCAATCCAAAGCCAGGAGCCAGGAGCTTCTTCCAGGTCTCCTACATGGGTGCAGGGGCCCAAACACTTGGGCCATCTTCTACTGCTTTCCCAGGCCATAGCAGAGAGCTAGACCAGAAGTGGAGCAGCTGGGACTCGAACCAGTACCCACTGTAGGTGGCGGCTTAACCCACTTGAGCCATAGTGCCAGTCCCATGCTTTTCTTTAAAACACTGCCTGTTCTTCTGAACTGTGAGAACTCTGAAGGAATTGGTCACTTCCTAATATTTTTAAGGCTTCCTCAAGGCCCTCTCCCTAAAGGAGGTGCTCTGCTTACTGCTTGTTGAAAGAAGGGGATGACTTCCATCTTCAAGTGATGAGCACATAACTGACAATTAGTGAGCAGAGTGATTTTAGTAAGTGGTTATAAAGGATTGGGAACAGAGGCTGACACAGAGTGGATGTGCACTAAATCTCCCTCGATTTGTTATCTTTATCATCAAGGCGTTCACAGTAGTCTCAGATGGAGTCTACTGAATCCTCCAATTGCTCTTATCTAGATGGTCTGCTGTTGGGGTTCGCTAGTATGGGGACTGTCCTGTTGACGTGCACAGTGCAGGGACCAGTACGGTCTACAGTGGAAAAGAAGCATCCTGGAGAAAGCATGGGAGTGAATCTTGGAGAACAGGCCCAGCAGGATGGAGGGCTTCTGGCTTCTTTTGCTTGTGGCTGTGTGGCAAAGCAAGCAGCAACACAAGGAACAAATACCCAAGGGCATCGTCTCCACTCTCAGGGGCAAGACTCTTCCATCAGGGGGATGACCACTTGGAGGAAATCTGTTCTAACAGACTCTTCATGTATATTTATACTTTTATTCCTAGAAAAATATTTTAAATTTATTTTATGTATCTGAAAAGTAGAGTGGCATGAATAGAGGGAGACACAGAGAGAGAAAGAGATCTTCCATCCAGTGGGTCACTCCTCAAACGGCAGCAACTGCCAGGTGTGGGCCAGGCCAAAGTCGGGAGCCCACAACTCCATCCAGCCTCCCACGTGGCAGAGATCCAAGCACTTGGGCTGTCTTCTGCTGCTTTCTCAGGCTCAAGAGCAAGGAGCTAGGTAGGAAGTAGAGTGAGCAGTACTCATACGGGAACTCCGTGCACCAGAACGCTGGGCCTCCTACTGACTTTGTAACCAGGGGAAAGCAGGCACCATTTTAAACTCTGGGAAGAATCAAGGCCCGAGGCTCAGGGACAAAGAGGAAAATAGTACCAGGTGCTTGTGGGACTGACCAAGGAAGGGTGATTGTTCCCTGGCCAAGGAGAGTGCTTTTGCTTTTCCTGCTGTTAGTGGGGTGTGGGGACTTTGGGTGATGCAAAGGAGCATTCCCTGAGTCCAGTACACCTGCATCCTTGTGGTCTGAGCAAGCATGACCCTCCAGGGGGCCTTCCTCACAGCCCCAGCACCTTGGCCTTGGCACAGGAAAACACTTGTCCTAGCAGACTTGGAGGGGGACTTCCTGCAACCTGAGCCTGCACCAAAATCTGCGCAGGTGCAAATGCACAGGGCACATATTCAGCCTGCTCTGCTGTGCTGTGCTATGCTTCAACCCTCCCTGCTGTACATGTTCTGGATCCAAACAGGTTTTGCTGTTGAGTGTATTCCCCCTTAACTTATATATGCATTCCATGAGTTTCTAGGTCATTTCCCTTAAATCATTAAAACACAGTTTAATTCACATTTATTAAATAAAAAAAGACCATCAGGCATCCATGTGCTCTCTCAACTAGTCTAACAAACATTTGGAAGACTCTCTTCTCCCCGTAGCAATGGTTTTTATCAGGAACAAATGGACTCAGAGTTCCTGAGAGTATGTTTGGTCTGTAATCCTAACATGGTCTCCTGTAACCTGAACCTGGTAAGATACACGCTCACCTCAATGCAACACAAGGTTTAAAAGAGTTCTCCTGCTTTTACCAACTTTAAATTTGGAAGAGTCTTTATTGTATCCTTGGGATTCTTGAGGATGGAATCTAAACACAAGGTAACATTCATAGAGGGCTGAGCATAGACCAGCTCCTAGACCTGGGCCCTGATGCCCCTCATCCCAACACCATCATGTAGAAGGACTTGTCCTGCTGTTCTGATGGGGCTTGAAGCAGTGAACCCTCGTACCTGGTTTCAAGTGTTGGCATTGTGATCTTCCCTTCTGGCTCTGACGCTCTCACCCATCCCACTGGCCTTGGACGTGTTCCTGGGGTAAAAGGACCAGCTGGCTTTTCAAAGTACTGACAGTGTGCCCAGAACTGTACCAAGTAATCCATCCGATATGTGCTCATTCATTTGAGAAATATGTGAGCAAGGCCCCAGTCCCAGGCACTAAGTGTATGCTTCAACAATCCCTGCCAGACATGCATTATGGTATCCATTTCACAAATGGACAAGGAGAGGGAGCCAGGGAAGCAAGACTCAGATGTTACATTTCTGGCCCCCAAACCACCTGTCTCTGCATGCCCTTGACTCCCTGAGACAAATGAGTGTTGGGCAGAGGTTAGCTGGTGCCACTGCACCAAAGCTGCTCCGATTTGGACAACCTGTTAGTAGCAACTTGGTGTGGAGTTGCTTAACAAAGGGGTAGGCTAGCTCCTGTGGTTGCAACTGGCAGAATGGCTGCTGTTTTAAGCAGACAGTGTTGGGAACCTTATTCGGTTCATTAACAGGAGAGAATTTATCCAGATCACAAAGACACTAAGTCGAAAGCCATACGATAGATTTTTAATGAAAATCTGGCTGGGCGTGCTGTGATAGCAAAAGCAAAATGACATGCGGGAGGGGTAATGATGCCTACTCATTTGAACCGGAGCTGCTGTTTCCCTGTCTCAGATTATTATAGCACAGTTAAGGAGATAGGGACACTTCTAAGAATAAAATTAAAATGGGTGTGAGAGCTCTCTGAAATGAAAAGGAGTCTTGTCTTTTAACACCTACTCCAAAATGTTTGGAGAAAAAGCATCCACTAGAGGGAGCCGTCCAAACAGTCAGAAAGATGGAGAGGTGGTACCAGGCTCCACGCCTTGAGATCTGCAGGAAGAAATTCATTCAAGGGGTGTCGCAACAGTCTGTAAGCCTCCAACACATGCCTATTCTCACTCCTGCTTTGTAAACCATCCACAGCACCTCCAGTTCTGATAAGGATGAGCCTTTTGCCTTCTTCATGGAACAGAAGAAACCTTTTCACTCTACTGTACTGTATTCCTTTGGCATAGGGTCTGGGATAACTTTTGAGCTTATTATGTTTTCAATCTACCCAGGTCTTTTCCTATGGTCATCATGGTGCACACTTCACCTTGAGCATAACTCAATCATCTCAGAATATCTTATGTCCCTGCAGTCCAGGAACTTTGTACTGAGCATCTTCTGACGTCTGTAAGATGATGCCCCACGTGAAAGAAAGGGCAACCCCTGCCCAGGCTGTTTACAGTGAAGAGTGGCAGGACACACAAAGCAACCAGTGTGCCAAGGCATGCAGCAGCTATTGCTGTATCTTACATTTGGAGACTAATTTCCAAAAGGTTTTTATATGAGTTGAGTGTGTTATCATTTTATCTTCATAACAACCTCATGACCCATAAGGGGCTTTGTCATTATGCACAACCACGCAACTGTAAATAGGAGGAGTCACTAATAGTGTCACATTTCAAACTCCACTTTCAAGTGTGCACACCTTCAGTAGACAGAGATTTGTGAGAAACTTCTGGCAACAAAAGAAGGGTATGAGCGATCAGCAAGTGGAGTCACAGCAGAAGGTCTGTCTCGGGTATGGTTCCTGCTGCCCTAGCCACAGACCCTGCCCCTCTCTTCTGCTGTGGCTGAGCCTGTGAAGTCATTTGCACAGTGACACTGATGTGATGCATGACATACCGTCTAGTCTGGGTGAGCGCAGCTGAAAGTGGGTGTGTCTCTAAAGAAAAGCCAGAGCCCCAACTTCTCCCTGTGAACCACCACTGCTGTTACAAGGAGACATCCACTCTGGTGGATTGCAGACTTGGAATTTTTTATTTTTAATTTTTTTAAAGATTTGTTTATTTACTTGAAAGGCAGAGTTGACAGAAAGAGAAGGAGAGATAGACAGAGAAAAAAGTTTTCCATCTTCTGGTTCACTCCCCATATGGCTGTAATGGCCAGAACTGGGCATATCCAAAGCCAGGAGCCAGGAGCTTCTTCTGGGTCTCCCATGTGGGTGCAGGAGCCCAAGCACCTGCACCATCTTCTACTGCTCTCCCAGGCACATTAGTAGGGAGCTGGATCAGAAGAGGAGCAGCCAGGACATGAGTCGGTGTCCGTATAGAATTGCCAGCACTGTAGGTGGTGGCTTTACTTGCTTCACCACAGCACCTGCCCCAGAACTTTTTATTTTTAACTGCACATGCACTAAAGCTGCTATCACAGAGCAGTGTTCCATTTTATCCTCATATCAATAAAACTTCACAACAAAATGCTCAAGTAAGTGGAGGGCAAAGTCAGCCTGCCCGGCACCAGCCCTGTGAGTGCCTCCTTATTCCTTAAGGGCCCAATTGGCACGTCTCAGGGATTTTGCCTGGTTTATGGGCTGCAGAGCACTTCCAGACGCCTTTAACAAGAGGTCTCCTTCACTCTCTTTATCTTTTCTGCAGCCAGGCTAGCTTGCATGCACATCGCCTTTCCTCCACCCCATTAAGATGTAGGTATGGATGGAGGAGAACTGACTGAAGTTCAGACTGGAAGAAGAGAAAGCAAGCCTCCCATGAAGAGACACGAGGGAATTTCAGAAACTTGATGGAAAATAGAATGCAAAGAAAAGTTTATATGGGAGCCAAATTGTTTTTGAAACCCACAATGTTTTTTTTTTCATAATATGCATTTTACATGACCGTCTGATGACTCTTCTTATGCATGTATTTCAATTTTTTTTAATTTTCTTACCAGGAATAAGCAAGATTTTGGAAGATTTGTTTGTTTACTTTTGAAAGTCAGAACGAGAGAGAGAGAGAAAGAGAGATGTCTTCCTTTCTCTGGAAACCTTCCCAAATGCCCACAACAGCTGGGGCCAGGCCAGGCAGAAGTTTGGAGCCCACAGTTAATCATCAGGTGTCCCACCTGTGTGATAGAGGCCCAAGTATCTGAGCTGTCACCTGCTGCCTCCCAGGGTGAGCATCAACAGGAAGCTGGATTGGAAGTGGCAGCAGGACTGAACCCAGGCATTCAAATACTGGATATAGTGCCCTGTGCAGCAGCTTAACTGCTGTACCAACTGCCTGCCCTAGATTTCAATTTTTTGGTATTAAAATAAAGTTATCTTGGCCAGCACCAAAGCTCACTAGGCTAATCCTCCGCCTGCGGCACCGGCACCCTGGGTTCTAGTCCCAGTTGGGGCACCAGATTCTGTCCCAGTTGCTCCTCTTCCAGTCCAGCTCTCTGCTGTGGTCCTGGAAGGCAGTGGAGGATGGCCCAAGTCCTTGGGCCCTGCACATGCATGAGAGACCAGGAGGAAGCACCTGGCTCCTGGCTTCGGATCAGTGCAGTGCACCGGCAGTAGCAGCCATTTGAGGGGTGAACCAATGGAAGGAAGACCTTTCTCTCTGTCTCTCTCACTGTCTAACTCTGCCTGTCAAAAATAAATAAATAAACTTATCTTGGAATCCTATTTTCCACAAACTTTGAAATCCCTTTGTGTATATGTGACCTCATTTTAAGCACAAAAAAAAAAAAAAAAGAGAGAGAGAGAGAGAGACCTCCCCTTTAGAAATAGAAATAGTCATATTTGCTCACTGTTCTCCCTGATCTGGATTTAAAAAAAAAAAAGAAAGTGTCACAAGGGAAGGCAGATACCGAGCTGAATTTGCAAAATGTTTCTCAGGCTTTGATTGCACTGTTCTTTGGCTTTATTTCCTTTTGTGCCAAAATACTGAATGCATGTGTGTGTGTATATATATATACATGTATATATATGTATATATACACATATATACACATATATGTGTGTATATATATACACACTCATATATATATATACATGTATATATATATATATATATATATATATTTGGACAGCGTGCATTGAAATCCCTTGCTGTGCATAAAATTGTACTTACTGAGGGAAGTATGTTCAAAGAAGAGTGATACCTATGCCTTTGAGAGGATATATATGTGTACACATACTTTTGGATTGACAATCACATTATAATACCAAAAGTGCTTCAGATCTCTCCATTTGATGTAATTATGGGAAAAGCTAAACCCTGTTTCCTTCACGAGGTAGACATCAGCTCTGGCAGCAGGGACACTATCAAGGATGCCCCACAAATGTCCCCTAAGCTGACCCCTCAGCCTGGGCCCTCACTTGTCTATTGAAACAAGCAGGCTCTCTGTGCTAAGTGGCATTTCCAGTTACGGCACATTCCATGCCCGTCCACACCACGACTCAGTGCTCAGAATGCCTAGATCACTCCTCTCTGCCCACCAGGATTCTCATCTTCTAGGACTTCATACGCCCTGTAATCCATCATCGGTTAGAAAAGCTTTCTCTTACTTCTGAATTCCAGTAACATACATGACACTTGACATCTCTCCTACCGAATCCTTGAGCCTTTGCTTTCAGATTATTTATTTTTCTATGGTCAGCTAGGATTGCTGCCTCCAACTTCCTCTCTATTCTGAAGCCATGGAGATCACAAGCAAACACAATGGAGAGTGTGTCCTGCCTTGGCTGAATGTCCTCCCAAAGGCTCCCTTTAGCTGGGTAAAAAAATGAAGTGAGAGGCAAGAATATGATGTCTCCATTCAGCCCTCTGCCTGAACCTCATTTGGCTTGCAGCCTGAATTCCATTAGGGTCCATGTACCTGGGCCAGGGATACATCTAGGGAAGGCCCATGCTATGTTCACATGGAGCCTGCTTGCCTTGCTCAGGGGGCAAGCCACATGGTACTCCAGGCTCCATATGCTTTGTTGGCTTTGCTTCCTTCCAGTATCTCAGTAGACCTCTTTCCAGACTGCCCAGCGTGTCTAATGCTGATGTGATCTGAGCATCCCTCCAGGATGGAGATGAGGCCAGGGAAGCCCACAACATTGCTGTGGCCCTCAACCAAATCCAGGAGGGTTCCCTTACCAGCGTGTTTGTCCAGATACATGCCAGACAGGGCTTACAAAACAGAAAATTGGAGGGCTGGGAATCGGAGAGGCAAGAAGTAAGGTGCCACTGTCAACTAGACTGGTGGGCTGACTCAGGAAGAAGCCTGAGCGCAACACAAGGGCCAGAAAAGGAGGAATACAAAAAGGACACATGGTACCCAGCTCCAAGAAAGGCCCAGGACTATGGCAGCCAGAAGCCAGGTTATGGAAGTCTTCCTAGTGTATCCCCCAGTAAACCCTAGGATCTCTCTCTCTCTCTCTCTCTCTCTCTCTCTCTCTCTCTCTTTCTCTCTCTCTTTTGGGGGCAGGAACTGGGAGCTGAACATTAATGCCTGGCTCACATTCAGTCCTCAGCTACGATTATGCTCTGTTTCCCCTGATCCTGCCCTTGAGTCACCAAGGCTGTGGGAGTGGCTGCTCACTGCCAACTAATTGCATTTGCCCCTTTGGATGGAATTGGTTGGATGGACTCAACTCTGTTCTTCCCATAACTTGTGGTTCCTCTTCCTCATTAAAGTTTCCTGGAAGTTCTTTGATGAATGTATTTCTGAATTCTTAAAGTATGTAAGAACTGTGGAGTACCGAATCCCCTCTCTGAGGGTTGTCTAAGATTTGGGGTCTTGAAACTAATGGCTCCTCTGTCGATCTTGGTGCATACAGAGTAAGTACGCTGTGGGGCAGAAGGAAGTGTGTTCTGCTGAGCAGGAAACAAAGAGCCACGTGTGAGAGCCTCTAACAGGGGGCCAGCTGTTAATGCAGCATCACTTAGCCTGTCCTGACTGATGCATACATGGTACTCCAGACTTCTCTCTTCCCTGGGTGCTAGGTCACAGTGCAGAGTACTCCCGGGAGTAGACATCTCAGTCTAGAAGACACAGAAGGGGCTGGCTTTGTGTCCACAGACCTCAGGTGTGAAATTTTTTTAAAAAAATCCCCCATGCTGTGATTCTTACTTGGGGCCAGCACATCATGACCTTATGTCAATTCCAGTTAGCTCGGGAGTGCATTGTAGAAGAGAGGAAGGAAAAGGCAGGGAACACTTCCCAAATCATTCCAGGAGCTATGCAGCTCCTCCTATTAACACATCTGTAATAAAATGGACATGACACCCAAGGGTGCAATTCTCTGGTGTCATCAATTAGCCCAGTGCAAATCAGCGACTAGAAATGGAGCATTGGCAGCACCCCAAGCTCTTGGCCGTTGTGTGAATGACCCATTCTTGACAGGAGCGACACTGTTGACACTGCCTTCATGGAGCTCCTGAGGACTCTTCTCCCCTTTCTAATTAGGGGCTTTCTCACCTCCTGGAGGTTATGTTTCAGAAATGAATCTTAGACACTCAGGAAGGTAATGTTTGTATTCTTGACATCTTCCTTATAATTATCATTGATGAGGTTTTTGTTTTCGGTTTTTGCTCCTCTTCTAAGTCTCTCATATATATATATATATATATATATATATATATATATATATATAAAATATACATACATATTATATGTATAATATATAGGGTTATGTATATATCAATATATAATATTTATTTATATTATATATATTTATTTATTTGAAAGGCAAGAGTTATAGTGAGGCAGAGGCAGAGAGAGAGAGGTCTTCCATCCACTGGTCCACTCCCTAAATGGTCACAATGGCCAGAGCTGAGCTAATCCAGAGCCAGGAACCTGGAGTTTCCTGTGGGTCCCCCACATGGGGGCAAGGGCTCAAGCACTTGGGTCATCTTCTGCTGCTTTCCCAGGCACATTAGCAAGGAGCTGGATTGGAAGTGGAGCAGCTGGTACATGAACTGGTGTCCATATGGGATGCAGGACAACGCAGATGGTGGCTTCAATGGCTATGCCACAGTGCTGGTCCTTCTCATTTATGTTTTGTTCAGTGGGACAAATCATCCTCGGGTAGCAGAGAAGGCCTTCATTTCCAGAATAGACAGTGGGGTGGGCAAAGGATTGGCCCACCTTTCTGAGCTAAGTGTTGAGGACACAGGAGGTCAATAACCCAGCTCCCATTGATCAATCACCAAACAAGGACAAGCACCTGCTGCTTGGAAATGCATGTCTCCATCTTCATATTCCTCCACAGCCAAGTTCCAATTGCACATCTAAGGCAAAGCTGAAATGCTTGTTTCGTCTTTCCCAGTTGGTTTTCAATTTCCCGTGGCTCTGCACTTCCTGCTGGCCCTGCCATAGACTCAAACACAGGTGCCAGGGATGCTGCCTCTTGCATCACCAGTGCCTCACGGGACTGGCAGGATGATTTGTTTGGGACGATGGGCTTTTTCTTTTCTCATTTCCTTGGATCAACGAAGAAGAGGAGGCAGCACAGGGTCTCAGGTTTTTGGAAAGAAAAATCAAATTAGCCAGCTAGGTGGACGCAGCAAAATGGTGCAATTTAGGTCCCATTTTCCTTGGGTTGTTTAGACAGATTGGTACAATTTTAGTTTGCTGTTTGAGCCAACGGGGGAGTTGATTACTGGGTCTAAAATGAGCTCCCCTCATGCCCTGTGTGAGCTGGTTGAGACAATGAGCACAGCAACAGCCAAGGAAGCCAGATTCGGAGAAGGTAAGAGGGACAGGGGTGGAGGAGGCGGAAAGATGGGACTCAAGGTGAAGCACAGGTGGGAAGGGTCAGGGGTGCTCCTACTACTTAGTAAAGTGTGGTGGTGACCAGCATGGAAATAAAGTCCACTTTGGGAGGCCAGCTTGCAAAGGAACAGAGAGCCAAGGACCTGGGGGAGACAGCCACCCTGACTGTCCATGGCCCAGTTCCCACTGCAGCTGCTTGGTCCTGATGAACGGGCAGGATGCTTGTGTCCAAAGTGGATAGGCTGAAAGTTTTCCTTGTAGCTTTTAATTTGTGAGGTCTTACGATGATTTTTCATAATTACGACAGCCGGCCCACGGCGCCTGCAGCACACCGGGTGTGTGCCGACTTTTTCTTGTCCTTCAGCAAGAACTATTTTGCTCATTAGCTTCAGTATGAGGGAGAAATTGCTGGCTCCCTCTGAAGATTTCGCCATTGGGTGACCTGATAAGCAGAATGCAAATGTGCAAATGTAGCGGGAGTGCAGTGTCTGATAACTCCACGCCTGTGAGGATGCATTTTTCTAAGTGGTTTCACAGGCAGGAACCCAGGGCTGAGCAGGGAACAGACCGGCTGAGGACAGCTGAAAGGAACTGAGATGCAGGGGCTCCTGAGCCTTGGCAAGGCACAAATGCTGAGGTGTGTGGCTCGAGTTTTTGAGCAACATATTCTTTTTTTTTTTTTTTTTTTACAGGCAGAGTGGACAGTGAGAGAGAGAGAGACAGAGAGAAAGGTCTTCCTTTGCCATTGGTTCACCCTCCAATGGCCGCCACGATTGGCGTGATGCGGCCAGCGCACCGCGCTGATCCGATGGCAGGAGCCAGGTGCTTATCCTGGTCTCCCATGGGGTGCAGGGCCCAAGTACTTGGGCCATCCTCCACTGCACTCCCTGGCCACAGCAGAGAGCTGGCCTGGAAGAGGGGCATCCGGGACAGGACCGGTGCCCCGACCGGGACTAGAACCCGGTGTGCCGGCGCCGCAAGGCGGAGGATTAGCCTAGTGAGCGGCGGCGCCAGCTTGAGCAACATATTTATAGCAGCAGTAAACATAACCCACTCTCATTTCTGCTTTGTTTGTTGTACATGTGTATGTTTAATTAAGAAGTAGTGCTTTCTGCTCCGAGGATTAAATATATCTGTAGCCATCTACCAAGTGGTTATCATTTGGAAGACATCTCTAAAAGCAAGCATTGGGTCTTCTCCATAATTCTTTACAGACAGCCTTGTCATAATTTATTTTATCTCATTTTGTGCTTTTTAAACAATTCAACCAGGATCCCTGCAAGGGGGATGAGACAGAAATGCAGCTCTTGTTCCCAAGAAACCCTTAACTTAGCGACTGCGCAGATAGGTAAATGGAGAAGATTGACATGTGGCTGGGAGGTGTCTTGAGCGGAGGGGTGCGGGGAATTCTAGAGACATAGAGAAAGGAGCGGGATGACCCAGCTCTCTCTGCAGACCCAAATGGTGAAGCTGAATTGTGGAGGCTGAGGAATGGACAGCACCAAGAAAGAAGTCCCCACAGAAACATATGCCTTCAGGTGCCCACTGGGATCTGAGATGAGTTGGGCACAGTGATGCACACAGAGGGAAGAAGGACCAAAGAGATGAGGATGAACATTAGGAGAGGTTCTCATAGACTCCGAAGTTCCGTCTACCAACTGGGCTGCAATCTTCAAGATCAAAGGGAAACTTTGAAAATGCTTAAGCAGGGGAGTGACAGGATGAGATCTGACTTTCTAAAGAGAATGGACTGGTGACAAATGAACACTGATAGCAAAGCCTCTAGTTAGCAGGATCACTGGTAGGGTAAATAAGACCTTGCCCAAAGACCATAGGGTCAGAGAAGAGGGAGATTTGAGAGGCATTCAGCAAATGAAAAGGTCAGGATCTGACCTTGACAGTTTGGATGCGGGTAATGAGAGGAAGAGGCAGGCAGCAAAGTCCCCAGGATTCGGGATCTAGAAACTGGATGGATGAAGAGCTATGTTCAAAACGGGGACTGGAGTAGGAGGAATAAGCAGGAGTAGGTGTTGGAGGAAGATGTCAATTTAAATTTGGATCTGAGAGATGTCTAGTAGGCAGCTGAATAAAGTTGAGTTCAGAAAAGAGTTCTGGCCTGCAGCCAGCTAGGCAAGTAGATATATAGATGTACAGATGATATTTAGTAGCCCATCGAGCACGGCTGGTGCTGAGGGCGGAGTGGGCAATGAGCAGTGGTGGATAAGGTGAGACAGGCTGGAGAAGTAAGGACCTCAGAACTATAGACGCCCAGAAGCATGGGCAGAAGGACTTAGCCACAACTCCAGGAGAGGACTTCATGAAAAACAAGGAAGAGTGTTGCAAACATAGAGTAGTCAAAATGATCATTAATATGAAGGCAGGTGGTGAAAGCCATCATTCGGACTTCATCAGCTAGAGCATCTTAGGGGTCAGCATCTGTGGGATGGGACAACACCTGGGGAGGAGACTCAAACAACAAGATGTCAGATGGATAAAATGCTCCTATGAAATTTCTTTACTGGAGGAGAAAACGTGAGAGTTGAGACCACAAAATAAACCATTAAATGTTGATCTGAGCTCCAACAACACAGGTTTCCCCCAACTCTCTAATTGGCCTTTAAGAGACCAACCCAGAGGTTGAACTTGTGGTGCAGTAGGTTAAGTTGACACTTGCCACGCCAGCGTCCCACACTAGAGTGTTGGTTCAAGTTCTGGCTCCCCTCCCTGCTAATGCACTGGGGAAGGTAGCAGTGATGGCTCAAATACTTGGGCCCCTCCAGCCATGTATAGCGACCTGGATGGAGTTCCTGGCTCCTTCCCTCTCTCTCTGCATTATAAATAAAGAAATATTTTTACAAGATAGAGGGAGAGGAGAGACACGATGATGTAGGAGGCAAAATTGCTTCCTTGTGGCATCAGCATCCCCTAAGGGTGACATTTGGAGTCCCAGCTGCTCCTCTTTTGATTCAGCTCCCTGCTGATGTGCCTGGGAAGGCAGCAGAAGATGGCCCAAGTGCTTGGGCCCCTTCACACATGTGGGAGATCTAGAAGAAGCCCCTGGCCCACCCATGGCAGCTGAGACCATTTGGGGAGTGAATCAGTGGGTGGAAGATATCTCTCTCTCTTTCTGTCTCTCTATCTCTCCCTTTCCCTCTCCATCTCCCTCTCTCTCTGTAACTTTGCCTTTCAAATAAATAAATAAAGATTAAAAATAATATATATTCTAAAATTGAGAGAGAGAGAGAGAGAGAGAGAGAGCCTGCTCAGCAGCATAAGAGGCAGGAGTATCCACACCCCCAGTGCACATTCATAACCTGTTGTTTGTGTGGAAACCCTTGGCAACCTATCCTAACCGAATAATAGGATAAACAGTAAGAGCACTAATCTCATCTTCTATTTTTCTCTCTCTCTCTCTGGAAAGAATTCGAAGGGGAAACACTTCTGTCATGCAAAGTTCTCATCAAAGATAAGAAAATTGCAACTTAAGGCGATCTGGTGCCTGTGTCTTCCACCCTCAGAAAGCCAGATTCTCTCCTTTGCAAATCTTAGCATCTCACCAGTGTTCTTGCTGCCTCTCCTTGCTCACACTCCACCCTCACCTCCTCTTTCCCTTCCTTTGCTCACTTCCCAATCGGGGCTCATTCTCAATTCTCAACGTCCCTTCAACCCCACACATTCTGCTCTTGACAGTATTTTTCTCCCAATCTGCTTGGGTTGTTTGCCTGATAAATGGTCGTCCTCTTTAATTTTCAGGCTGCTTTTTAAGATATTTTAATGCTGATAATTAAAAGTAACTGAATGAAAGAGATCTTGCTTCTGATGAATGAAGTTTGCCAAATATTTGGACAGAAAGAATGAAACTGCATTTTATATGGAAGAATACTCATAATTGCATAATCTGGTATAAAAATAAAAGATCCTAATGACATGAAGAAGTGGAGGTGAGTGATAGCCACTAAAACGTGCACTTTTCTAAAATTTAGAGAAAAACAACTCAGTGGTTGAAGACATTCATGAGACCACTTATTTTGTCACTTTTTTTTTCTTTTTTTCTTTTTTTGGGGGGAGAAAGATCTACCTACTCTTGGCAATTTCTTTTTCAATTTTAAATTTAATTCAAGTTATACAAGTTTCATGTATTTCATATATACAGATTTAGGAACATAGTGACACTTCCCCCAACTCACCCGCCCTCCCTCCTGCCCAAGCTCCGACCTTTTCTCCTCCTCTCTCTCACATTCCCATTCTTAATTTTTACAAAGATCTATTTTCAGTTTAGTTAATGATCACATAGTTAACATACACTAAGTAAAAGAGTTCAACAAACAGTATGAAGAGAAAAAAGAAAAAAAGAAAAAATACTGTAACCATTTTACTTAGTGAAATAAGTCAGTCCCCCAAAGACAGATATCATATGTTTCCCTGAAATGCAATGTATTGGAGTGAAATAGACATTTTGAGTTTCAATGATTGTTTATTGCCCTTGTCTCTTCTGTTGGCAATTTCTTTAAAACAATAATAAAAATAAACTATCTGGGGCATGAGCACTTCTGTGAAGTGCAACAAAACATCTGTCTCTTTTTTTTTCCAGTTCCTGGGGTTTTAGCACATTCCCCAAGGGACCTCCATGGAGGGGACCCCTGGTGGTGTGGGTGGAGCAGGTCCTGTCTGGGAGCTGTCTGGAGATGCTCCTGCTTCCATATCTCTGCAAGGCCATCGTGGTGACTCCCGGCCCCTAATCAACCCCCTGCTTCCAGAGAATCTCTTCTTCTCCAGGCTCCTCCAACCCAAGAGCTGCCTGTTCAGCGGGTGGAAAATGTGTCTCCTTGGAATACCTGTACGTGCACCTCATTAAGGGGATTTCAGAACACAGAAAGAAGCAACCTGTGTGATGGTTGACATTGAAGCATCTGGGGCTGGGAGGGAAACACACTTGCCAGGGAAGACTCACAATACTGCACCCACCAAGGAGGAAGCAACCTCCCTGTTTCTGCTTTCTTTTCTTTTTACAGATTTATTTTATTTATTTGAAAGAGTTACAGAGAGAGAGAGAGAGAGAGAGAGAGAGAAAGAGGTCTTCCATCCGCTGGTTCGCTCCCTAGATGGCCGAAATGGCCCAAGCTGTGCCAATGGCCCGAGCTGCACCGACGGCCGGAGCTGAAGCCAGGAGCCAGGAATTTCTTCCGGGTCTCCCATGTGGGTGTAGGGGCCCAAGGGCCTGGGCCATCTTCTTTTTTTCAACTTTTATTTAATAAATATAAATATCCAAAGTACAACTTTTGAATTATAGCGTCTTTTTCCCCCATAACTTCCATCCCAACTGCAACTACCCCATCTCCCACTCCCTGTCCCATCCCATTCTTCATCAAGATTCATTTGCAATTATTTTTGTATACAGAAGATCAACTTAGGTAAAGATTTCAACAGACTGCACCCACACAGACACACAAACTATAGAGCACTATTTGAATAGTAGTTTTACTGTTAATTCACATAGTACAACACATTAAGGACACAAATTCTACATGGAGAGTAAGTGCACAGTGACTCCTGTGGTTGATTTAACAATTGACGTTCAATAATCAGTAATCACCTGAGGTTCTTGTCATGCGTTGCCAAGGCTATGGAAGCCTCTTGAGTTCACCAACTCTGATCAAATAAGATCTAAATAAAGAGAAGGCCATAGTCAAAGTGGAAGTTCTCTCTTCCCTTCAGAGAAAGGTATCTCCCTCCTTGATCTTGGCCATCTTCTACTGCTTTCCCAGGCCACGGCAGAGAGCTGGTTGGAAGAGGAGCAGCCAGGACTAGAACCAGTGCCCATATGGGATGCTGGCACTTCAGGACAGGGCTTTAACCCGCTGCACCACAGCGCCAGCCCCCCTGTTCCTGCTTTCAACCTGGATGCTAAGGAGAAAGGAAAGTGCAGCCCCCTGTGGAGCCCAGAGGTATTTCCGCAGTGCCCCTGCCTCACTGCTTTAGACCAGATCCCTGAGACAGGGAGTGGATCCAGGTGAAATGCTGGGCGCTCCCAATGGGTCGGCTCCCGACAGCAGGGCCAACTCTGGAGGGAGCAGGCCTGAGCTGGAGAACTGCTCAGCAACCCAGCAAGGAGCAGGGCCGCCACGTGGCGTGATGCTCATCCCGCCCCAAGAGATGTTCAGTGATGTGGGGAGAGCCCCCGGCCCCAGGAATCCCCAGCCTTCACCTCCTTGCCATGCAAACACCTGAGCCCCGCGCTGAGACAGCTGGGTTCTCATCTCTCGCGCCCTGGGGAAGAGGCCTCCTTGGGAAGCCAGTTCTGGCATCTTCAAGCCCTACGCCAGCCAATGGCCTTCCACCACGACCACCCTACTCCTGAGGACAGCTGCAGGTCCCCGCCCCAAGGACTGACGCGCCTCTCTCCCAGGGTCCCCAAAGCCTAAGCAGCTCCCAGATCTTCTCTTCTAGCTGCTGCGGAATGTGGGCGGCTGGACTCAGTCCTGAATCAGAAGCCAAAACGGAACCCCCCGAGCCGCCCCCACGACCCTCCTGGGAGCGCCCTTCCCGGGTGGGACGGCGGGGCTCGCTGGGGACAAGGTCACCTGCGGAACACACAGCCCTCGCTGCACGCCACTCCCTCGCCAGTCGCTGCCAAGGTTCTCAGGCTGTGAAATGAATATTTTATTACCTTATGAAGGGGAAAAAGATTAAATTAGCAAAATGACGATAAAAAAAGGATAACCTGACTTCAACCCTTTTATTATGCTTCACACAACTAGACAGCAAATTGCGTGCTGGGGCCTCTGCTTAGATGGGTGTAAAGAATCTAACTTTTGCTTTCAAATTAACCTGTCAAATCATATATTTATAAAGGAGTGAAGGGAAGAAAATGAGGGGCCTGGGTAGTCCCACGCATCAATTAGAGGGAAATTAATTACAATTTACCTGCATTAGCACATTAACACTCTCAGATTACTGGAGAAGTGTCTCTGCTCTCTGAAAAAAGTCAAACCAGACTACAGGGGCTGGGGGTGGGGCAGGCACCCGGGAAGGAAGAGGTTACCTTGAGTACAAGGTGGGAGTGGGGAGGGTCCAGGGAATGGCTGCAGAGGGTGTGTGAGGGAATGGCTGCAGAGGGTGTGTGCAGATGCAGAAGGCTGCACCAGATGGTGATTTGGAGGAGGCAGCCCGGAAGGAACCTCAGGTTCTGAAAGTCTGCAGGAGGCACTCACAGGAGAAAAACGCAGCAAAGCTTCAGGCAAGGAGGGAGTCTCTCCAGCTGTAGGCAGGGATCACAATGCAAAAGGCACAGCCTTGGTCTCTGGTCAGGCAGCTGGATGAGAGAGGGTACCGCAGGAGCTGGGGAGGATTTGAACTGGGTTCTCCCTCTGAGGGCCTGACATTGAACTCAGAAGGAGGGCACACACAGGGTGGGCAGGCTGGGGCACCCCAGCTCAAACAGAAACAGCCCATGGGAGAAAAACGGATCCCCACGTTAGCAGTTGATAATTGAAATCCTTGGCTTTCTTTCCCAAAACTGGGAGCAAAGCTGTCGGTTTTTTTCTTCACATGAGAATTACTAACACCATCTGCAAGGCCAAGGGCTGGAAGCAGTCCCTTGCATGGGGGCCTTGCCAAGGCACAGCGAGGAATGCTCCCTCCCCAGGAAAAGCCAATGGTACCAGTGGCCCTTGGTGGGGACCTTAGCTGGGCCATTTGAAATGCAGAGAATTCTACACCAGGGTTCCTACCATGGCCTCCTTGTTCTTGTCTCTGGAAGCCCTTTCCCATCGCACTTGATGGGAAAGATGGGAACCAGGGAGGTGGTATTGGGATGTCGGCAGGGTGTGAAGATGGTCTCCTGGACTGTGCAGCAAAGGCCAGCGTTGGGGCCCTCAGGAACCCCTGAACTCTGGAAGACTCTTCTCAACCTGAAAAATCAGTTACAATAGCCCTTTCCTCATCCAATATGTTTTTAAGGATCAACATATACCTATAAGTGCTCTTTTAAGCTCTGCACAAATTTAAGCTCCTATCATTACAGGCTGTTCTCCCTGTAAAAGACGGGCTTTCTTTCAAAAAGGAAAATACAACCCCTCCTCCCCCATTCCCCCAGCTCCTCCTGCAGCTGAATAGGGAAACGACCTTTGCCAATTGTGTGGGAGTCTCTGAGGCCTATTAAATCTTTGTTTTCCTCCTTTTACATTTTTTTTCTTTCCCCTCTGGGGTTGATGAATTATTAATGTCTTTGAAACAGTTTCTTCTTCGGGAGCCACTGTCTCCTAAGAAGCATTCCATGACAGGGGACTGTGTACCTTCCTGTTGGAGTGCTCAGCCCTACTCCAGCCCTCCCTGAACCTCTCACCCAGCTCTGCAGCCGTTCAACATGGCCTGATGGCTTTGGCCATGCCTAGGTTGGATACAATGCCCTCATCTTGCTGCCAGGACCACAGGGACCAATTAAAGGTCCCAGCAGCCATGAGGAGTTCTGGAGAAAGAAAGGAGAGAGAAGGGGATGTGTATGAGATGTTCGGGCATCTTCAAAGGGAGGTGGAGGGTCATAGGCATTGATTCTAGGCTCTGTGATTGTGGATTCAACCAACCAGAGTTCAAATTATTTGAATAACCTATTGGGTCTGTACTAATAGGCAGAACTTCTTAGTCATTATTCACTAAGTAATATAGTATACCAACTATATAGCATTGGCATTTCATTAGGTATTGTAAGTCATCTAGAGATGTGTGGGGGTTCTATGCAAACTCTATACCATGTCATGTAAAGGACTCGAGCATTCATGGATTTGGTATCCAGGGTGTCTGTAGTATCATATGGTAACCTGGATCTTGCAGCCGGAGAGCTGCCAGATTGTCATGTGAGAGCCAGGTGCCAAACCTCATGTGGTTTGACTTTTGGGTTTTTTTTGTTTGTTTTTTTGATTTTGTTGGGGGGGGGTTCTTTGTTTTTATGTATTTATCTGAGAGGTAGAGAGACAGAAACAGAGCTCCCATTCATTTGTTCACTCCCCAAATGCCTGTCAACTTCATGACTAAGTGCTGAAGCTGGGAGCCAGGAACTCAGTCTCCCGAGCCATCAACACTGCCTCCCAGGGTCTAAATTAGAAGGAAGCCATCCTAAGGAACAAGAGTCCGGTATCAATCTCTCATTAAATATGGCACGTGTGCAAAAAGCACACTCAGAAACAGTGTCAAGTGCTTTAGAGACAGAGCTTAAGGAGCATGACTTTGAGGGTCAGAGGCATAGGGTCAGGTTCCTGGAACTCTGGGTTTCCCAGGTCTGACAGCTCCATGTGTATGTTTTATAGTCTTGGGTTTAGACTCTGGCTGCACCAGTGAGTAGCTATATCAACTGTGTGTTTCTCAGCTCTGTGAGCTTCCATCTCTTTGCCTATAAGATGAAGAGGATGACAGAACCCCTCAGGGCTGTTGGAGCATGGAGTGAGACAATTCAAAGGGTTTATTTAGCACTATAGACATAAAACCCCATCACAGAGTAAAGGTTCAGTCAACATTAGCTGTCACTATCATTGATGTATCTGTGAAGCTATGTTTGCTCATTTATAAAGTGGGAAGATGCCAAAAACATGTTTCCTAAGGCCACTGTTGCAGGTTTAAATGAGATAACAAATCAAAGTGGGTTTACCAAGGGCTTGACCTACAGAGGAAGGAGTGGGCAGAGGTGAGCTGTGTTAACCTGGGGACACTCACTGGAGTCTTCTGCAGGCAAGGAGAGAGCTCTCCAAGGACAGAAGTACTGGAAGGTTCTCTCCCCCAGTGTTGAGAGGAAGTGCTCTGTCCCTGGAGACATCATGATTACCCTGATGGCTTCTCTCTGAGGTAGAATCAACTCTGCCTGACCAAAGATGGTCTTTGATATTCCCAGACAATCTTCTTCCAGGTGACCAGGCTTGGGATCCAAATTAGATGCTGTCAAGTGAAACCCAAGGACTTCCAGGCTGGTGGAAGGTGCTCAGGGCAGCCACGTGAGAGCCAGGCAGGGCCTTCATTGAGCAGATAGCCCTGACACCAGCCAGTGCTGGAAGAACTTGGGGGACAGGTGTCTACAGCCAATTATTAACCTGGAAATTGGTATTTATTCCCTCAGCGACATCAGCAAGTGTGGACATAGGGACTGAGGGAACTATGGAGAGGACAACTGGCTTATCAGAGACAAACTAACAGTAGAAAGGATGGCTGATCTAAATTTTACATCATGCAAGTACATTGTCTTTTACTTGGAGCAGACCACAGAGGAGTTGCTTGAGGTCTCTCCTTGCATTTTCACAAAGAGATAGGCTGGAGAGAGTAGACAATGGGATTTTCTGGGGGAATTAGGTGTGTTGTGTCTTGCACTGTCAAACCAGAAGACGTGCTTATGTCTTCACTTGGGATACATCTGAATCTATAGTAGGTCTCGCCAGAGATGTTATTGTTACCAATTCCTAATTGGTATCGCTCCATTTGCAAGTGCTCTGATGTGTAACAGGACAAACCAACCACAAACCCTAAGTAAAACACACTCAGAGGAGAAAAGGAGAGCCATTCGTTTAGATTTCCAGAGTCCTAACTAGAATTGAAGTGGCTGTCTGGTCTCATTGCTTTCCCAAGTCAGAGAGCAGATGGATTGTGGTGTTAGAGGGAGGAGAAGAGAACAGCACTGGAGGGTGGGGAGGGGAGGCTTTTCTCTTATCTCCCACTCTATTTATCCCTTCTCTCCTGACCAAGACTGAACTTTCTAGCCTGTTTGGTTAATGAAGATCCTTGTTGGGACCCGTGCCATGTTACAGTAGTCTGAGCCTCCACCTCTGGTGCCAGCATTCCATATGGGTACCAGGTCGTATCCTGGCTGCTCCTCTTCAGATCCAGCTCTCTGCTAGTAGCCTGGGAAAGCAGTGAAAGATGGCTAAAGTGCTCAGGCCTCTTCACTTGAGTGGGAGACCCAGAGGAAACTCCTGGCTCCTGGCTCCTGGCTCCTGTCTTTGGATCGGCCCACCTGTGGCAGTTGTAGCCATTTGAAGAGTAAACCAGCAGATAGAAGACTTTTCCCTCTGTCTCTCCCTCTATCTGTAGCTCTACCTCTCAAATAAATAAATAAAATATTTTAAGAAAAAGATGCTGGTTAACCAAGAGTCCATCCTTTGAAGCCTTTCCTCCTCCCCTTTTACAAGGCTGTCTTTAGTAGCTCCCAGGAGCCAGAGTGGAAAACGCTATGAGTTGGGTTACTGTCCATGTCATGGGAGTCTGACCTTGAACAGACCACTTCAGCTCTGGGCCTTGTCTCTGCCTTCTGTGGCGCTGGGCTCGAGATCCACCTCCCTTCCTCCTGTAGAGATTGTGGGGACGTAATAAGCGCTGGAGTCACCCTGGCCTCTTTAGCCCTGCTTGCTGGAATTCCGACCTCCACAGACCCTATTTCCTGCTAGCCTGGAGGTGAGCAGAGGTTTTAAGTTCGTGCCCAGGGCTGGGAAAGCCAGCCGCTAGGGTAATTCTCCCTTCTCGTTTTGGGGAGGTTGGAAGGAAGCAATCATTTATGCTTACCATGAACAGTAAGGAACAGTCACCCAGAGGTGAGGGGAGTACCCACTCGGACTGCATTGGCTTCCCTTCAAGTCACAAGTAACCCAATTGTGGGTTCAGTCAATGTTAGAGGAAGGCAGTGGGCCAGGCTCGCCTTGGCCAAGGGAGAGAGGCTGTTCATCTGGTTAACACAGTGGGAAAGGAAGTGGAAGCCCTTGGTGGATCTCCAGGATTGAGGAGGGACATGAGACCTCTGGGTTTTAAAGGGGTTTAGGATTTTCAGGAAGCCACTGAGTTTGCTTCAAGGCAGCCACGCAGGGGCACACAATGGCCCAGCTGGCAGTCTGGGTCTCTGGTGGCTACAGGCAAAATCCTCAGCCCTGACACTATGCCCTGTACCGATCAGGCAGGTCCCTGGGGAGGGACACCAAGACAGGGAGGCAGAACAAAGTCATTGCTGAGTAACCACTGCAGGACAGGTGGGCAACTGGGAACCTTTGAGTTCAATGTGATCATCGCTCCATTGTTGCCAGTGAAGGAATGGAGATGAAGAATTAGTTGAGCATGCACAGCTGATGAACAGCAAAATGTTAGCTGGTGAATTCCTTAAGGGCAGGGGTTTTATCATAAGCAGTCAAGAACCACTAGGACTTACCTTGGTTTCTGGAACTTGGTGGGCATGATTTCATTTTCATATGTTTATCAGCATTTTGTACTGCTCTCTTTGTGTGCATTTTTTATTTCTTTGATAATGGCCTGTTTATCATTATTATAAGTTTATAATTTTATTAAGAATGATCTTTTTTTTTTCTTTTGCCAAGAAGTGCTGTAAACATGTTTTCTAATTGCATTCAAATTCTGTTTGTGGCATTTTTTTCAAACATTTAAACTCAATTTTCCCATCGTCCACCCCCGACCCTAACAAATAAAACAGGGGATGGCAAGCAAGGGTGTATGATGATAGCATTTGCCAAGCCTTTGCAAAGTGTCAGACACTTCAAAAGAGTTCACAGAACATGGAATGAAAAGATGTTTTGGTACAAAAAATTTAAAATCTGTTCATTGTGCTTTCATAACACCCACAGATTAAAAAAAAAGTATTGTACCAAACTAGTCTTTTAATTTAATTTTCCACATACTTCGTAAAGTCCCCATATCTATGTTACTTCATTCAGTCCTGGCAATATCCATGCCAAGAGAGATTCATCAATCCATTTTTGTAAACTCCCACTCTTGCTTGCTAACAGCAACATCAAAGCTGCTTATAGTCATGGTTTTCCTTTTTCCTGCTCAGCTAATAGATTCTTTTGCATTTGGAGCAGGTGGCCCTTCTTGTTCACTTGTCTGCTCAGAAGGTGCTGGCCTTCCCCCAGAGGCAGCTCAGCCTGGGTTTGGCCTACCTCCCTGAGTCCTCCACCCATCAAAATCCCTCAAGTCTCTCCCCACCTCCTGCCCCCTGCATCTTCCATTGTCTGCCTCTCCTCTCTCCTGACCCACCAGCAGGTTTCCTTTTCCTCCTGTGCTTTAGGAATGGTGGTGATGCCAAAACCTGCACAGGAAAAATGGCACAGCAGGTGGGGCACAGGAGTGGAACCTTGGAAGCGGGAACACCCCCCTCATGTGATATTTGCCATCCGAGTGATCAGAGGAGGCCCTGGTGCTATTCTTTAAATATTTGATGGGGCTGCCTTGGAGACATTTTGTTTAAGTATGCTCCACTCCTCTGAGGCCCCTACAGAGGAGAAGCCTCTGAGGAGCACCCTACATGCTGCAGGAGGCACAGTGGCATCTCATCATGCAGTGAGGTCAGCAGGGGAACAGCTGACCTATTGGACAGCTCTTTTTGGAGGCTTACTCTTGAATGTGATTATTTTTCCCCCTTGTCCACCATAAACACTAACTCTACACTTGTCGTGTTTCTAAGGCCACAGAGGATGTCCCATAGTTTAGCAGGAAATAGGTAAGGGTGGGAGATAGAACTGGGGTGGTGACAATCTCTGCACTCTTGATTGATTCTGGCTTCTCCTTTCTGGATCTCTGAGCACCAGACTATTCATCATATCTGCGGCGAGCCTTGACCAGCAAGGCACAAAATTAAAGGCACGAAGATCCTTCTTCGATCACGGTTTATTGAGACGCCACTCGGTTGTCAATACAGATGTAAACGGAGAGGCACTAAACACATTTCTTCCACTGCTTATATACCCATTCCCTGTCCCAGTACATAGTCAAACATTATCTTAAGTCTAAACCCATCCCCTGTCCCAGTACATAGTTATACATTATCTTAAGTCTAAACATAGCGAAAGAGCAGTACAATAAACCCATAAAAGCAGGGAGCTTCAGAATAAACAAGCCTTGCCAGAAACTGGCCTTGTTAAACATCAGTGTCTTCACACAGACACTTATCTAAGGCTCCTGGGAGATCGCATAAACAACCTTTTACTCCAGCACGTAGGCATGCAAGCAATCTTTACTCCAGCACGTAGGCACCCCGCCTTACAAGCCTCCCACACATATCCATGTGCTTATCAAGCATCCCATTACCGGGCATGACTAGCCCTCTTCTCTGACCTGTAGCCAGAGCCCCAGAAAGTCTGGGTGAGTGAATTATCTGGCAGCATAGCCTGAGAATGGCAAGGCAGTAGTAAAAACCTCAGCTCTCAGAATTTTAGTCCCCTGCCCTAGTCATGACTCTACGTTAGCATTTTAAGGAGGGGGAGGGATATAGAACATTCTCAATTGCTTGTGTTGTGTTCACCAGTGTCATGCAGCCTTGTTTGTCTTTGTGCAAAATGTATTTGAAGTTAAGTGCAGAGGCTTCTGACTTCTTGCATTCTAAGAGAAACACAATGTGGGCCTTTGTGATGACCAGAGAATTGCAGTCCTGAAGGTGCGGAGCACAGTGCTGACTTCTCTTTTTCTTTGCAATCACCTGGGTCTGGCGCCTCATAAACTGCAGAGTTACACAGGGTGCTGCTACATCCAGGGGGTCCTGAGCCCAGGGAGACTCTGTCCTGGTCCAGTTGTCTGGCTGCCTGAGATCAGCATGATGTACATGAGTGGCAGACACACGCCCAGGAACCAGTGTTCTGCAGGGCAGAAGCCAGCCTCTCCCAGTAGGCTTCCTGCCAACCACGGGAGAGGGAAGCTCCCTCAACCAGTGTAGATCTCTACTGAGTGATGACATTCAAGCTCAACCAGATCTTCAGAAGAGGAGAAAACTCAGCGTTGCCTTCTCCTTTTTCTAACTCATCCCCTACCAAATTCACAAATGGCTGCTTCAATTATCTGCCCTTTCTTAAAATCCTCAGGTCTATTTCAGCCTCCTTTTCCCTCATGTGCCCTTGATCTGTAGAAAACAAAAATGGAACCCACTGAGGCAAATTCACTCTCCTCCCCGCCCTGACTTTCTCAGTGATGCCCTCCCCTCCTTGTCACCCAGGGCTCCAGCTTCAGGACGTCCATCCAACCCTTCCTCTGTTGAATCCATCCTTGAGTTCACTCAGCAACCCCATCCTGCCTGTCTGGCTGTGACTGTCAGGACAGAGCCCCCGACACACTGCCAACAGCACAGCCCTGGCTCACAGCCTCACGGCCCCATCTCCACCTCCATGCTAGCCTGCCCACTTCCAGGCTCTTCCTGCTCCTGTGTACCCTGTGCGCTGCCTTCAAACTCTTGTTCCAGTGTCTTTTCCAGGCGCTCCTGTGTGCTCACGCTTTGGACAGCAAACCTGATTAAGCCTCTTTAAAGTTCTCCACCATGTGACTCTGTCACTCTCCAGGCCTCTGTCCAGCACAATGTTTTGTCCATTCCTCTCTCCAATCCCATGTCTAATTCACCTACTGACCGATTTAATAATTACCTTTCTCTGATTTACCTCGAAGGTGTTCTCTCTTGCTTTAATCACCTTTCCAAACGTGTGCTTCTTTTCCAAGTGTGCAACAACATCAAATCTAACTTCAAAGCTAAGGCAATGCTGTCTTCTCATAAACATCCCATTGTGTCAGCATTGCCCACTTCAGAATAACCAGGCCTCTGTGTCATAGGCTCTGCACCCACTGCATGAATCATGACCAGAAACATGTGGGTGAAAGACGGTGTTTCGTACTGAACATACACTGACCATTTTCTTGTCATTATTTCTTAGAAACCATAATATAACAGCTATTTACATAGCATTACATTGCATTAGGTATCTATCATAAGTCATCTAGAGATGATTGAAGGTATATCAGGATGGGCAAAGGTGATGCACAAATTCTCCATAATTTTATATAAGAGACGTCAGCATCATTGGATTTGGGTATCCAGGTGATCCCAGGACCAATCCCCCAAAGGTACTGAGTGGCAGTTTTGTGTCTTTCCCTGGTATTCTGATATCACTCTGTACTCCTGTCTAGAACTCATCATTAAGCATAATCAGCCTTAGATGAATTACCTGTAAATGTCTCTATCTTTCCCTTTCCATTCAGACATCGGTGAGCAAAGTTCTGATCATTCTTTATTTCCCCCCAAAGAATCAGGCAGGTGTATTTGAGGAACCCAAAGCATATCTGTTGAGACAAATTCTCACCTGGTCATAGCATTGTTTCCCAGCAGTTTCTATGTGCCACCTGAAGATTCTGTCTTCATCTCACCCCCGTCATCATAAGAGCCCAGGATATGTCCTAGCCAGATGCCCAACACGTGGTTATTTCCTGCTTCCTACAAACTTCAATGAATTCACTGCTCTGTTGTGCTGCTTTTGCTCTTTTTTCTCACATAGATGCCTGAGTATTGTTTTTGATTTAGTGTTTGAACTTGAATCTACAGCTTCTATTCTGTGGACAGTATGGAACCATTTCTTACCTACCTATTAAAAATAAAACATTGAAATTAGCTTTACTTGGGAGAATATAGATGTGGTCCTTTGAACGCATTTGAATAAGGATGTGTAGGCAGTCATGGCCTCCAACAAGGTTTTTTAATGATGACTCTGTAGACAACGGTAATCCCACAAGGGTAGTTCTGTAAGATTGTAATGGAACTGAAAAGCCCCTATTACCTGGTGATATTTTAGCCATCTTCCATCAGTGAGACACGTTGCTTGTGGGTCTGTGGTGATGCTGGTGTAAGCAAATCTACTGTGCTGCCCATCCTGTAGGACAGCACATGAAGCTGTGTACAGCATGTCATGTTATACTTGATAATAATAGTAAACATCTATGTCATTGCTTTACCATGTTTTCAGTGTTATTTAGAGTATGCTCCTTCTACTTAGAAAAAGAAAAGTTTATTGTAAAATGGCACACTGTGTGCTGCCTGCAGCAGCCTTATACATAATCTGTTTACTGTGTCTCTTGATTGCATCATTTTCTTTTGGGCTTGTTTTTTTTTTCTTTTTTATTTCATAAATGTGAATTTACAAAGTGCAACTTTTATATTGTTGTAGCTCCCCCCCCCCAACCTCCCTCCCTCCCGTGGCTCTCCCCTCTCCCTCTCCCATCCCTCCCTTTATCGAGTTTCATTTTCAATTACCTTCATATACAGAAGATCAACTTAGTATATACTAAGCAAGGATTTCAACAGGCTGCACTCACACAACCGCACAAGGTATAGGGTATTGTTCGACTAGTAGTGTCTTTAAGTTTCATAGTAAAACACATTAAGGACAGAGATCTTACGTGGGGAGCATGCACCCAGTGACTCCCGTTGTAGATTTAACAATTGGCACTCTTATTTATGACGTCAGCAATCACCCGAGACTCTTGCTATGAGCTGTCTAGGCTATGGAAGTCCCTTGAGTTCACCGACTCTGAACTTGTTTAGTCAAGGCCGTATCACAGTGGAGGTTCCTTCCTCCCTTCAGAGAAAGGCGCCTTCCTCCTTGATGGCCTGTTCCTTCTGCTGGGGTCTTGTTCACAGGGTCTTTCATTTAGATTGTTTTTTGCCACCATGTCATGGCTTTCCATGCCTGTGAGACTCTCATGGACCTTATAGCCAGATCCGAATGTTTGGGCTTGTTTTAATCTTGGGTTTTTTTTATGCACATGTACATACACACACACACACACAATCTCCCACATAACCGGTCCAGGTGTGTAGTAAGCTGTACTATTTAGATTTGTGTAAGTACATTCTATGATGTGCACAAAATGACCAAATTGCCTGAGAACACATTTCTCAGAATGCATTTCCATTGTTAAGACTGTAAACATATAGTGAGAGCTCTACGTGTTAAGGAATTAAGACCATAACTAAAAATACACAATCACTTACTACTCAACATCTATTCGTGTTTGTGAGCCAGCCACCTGCTGAATGCTGCCAGTGTATACAAAGCACAGTTGGTTGCTGCCCTGAGCTTATCAAGGGCACTCTTGATCAGCTCACCGAAGTAGGGTTCATTCCTGCTTGCCATCACTTCTGGCTCAGGAGTTATTTAAAACTGATATCCTAGCAGTGGATTTAGAATTGTTGAGAAGCAACCACAAAGAAAGATGCCATGCTGTGTGGTGGCACTGGCATTTTCCTGGCCAGGCACAGTTTAGGGCTCGTGGCAGGCAGGTGGTAGTGAGAGTGACATCTTGGTCCTCAACAAATCCCTCAGGAGGAGGCAGAGAAGAAAAGCAAGCGCAGCAGGGATGGGCTGCAGCTGTTTTTCCCTTTCTTTCAGCATCTGAAGTGTCCATCGTGAAACGCAAGGCAAGTTGCGCCCCTTCACTTTCCCTTCTTGAAGTCCCCCTCCAAGTCCTCTTGTCAGAGAGGAGAGAACACAGTACAACATGCCTGGCAGGCCCAGAATAAGTGGCATCTCTCCACTTCCAGACAGGCAACAAGAACCAGACACAACAGCACATTCTCAAGGGCTCGCGCCTCCATCTGCACATCCCTCAAGGGTCCTCTGCCTTCCCTCTCACCCCCTCCCCACCTCTTAAGCAGAGGAATGTGATTTAACAGCCCATATCACAGTCAGTGCCAGCGATGGAATGTGCCAGTGTGTGCAAGAACATAATAATAATTACATTTTCTAAGCATTCATTTTTGTAGAGAAAGACCAGTAAGAAATTTCTCAAAAGTTTGTATTTCTAGTTCAGGGATTAAAGGCAGACCAATACATGTTTAATCTCCATATTCAGAATTATCCTTCTTTTATCCAGATTTGCTTCAGGGTTCATCTGAGATAAGATGTGGGGAGGTGTTTTCAACAGCACGTTTGTCAACCTAAACAATCCTAAGTGTGGTGGGAAACAACCCACAGCTTTTAGTGCTGAATACAAGCACAGTTGCATTTCCTTTTTCATGTGTCACAATTCCATGTGGGTCAGCAAGGAGGCTCTGCTCCAGGCAGTCACTCTGGAACCAGCCGTCCTTGTTGTGGCATTGCCATCTTCAAGCAACTTGCTTCAAGGTCATGTTGTCATTGCGCCCCACAGAAAGTAGGGGGGAGCAGGAAGGGAGGGAATCAGCTGGGGTTGTCACCTTCTGATGCACTCTCACCATTCACTTCCAAGTGCTCTTACTCTCATTGCATTCATGAAAACCATCATTGTGTTTTGCTTAAATGCAAGGGAGCTATGCAATACAGTTTGCATGTACCCCAGAAGGAGAAACAGATCTGGAAGAGTCTAGCCAATACCAAGCCCAATTCCCTACCACCACTTGCAGCCACTAGAGGAGGTCAGGACACTCCCTCCCCACACTCACCCAGGCCAGGCTGCACTCTGCAATCAGATTCCCTGCCTGAGGCATCCCACATGGAGAAATGTCCAGCACACATTGGGGCTGACTGCTCAGAGAGCATGTGATCTCCAAAGAGATTAGACTGCAGGTGTCCAACCACATCTGAGGACAATAACTAGCAGCATGGCCCATGCCTGGATGGCACAATTCCATTCACATCAAAAGATGTACAATCTGGTCCAGCAATATGAAAAGGCCCTGGGGGGTCTCTGCTTAGACTGTATTTGACAAAAACAGAGAAAGTAGAGAAAAGCGGCTTGGATGTTGCACTGAAATGATCAGAATCCCCTTCAGAGAGCAGCTGTCTCCACTCTATGTTCAGCCTCTCCTGTGGAAGGCCCTGCTTTCTCTTTCTCATGTTGCTCCCCATCTACTTTCTTAGTCAACCCCAATGTTTCTATGGAGATCGGCATCTTAGCGCTTTTTACTTAGTAAGAAAGCTTGAGGTCTTCCTGTATGCCACATACTATGCTGCCAGGGCTTTTGGGTATAAGGTGAAATCTCAGACAAGTCTCACCTTCAATCCTAAGGATAAAGTTAATAAAAGACAGTTGGTAGTACTAAGGGAGCACCCTGATAACACCACCAAACACAAGATTGAAAGAAGGCACGACTGGGGATTTCAGTGCAATGTTTTCAGTGGAGTTTGGATTCTAGACTGAAGGTGTGTGGACTCCCAAACAGCAAAGATGGCAAGGGCATGGGACTTGGGAGCAGTAAATCAACCATCTCGATCAGCATAGAGCAAAGTTGGTGAGACCACTGGGGATCTGGCAGAAGAAACTGTTGAGTGCCAGGCTACAGAGTTTGGATTTTAGTTATTAGACATTTGGAAACCTTTTGTGGTCTTGGATAATGAAATCATATTGTCAGAATGATTAAAAAAAGACTGAAATTATTTTGTTGGTAGAGGACATGGTGGATTGGAACATAGGCAAGACTAGAGGGAATTAAATAATAATTACTACTTATTGAGAATTTACTCAACACATGACTAGGAATACATTTATTAAATCATACCCACCACTCCACGAGGTATGGACAACTATTATTTAATTGTTCTAATGAAAATCAGACCTTGGGCTCTAACCCAAATAGGCTTGTGCCCTAAAATACTAGGAACTTGGCATAGTAATGAGGACAGCTTGAAAGTCAGGGTGGTGGTAATGAGGCTATAGGGAAAGATGAATGAGGCAGATATTGTGAAGGAAGAATGGATCAGTTCTGCTAATGGGTTGGATTTAGGGGACAAAGGAGATGAGAAATATTAATCCTCATTTGTATCCTGAATGATTAAAAAAAACAGCATTTCTAAAGAAATTAGGAGGAAAACAATTAAGAGGGAGAGAGAAAGTAATTTAGTTTCAGGTATGTTGAGTCTCAGGTGAGAGTAGATGAGGATAGTAACAACGTTGATAGTTCAATACTATAATTTATCCTCTCCCAGAAGAGCACAGCTTTCGTTTTTTTGGCTAAGAACATGCAGGTGGGATTCTCAGGAAGCAGCATGGAGGTGAGACCCATGAAAGATGTGAGAGGCATCTCTGTGGAAGTGACAGATATGAAGTGCAATCATCTGTAGGTAGTGAAGGGGACAGAGGATGGGGGCTTAAAAATAGTACAAAAAAGTTATCATCATCCTTGTCATATGGAACTATGGAACTCAAGGAGAGAGCAAAGCTGTCCATCCACATTTGAGTCTTTGTTGAAACAAGTTCTGCACACACCACTCTTCCTGTTGTTCATTTTCCCTTCACCTACTTCAGGAATATTCTGTTCAGCTTCTGATGGAGAGAACCTCTCTCAAGTCCGTATTTCACCTGCAACTCATTTTATTTCTATCCTTTCCCTCTTCTTGCTAAAGACCAGTCACCTCCAGAAAAATCAGTCTTCTATTTCCATTTGTGAGGGGAAAATATAAAACAGTAATCATGTCTGACGCACCTGTGGGAACAGAACCCCAGCCCTGTGCACACTCAGAAAATGAGACATGACAAAGGTGCTGTCCTCGGTTGCCCACTAAAGAAAATCACTCCGAACTACCTCATCTACTCTGATTAATCCTTTCCAAGTATCAACACTCACATCAAAACAAAGTTATTTCTTAACACCTGTACCTTTGATAAATGCCTATTTAGTGCCTTCCATGGAAGAGTTGAGTGGGCTGAAGGCACACAGATCCGATTCACATTCCTGTCCCAGCACTTACATAGAGCATGGGGCAATTTCTCTGAGTCTCAGTATTTTCAGCTGTAAAATGGAGGTAGCAATAGAGCCTACCCCACTAAACTGATGTGTCAATTCCATTAATTCACATATTTGAACATTCAGAACCATGTCTAGTGCATGGTAAGCCCTGAGTAAAAGCTAGATATGATTATTGCTGTTGTGTTTGGCACAGGAGAGTTTGATGGAGCTTCTACCCTCAATGAACTTTCATAGGGAGGCTGATTTATTTAGTTTTTTTTTTTTTCACATTTTGTACATTATCAGTACAGCAGCATCATAATAAACGTATTTCAGTAACATTACACTTTAAAAAATTATTTTGGCAGGCCAATGAAGGTTTCTGACAACTATTCACAACCTATCTGGAAAAAAAATGCATGTTGAACTCCCATCAATTAGTAAATGCCTTTTAAACATATCCTGTTCTACTCTACATTGGGGCACCCATCTTACATTTAACATCCTGACTGTATGTCTTTGGTTGGGGGTGGGCAGGGGTGTTTGTGTTAGTATGAAACACTCTCTATAGGTTTTTCTTTTTTCTTTTAGAGATTTATTTATTCATTTGAAAGGCAGAGTTACACAGAGAGAGAATGAGAGGCAGGGAGAGAGAACTGTCTCCATCTGCTGGTTCACGCCCCAAATGGCTGTAATGGCCGGAGCTGTGCCTATCTGTAGCCAGGAGCCAGAAGCCTCCTTCAGGTCTCCCATACAGGTTCAGGGGCCCAAGGACTTGGGCCATCTTCCACTGCTTTCCCAGGCCAAAGCAGAGAGTTGGATCAGAAGTGGAGCAGCCGGGACAGGAACTGGCACCCATATGGGAGGCCAGCACATCAGAGGGCGTCTTTCTTTACCCACTACCCCACAGCATGGGCCCCAGCAATGTCTTGAGGACAAATGTTGAATCCCTGTTGTTCTTCCTTCACCTAAGTAAGAGCCCAGAGAAATAAAAACCTCAATTTCAAATAGAGTTTAAAAAATAAATAATTATCAGGAAGAAGAACACCGTGTATGCTCACATCTCCAAAGAAAGTTCAATATGTTTCTACAATAGTAAATGTTTTTGTAAGATGAAATAGCTGTTCAGGCTTGAACTCACTACAAATAGCACAGAATTAGGAGAGATTTTCCTTCTTTTCTTTTCTTTTTTTTTTTTTTTTTTTTTTTTTTTGACAGGCAGAGTGGACAGTGAGAGAGAGAGACAGAGAGAAAGGTCTTCCTTTGCCGTTGGTTCACCCTCCAATGGCCGCCACGGCCGGCATGCTGCACCCGGCACACCGCGCTGATCCGATGGCAGGGGCCAGGTTCTTATCCTGGTCTCCCATGGGGAGCATGGCCCAAGCACTTGGGCCATCCTCCACTGCACTCCCTGGCCACAGCAGAGAGCTGGCCTGGAAGAGGGGCAACCGGGACAGAATCCGGTGCCCTGACCGGGACTAGAACCCAGTGTGCCGGCACCGCAGGCAGAGGATTAGCCTATTGAGCTGTGGCGCCACCAAGATTTTCCTTCTTTTCTTTTTAAAAAAAGATATATTTTACTCATTTGAAAGGCAGAATTGAGGGAGGCAGAGAGAGAGAGAGAAGGAGAAGGAAGGAAGGAAGGAAGGAAGGAAGGAAGGAAGGAAGGAAGGAAGGAAGGAAGGAAAGAAAGAAGAAAAAAGAAAAGAAAAGAAAAGAAAGGAAAAGAAAAGAAAAAAAGGAAGAAAGAGAATCTTTCATCTGCTGGTTCACTCCCTAAAAGACTGTAATGGCCAAGTTTGGGACAGGCTGAAGCCAGGAATCAGAAGCTTCACCCAGGCATCCCATGTGGGTGCAGGGGCCCAAGCACTTAGACCATCTTCTGATGCTCTCCCAGGCACACAAGCAGGGATCTGCACTGTAAGTAGATCACCTGGGACTCCAATCAGTGTCTGTATGGGATGCTGGCTTTGCAAGCAGTGGCTCAACCCTCTACGTCACAATGCTGGCACCAGAACTTTTTAAGAAAGGCTCAGCCGAGTGTCCTATAACAATACTGACCCCTAACCTTTCCCCAGGTGTCTGGAGCTCCCTGTAGTTAAACAGGAGATAAACCAGAGATGGCAAAATCGTCCTTCACATTAATGGTGCTTTTGACCTTTTTGGTGCTGGAAATATATAAATTATTTTGAAAACATGTGTTATAATTGTTTTCCAAAAATAATTTACCCTTTAAAGGCACAGTTCTCATGATGATCCTCTTCTACCTAAAAGTAATATCCTCCCCAACAAGCACCCAAATGCATACACACAGCCCCACATTCAGGGTCCTCATTTCTTTTCTGCTTTGCAAATCTAATCCTGGCTTTTATTCCATCTTTCCCTCTCCCTGCTTACTCTCTCGCCTCTTCTACTCTTTCCATCCTGTGTGCCCCATGCAAGAAGCCCCTCTGCCTGCAGTGCCCTCCCTTCCTTCCACCTAAGCTTCCCCAGCCCACCAGGAAGCAGCTCTATTTTTAGTGTTGCAAGCTTCCAAGCTGCTCTCCACTCCTGGTGTGGTCCAAAGCCTTTGCTATCGATCTGGAAGGTTGCTTTGTGGAGCCTGGATCCCAGTCTGCCTCTGCAATGCTTGAAAACGCCATCTTCAAGGCAGGGAGGCTGTGCCTTGCTCTGAGAGCTCTGTCTGCCTCATTAAAGGTGGGTTTAGGTTTGGCGGGAGAGGCATCATGGCCAAATCCCTTCTTCTGTCCTGCCATTGACTTCTTTCTCTCCATGTGGATCTTTCCAAACAGTTACTGCTCAATCTTGACTCATGAGAGCCCTTCTTCACAGATAGAAAACTAAATGGGTTTTACTGTATGCATTATTAATTTCCCTTACCTGTCTCGGTTTCAGACACTACCTCCCTGAGCATCTGCAAGCACCAGTAATGAGTTTCTTATACCAAGTAGACAGTTTCTTAGGTCTTTTGAATAAATATAGGTGAGGAACAAGCTATCTGAATGGATCTGTGAAGGGTAATATGATATTTCTTGGTCAATATTGTTTTTTTGTCCCACAGTGGAATTCTGCAGCTGTTGGGTATGGCAACCTTCCAACGTGGGTAATTATATTCTGCTTACCTCTTGTTTCTCTTGTGGTTCTAAGATAACTTATTCTTCATGTCCTTTCCCAAATAAAAGAAGCCTACTTTGGGCCTTGCTGTTTGCAGAGGCAACGAGGGTCAGCAGAGTCAAAGAGCAGCAGTTCAGGACCCCAGGACTGTCTATTCTAAGATAGACACTAGCTCCCCAGAGCCTCGGCTTCTGCATCTGTGTTTTGGGAATCTTTTTCTCCCACTCTAAAGTGTGAAGGAGATTCCCTGGGGCTTTAACAGTGCTAGAAATCCTCATGGGAGACTGTTGCCGGTCCACAGGAGATTTTGGCTGGGTAGAGACAGGTTTAGCTAAACATTTTGTAAGGACAGAAATCCTCCTTCTGTCTCAAAACAAAGCACAGTCCCGAAGTCTCTAGCAGGTTTTTGTTGTTGTTGTTGTTTTGTTTTTGGAGAAAATGCAGCCCAGTGGAGGGCAGGGAAGGGTAGTCAGCATGACCACCTCTTGTTCAAAGAAAGAGCTAACACTATCGAATGGGAAGCGGCACAGGAACAAGAGTGAACAGGTTTGATTCTGGTCAAATCTCAGCAGCTCACCGTTTAATCATCTGTTAATCATAAGGCTGTTTTCCCTGTCTTAAACCCCTTAGTAACAGGCAAGGCTAAATAACACTCAGCTGTTATTTATTATTATGCATGTTGTTGTGAAGGTCATGAGAGACAATACAGGAGTATGAACGCCTTCAGCTATGAATTCCTCTGCATTTATGTGGGTTGCTGGCCGCAGCAGGTTAGGCTCAACCAGTCAGAAACAGGACTTTCAGACTATTTCTTCCAGAAATTTCCTATTAGTTAATGTCCAACTCTGTTCATTTTACTTGATGCGTAAGTGTGTAAGGCAGTTTCCAGAGAAGAAAGGGGATCAGTACATTTGGGTACAATGTGCAGTGGAATAATATGCAAGAAATGAAGAGGAGCAGGGTCTCTGAAAATCCTCCAGAAAATTGAGGTTAGAGCAGCAGGCTGTCATTCTGTGCAACAGCTCTGAGCCCAAGAACCTTCTGAGAGTTCTGTGCATCATCCTCACAGCACAGGGGCTCTTTGCTCTCTTGTGGAGTGGAGTGGCCTGAGATTGAGGGAGAAGAGCACCCCAGGTGCCCACGCAGGCCAGAATCTCACCTCCCTTGAATCTGGCTGGGCCCCTTTGTCTATGCAAAGGTTTGCATAGAGGTTCCTTTGGGGCAAAGAGGAGGTACCAGAGGGGCTGGGACACTTCCTGGGGGAAGTGTCTGGATGAGAAGATCTCTGGTTTAGGAGACAGAGCAGGAAGAGAGGGTGAGAGCACCTGGCTCTCTTTCCTCTCGTACCTCCACTGCCCCAGAATCAAGAAGTCAGAGCACAGGTGCACACACCTCATCTGTCCACTGACGACTCTCAGGGAGGCCTCCTGAAAACTTAAAAGGATTGCTACTCCAGCAGGGGCAGCTCATGCCCTGAGACCAAGTGTTTAGGAGCAAAGACCATGCACCACCGTAGAGCTCACCTCTGTTATTGTATGCCGATTTCATTCTGTAGACCCTTCCCAGCCAGCTGGCCACACACCTTTTCCTAGTTAAGTCCGCCAGCAGGGAAGCAAAGCAGGCTTTGAGGGGCAGGCAGTGTGAACCGGAGGGGGGACTGCGATGAAAAGCCCTGGAGAGGCTTATTAATAGTTAAGTGGACAAGGCTGATAATGGGATATATTTTTATTGGCCCCACAGATAAGTTATAATACACAAGCTCGCAGCAGCTCCTGTGATTTGCATTGATACAATTCAGACTGAGGGTTTCATTACAAGGCAGGCATGAGGCAGGAGCCTGTATTATCAAAGGCAGCTGAAAGGGGTTGGGAAGCTAGCTCACGTTCTGTGTGCGCCTGTTCATTAATGGGTAGGAAGGGGCTTTGTCTCCAGTGGTATTGGCTGCTTTGTGGTGAATCATTAATGACCTGAACAGCTTCAGACATTTGTCTCATTGATGTGTAAAGTCATTGCAACTTCAGTTCCACCACCCCCTCCCCACCTGCCATACCCCCAAGGAGTGAGTTCCTCTTTCCTCAGGCTCTGCATAGCCTATTGCAGCAAGCACAAGGGTTCTGTGGATGGGGCAAGGGCTGAGAAGGCAGGCCCCCAGGCAGCTGACAGTCCCGAGTAAGAGACAGAGGGATTGTGAGAGTCTTAAAGAAATAGTAGGAACTGGGGGTGACTAATCAACAGGGTGGATTGGTGGGGTATGCACCTGACTCTGCCCCTGAGGGAGACAGAGGAGAGCCACTGCACTTTCCAGGGGTGCTCAGCGCCCCTTATGGAAAGCAGCATTGTGAGCACAGGAGGTCCATAGGGAGACCGGAACAAGGAGAGGAAAGTGAAAGGTGAGTGGACACAGGTGAGCGGAGACTGCATGACTTGTGGGGGAGAGAAGACCCAGTAGGTGGAAGAGGGAGCCAGAGATGATGGGCAGCTGACAGGGAGGCTCGAGCTTTGCCTGGCTGGAGGTGGAGAGAAGATATGGGATCAGAGTTAGAGGGCACCGACCTCTGACTGCATGATCAGGACTCTGCTTTAGAACCAGACCCCAGCCCCACACCTCCCATGGGCCAGGGGTCACCTAACGATGATGGCTGAGCTCCCACACAGCTCAGACCCTGACTGCCACCAGGCGATGTTCAGGGGCCACGCCTCCTGAGTCCTAACAAAGAAGAGAATTCCCTGGCAGGGTGCGGCCAGCTCTGCTGACAGAATTTCAATTTCTGAGTCATTAGCTACCAAATAACCCAAAATAAGCTTTTTGATTTCCCTGACTTCCCTCACAGAGCTTCCTCAGAAACACAAGTGCAGCATACTGTCCCAGAACTAGCGACTGGGCTTCCCACCCACCCACTGCCAGATCACTGAGCCCTGGGCACCTTTGGATACCGCGGCTCCACCCCCAGCACCTGCACACAGAACCTAGCATAAACCTCACTGAGCTGTTCTAAGAGTTGTTTTTATTTGTGTTTGTTTCTACAGTCTTATTGCAGTCTGATTGACATAGAAGAAATTGCATACATTGAAAGTACACAATTCAATGTTTTATACACACATATATATGGGAGGTCTTCAAAAAGTTTGCAGACAACACAAATTATGAAGAAGCTATGCAAGGATTTCAAACATTCTTTGCCATTAATTCCAGTTTTCCATAGCTTCTTAAAGTACCATGTGTATGTATTTACACACCCACACAACCATCGTCATCCAGTTGGAGAACACAGAATGTACCTCCCACCCCCACCAATTTCCTCATGCCCCTTTGTAGTCCATGCCTGACTGCACATAACCATTGATCTGCATTCTAACAAAATACAATAGTTTGGTTATTCAATAGATTTTTAATTAATAGAAACAAGGAACATGTGCTTTTATTTTGTGTGGCTTCTTTAAGTCAACATCACAATCTTAAGACTCAACCAGATATGGGGATTGCTATGTCGCTCCTTTTACTGATGAAGCTCATCAGCCATGGCCCAATCTGCTATGCACTCACTTGCTGCTTCCACTTCCGAGCTATTAAAATTAAAGTTGTTGTAAACGCTTTTGTGCAGGTCTTTATGGACACCGACCTGCACCCTTACTGCCAGAGAATAGCGGGATCACATGCTAGGTATATGTTCAACTTTGGGAAAGAACTGCCAGACTTTTTTCCAAAGAGGCTGTATGACAACTAAAAGATCTGTTTCCTCCAAATCCTTGCTGACACCAGGTATGGTTAGACTTTTTCATATTTTTTTTAACTTTTATTTAATGAATATAAATTTCCAGTGTATAGCTTATGGATTACAATGGCTTTCCCCTCTTCCCCCTCCCATAACTTCCCTCCCACCCGCAACCCTCCCCTCTCCCGCTCACTCTCCCCTTCCATTCACATCAAGATTCACTTTCAATTCTCTTTATATATAGAAGATCAATTTAGTATAAAGATTGCAACAGTTTGCATGCACACAGAAACACAAAGTGAAGCATACTGTTTGAGTACTAGTTATAGCATTAAATCAAAATGTACAGCACATTAAGGACAGAGATCCCACATGAGGAGCAAGTACACAGTGGCTCCTGTTGTTGACCCAACAAATTGACACTCTAGTTTATGGCGCCAGTAACCACCCTAGGCTGTCGTCATGAGTTGCCTAGGCTATGGAAGCCTTCCAAGTTTGCCGACTCTGATCATATTTAGACAAGGTCATAAAAGACAGTGTGAGGATAGTAACCAATGATCCTAAGAGTGGCATTTACCAGGTTTGAACAATTATACAGCATTAAGTGGGGAAGAGGACCATCAGTACACACAGGTTGGGAGTAGAGCCATTGGTGGTAGAGTAGAGGTTATGATTACAAAGGAATGAGGCCCAAGTGCGCTAGACAGGGTCTAGAACAAAGGACAGAGTGAGTCATTATTAGAGGAGGTAAGAAAGGTGCTGCCTAAGCTAGAATTAAGTTTTCCGATTGAGAGGCAAATAGAACCTGACAGAAGGGGCTTGATAATAATCTGTTGGGCTTTAGGCCTTGTAAGTAAAGAGGCCCAGACCTATCTATCTCTTCACATGGGGTATCCTAAGGGAGGTGTGAACCTCCTAGGAGAAGACACTCTGTTGACTTTCATTACTTGGCTGGCCTGGGAGGAGAGCTGCCCAGGTAAAGGCAGGGGGCATCTCTAATAAGAAATTTACAGTTCTGCCTGCAAAGTTGCTGACAATACTTGACCATACCCTCAGCTGCAGTGGTCACTTTGGAAGTTGGGCTGAGTGAAGGGCTTTTCAGCTTAGAGCCAATAAGATCTGTGGCTCTGACCTGGGCATCCTTCGACTCCAGGGCAGGTCCATTTCCAGTGATCCAACTCTTGGCAGAGCTGCCAGGGCTCTTCACAAGCTGAATTCTGCTGAAGCCCAGGCTTACCACATTGAAAGCCACTGCAGTGGACTGGCCTGTTGGGTCTCCTTGAGGGCAGATCACTGTACAGATCAGCCATTAATAGGCCTGTCACCCATTGCTTCTGATGCCTAGCTTTCTTTTCCTCCTGGTTTGTGTTAAAGCAGACCAGAGGATGCAAGTCAAGGGAATGCCCGTGTCCCACCTCTAATCTTCGGTGGCCTGAACTACAAGTCTATAGTCACAGGCATGTTCTGTAGTAGTTTTTCTAAGGTAGACAATGCCCATGAGGAAAATTATATTCTCACTTAAAAACTTTCTTTCCCTTTGGTCTGAAAGGGAGGTTTTGTCTACTTACTATATACTTCGCTGATGGCGAAGTGAATCTAGCTATAAGATTATTATTTAAGTTCTTATTTTGGCTATGCTATTACAGAAAAATGTTAGCCATCTCTTTTATAAGGTCTAAAGATTAAATTGTGCGTCCTACAGATTCCTTCATAATAGAATTAGTTTCCTACCTTGAGGAGAATAGAGAAATGAAAGAAGAAGTTGGGCTTAGAATAGAGAAATGAGGGAGCAAGTCCTAGATCGCTTGCTGACAATAGCAATATCACATGAATACTTAGCAAACCGTTTCAACCATTAGATAACAAATTAAGAAAACATTTACCAGAAGGTCCAATGCCTTCTATAAATTTTAAGAATCATGTATTTGAAAACACCTCTTAAATATCTAATATGGTGTAGTTTGTTTAACCAGTAAACTTAAGCACAACCATATAAAATGTTTTTAGTTTCTTTCTACCAACAAGTTTAAAACATATGATACACAGATTCAGGTCACACAAATTAAAATGTATCTTTGATTGATTTTAGCAGCTTAAATTTATGGACAATCTTATCTATAAGCCATTTAAAATAAAACTCTTAATAAAATTTCCCCATGTGAACATACAATATGTACACACATATAACTTAGCATAATAGACCAATATAGCAATTTTAATAATAGCTTTTAAAATCTTGAACTCTTTTTGTAGATTGCCAATTGATTTGAATTGCTTTTTGTTTTTAGTAACCTCAGTTAACCATACTTTCTCTCAGTTGGTACTGTTAATACATTATTGGCTTCATCTGTTTACAGAGCCATCCCAAAGTACTGAATACAATAGAAGTGGCTGGAAAAAGTCCATAGGAACCTATAGGAGGACAGCTAAACACAGAACCAACAACGCTTTAGTTTTATGAGCAGCAAATCATATATAACTGTGGATGACAAAAGACTTTAAGTCGCCATGTTTAAAATTATAAACTCATCAACCAACAAGAGGCACTTGCTTACTTCACAGTTTTTTTGAAAGCACCTGTAGGATTTTACAAGTATTTAACCCTTTAGGCCTCTGGGGCTTTCTCATTAAGATAACTATCATGTCTAGTAACACAAAATCATTAGACTTTTTAATTCTCAAACATTTGTATTAATAGCATTTTCCATTATAGAAACTTAAAGTTTGGTACCACATCACATCTTGACAATACTTCTAATATAATCCAAATAGCCTGATTAGTTGGTGTCTCTATAAGATGAGAGACATAGGTCCTTCAATTTTTTTCAGTTGGGTCCAAACTGAAAAAACCAAAGTTCAGGATTTACTGGAAATTTTAGAGTCCAGATTGTTTGAAACTTTGATTTTTTGAATGCCTGTCAAGAACACCAAGAAGGCTCAAAATCCAAAATATCTGGTTGAAATAAGATTCCTTAAAATCATGACATAACATAGACCGAATTTGATCATTGTTACAAGGTGATTATTCAAATCTTTGAAAATAAGCACATATTTAAATAACCCATATCTCTTAATAAAAATGCAGCTGTTTTTGAACAATTAGAATTTAACAGACATCAAGAAAACACAATAGATTACTTTAACACATTGCTTTAACAGAGCATCAGAGTTTAATTCTATGTCAAAGAGAAATTGAGCTTCCTGTGATCTTTTGCTGTGAGCTTTCCTTCCTTTACCTTCTTTCATATTGGTGACCATGTTTCATGTTTCTGTGTTTCTGTGTGTAACACATCTTTAAGCATCTTTTGCAGGGCAGGATGAGTGGCAACAAATTCTTTCAGTTTCTGTTTGCTATGAAAAGTCTTTATTTCACCTTCATTCACAAATGAGAGCTTTGCAGGATATAATATTCTGGGCTGGCAGTTTTTCTCTCTTAGTACCTGGGCTATGTCTCGCCATTCCCTTCTAGCTTGTAGGGTTTCTGATGAGAAGTCTGCTGTGAGTCTAATTGGAGATCCTCTAAGAGTAATCTGACGTTTCTCTCTTGCACCTTTTAGAATCTTTTCTTTATGTTTCACTGTGGTGAGTTTGATTACAACATGTCGTGGTGAGGATCTCTTTTGGTCATGTTTATTAGGGGTTCTGTAAGCTTCCTATACTAAGATGCCTCTGTCCTTCTCCAAACCTGGGAAATTTTCTGCTAGTATCTCACTGAAAATGCCTTCTAATCCTTTCTCCCTCTCCATGCCTTCAGGAACTCCTAGAACCCGAATGTTAGGTTTTTTTAATAGTATCCTGTAGATTCCCGACAATATTTTTTAGATTTCTAATTTCTTCTTCTTTTCTTAGGTTTGCCTGTTTCCTTTCCTGTTCTCTGTCTTCTAAGTCTGATATTCTCACTTCTGCTTCACCCATTCTCTTTTTAAGGCTCTCTAATGTGTTTGTCATTTGATCTATTGAATTCTTCATTTCATTATGATTTCTCATCACTATCACAGTTTCTTGTTCTACTAGTTGTTTCATTTCATTTTGATTCCTCCTTAATATTTCATTTTCACGAGAGAGATTTTCTATCTTGTCCATTAAGGATTTCTGTAGTTCAAGAATTTGTTTTTGAGAACTTCTTAATGTTCTTATCAATTTTTTGAGATCCGCTTCTTGCATTTCTTCTATCTCATCATCTTCATAATCTTGAATTGGGGTGTCTTTTTCATTTGGGGGCGTCATAGTGTCTTCCTTGTTCTTGTTACCTCGGTTTTTGCGTTTGTTGTATGGCATGTTGGAGATATTTGGTTTCTTCACTGTGGTGTTTTTTCTTGTTACACTATGGCTCTGTATTAAGTGGACTGTCTGCTTTCGGTGGAGCCTTAGAGGCTTGAAATGAGTGTGGACTGAGAGCTGTGTTTGGTTCCTCAGGGTTGAGGCTGTGTCAAAGATGACACTCCCAGGTTAGGCGTGGTAAATCTCTCTTTCTTTCTTTTCTTTTTTTTTTTTATTCAAAAGGGAAGTAATTCCGCACAGCTGAACGTAATTGGAGGTAGTTAGCAGGCGAATGATATACCCACAGGAGGCAGAGATCGGAAGCTCTTTCCCAAGGACCACACAGGGAATCTCTGCTGCCCTCAGTGTGGGCTCCAATTCTCCTGCAGTCTCCCAGTGGGTTGCCAAGTTAGATGCTAATCTCCTGTTATTTCACCCCTCCCCCCAGAGTCAGGTTTTTCTGCTAGGCTCAGGGCTGGTGCAGACCTGAGGTCGCCCTGCTTATGATGTATGTCCAAAATGGCGCCTGCTCTTTGTCTTGCTCGCCTTTGAGGGGTGAGCAGAGAGAGAGAAACTCGTGTCCGTATCGGTCACTTTTTTTTTTTCCTCTCTCTCTTCTAGTTAGCCTGGTGAACTTTTCCCCACGGAGTTTCAAGCCTCGTTCCCTCTAGTCTCCTCTTTCCGCTTGCCCGCTGGTGTCTCGGGCTATGGAGTTTCAGCTCATCTTGCGTTCCAGCGCTGGTGTGTTGAGTCTGCCGCTGGTGTCCCGAACTTGGGCTCCCACGCTCTCCACGCAGGTCCACTGTGAATCACTAGTTCCGGAAGAGTTTCCTCTGCTGTTTCTTCCCCTACTCTTCCTTGACCCTGGAGTATCTCCACTTTTATTAACCTGTGTCTTGCCGAACTATGAATGTGCTCCCTTCCTATTCCGCCATCTTGCCGTTCTCCGCAAGATTTATTTAAGTCAGAAACCTCTTGGCACAGCAGCCATTAGGGGGTCTCCAAGAGAGGGAGACCTGAAAAATGGAGTGGAGTCTTTTAACTGCAATTTGGATGAGCAGAATAATACCAGCTAACAATCAGTCAGAGGCTGGGGACAAAACCCATCAATAATCCTGCCTAGCTTGCTCTTGTTGAGACTTTTTCATTTTAACCATGTGAATAAATGTGAAGTGATTTCTCCTCATGGTTTTAAGGTATATTTTCCCTAATGACTAACGACGTTGGGCATCTCTTTATGTGCCATTGCCAGCAATGTATCCTGGGAATCAATTTTCAGTTTTTTTCTGCCATCTTTTTTGGTTGGGTTGTTGTTTTCTTACTATTGACTTATGAGAGATTTTATATAGGCTGAATACAAGTCCTTGATTAGCTACATAATTTTCAACTACTTTTTTTTTCAGTAGTTGCCATTTCACCCTCCATGCTTTCTTTCAAAGAAAAGTTTTTAATTTTGTTGAAGTCCAACTATCAATTAGTTCTTTACAAATCCTTCTAAAGATTTTGTAATCTCGGGTTTTATAATTAAATCTTTGATATATCTTCAATTAATTTTTGTATTTGGGTATGAGATATGGATTGAATTCTGTTTTTTTCATATGGATATGCCATTTTTCTATGTTGAGAGAACTATTGTTTCTCCACTGAATTGCGTTAATACATTTGTTAAAACTGAACTATTTCTGTAAGGATCAATAGCAGCACAGTTTGACCTAATGGGCCCTGTGAGGTTCAAAGATGCTAAGATAACACTTGAAATTTTAGGTCTTAAAATATATGCAAACATTCACAGGCAGGTTTTCATGCAGATATAAATATTCAACTTGTTTGAGTAAATACCTATGAGTGTGATTGCTATATGATAGAGTAAGCCTATATTTAACTTTGTAAGAGAAACTGCAAACTGTCTTCAAAAGTGTTTGTGTCACTTTGCATTCTCACCAGCAATGTATGAGAATTCCTGTGGTTTCACATTCTTGCCAATGTTTGAGGTTGTCAGTATTTTAGATTTTAGTCATTCTAGCAGGTGTGTAGTTATATATCATATTTCTTTCATATTGCAATTCCCTACGGCCCTATGATGTTGAATATCTTTTAATAATGTATATCTTAATTTTTAAAATTTTGGTTTTTTTAATGTATTCGTGATGCAGAGGGACAGAGAATAAAAGGTACTTCATCCACTGTTTCCCACCCCAAATGACGATAGCAGATCAGGACTGGATCAGGGCCAAAACCATGTCTCCCACATGGGTGGCAGGGACCCAATTACTTGAGCTATCCCCACTGCCTCCGAGAGTCTGCATTGGTAGGAAGTTGGGGTCAGGAACTGGAACTGGGAATCAAATCCAGAAACCCTGATATGGGATGCAAACCTCTAAGTCACTAGGCTAAATACCCACCCCTATTATCTGTTTTTTTAATGTTTATTTATTTGTTCATCTACTTGAAAAGCAAAGTGAGAGAGAGGGAGAAGAAGTGTGTGTGTGTGTGTGGCGAGAGAGAGAGAGAGAGAGGATCTTTCATCCAGTAGTCCGTTCCCTAAATGCCCACAAACAGCTAGGACTGGATCACACTGAAGCCAGGATCCCAGAATTCCATCTGAGTTTTCCATGTGGGTGGCAGGGGTCAGGGGTCCAAGCATGTGATTCAGTATCTGATGCTTCCCAGGATGCATTAATTAGGAGCCAGATCAGAAGCAGAGCGTCCAGGACTCAAAGTGGCACTCCAATAAGGGATGCCGATATCTCAAACAGTGGATATCTCAGCGCACCACAATACCAACCCCTACCATCTTTTAGAGGTTTTGTTGTTTTGCATGTTATATTTAGATATATGATCAATTTTGAGTTAATTTTTTGTAAAAAGTGTATGATTTAGTGTCTTCCTCTACTTGGGTTGCTGTAATACCATAGACTGGGTGGACTATAAAGAATAGTGATTTGGGTCTCACAGTTCTGAAGGATGGGCAATGCAAGATCAAGGCAGATCCAGTGTCTGGTGAGTTTCCACTTCCTAGTTCACAGGCAGCGTCTTCTCACTGTATCCTCACATGGTGGGAGGGACAAAAGCATGCTCTGTGCTCTCTTTTATAAAAGCACTATTTCCATAAATGAGGATGATGCCATTATGATCCAATCACCTCCCATTGGCCCACATCCAAATACTGTCATGTTGTGAAATATGTATCAAGCATATGAACTCTGTAAGGAACATATATTTCATCAACAAAAAGCTGAAAAGAATGGTGTTTTGGTATTGTGGATGTCCAATTGCTCTGGCACTGTTTTTAAAAAAGACTTTCCTTTCTCCAATTTCCTCTGCTCTTTTGTCAACACTCGATTGACTATGTGTAAGTAGATCTATTTTTGAACTCTATTCCATTGACCTATAAGTATTTGTATATCCCTTTACCAGTGCCACAGTATTTTGATTACTGTAGCTTTCTAGTAACTCTCAATGTCAGGTAGAACCAGTATACCTACTTTGTCCTTCTTCAGTGTTACACTGGTTATTTGGGGTCTTTTATATCTCTATAAAAACTTTAAAATCACTTTGTCTATAGCCACAGAAGACTTAGGTTGGAAGTCTGGCTGGGAATGTGTTCAATCTAGAGATCCATTTGGAAAGAACTGACAGATTAACAGTTGTCTCCCTATTCCTAAACATAGAATATCTTTCCAAGTATTTAGGATCGTTCATCAATGTTTTGTAGTTTGCCTCATATAGATATTTTACATATGATGTTAGGTTGATATCTAATTCATATCCAATTCATAATGCTAATGTAAATGGACAAACAATATTTTTAATAACTTTTTAAATGTCTTCTCCCTTTTCTCCCTCAAGGGGGCTCCATTTACAGGTATAATTGACTGCTTGACATCCTAGAGATCACAAATGTTCTAAACATTTTCTTTTATCATTACCAATATTTTTAAATCTATTTTTATTTTATTTAAAGGGCAGAGAGAAACAGAGAATGATGTCTTCCATCTGAAGGTTCACTCTCCAAATGCCTGCAACAGTTGGGGCTGGGCCAGGCTAAAGCCTGGATCCAGGAATACCATCTGGGTTTCCCATGTGAGTGACAAGAGACCCAACTATTTGTATCATCTGCTACCTCCCATGGTGCACATTGGCAGGAAGCTGGATGAGTAGAGTAGGCAGGAATTGAACCAAACACTATGATATGGGATACTGGTATCCCAAGCTATGATTCAGCTGCTGAACCAAATTCCCTCCCCCTTTTATCATTTTTATATGCTTTATTTCAAATAGCTATGTTTTCTTTAAATTTTTAAAGATATGTTTGTTTGAAGGGGAGAGTGATGCAGGAGGGGGCTGGAGAAGAGATCTTCCACTTGCTAGTTACTCCCCAAATGGACACAATGGTCAGGGCTGGTCTAGGACAATGGCAAGAGGCTGAAATTTCATCTGGGTCTCCCACATTGGTAGTAGTGACCCAAGTACTTGGGCTACCCTCTGATGGTTTCCCAGGCATAATAACAGGGTGCTGGATTGGAGGTGGAGCAACTGGGATTCAAACTGGTGTTCCAATATGGGATGCTGGCATTCCAGGAAGTAACCTACTTCATTTTGTCATAATGCCAGAGCCACCAACAGTTATTTATTGCTGTGCCTTTAAGTTCACTAATTTTTTTTCTTCTTTCATGTCTACTCTGTCATTACTCCCATCCAGTGTTTATTCTCATCTCACACATTATAGTTTATAACCTCCGGAACTTTGGTTTCGTTCTTTTTTGTATTTTTTAGATATCTCTGTGTGTCCATGAACACATGGAATACTGATATAATAACCATTTTAATATTTTTTGGTGGTGAATTCAAATATCTGTGTCAGTTCTAGGTTTACAGTGGGTTGGTTTTTCTCTTCAACCTGAGTCATATTTTCCTGCTTCTTTACATTCTAGTAATTTTTATATAAATTTTATTCTCTTCTGCCCTGGATATTTTTGTTTTTCTATAGATATTATTGACCTTTGTTATGGATGGATTTGAATTACATGGAAAAATTTGATCCATTTTAGACTTGCTTTTGAAATTTTTAGATAAAACAGGAGTTGTACTCATGCTAATCACTCCCCACTGCTGAAGATCTTTCTGCGTACTCTACCCAATATCTTGTGAATCATCTGCTTTGCCTGGCTGTCCGTTCTATTCCTGTTGATTTTTTTTGTTTGTTTGTTTGTTTGTTTGTTTTTTGTTGTTGTTATTGATTCCTTCCCCCTGCATTGGGTAGCTTCCTCACATGCATGATCTGGTCAGAAATCCACTGAATTCTCGAGTGAAATATTAGCAGATCTCTGAAATTCTCTCTGTGGGTAGTTAACTCTCTTCTTTCTACTACTCTGTTCTGCAACATTTGCTATTTTAGGACTCTCAATGTCATTTCTTCAACTCAGAGAGCCTTCCAGGTTCCACCTGCGTCCTCTTCCAGAGCCTTGGCCATAAACTCTCAAGACAATGAGATTAGTACCAGTGAGGATGACTTCCTTTGTTTTCTATATATCTGGGTCACTGTTTCTTATTACCTCATGCTCATGGCCTTGGAAATCTTTGTTTCATACATACGATCTCTTTTTGATTGTTTCCTGCAGGAGAGCAAAATTGGTTCCTGTTTCTCTATTGTAAACCAGATACAGGGAAGACTTCTTGGGGTCTTGCTGAGAAAAATGCATGTAGTGGCTTCATTTTGATTGGTATTTCTTTTCCATTCTCTTCACTTTAGTACTAGCTCTCCCTTTCTTGTAGCAATGAACAAAGTCTTTCAAGAGCTATGCTAATAAGTTGGGACAGTCAGTTGGCAACGAGCTTCCAAAGAGGAGAGGGGAACTCCTTTGAAAGTCAAGCTGTTTAGCTAAGGCTCCTTCTCTGACTTTGAGATACTACAGTGGTTCCTTTCACTGCCAGAGACTACACCTTGGAAAGTCTGAGCCATGTCCTCCAAAGGAGAGAGAAGTTCTCTTTGTGGAGTGGAGAGCTTAGATCAGAAAACTACAAGGAAATGGAGGCTTTAAAAGTAACAAAAAGAACTCTTCTCTTGGAGTTATTCCCTTCTGTGTTTCCTCTCCACTTTCTGTATCTGAACAGGAAAGAAGCGCTGAGCATGGTGTCAACCAGGTCCTAAGACTGATTCTGCATGCCTGGAGTTAGAGCAACTGTGAGAACAACACTCTATCTGGATTCCACCTCCACAGGCGTATCTGAAGAATCCCTTGGTCCAAGCAGTGAGAGCTATGGTGCCATTTGGCATTTTGCATTAGTTCCTTCATCCAGTGATTATGCCTACAGCAGTCATTGTGAGATGCTGCAGATGATTGGATGAGGAAACCTGGTGTAAAGGAAAATGTTAGGTGTGAGGAAACAAAGGAGAGATAAGATTGCTTTCAGGGGTTCCAGGAAAAATAGGAAAAATAGTCATGCCGTGAATATGGACCAACCATGATTCACACTGTGGATCCAGCAGGTTCTGAAAATCACTTTGTCTTCCTTGTATGGAACAAAGCACATAGGCATCCTTTTATTCTCTTGACCAACCCAACCTGTCTCTCACGGCTCAGTTGGAAAGCTTCTCTCTCCTCTTATGCCTAACTTGGGTGCTTGATGCTTGCACAGACTCTTTCATTTCCTCTTTAGTAAAATACAGTTTAGTGGTTCTTTCTTTTTCTTTTCAACCATATTGCAAGTTTGATGAGTGTAGCAACTTATTTTGTTCACAATTTTATTACAGTTACTAATATAATCTCATGTACTCTGTAGATACTCAAGGAGTTTTTATTAAATGAATGACATTGGATTCATTTGATCCTTTGAATGACCCTATCAGAGAGTCAGAGATCCTACAATTATCATCTTTTGATATTTACTCAAAGGAGGCCCAGCAAGTTGGTCTTGAAATTTCCAAATAATAGCCTTCTAAATGACTAAGGATCTTGAAGAATATTGACTACAGAACAGAGCAAGGCCTGTTTGACTTGGAAGCACCAATGATGAATCAAAAGACCTGATCAGAGGGCAGCTCAAGGTTACCCTTCCTGGATTCACAGATACTATCATCATCTTTCAAAAGTTGGGGAGAAAGAGCAGTAGAGCTGGACATAACTGAGCCACTCAAAGCGCCATCCAATTGCTTCTCTGCTGCCAATGACTCCTTTAGCTGCTGTTCTTTCAAGCTCTCTCCTTTGTGGTGATGTTTTTACATCTTCTCCATTTCTACCCTTTTATCAACATCCTGCACATGAATGTGCTTGCCCAGGGCTTAGAGTGGCAGGAAGGTGCTGGCATTTGGTTCCCAGCTCTTTTGTTTAGCTCAGTAGCTTTGGGCAAGATAGTCAACATCTTACAGCTTCAATGTTATCCTTAAAATTATAAATATGAACTAGAAACTTATATACCAACTTCAGGGTAGTGGCGGTTTTTATAGTGTTGGTGGAGAGGGATACTCAAAGGAGAGTCAACTCTATCTGTAAAATTTTCATCCATTCGTCTAAAAAATCCTGAAGTAATAGTAGTAAAGTGTAACACAATAAGTTTAGTATATGTGTCCACAATTGTTTGTCCATTGTTCACCGTAATGTTCTGAATATAGTTTGTGATGGTTAAATTTATGTGTCAAATTGATGTGTCTCTGAAGGTGCTTCTGGAGTTAGTTAACATTGACACTGCTGGATTAAGAAGATCCACCCTCACCAATGCAAGTGGACATCATCTAAACCACTTGGGACTTAAATAGAACAAAAAGCTAGAAGAAGGGCGAGACTGCTTCTGTTTGAAGTGGAATAGCCATATTTTCCCAACCTCAAATATCAACACTGCTGATTCTTGAGCCTTCAGGCTCAAGTCCTATGTGTGTGCCTCAGCTTGCAGACAGCAAATTGTGGGACTTCTTGGCACCCATAATCATGTGAGCCAATTCTTATAATCCCTATCTATCTATCTATCACTCTATCTATCATCTCCCTGTCTCTACATCATCTACCTATACATCTATATACCTATAATCATTGACCTATTAATCATCTATGCATCTATATCTATATTTATATACCATCTATCTATCCATATATCATCACTGATCTATTATCTTTATCTACCTACATCTATCTGTCTGTCCATTTATATATCAGTTTATCAATCTACTATCTATGTATCATCTATCTGCCTGCATATCTATCTATTGATCGATCGATCATATATATTCTGCTGGCTCTGTTTGTCTGGGGAGGTTTGTCTGAGGAACGTTGACTAACCCACAGTTCACATAAAAACATTAAAGGAAGGATGATAGAATGATAATGTAAGTATCATGCAGATTTTCAACAAAACTAGGGAGTCTGTATATAAAACCAATACCGAATTCATATGGTAGGTGCTGGTATAAGGATACTTCAAAAAATTTGTGGAAAATACACTCACATGTTTATGCAGTATTGGTGGAGTTGAAAGGACCAGAAAAAGAGGAGAAGGCTAAGTTACAGATTTCAGATAGATAAGGATCCAATGTAGATACCAGAAATGGCTTTGATACATTAACCCAAATTGACCCAGGAGAAGGGATGATTTTAGCTAGGAGAAATAGGTATACCTTGTGTATATAAAAGTAGGATGCAGGTGCCGCAGCTCACTAGGCTACTCCTCTGCCTGTGGCACTGGCACCCCGGGTTCTAGTCCTGGTTGGGGTGCTGGATTCTGTCTCGGTTGCCCCTCTTCCAGGCCAGCTCTCTGCTGTGGCCCGGGAGTGCAGTGGAGGATGGCCCAGGTCCTTGGGCCCTGCACCCACATGGGAAACCGGGAGGAAGCACCTGGCTCCTGGCTTCAGATCAGCGCAGTGCACCAGCCACAATGCGCCGGCCGTAGCGGCCACTTGGGGGATGAACCAATGGAAAAAGGAAGACCTCTCTCTCTCTCTCTCCCTCTCTCTCTCTCTCTCTCTCTCTCCCCTCTTCTTCTCCCTCTTTCTCTCTCTCTCTCTCTTTCTATCTCTCACACTGTCTAACTCTGCCTGCCGGGAAAAAAAAAAATAGGATGCAGGGACAGTGCTTTAACTCTACTGGATATGTTGATTGCCCTCTGTACATATGCTGATGGTTAAAAACGAGTTGCTTCACGTATTGTGCTTCTGGGAAGCAGGGGTGTAAGCTGGTGACTTGCACAGCAGGAAGCTCAGACCGTGGGAGCCTTTGTGTTATTTGCATCACCTCCCAGCCGATGTGGGTTTTAGTCAGAGAGAGCTGCTGTGTACATCCAGATGGGCACAGGAACGTGTTGGCTCTGCAGTGCATGTCCTTAGGGAAGGCCTGGCTTCCTCAGGTCTCGCTTGTCTCCTGTGGGAGGCCAGGTCAAAGGGGACTGAATGGGAAGATCATTCAGGCTCCCATGCTGGTTTTGAACAAACTGCAAACACAGTCCCTGTTGCAATAGAAGACACTGGCGAGGGAAGTTGGGGAAGAGAGAGTGGGGAGGAGTCTTCTAGGCTGCCAAGTTGGAAGAGTTCTGCAGAGGTGCCTGAGCCCTCCAAAGCTGCAGGATGTTGTGGAAGCTGAGGGACAAGGGACAGTGAAGATGACAGCTGAGGCTCAATGCCACCATGCTGCCTGCTGGGCCTTGCAGTGGGGCCCTGTGATTGGAACGGGCACCTTTGCCCTCCAGAGATGCTCAGCAAATGTCAGGCTTTAATGAGATTCCCCACAGTGTCGAGGGATTCTTGTGAAGGCTGTGCCACTCACAGCAAGTCACCAGCTTGAGGTGACATCGACCTGTCACTGTGGTAAAGGGCCAGTGAATCTGCGATGAGGCAGATAAACCACAGAGAGGGACCCAGGGCACCCTGGGCAGAGGAGGTGTCCGGGCCCCAGCTCTCCAGATGAGTCCATCCTCTGGAGTGGCAGAGTGATTTGCAGAGAGCGCAGGGATGGGGTGGGGGTGGGGGGTTCCTGATGCTCCAAGAGAACTATAAATGTCATACTGCTTAGCCTTTTACCTATAGGAAAAGCTGTGCCTTGAGAGAGTCAGAGAAGAACTGCTCTTCGACAAAATGCCTTTTTTTTTTATTTCTGGAGGGCACGACTTAAGTACTGGGGAGATGGAGACTAATTCTCCTCTCATTTAGACTCTTTTTTTATATATATACATTCCCTGCCCTCTGAGTCCTTAAAGCCTTTGGGTCCCCACCTGCATAACAGAGATAAGACCACTGTTTGTGTCTGGACGGCCTGGTAGCCATGGATGGATTTTCCTGCCGACGGCAGGGACTGCACTGGGAGCCTTCAGGGTGGTTCTGCTTTCATCTGCGCAGAGACCACTCAGCACAGCCCGCCTCCTCCCTTCGTTTTACTTTCTGAAGCCTCAGATGATATGGCGAAGTTGATATCCATGATGCTGGTACCGAGAATAATTAAAGTAAATGCATTAATTAAAATCTTGTAACCCCTGAAAGCACCAGGGTGCCGATTCCAAATCCAAAAGCACAGAGAAAGACCCAGGAAGAACGCCACTCAGGGTGAGGTGACCTTTTGGCATATGGTGACACAGGGGTTGGGTGCATGGGTTTTTAAAGAACTCTCTAAGAACCCATCCATCTGGACCCCTGTGCCGCTCCCGCAAGCATGCGGAGCTGACCAGATGGCCCCTGATAAAGCCACTTCCAAGGAGGGAGGCAGGAGCCCGTGCAGAAGAGCTTGTCATTCTGAGACGTGCTGCCCTTGGCGAGGGCATATCCCTTGTTGAAATCTGAAAAGCAAAGTTTTTGTCTGTGTGTGCGTGTGCGTGTGTGCATGTGTGTGTGTGTTGTCATTTCCACCAGGGTGAGCCATAAGAAGACTGCCCAGAAACACACGTCTGAGAAAAACACAAACAGACCTTGATAAACAAGGAGAGGGGCCCTCGCATGAGAATTCCTCCACCCAGGGTCTCTGTCTGTTTAATATTCATGACCCTTCCAAAATCTTTTATAGCCTGAGAAATGCAAGGGTAACACAAGGGCAGGAATCATTTGTCACCCAAATGAGCTGGCTGATCCAAACCATGTAATCAATGCCGTGTATGGAATTGAGGGAATTTCTTATGGAACAATGTCATACGAGAAGGCTCTCCGTCACCTCTGTGAACTTGGTGTTGTTGTGGTGTGCACCCTGGTCTGAGAGAGAATTCTTTCTAGCATTGAAATATTATTTCCAGGCCACTTCTTGGGAACAAGTCATGGAGAAACATAATTTCTGCATTTAGAAGTCGCTAAGAAAATTGGAGAGCATCCTCTTCGCAGTATCTTTTTAAAGATTTATTTTATTACTTTTTTAAAAAGATTTGTTTATTTGTTTGAAAGGCAGAGTACAGAGAGGCAGAGGCAGAGAGAGAGAGAGAGAGGTGGTGGAGGAGGTCTCTCATCTGCTGGTTCACTCCTCAGATGGCCACAATGGCCAGAGCTGTACCCATTCAAAGTCAGGAGCCAGAAGCTTCTTCCAGGTCTTCCACATGGGTGCAGAGGCCCAGGACTTGGGCCATCTTCTACTGCTTTCCCAGACCATACCATAGAGCTGGATTGGAATGGAGCAGCTGGGACTCAAACCAGCACCCATATGGGATGCCAGCACCACAGGCAACAGCTTTACCCGCTATGGCACAGCACCATCCCTTATTTATTTATTTCAAAGACAGAGTTACAGACAGAGGGAGGGAGAGAGAGAGAGAGAGAGAGAGAGAGAGAGAGAGGTCTTCCATCTACTGGTTCACTCCCTAAATGGCTGCAATGGTGGGAGCTGAACCAATCCATAGTCAGGAGCCAAGAGCTTCTTCCAGGTCTCCCACATGGGTACAGGGGCCCAAGGACTTGGGCCATCCTCTGCTGCTTTCCCAGGCCACAGCAGAGAGCTGGACCAGAAGTGTTGTAGCCAGGATTCGAACTGGACCCCAGATGCCAGTGCTTCAGGCCAGTGCTTTAACCCGCTGCACCACAGCAACAGCCCCCTCTTCACAGTATTTTGGAAGCACTTTGCTAGTGATTCCCAAATGAAAGGGAAATTTAAATACCTTATAGGGAAGAAAGCAGCTGGAGAATAGACAAATGACTTGCTGGCCAAGGGGTAAAATGTCAGAGCCATGCCCTTGAGCTCATGCCAAGAGTCTATTGGGAAAGACACTAGACTCTCAATTTACCTGCAGGAGCAGTTGTGTTGTATATCAGAGTTCTTTGAGGTAGAGTTGCAAGATGCATGTCAGAATCACCTGAACCTTAATAGGTGATGAGGCAAATCAAAGCTAAGTCCTCAGACCGAAGAGGAACTGTTGAGGGGAGGGCAAGGACACGTGGACTGAAAGGTCCCCAGGGGGCGCTGCTGGGCCCTTGGAGCTCCCCACATCCACTCTCCATGAATAACCCCTGTTGAGTTATGCAGAGCCCTGGAAAGTGAAGAACATAGGCAATGCAGGCTGTGAAAATAAGTCAACCAAGAGGACCTCAGGGCTTACCATCTCGCGCTGGAGAACTAAGTCACAAGTCAGGACGCCTCTTTCCCAGCACCAGGGTTTGTGATCAACCTGCTGGCTGATGCTGCAATCCCATTTTACTTAGAGAACACTTCATCCTATGACTCTGACTATGGAGAAGAACACAGAAACCCCACAAAGATGAACTCCTCAGAACCACAATTCAGGGCTCCCATGCTCCATTCCTGCCTACACCATGAGCACCATACATGCTCTTTTCCAAACATGATTGCAGTGCTTATGGGCAGTTCTCCACCATCCATTAGATTTTCTCTATTATTAAAAGGGATGATAAGTTTATGCTATTCTCCAAATGTTTCCTAAATATTATGGGATTCAGTGCAGGGCATAAGGAAGCCTTGAAAATATAGTCTCCAAATAAACACTTGACCAGGCTCCATGCCAAGATGTATATCTTAAAATAATCATAAGGAGATGACATGATTATCTTATAATTTCTGAGGGTCAAAAACAAAATATAATTGTAGATGATGATAAATTTCCTGGAAACAGAGATGTTAATATTCAAAGTTTGTTGCAATATGTTTTTGAACCACTCGTGTTATCACAACAGACAGAGAGGGAGAGATAGAGAGAAAACAATCTTCCATCGCTGGTTCACTCTCCAGATGACCCAGAGAGCCAGGCCTGGACCAGGATGAGGCGAAAAGCCAGGAATTCCAACAAGATCACCCATGTGGAAATGATGTTGTAAGAGAAGGGGCCCAAGCACTTGCATTAGCAGGGAGCTGGATCGCAAGCAAACAACTGGAGCTTGGACTTGATATGGGATGATAGTGTCACAAGCAGCCCCCCTCACCGCAACACCAACCACTCAGACTTTTTATTTGTACTACTATGAAAACTTGTTTTTAATCTTAAAAATGTTAGAAAGTCTTCAGAACTTTCAAGTAGTAAAACAGACTTTATCTGGAAAATACGCAGTCTGATTTCAAGAACCTTGAATGTGTAGGCAAGAAATAAACCTGAGTGTTATCAAGTGTAAATGAATGGATTTATGGGAATATAATCTAATTATGTGTTAACTGTTTCCCCAGACCTCATCCACCTGGTGCATAAAACTAGGAGTGCATGAATGGCAGTAAACATTTGTAACAGCCTTTAACTCCTGCCTGGTGACTCCTGGAGCGGGACTCCATCAGCCCCATCACACGAGTATTAGGACATTCCAAGGTCGTCGTCTTTATGTGCTCATGAATATCTATCCCTGCCAGGAACTCAGAAAAGAGATGAGAAGGTAACAGGGGTTCTGATGATTTGACAAAGGGAAGAGCCTCCATAGAAAATCCTCAGAATTCTCAGAAAAGTCAGAGGAGGAAACTGTGTCATCACAGACTGTGATACATGGATCCTGTATCTGAGTGAAAACTGTGGGATGTTCGATGACTTGCAGTCAGTGAAGGGGGTTGTAGAAGTTGCAAGAATGAATTATGGTATCTGTGTTCTCCCCTGTTGGAAGCCCTGATCCTGGGAATAGACCCGCTCTTGCCAACTGAGAAACCTAGGATGTTTATGATGATAGTACGATGGCCATAGCACAGGCTTTGACACAGATCAGAATTCCCAAGTGCAGTTCAGAAGAGTGTTGAACTTCTCTCAATTTGTGTTTCATCCTTTCAGGAACAGAACAGTTTCATGCTTTGAAGTGCAGGCTTCTTGAGGTTAGTAACTGGCTGTTAATTACTCAAGGAGGGTGGCCTTGGATAGTTTCCCTTATACACGTGCACTTCAGCTAGCTGGTGCCCAGGAGACAATAGTGTGCCTTCTAGAATTGCTGTGAGGACCATGCTAGTCCATTCCTGTTGTGGAAGGTTTAGAATGGTGTTTGACAGGTGGGAAGAGTTCAGGAAAGCTTCACTCTTTTTTTTAAAGATTTATTTATTTGAAAGAGTTACACAGAGAGAGGAGAGGCAGAGAGAAAGAGAGAGAAAGCTCTTCCATCCCCTGGTTCACTCCCAAATTGGCTGCAACAGCCAGAGCTGTGCTGTTCCGAAGCCAGGAGCCAGGAGCTTCCTCTGGGTCTCCTACATGGGCGCAGGGGCCCAAGGACTTGGGCCATCTTCTACTGCTTTCCCAGGCCATAGCTGGATCGGAAACGGAACAGCCAGGTCTCAAACCAGCTCCCATATGGGATGCCGGTGCTTCAGGCCAGGGCGTTAACCGGCTGTGCCACAGCGTCAGCCCCAATGAAAGTTTCACTCTTATAGCTTTCTAGTTAGATTTGAAAATTCTTGATGACACGATTTTTTTAACTTTTATTTAATGAATATAAATTTCCAAAGTACAGATTATGGATTACAATGCCCCCCCATAACTTCCCTCCCACCCGCAACCCTCCCAACTCCTGCTCCCTCTCCCATTCCATTCACATCAAGATTTATTTTCAATTATCTTTATATACAGAAGATCAATTTAGTATATATTAAGTAAAGCTTTCAACAGTTTGCATCCACACAGAACATAAAGTGTAAAATACTGTTTGAGTACTAGTTATAGCATTAATTCACACTGAACAACACATTAAGGACAGAGATCCTACATGAGGAGTAAGTGCACAGTGACTCCTGTTGTTGACTTAACAAATTGATACTCTTGTTTATGGCATCAGTAATCACCCTAGGCTCTTGTCATGAGTTGCCAAGGCTATGAAAGCCTTTTGAGTTCACCAATTTTGATCTTATTTAGACAAGGTCATAGTCAAAGTAGAAGTTCAGTCCTCCCTTCAGAGAAAGGTGCCTCCTTCTTCGATGGCCTGTTCTTTCCACTGGGATCTTGCTTGCAGAGATCTTTCATTTAGGTGTTTTTTTGGTTTTGTTTTGTTTTTGTTTTTTGCCAGAGTGTCTTGGCCTTCCATGCCTACAATACTCTCATGGGCTCCTCAGCCAGATCCAAATGCCTAAAGGGCTGATTCTGAGGCCAGAGTGCTATTTAGGACATCTGCCATTCTATGAGTCCGTGTGTATCCTGCTTCCCATGTTGGATCGTTCTCTCCCTTTTTAATTCTATCAGTTAGTATTAGCAGACACTAGTCTTGTTTATGTGATCCCTTTGACTCTTCGATCTATCAGTATGATCAATTGTGAACTGAAATTGATCACTTTGACTAGTGAGATGGCATTGGTACATGCCACCTTGATGGGATTGTGTTGGAATCCCCTGGCACATTTCTAACTCTTCCATTTGGGGCAAGTCAGCTTGAGCATGTCCCAAATTTTGTGGTATCTCCACTGCCTAGAACAGTGTGTGACCCTAGTAGCTGTTTAGTAAATACTTGTTTATTAATGAAACTAGTATTTGAAATGGAAATGATACTTACATGGGTCTATATGCAAAGCACTTTGCTCAGTTTTTTGAAAGTTTCATGTGTGTGTGTGTTGCCCTCTCTTGTCTGTAGGTTTGCTTGTCAGAGTGTCAGTTACCTGTGAGCAAAAAAAAAATATTAATACTTGTCTCTGAGAGAGAGAGAGAGAGAGAGAGAGAGAGAGAGAGAGGTCATCTTCACATAACATTTATTGCCATATACAGGTGTAATGTTCTTTTATTAATAGTTACTATTGTTCATCACTTACTGTTCAATGTATAAAACACATTTTATTATAGGTATGTATGTCCACGAAGAAAAATCATAGCATACATAGAGTTCAGAATTATGTGTGGTTTCAGGCATCCACTGGGGATTTTGGAACACACCCCCTGCTGATAACGGGGGTCTGCTCCATGTGTGTTCATGGTGTGTATGGAGACAGACATCTAGAAATACAGAGCCATTCCAACATGTCAGCAGACATGCCCTAGGCAACCCGGGTGGCTTGGTGACTCCCTTGGACAGGGTAGGGCTTGAGATCCAGCACAGGATGCAAGAGTTCTGACCAGCAGTGATGAGCAGGGCTGGCAGTTACACTGTCTCTGAGTTTCAGTCTTCCAGGTGTGATCTTAGACTGCAGCTTCACTTCTGGTCATTCACACGAGTCTTGAGTCCTGTTTACAACCCTTCCTAGGTTTCCTGTGCTCCCAGGAAGGGTCTACATTCGCCCACAGCACCTGCCTCTGCCCCCAGCCCTCCCTGTCTTTCCCACCTCCACCCACAGCCTGCCCTACTTAGCTGTGCATCCTGGGTGATCCATGCCCCATCCTGACTGCAGGCCTCTGTCCAGCTATTCCCCACCCCTCTCTTCTCTGCCTGGGAGGTTTGTTACCACTCACAATTCAGCTCAGCCACCTCTTTGGTGAAATCTTTCTCCTCTGCCCTGTCTGGTGTGAGTGTTAGGGGACCCTGTCTACACTGTTAATATCCCCTATGTGGTTTTGAAGTGTAAGCCTCCCTTATCCACAGGGTACATGTTCCAAGACTTCCAATAGATGCCCAATACCCCATATAGTGCCCAACCCTGTACATAGCATGTTTTTATTTCCCAGCATCTACATATCTACATTAAAGTTTAATTTATGAATTAGGTAAAGTAAGAGATTACCAATAATGAAAAATAGAACAGTCCCGGTTGGGGCACCGATCCTGTCCCGGTTGCCCCTCTTCCAGGCCAGCTCTCTGCTGTGGCCAGGGAGTGCAGTGGAGGATGGCCCAAGTCCTTGGGCCCTGCACCCCTTGGGAGACCAGGATAAGCACCTGGCTCCTGCCATCGGATCAGCGCGGCGCGCCGGCCGCAGCGCGCTACCGCGGCGGCCATTGGAAGGTGAACCAATGGCAAAAGGAAGACCTTTCTCTCTGTCTCTCTCTCTCACTGTCCACTCTGCCTGTCAAAAATAAAAAAATAAAAAAAAAGAAAAATAGAACAGTTGTATTAATATACTGTAACAAAATTGCCAATCTCACTACTCTTGCACTTGGGCCATTATTAACTAAAATAAGCATTATTTGAGGGGACTGGTATTATGGGGTAACAAGTAAAAACGCTGCCTGCAATGCCGGCATTCCATAAGGATGCTGGTTCATGTCCCAGCCGTTTCAGTTCAGTTCCAGCTCCCAGCTAATGGCTTGGGGAAAGCAGTGGAAGATGCCCCAAATGCTTGGGCCCTTGAGACACATATGTGAGACCCAGCTGAGCTTCCTGGCTTCTGGCTTCAGCCTGGCCACTTGGGTAGTGAACCAACAGATGGAAGACATCTCTCTTTCTCTCTCAATGTCTCACTCTCTGTAACTCTGACTTTGAAATAAATATTTAAAAAAAAAAGAGTCGAACACAAGCACTGTGCTGTGACAACCGAGAGAGCTAGTAAGTGACAAGTTGGTGGGCAGCATACACAGCACGTGTACCTGGACAGTCACACCCCAGGCTGGACAGAGCAGAGCAGAGTGGGGTGGCAGAACTCAGAATGGCATACGATTTAAAACTTACAAACTGTTTATTTCTTGGATTTTCCATTTAATATTTGAAGACCATTGACTGATCATGAAAACCACAGATTACAAAACCACAGATTAGGGAGTCCTACTAGATATCAGTTGACTGGTTCCCTCAACCCCACTGAAACCTGAGGGTTCTGTGTGTATCTGAGTACATTACTATTCTGGATGCCCCAGTGCCCAGTGCTGGGTTTGGTACTACCAAGTGCTTGTTAAAGATTTATAGAAGGAAGCCAGCAGGGATGGGCTACTGTTTCCTTCATCTCCTGGCTAATCGGGATTTTCTGTCATGCTTGCATCCAGTTTCCCAGAAAACAGGAACCAAGGGCCCTTTTGGGACAATGCAATTCCAACTCTATCTTTGAGGAGATACAGATAGAGAGAATTTGGCTTCTGGTGGCCGAGCAAAGAAACACGATCCTGGAAAAGAGGGGGTCCATGCCAGGGCCCTGCAAGCCTCTTCTCGGGGGCCTCCTGGGCACTGCAATGGTCGCAGTCCAGGCTGGAGGGCCGTGCCACTTCCGGAGCCAGAGGCACAGTGGTTCTAGAAGTTGCCTGAGTTGATGCTGATAAAAACTTGCCAGCCCCTGGCATGGTATGATATTCATAGGCACAGTTGGTCTCCGAAAGAGTGATTATCTACAGCAAGTAATTGTTTAGAGTCTCACATTGAATTCCAGTCCTCCTCCGGCCCTGGGGATTAACACTGCCAATCAGTGCCGAATTACTGCTATTTTAATCCTTGAATTACAGACAAGACGAGCCATTTGCTCAGGGGAGGGTCTTCACTGGACCACGTCCATGCCTAGTCTGTGCAGGAGGGCACTTTGCTGTGCTCCTGGTGCCAGAGAGCTCAGTGAGTAGAGAATGAGGCAAGGCCAGGGCTCCTGAACTGCCAGCCAGTGGCTGGTCCACCCTGTCCTGTGGGACAGCAGCAGAGCTGCCTACAGGCTGGGCACGAGTTCTGTACTCAAGACCTGCGAGTGGACTGGGGGTCAGGAGACAGAAGAAACCCTCTGCTCATGCCCACCTCCCTCGCTTTGCATCTCTTTGTGTGGCTTAGAGCCACTGAGATGCTCTCTCTGCTCCATCTCTTTGACCAGAAAGGGTCATCTTCCATCTCCTTTCCAGGGCCCTGTCCACCTCATTCAGGACCACTGAGTCAGCTCCATGAAAAGAAGAGACCAGGAAAGACTGACTGACATCTCTCCCTAGCAAACACGTTTGAGCCCTGACTCCTGAAGAGACAGGATATTCTTACAGAGGGCCCTCCTCCAGCTTAGCTGGTGTGAACAGGGCCTGGGACCCAGAAAACCTCCAGAGACTAGATAAGGAGTCTCCAGGAAGGACAAGTGCCAACCACATGGGAGGCAAGTCCCGTACCTCTGCATTCAGAGAGATCCTCAGAGTGTCTCTGCGAGCCCAGAATAATCATCCAAGTCACACTCTGCTGACAAAGGAGGCAGGACTCAGCCTGTGCCAGGTTTCCTTATGAAGGCAATTTAACCTGCTGGACAAGTCTCCCACCACCACAGGCTCAGGTGAAAAACAAGGGCTTCCATTGGATGTTCCATCCACTGTCACCTCTCCAGTGGGGAGCACTTGGACAGGACCCTTTCCCTTTGAAGAGATAATTTTGCATATCACCTGGGGACTTGATTTGATAACCTCTCTGGAAACGTTCTGGCAATGGTTTACCATCAGTCATTATTGGTATTATTATATTTATTCAAGGCTTAGTGCATAGAAAGTTTCCTATCTAAGCAATCACTCACTACTGCTCCAGTACAATAGTATATGACTTGCTTTTTTATTTTCTGCAGTTAAAAAACCTTTTTTTTTTAAATTATGGATAGATTGGTCACTCCGAGTCTGAGAACAAGGTAGATGCTAAATGCTCCAGTGTGTGCCTATGCAAGAGACTGAAATTTAGTCTCTCATCTAAGCAACTCTGTGGTTAAAATGCTTCTCATGTGGGTATAACACCAAACAGCAATTTAGACTAAAAACTAGTATATGGAGAGAGAGAGAGAGAGAGAGAGAGAGAAAGGAATCATGTTGGAGCCCAGTTGTCCTGCGCCCCATAAAAGCCTGGTGTTGGTCTGAAGGGGTCCTCTGGAACCAACAGTATGGGAAATTTGTGAAACCTCTGGTTCATCCCAGTAATAGGAATTGATTAAAAACTCAAAATTGATTTTTATTCCTTAAAAAAAGGGGGGGGGGACCAGAATTCTGAAACCCTCAAGCTCTGGATGTGAATGAGGTGGAAAAGAGTTAAACAAGCTACAAAAATAATCCAAAACGAACAGATCCTGAGTGAAGCAAGGGGTCTCTGAGGTCAGCCTAACTCCTCCAAGGTCCACAGAATAAATAAATATTCAAAAAAATTAGCACATCTGAAACGACACAGGACATAGCTTGAATGAGGTTGTACTAAACAAATAGGGAACAGTTCTAGCACAAAATGTAAAGAAAAGAACAATATTGAAATTTAGGCATTTGACACAAAACTAACACACCAGTTGAGAGACTCATGTTGCGTTATCAGAGTGCCTGGTCTGAGTCCCAGCTCCACTCCCAATTCCAGCTTCCTAATAATGCAAACCCACAAGGCAGCAGGTGACGGCTCAACACATGAGTCCCTGTCACCCCCATGGGGGACCTGGATTCAGTTCCTGGCTCCTGTTCTCAACCGAGCACAGCCTCAGATATTACAGAAATTAAAAAAATATACCAGCAAATGGGAGTGCACTCTCTCCCTCCCTCTCTCTCTATATATATATGTATGTATGTATGTATGTATATAAGTATGTGTATATATATATATATATATGTGGGTATGTATGCATATTCACATCTCCATCTAGCTCTGTATCTCTCTGCCATTCTGATAAAGAAAAAATTAAATTAAAATAAAAAAGTAATGAAAATATTAAAATAAAAGTGACAGATAAGATCAATAAGTCTATATGGAATGGATAGATAGCTGAGTAAATAAGTGAAAAATTATATAATTCCCAATAATAATATAGAACAAAAGATATAGTTGAAGCATCACCATTTTGCAACAATCACAGAAGTGATTGATTCAGAAAATAATCATCGATGAATATGAAAACTAGTGGATAAATGTTTAATGAGGAATTGGATCCATGCACAATTTTAACAAATTACAAGGGAAAAAAGAATACTAACACGACAGAATAGAAATATTCCAAACAGCACCTCAACCAAGTAACCTAACTAAGCATCATATGAGTCAGGGCATTGTCCTGAGATGCATTAAGAAGGAGGCAGGATATCCTCATTGCTCCTGCAAAAAAAAAAAAAAAAAAAAAGAAGAAGAAGAACTAGAACCCAAGAATGAAAACAGTCTCATTCAACAAATCTAAATTGATAACATGCTACAAATTATCTGGCCTGCATCTTCAAAAACATTGATTTTTTTAAACTTTTATTTAGTAAATATAAATTTCCAAACTACAGCTTTTGGATTACAGTGGCTTTTCCCCCTCCATACCCTCCCTCCCACCTGCAACCCTCCCATCTCCCACTCCCTCTGCCATTCCATTCACATCAAGATTCATTTTCAATTATCTTTATATACAGAAGATCAATTAGTATCTATTAAGTAAAGATTTCAACAGTTTGCACTCACACAGCACATAAAGTGTAAAATACTGTTTGAGTGCTAGTTATAGCATTAATTCACATTGAACAACACATTAAGGACAAAAACACTAAAATTTAGAAGAAATAAATTTAGAGGGATAGTTCCAGATGATAGGAAGCAAAAGATATTTGACAAGTAAATGTGGTAAGTGATTCTGTGTGGGCTCCTGAACCAAGAGATCATTGATAAAACCCACTACATTTGCATGTAAGTTATGAAATAACTAATGGTTCTATATTAATGATAACACTTTCTGATTTCTGAAAATTAAACTGTAGTTATATGAAGAATGTTATTTTTAGAATGTAAACACTGCAGCACTTCAGGGAGAAAGTACACATGATAACTCAACTTTTCACTCAATTATGAATAAAAACATAAGAAAGCAAGCGTATACATGAAAATGATAAAAGAAAATTAGACAAGAAGTTAACAATTGCTAGAAATTGGAAATAATATAAAAATAATCTAATTTTAAAATATTTATTTGAGAGGCACAAAGAATTTCCATCTATTGGCTTATTACCCAAATGCCCGCCCCAGCCAGGGCTGAACTGGGACTGGAGCTGAGCCACAGGCAGTCAATGCAGATCTCCACACAGGTTGCAGAGATCCAGTCACGTTAGCCATCATTGCCATCGCCCATTGTCGCATTAGTAGGAGGCTGGAGTCAGGAACCAGAGTTGGGAATTGAGTCCAGGTACTCTGATTGGAGGGCAAGGAATAATTGCTAAGCTAAACCCCTGCCTTAACATTAAAAAAAAAAATTCAATGCAATCCCGAAACACTGTGATGACTCAGCTAAATGTCAAGCCCTTCATTCTTGAGCCCCCTTACAAGGTTGGTGTGAAATGGAGTATTTCCCCAAGTGATACAGAGGAATGACTAGTATGTGTACCTCCAAGATTCACAATGAGATCCCATCCCTCTGCCAGCCTTTTACTGTGGGAGATCCCAGATTGTTCTCTTCTTAGGATGGTTGCTCACTGGAAACTATGGGCATTGAAAAGCTTTTCCAGGGGAGACCAGCTTCCAAGGTGTTCTTGCAGGCTGCACCTCCCCTTATGAGGTAGGCTGGACAAGCACAGCAGGTAGATTTCCTAAGACGTTAGAGAAAACGCCCTCTAAGTACTGCTGTGAGGATGGCAAGAGTGTCACCCAATCCTCTTCCCTCCGATGCTAATCAGGTTCCCTTATTTTAAATTGAGAGCAAGCTCCTTTCCTGAACAGTGTGAGGATGCGTGATCCAGTTACGAGGCTTCTGAGGTGGAATGCAGATTAAACAGCTACAAGAAAGTGTGTGACAAGTGTGTAGACAAGTGTCAGGGTAGACTTTTGGTGATTTGTTCTTTAACCTCCCACTCAATAATATGCAAAGGATGAATAAACAGAACTTAACTGAATCCCCTATGATGAGGCCTTTAAAGAGGGTCAAATCAAAAGTGCAGTGTTCCAACAGGGAAAAGAACTGAAAAGAAATTTCAGGTTTTATTTCAGTTCCAAGAAAACATGAAAGGGTAGGAAGTACCTTTTAAAAAGAGTACTAATTTAAGAGACAGATGTAGAGAGAGCGACCATCCAATGGTCCACTCCCCAAATATTGACAACAGCTGGGGCTGGGCAAAGGCTGAAGCTGGGAGCCAGGAATTCAATCCAGGTCTCCTGTGTGAGTGGCAATTATCGGGCTACTTCAGCCACTATTGATGTCTCTTAGGGTCTGCATTAGCACAGTGCTAGAGTCAGGAGATAGAGCTGAGTATTGAATCCGGGCACTCTGATATAAGAGGCAGGTGTTCCAACTTCTGCCCCAATAGGGAGTTCCTTTTCAATATAGCACAAAACACCAGGAACATGTTTTTCTCATCAGCTCTTCTGTCCTTAACTCATAACCACCACTCTGAAACTCCCAACTGAAACTTTTTTCCCCTTAACTCCCTCTAGTGATGAATTCATTCAAGAACTAATGATTCAGCACCTGTGCATGCCATGAACTAGTATATATCCTTAGAGACGCAGTGATAAAAGAAGTAGATAACATTTCCTGTTCTTGTGAATCTTACGTCTTGTTGAAGAGGCATTGTGTAGGAGGGACACCAGAGAAACTATGTATTAAACTGAAAATTAAATGAAGAACCCTGACATGTTTTTAACATGATCTGGCTTATAGCATTCAAAGATCACTCTGGCCATGATTTCAGAATAAAGTGTTGGAGGTGGCAGAAGATGATTAGAACACTCTGATTTGGTCCTGGAGGATACCCGTGGACATGGACATGATGAGTAATTACAAGATTCTGATCATCTCTTGAAAGTAGAGTTGGCAGGATTTTCATGGCTTGGGAATGGAATGTGAACAAAAAGGAGATCAGAATGAGCCCAAGATTTGGGGCAGAGCAACTAGAAGGATGATTTTGCTATTTGCTGCAATTTGGAAGAGGAGACAGCTGTGGGTGTCAACTGGACATGAAAGTAGAGTGAGCAGCCTGGGAAGATGTCCATGCTGGGGACATCCATGCAGGCTGAATCCCTCTGCGTTTGCCATGATTATAAAATACATAGAAATTCCTCAATAGCCACATTTCAGGGTTCAGTATTCTTTTTATCTGGTCGTTACATTCTGTTTCTGAAGAACGCATGATGGCATTTTTGTGTAGAAATAGTATGCATCATGGCCTCTTCCCCCAAATGTCACAAATTTCAACAAATACTGAAGCCTGATCTAAAATGTTCCCACTGGTTTTGCTAAGAATGGGTCTTTCAGTTAAGGGACAAAGCATTGACAGAACCCAATGGAAGTGTAGCCTGAGCTCAGGGGTCAGACACTCAACTGGACAGTGAAAGTGAGCAGTGTCTTGGAATCACAAGTGCTTTCTCACCCCATTTATTCAGAATTTGCTTACTCTTTGACCTTTAGTCATGGTTAGCCATTAACAGCACAGGAAATCAGTTAATTATTGTCAATACCTGGTTTTAGCCTTGGTTCAAGTTTGTATATCCTGTACTATGTGAAAAAAAAAAAAAACAACAACACAATGAAGTCCAAGTCAGAAAATCTGAATTTACATGCTGGCTCTGTGAGACCTTTGAGTTTGGTAGATTTTAAGGCATTAAATCATTGACACCTGTATGAAGCCATCCTGAAAATAAATGTCATTCTGTGCCTTTTCTCTCCTTCTCATCGTCCCTGTTCCTCTTTTTCCTGGTCAAGTTTGAAAACCATCAAGTCTACAATCGGGCTCTTACTCCACAAACAAAAGAGTGATTGAATGATTGGCTTAAAGAGACTTTTAATGAATAATTTCATTTTCTGAAATAAAAAAAATCCCCCTTTAAGGACAATTCTAAGGGAGGGGCTGGGAAGAGGAGGGACGTTTTATACCTTTCCCGTGTAGCTCTGGAAAGAAAGAGTAAGACGTTCTTCCTATTGCATGATGCGAGGAATATTCCAGCAGTGTCATTGGCTTAAAATGAGTCATTTAGAAATATATTTGGCATATTTTCACCTTCTCTGGGAGGTCTAGAAGATGACAGTGGCTGTATGAACTTTGTAACTGAAGATGGTTTGCAGGTGTGGATCATAGATAGCAGGCTCTGCTGAGGCCTGGCATGGAGCAAGGCGAAGACGTGAGTCACAGTGTCTCTTCTCAGAGGCTACAGGCTGGGGCAGACAGTGCATCCCCTAAAGGGAAAGGCAGTGATGGCTGTCTCTCCCCAGAGCCAGGGGCCTTTAAAGAATCCTTCTGTATCTGTCACCTGCTTGCTCTGGGCTCTCTGGACACTTGCTCTTGCAGGCCTGGCGACTGGGCAATGCAGGACAGGCTCCTGCACTACTGAGAGCAAGAACAGTTTCTACCTTTCTCTGAAGGGAGGAGAGAACTTCCACTTTGATTATGGCCTTGTGTAAATAAGGTCAGAGTTTGTGAACTCTTGGCAGCTCATGACAAGAGCCTCAGGTGATTACTGACGTCATAAATAAGAGTGTCAATTGTTAAATCAACAACAGGAGTCACTGTGCACCTGCTCCTTATGTAGGATCTCTGTTCTTAATGTGTTGTACTATGAGAATTATTGGTAAAACTAGTATTTAAGTAGTACTTTATACTTTGTGTGTCTGTGTGGATGAAAACTGTTGAAATCTTTACTTAATGTAGAGTTGATCTTCTGTATATAAAGATAATTAAAAATGAATCTTAATGAAGAATGGGATGGGAGAGGGAGCAGAAGATGAGCTGGTTTGCAGGTGGGAGGGTGGTTATGGGGGGAAGAACTGCTATAATCCAAAAGTTGTATTTTCAAATTTTATATTTATTAAATAAAAGTTTTTTTTAAAGAAAGAAACAGCTTCTCTCCTTCTTAGGATGAGACTCTCAAAGCCTGCGGACAATGCTCTGTCCACAAAATGAGGGTCGGACAGCCCTCTCCACATGACTTCCATTGGCCCACTGAGATCTAACCCCTTTTTATTCTAAACATATCCAATGTTATTTTTTATCTGATAAAACACCTAAAAGGCATTTTTTCCCACTCATGTCTAAAAAACTCTTTGAAGATTTTGTGACTCAGGAAAAAGCAAGACTAATCCAGTTGTACTCTCTATTAGGTCTAAATTTTACTCATTTTCTACTCTTTTCTTAAATATTACATACACAGAATCACAGCCACTGATGTTTAATATCAGTATTCACTGTTTCAGGCATTTTCATTCAGCTGGGGTTTTCAAGTAATTATGAGGTATTTTGTTTCTTTTGTTTATTTTCTTTTTCATCAAGAGTCAGTGAACTTGAACCTCTAAAGGCCTGAGTTTTGTTTATAATTTTTTTTCAAAAGTACAAAATCTGATTTAGAAGAAAAAACTGGATGAAACCACACTCCGAGGATTAATACAGGGGATAAATAGCTTTGTCACCCACCTGCCTATCATCATATCAAAACCAGGGTAATAAAAATGCATAAATGCATTATTTGAATGTCACACGCAATCCTGGCAATATAGTCCCCAAGAACAGGGATGAAGGGGGATGTACGTGACAATTTCCTCAGCCCAGAGTCTGTAGAGCCATAACAACCTTTTAAGAAAAAAAAATAATATCCTTCAACTGCTGCCCTGAGTGACAAACCTGATGAAAAATAAAGTCATAGATAACTCTGGCTGACAACATCAGCATTCTCCACCCATGGTGCAGGTTATTAACAGGTGTCAATCAAAGGTGGAAATCTAATCAAATATCAGTGCAATTCCCTAGAAAATGATAGGTCCAGTATCACCTATGAAGGAGCAGCCGTAACCCCATCCAAAACAAGGCAACAACAATGAAAACACCTTTCTTGGCACTCATTTTGTTTGATGAGAGGTCTGTCTGTATAGGAAAGGAAAAGTCACTGAAGTTCATTGTTTTCCCAGGCAGGTGGTGCACCATGAGTTTAAAGAGAGTTCCAGATGGGCAGAGATGATGAAAGAACCATCCGAGTGAAACACTTCCCTCCTGAGTGTTAAATATTGCATGTGCCGCGTCCATAGAACTGTTGAAACCAATAGAATTAATGAGCGAGCTGGTATCAGAGAAAGACCTGGAACTAGCTATCATTGAGGGAACATGCCAAAAAAAATAAATAAATAAAGTGATGCCAAAAAATAAAAAAAGAAACAAGTGATCTGTTGGAGGGTAGAGACACAGGGAGTCTACTCTTAGAAAGCCTCTCTCTCTCCAGTTGTAAATGAGAGGAAGGGACCAATATGTGCCCAGGGATACTCAACTTTTCATCTCACTCACAGCAAAGGGATCCAGGGTAGACAGAGAAACGCACTACAGTGCTAGTGAGTAAGTGGTTGCCTTTGACAATCATTTGGTGAATGCTGTGGCGCACTGGGTTAATGCCCTGACCTGAAGCGCCGGCCTCCCATATGGGCGCCAGTTCTAGTCCTGGCTGCTCCTCTTCTGATCCAGCTCTCTGCTATGGCCTGAGAAAGCAGTAGAAGATGGCCCAAGTCCTTGGGCCCCTGCACCCACATGGGAGACCCAGAGGAAGCTCCTGGCTCCTGGCTTCAGATCGGCACAGCTCCGGCCATTGCAGCCATCTGGGGAGTGAACCAGCAGATGGAAGACCTCTCTCTCTGTCTCTACCTCTCTCTGTAACTCTGTCTTTCAAATAAATAAAATAAATCTTAAAAAAAAGAGCAACCTGCTGGGGTGACAGCCTGTCTGCTTTGTCCTCACTTGCACAGAATTGAACATGCTTCCCAAAACAACGTGCAAAATTCTACTTTCCACAGAGAACTGACTGGCTTAGAGGAGGAGAACAGTATTCCCCACTTTACACCCAGACGCCAAATCACACTGACCAGTCCAATTTCCCTAGCTCTTTATTTGGAGCTGTGCTCAGGAGTTTGTGTCTACTACTCCAAATTTCCCTGAGAAGCAAAATGGGAGTTACTGCTGTCATTCCCACTTCACAGACGAGGAAACTGAGGGTTGGAATAATCAAATAACTGCTCAACAGCAGGAAATTAGTGTCCAGGGTCTAACCCAAAAGGACTGAAATGTCCACGAACTTAACCCTATCCCTTATTTCCCCTAATTGGTTTCTGTGTTCTGCATTCCACTTGCTTTCTCTCCTTAGTCTTTGGGCTCCAGTTCATAAAGGGAAACACTGCTACAAAATTTGTTTGTCCCCTGACTCTGAGGGTCAGGAGGAGACTGGGGGTGGAGGTCAAAGGATGCCGTCGATCATTAGACCAAGGAGCTACTGCCATCAAGGTGAAGGTCACAGCAAAAGTCAACGGAAGATGAGGAAATGGCTCAGAATAGAGAAGGCACCACTTACTCCAGGTTGTGTCAAATTCTCAAACATGGGCAGTCATGAAGAGCTCGTCCTCTTGACTTGTAGGTTAAGGCCCTTTGCAAAGCATCGAGCTTCAATCACTGATCTGGCTGACAGGTTAAAATAAAATGTAGGGTCACCCACAGAAGTGTGTGATTTCACACATGTGCTCGGAGCCCAACTATCACAACAGGGTGCATCCCACACTTTGGCTGAGCAAGACTTAGGAACTATGTCTTATCTGACTTTGATGAATGTAAGGTGTTTCTGGTGTCACATTTGTTATGTCATCATCACTAGTTGGACCACAATGTTTTGAAGTGCTCACTCATTGAAGAATATACTCTTGGACACAAAATTCATAATTTTTCTTATTCCATCCATATTGCTGGCATACTGTTGCCCTAATGGACTTGAAACAGAACTTTTCACTGTGAGCACTACTGACTTTCAGACCGAAAGTTTCTTTCTAGGTACATGACTGTCCTAAGTGCTCAGCTTAGTGTAAGATGTTCAGTTTCCCTGGACTCTACCAAATTGCAGTAGCAATTTGGTCCACCCAAGTCATGTAAAAACAAACAAAAAAATTCTCCAGATTTTGTGAAATGTCCCACAGAGGGTAAAATTCTCCTGGGTTGAAAGCCACCAGAAGCTTCCCAGGAGATCAGTTTGCAAAGTGTACTAACCCAAAACACTCTGTTGGAGCTTTGAAAGGAGGTGATAGGAGTTGACAATGGGACCTGGAAGAAGAATTTTATAAGCTGAAGAAGTCAGTTGATGCAGACAGAAAGCAGGACAAGTCACAAGGATATTAGAGAAAACATAGGAGAGGGTAAAGGAGAAAAAGAGAGTTGCACAGGGCCAGGCATTTGGCTAAGCAGTTTCACTGCCTATTTGGATGCCCACAACACACACTGGCTGGGTTCTATACCTGACTCTGTCTCCTGAATCCAGCTTCCTGTTATGTAGCATCTATAAGGTAGAAAGTGCCTGCCACCCATGGGAGAAGCGTGACTCCCAGCTTCATCTTGGCCTATCCCCAGCCCTTGCAAGCATTTGAGGAGTGAACCACTGGATGCAAGTTCTCTCTATATCTGTTTGTTTTTCTCTCACTAATGCATACATATAATCATAAGTACCTAAATGCATATAAATAAATAAGCATTGTTTTTACCAAATGAGCTAAGATTAGGTAAGTCATGGCCTACTTTGAAGCTTCCAGCTTGGGAGGGGGTTGAATTTTGATAGGAAGTGTGTTTGATGAGGTTTCCTGCATATAAAGAGATGTAGGCAGGAGACCTACATCTGCCTGGTGTGGCTAGGGTGTGTTTCATTATGTACCTGACACACGCCTTTGTGTTTTATTTGTTTTTGTTTTTAGAGTTCAAAGTATTTATTAGAATCAAGAACCTCCAGCCAGAGCAGCATGGAGGGGGACTTCTAAGAGAGGAAAACCCAAAGAGGACTGGAATGACACACACTTTTTGTACACACACACACACAGGGCACACTTTGTAAGTACTGTCTTTGGCAGCATGGGAGATATATAAAAATTAATTAAATATGAAATTAGACTTAAAAATCAACAATGTGCAATAGAATTGTACTTAATTAAAGTGAGCCATGGGAGCACTGAGGAAGGATGGGAGACGCTGTGTGTAGACTCCGATGGCATAGCCAGTCCCCCGTGTAGAATGGCTTCTGTGCAGAGTGGCCTCGTTGCTATAATCCCATTCGCACTTTATCCCAGGCGAGAGCTAGTGCAGAACGGTCTAGGACAACTCAAGACACAAGTCTCTGAAGGCGTTCTCTCTTTGAGGTAAGAGAGCTGGTTGATTGCAATTTTAGGAGGAAATTGAATTTGCATTTTGAATCCTTAGACCAAAATTATGACAACAGTCCACCATGTAAATGTGTAGCCAAGTGTCTGCACTGTTGAGCCTACAATTTAATGATAAATGACCACTTAGAAGAGCAAAACTCATCTCAGGATTAAGACTGGAAATAGAGTTGCATATTCATGCACAGCAAATTCGTCTCTTGGCCCCACCTGAAAGTGTACCTTGACATTGACCAGCAAATGCAAGCCAGTGTTTTTTCTTGAAATTAAAAAAAAAAGTAAGAAAGTCTTTTTCAAGGGTTATTTCTTGGTTAATATACTTCTGTCTTGATCTAAAGTGAGCCCTCTCCTGCCATAAACAAGAATAATTTGGCTGCGCTGCCTTTGTGCATCCTGAACTCTTTCCTTTAACAGTCTTGATGAGCATGTGGAGCTGTGCGCTGCATACCAATCGCCACTCCAAGCCCGCAAAAGAGGTACGCATCCCAACCCACACCATCTGTAGGCTCGACTAGATTTGTGGCATGTCTGCTGAGCTGAAGCAAGCCTCCCTCTGTCTCGGGTATGTTGAGAATCAGAAATAAAAAATAAATTAGGACAAGTAGGCAAACATTAAAATGAGTTGTTACAGAACATTTGTGGAGATTCCAATCTTCAGTGTCAAGAGAGCATCATCCCGCTCTAACAGTGTCTTCTCGTGAAAGCACTCCATGGCAGACAGTCATAAATAAGCAGCCAGTGAAAGGGATGATAACATGAAAATGGAAACTGAGTCACTGAGGCCCTTTATTATCGCTCAGACAAAGCATCTCTGTTTATGAGGAAGGAAAGGAGAGTCATAACAAGGAGGAAATGTGGTCCTGGCTATTGTATTGCTGTCTTGTCCCTGTCAACAGAGAATCTGGCTCTGATAGGCTGACAGCTTGTCTGGATAAATAGGTTAGGGCCAGAAATGTTCGTTTGTGATGAGAAGTTTCTCCTTACACCTGGTATCAGGGGCTCCAGCAGCTCTGATGAGGACAACAGTGGCTCTATCCATCACGGAGGGCATTTTGTCTGAAAGGCATTCTCTCAGCTTTTGTCCAGGGCATTCTGCAGAGCTCCCTCCCTCCTCCTTATCACACTGTGGCAGCTTTAAATGCAGATAGATACCCTATAATGAAAATGCAAACAGAAGCCTTCAATCCTTATATGTTCCAGTTAATAATTTACCTGTATGTACCTTGGCATTCCTATCTAAACACAGTCATTTGTCCATCACCGCATTCCAAAGGGGGTTGTAGTACTACTACAGGACAGGTGCCTTTCACAAGCCTCCTTTGGGTGCAGAAGAGAAGTCGGCCTAAAGCTGAAGAGTTCTCTGTGTTGATCCAGGCATGATTCACCGAGAGAGACTTTTCCCTACTTTCCAAATGGGAATGCCCAGGATGGGAATATATTACCAAGACTTTATTACCTATTGAGTGAAAGGCAGTTGTCCTTGGGAAAGTTTTTCTCTGCATGGTAGCCGATAAGGAGCCCATCTCTGACTCTGGTGCAGTAAGCAGTCCATGGTGTATTTTATGTTGTGGGAGGTTAGGACAGGAAAGGCATGGGGCTGGGCAAGGAGAGTGGAGGCTGATCTAAAAGGCACTGAATGCTTCTGAAGTAGTATCATGCATTTGTATTTATGTTTATGTAGTGCATATTTACTTTTTATTCCCTCCCCCTCCTCCCCCAACCCAAGCAGCTGACTTTGACATGTGCTCCATTGTCTGGTCCTAGATATGTCATTTGTGCTTACATTTGCTTTGCGGCTTGCTATTTGAAGTATCATTAGTTGCTTCCTCATCCTGACTTTACCATCATCCCATTTGCCATCTGGATGTAGCACATTGCTATAAGCACTGCATCCCCATATACACAATTATGCAGTTCCTTACAGTGCTTGGGGGTTCGTTATTTCTTTAGAAAACAAGGATGCAATGTGCATAAAAGCTTGAGCTCTGATTTCACCATCTAAGGCAGTTGATAAATTCTTTGGGACTATTTTGAGTTGTTATCATCATTTCTTGCAGAAAGTCTGTGTTATGTATTTGCATGGTTCTCTACTGAAAATGGCAGGCTTTGCTCAGTGAGGGCAACGCTCCCCTTCTACAGACCTACAGTCCAAACGGGCAATGTGAACACACATTGATAATGACAATCGATTGCAAGTCCACAAAACATCGTTTAACCCAATGAATTTCTGACTGAAGTAAATTGATATAATTTTTGTTAAATTGGTGTGAGTAAATTTGCCACTGAGCAGTTGTAGCAATAGTTAGAATTGGGACATTAAAATATTAAAATAGCTCTGCTTGGCCAGACCCATGGTGGATTTAGTTAAAATACTATATTATTTGTTTGAAAGTGTACCATTGAACATTCTAATTTTTTCTACAAAAGCATCCCTTTCCTATTTGTGACCCAACAATTCAACTGCCCCAACTGAAAGCTTCTAAATCCTCTTTGCGCCATTCTTCTTCTCCATCTTCAACAAAATCAAATCTGTCATCAAGTCTTAATATTTTTGTATCAGTATGTGTTAACATTCCTATTCTTGTCATCTCCATGGTAAATCCATTTCCAAATTTTGGCAACTATCTCTAAAGCAATCCCCTTAACTTTGATTTCTGTTCATTTCTATCCATCTGCCCACTGGCACTCAACACTAGTTCTGATACACATATATCATCAATGATTATATCAATTTTTCTTCATTTTTTGAACCTGGAAATCTCTTCCTTGTCCCAGTTAATCATGCAAATCTTACTTACCCCACATAGTCTGTCAGTGAAGCCCTCAGCAACTACACTTAGTATAAATAAAACTTCTCTTCCAGAGGACAGCTATTTGGCCCAGTGCTTAAGACACCCAAGGTCATATTAGAGTGCCTGGATTTGATTCCTGCCTCTGGTTCCTGACCAGTTGTCTGCTAATGTGAAGCCTTTGAGGCAGTGGTGATGGATCAAGCATTTGCATCCCTGAGAGACCAAGATTGAGTTCCTGACTCCTGGTTTCAACTTGACCCAGTGTCTGCTACAGCAGGCATTTGGGGAATTAATCAGAGATAGGAGTGCTTTCTCTCTCTTCTCTCTCTCTCTCTCTCTCTCTCTCTCTCTCTTCGTCTTTATCTCTCTGCCTCTCAAACACAGAGATACATTTCCAAAATCCTGTGACATTGACTTGAAAAGCTTTCTCTTCCTTGTACTATACGTTTTATTAGCACCATAGTTAAATAATTAATTGTTATCTTCATCTTAAATATTAATTTACCCCTGTATTTTAGCTCTAGACCTTGTATTTTGTGTTTAGCAATGACTTGATAAAGTATAGAGTTGATTGAACACACAGAGGAGATGAATAACTAACCTTTGATTGTTTCTCTAGATATACATCTAAACCACAAAGGTTAAGGATACATAGAAAATTGTTGATATACCTAACAACCCATCATACATCCATAACATATAATTTGTTCAACGTAATTCTGACCCATTAGTGTGTTTGCTTTATGTTACATCTTGGATTAGCTAGAATTGGTGGTTGAATTCTTACTGAGATTGACCTTTACAGAAAAATTACACCCATAGTTCCTGATTTTGATTTGGGTCTTTAATATTTCTCTCTATTGCTTGGTTTGAAGCTATCATCCATTTCATTAAAATCCACTTTTAGATACAAAAGAAATCAACAATATGAAGAAAAGCGAAATGTCACATTTTTCAGCCTTTCCTTTGAGAGCTTTGAATTTCTTGTTGAAGCATTTGCTGAAGGCATTTATAGGCCCTTTTCACCAGAAATAAAACCTAACACCAGCTGAGTGAGAATACAGATTCGTTCAAATCTTGGATAGGCTTTACTTCCAATGTTTTTCCATCTTAGCAGCACTAGAAGTACATGTTTCAATTACCATATGCATCGAGGATGCATACTTTCAAAGCATAGAGAGGCAGAATGCCAAAAACCACCACACGGAGAAATGCCCAAGAAACTGGGAGCTATTGCTGAATAACTTGTTTCATAAAAAACGTCCTCCTTCCTCCAGTGCCCTGTGAGTTTGGAGTAAGTTTACTCTCAGCAACTAAACATTTGGATGCTTCTGTGAAGTAGACTCCGAGCTCCTTGAGCTTTGTGACTCTCACACAGGCCTCTGTCTGATGAAGGGAGAGGGAGGGAATTTATGATAACTCCTCAGTACTCTGGACAGCTCCTGCTGCCTGCCTGCCATGCAAAAGCTTCATCAACAGATTGTTAATTTCCCTCCCTTCTCCCTGAACAGCATTATGCCTTCTGGCAAGAAGCAGTGTGCTGCATCCATCCATGCTATCTCACCTGTGGACATGCGAAGCTATCTAATGGGCTCCTGCTTCTTGCCCTACTGGGCTGTGACTGAGCAGGGAGACAGAGCTGTACAAGTTGCTAATTGTCTCAGCCTGTAACTCTTGAATGATGAAAAAGATTAAAAGGGAAGGAAAACAGCTATTATATCTCTTTCTTGAAAAAACTTGCACTGTGAAAGGCTCATTAACATCATTAGTGTTCCATTAACCTCTAGCCAGACAAATAAGCTGGAGGTAATTTTAGAGCATGGGGAGAATGAGAGAGAGAAAGGAATTTAAAAATTATCCCGGAGTAGGTGACATTTTCCAGCTACCTCAACTGAGCATTTGGACAGACACCAGCAACTTTACTTACTTTACTGCCAGTCTGGTGTTGGAGTATAGCCAGAACTCTGGCTGCTAGGCAGGCCTGTAGGTAATAGCAAGTGGGGAGATTCATTGATTGGGACAAAATGAAATTCATTTTAGCACAACAACACAAAAAGTCTTGCAAAGGAACACTGTGTGGTACAATACAAGCTTTAAAAATGTCTACTACGAAATTATGCTTCATTGTATGAACAAAGGGCTTTTCACCTTGTAATTTTTCCCCATAACATTTTGTTTTAAGCTAATCCATACCGCCATGCCTGTCCCTCCTCCTCGGATGCCAAAACTCACAAAATCTCCTGCAAGTCAGGAAGTTGAATGCAAAGCATTGTTTAAGACATTAGTCTTTTGGTTTCCTGATACAGAGAGGCCAATTCTGTATGTGGAAACATACTTTAGATTTTATGCTTGACTCAATCCCAAAAATTCAGTGTGGATTGTGATGACCCCATTTCTCCTTCTATGAAAACAAGATGTTTTAAGTTGCCTTAAATACTCTATGTGAAAAAAATTGTTAGATATAAAAATATTGATCAAAGTGGAATAAGTTGTAAAACTGCAATTTCAAGATAATCTAATATCAGCTAAACGAATGCATAAATTAAAAATTCCTGTTCAAAAGTAGGAATCCCTAGATCACTGTTAGTGTAGTTTTACTATCGGTTTTAGATGCAGAAATTATTTGCATTGTCCTTACTTTTGTATTCAAGTACAAAAAGTTGCTGCCAGTAACCAAGGTAGCTTCAGGGAGATACTTACCCCAGAAGCCATTGCTCCTTCATTCTTCCCCATAGCTTTCTGATGAGAACTTGCTCTGTGCCCTCAGGCTTCACTCGGCTTCACCAGAGCCCATGGTCACTTAGACATGAACCAGAGTTCCCATTTATACAGATACACAAACTTGAATAGTCAAAACTCAGTCTTGGTCTAACCTTAGAGCATGCGTTTCTTACCCTGATAGATGTTGAAGAGCTTTCCTCAACATTTCCCTTAGCCGTGATGGGGTTATTTAGCTTTTATGTTTTTCAAGAAGTTTAAGGTTCACAGATTGAGTAGAAAGTACAGAGATTTCCCCACACATGCAGTCTTTTATCAACATCCCACACCAGGATGGTGTATTTCTTATAACTGGTGAAACTACATTGACACATCATTATCTTCCAAAGTCCATAGCCTTCATTTAGATCCACTCTTTGTGTGTACAATCTATAAGTTTTGACAAGTATATAATGACATATACACACTGTGATAGATCAGGAAAAACCGTCCCACTGCCTTAAAAATTTGTTAATCCTTTCCTCCCTCCTAACTCTTGGCAGCCAGTGATGTTCTACTATCTCCCAGTTTTGCAATCTCCAGATATCAGATATTTGAAATCCCACAATATTTGGCCTTTTGGGTTGACTTCTTTCACTTAGTAATATGAAGTTATGCTTCCTCCACATGTTTTCATGGCTTGGTACTCCTTTTCTGTGCTGAATAATATTCCTGCATCTGAAAGTATCACAATTTATTCATTTACCTACTGAAGGGCATCTCAGCTGCTTCTAAGTTTGGGCAAGTTACAAATAAAACTGCCATACACATGTATGTTCAGGTGCTTGTGTGTACATTTGGGGAAATGGGAAACAATGGCTAGATCATGGGGTGAAAGTATGTTTACTCTGTAAGAAACTGCCATACAGCCTTTCAAAGTGATCACACAATTTCACGTTTCCACCAACAATGAATGAGAGTTCTCATTGCTTCACATCCCAGTCAGCATTTGGTATTTTCAGTGTTTGGGATTTTGGCCATTCCAGTATGTATATAGTGCTAGCTCATTGTTTTAACTTGCAACTATCTAACAACATGTGATGTTGAACATCGTCCCCCGTCCTTACTTGCTGTCTGTATGCCTTCTCCAGTGAGGTGCCTGTTTAGGCCTTTAGCTCATTTTTAAAATTGGGTTGTTCATTTCCCTGTTGTTGACTTTTAATATTTCTGTGTATATTTTGGAGAATAGCCCTTTATCATATATTGTTTCTACTGTCTTCTCATTCTTGTGGCAATGTCTTTCTTTTTGTTTTTTTAAGATTTTATTTATTTGAGAGTTAGAGTTACAGACAGTGAGAGGGAGAGACAGAGAGAAAGGTCTTGCATCCGCTGGTTCACTCCCCAAATGGCTGCAATGGCCAGAGCTGTGCTGATCCGAAGCCAGGAGCCAGGAGCTTCCTCTGGTCTCCCACATGGGTGCAGGGCCCAAGAACTTGAGCCATCTTCTACTGCTTTCCCAGGCCACTGCAGAGAGCTGGATTGGAAGAAGAGCAGCTGGGACTAGAACCGGCGCCCATATAGGATGCTGGTGCTGCAGGCAGAGGAGTAACCTACTGCACACAGCACTGGCCCCAGCAGTTTCTTTCACAGAGTAAGAGTTTAAAAAATTTTTTTTGACAGGCAGAGTGGACAGTAAGAGAGAGAGACAGAGAGGAAGGTCTTCCTTTGCCGTTGGTTTACCCCTCAATGGCCACTGCGGCAGGCGTGCTGCAGCTGGCGCACCGTGCTGATCCGAAGCTAGGAGCCAGGTGCTTCTCCTGGTCTCCCATGTGTGTGCAGGGCCCAAGGACTTGGGCCATCTTCCACTGCACTCCTGTGCCACAGTAGAGAGCTAGACTGGAAGAAGAGCAACCAGGACAGAATCTGGCACCCTGACCAGGACTAGAACCTGAGGTGCTGGCGCCGCAGATGGAGTATTAGCCTATTGAGCCACGGTGCCAGCCAAGAGTTTTAAATTTTAGTGAAGTTAATAATCAATCCCTTCTTTCATGGATTATGCCTTTGGTGCTATAGATCTTAAAAAGTCATCACCTTACACAAGGTCATCTAGATTTTCTCCTATGTTATCTCCTAGGATTTTTATGTAAAGTAGGTCTGTGATCCAGTTGAAGTTAATTCTTGTAAAGGATGTAAGGTTTTTGTCTAAAGCAATTTTTTATATGTGAATGTAGAGTTGTTTCAATAACTATCTGGAGACTATCTTCACTCCATGTATTGCCTTTGTTACTTTGTCATAGGTTGATTGCTTACATTCTTGAAACTATTTCTGGGTTCTATTTCCTTTTCCATTGATATATCTATTCTTTCATCAATACCACATTCTTGATTACCATTGCATTGTAGTTAGTCTTGAAGTGATGCAGTGTCAGTTCCCCCAACTTGGTTTCCTCCTTCAGTATTGTGTTGGCTAGTCTGATTCCTTTTCCTCTTTCTATAAATTTTAGAGTCATTTTATTAGTATTCAAAAATAATTTATGGGAATTTTTGACTATGTTGAATCTATAGATCAAGTTGTAAAGAACTAACATCTTGGGGCCGGCACCGTGGCTCATTTGGTCAATCCTCCACCTGCAGCACCAGCACTCCAAATGGGCGCTGGTTCTAGTCCCAGTTGCTTCTCTTCCAGTCCAGCTCTCTACTGTTGCCCAGGAGGGCAGTGGAGGATGGCCCAAGTGCTTGGACCCCTGAACCTGCATGGGAGACCAGGAGGAAGCACCTGGCTCCTGGCTTCAGATTGGCATAGCTCTGGCCGTGGCAGCCATTTTTTTTTGGGGGGGTGAACAAATGGAAGGAAGACCTTTCTCTCTGTCTCTCTCTCTCTCACTGTCTAACTCATCTGTCAAATAAAAAAGAAAAAAGAAAAAAAAAGAACATCTTGACAATATCGAATATTCCTATTTATGAAAATAAAATAGTTCTCCAATTGTTTAGTTCCTCTTTCCCTTCTGTAGTTTTAGTCATATAGAATTTGGTATATTTCCTCATATATCTCTTATATACATATATTTTATTATTTTATCCCTAACTATTTCATTCTGATATGTTAATGTAAATGGTAATTTGCTTTTAATTTCAAATTCCATTTTTCTTTGTTATTATACAGGAAAAATTTATGATTTATATATTAACCTGGTATTATACAATCTTGCTGTAATTGCTTAGTACTAATAGTTATGTAAGTCTTCCTGCTAGAATTTTTGTAAGTTCTTTTTGTATATTTCACATAACTATCATGCCATCTGCAAACAAATGTAGTTTTATTTCTTCCTTCCAAATCTACACACTTTTTACCTCCTTTTCTTGACTTACTGCACTAACTACGGATTCCAATGAGATGAAGAAAGACAGTAATGAGAGAGGATGATGTTGCCTTGTTCCTGATCTTAGTGAGAAAGCTTCTGGTCCTCAACATTAATTACGGTGTTAGTTGTAAGTTTTTTGTAGGTTTTTTTAACCAAGTTGAGGAAGTTCCTCCCTATTCCTAAGTTTCTAGTAGATTTTAGAATAATAGGTATGTGGTTCATCAAATGTTTTGTCTGCATCTTTTAATAGGATCAAGAAATGTTTCTTTGTTTAGCCTGTTGATAATTATATTATTATCATATGATGGGTTATATTAATTTCTCTTCAAATGATCAACCACTCTTGCATATCTAATATAAATTCCATTTGGCAGTTTATAATTTCTTGATACATTGTTAGATTTGATTTGTTATTTTTTTGTTAAGGATTTTTGCCTAAATTTTCAAAAGCATATGGGCCTTTGCTTTTCTAGTAATGTCCTTATTCTGGTTTCTGTATTACAGTAATACTGATCTTATAGAATGTATTTATAAGTTTTTTTTCTCTCTCTCCCTCTCTCTCTCTTTTAATCTCTCTCTCTCTCTCTCTCTCTCTCTCTCTCTCTGCTTATATTTTCTCAAAGGGATAGTATGCAATTGGTTTAACCTTGGTTAAATTAACTAATGAAACCATCCAGGACTGGAACTTTTGTTTTGGAAAATTATTAATCATTGAAGCAATTTCTTTAATAAATAGAGGTTTATTTAAAATGTTACTTCTTGTGTAAGTTTTAGTACCTTTCAAGGAAGGTCTTTTTCATACAAGTTTCCAAATTTGTGAGCATATTGTTCACAATGTTCCTTTTTGTCGTTTTAATCTCTGTGAGGTTGGTAGTGATGTCACCTCTTTTCTTTATGATATTGGTTAATTGTGTCATCTTTCTTTTATCTTAGGTATCCTGGATTTTTTGTTTTATTGGTCCTTTCAAAGAACCAGTTTTTCTTTTTTTTTATTTTTGCCAATTATTTCCCTATAGAGTTCTTCTCTGATTGTATTGTATTCTTCCACTTACTTTGCATGTAATTTTCCTCAGCATTTCTAGTTTTCTCAGGTAGAAGCTTAGGTTGCTCTTTTAGATCTTTCTTCTCTTCTGATATATTCATTCAATCATATACATTTCCCTCTAATCATGCTTTGGCTGCATCCTACACATCTTGATGAGCTATGTTTCATTTTCACTAAGTTCAAAATTATATTTAAATTTCTCTTGAAATTTCTTCTTTGACCCATGTGTGTTGGAAGTACATTGTTTAACCTCAAGCAAATTGAGATTTTTCTTACTATATTTCTGTTACTGATTTCTAGTCAAATTTCACTATAGTCTAAGAGCAGACATTGCAATTTCTGTCCTTCAATGTTGTCTGTCTGGGACAGTGTTCTGTGTGAGCCTGGTGTGATATTCTGCTGTTAAATGCAGGAGTCTACGGGCAAATATGTCCATACTGATTTTCTGCCTGCTGGATCTGTCCCCTTTTGCTGGAGAAGCATGGAGAATCTGCAGCGGTAACAATGGATTCATCTATTGCTCCTTGCAATTCTATCTGGTTTTCTCTCATTTATTTTGTTACGCTGCTGTTAGTTGCATGCACAATAAGAATTGTTCTGTCTTCTTGGAGTTGAAGACATATGTGTTTCATTATGTTATCATTAGGTATTATTTATTTTCACCCCTGACAATATCTACCTTGTTCTGAAGTCTGCTTTCTGAAAACTGCTCCTACTTTCTATTTCCTAATTTTTATTTACTTATCTTTTTTTAGCGTCAGAGACACAGAGAGAGCACTCCTATGCAATGATATACTGCTTAATTGCCTGCAACAACTCCATTGGGCCAGGCTGCAGCTAGGCACCAGGAACTCAATCCCGGTCACCAATGTGTATGACAGGAGCTCAATTGCCTGAGCTGTCATGGCTCCCTCTCAGGGTCTGAACTAGCAGCAAGCTGCAGTCAAGAGCCTTAGTCGGCCATCAAGCCTAGCTTCTCTAACAGGATGTGAGCCTTTTAACTAACATCTTAACCACTAGGCTAAATGATCACTCCACCTCTCACATTGTTGTTGTTGTTTTTTTGTTTGTTTGTTTGTTTGTTTTTTAATTTATTTGAGAGCTAGAGCTACAGACAGTGAGAGGGAGAGACAGAGAAAGGGTGGCTTATATTGGCTGGTTCTCTTCACAAATGGCCAAAATGGCAGGAACGGCACCTATCGGAAGCCAGGAGCCTGAAGCTTCTTCCAGGTCTCCCACGTGAGTGCAGGGTCCCAAGCATTTGTGCCATCTTCCACTGGTTTCCCAGGCTGTAGCAGAGAGCTGGATCGAAAGCAGAGTAGCTGGGATTAGAACCAGCACTCATATGAGATACAGGCGCTGCTGTAGACAGAGGATTAACCTACTGTGCCACAGCATGGCCCCTCTCACTTTCTCTTGATTGGTCTTAGCATGACATATCTTTTTCCATCCTTTTTGCTGTAAATTTGTATTTATCTTTATATTTAAAGAGAGCATGTTGTTTTTTTATTTTATTTATTTATTTATTTATTTATTTTGACAGGCAGAGTGGATAGTGAGAGAGAGAGACAGAGAGAAAGGTCTTCCTTTTTGCCGTTGGTTCACCCTCCAATGGCCGCTGCGGCCGAAGCAGCGTGCTGATCCGAAGCCAGGAGCCAGGTGCTTCTCCTGGTCTCCCATGCGGGTGCAGGGCCCAAGCACTTGGGCCATCCTCCACTGCACTCCCAGGCCACAGCAGAGAGCTGGCCTGGAAGAGGGGCAACCGGGATAGAATCCAGCGCCCCAACCGGGACTAGAACCCGGTGTGCCGGCGCCGCAAGGTGGAGGATTAGCCTGTTAAGCCACGGCACCGGCCGAGAACATGTTGTTGAGTCCTGTTTTATAATCAATTCTTGCAATCTCTTTTAATTGATGCATTTAGACTATTGACATTTAAAGTGATTTATTTATCTAGTTGGATTAATATCAGTCCCATTTGCTATGGTTTTCTATAATTGTGCTAGTTTTATATCTTATGTTTGTCCTCATGGTTTTCCTATCCTTCAGGGTTTAACCTACGATTTTATATAATTCTGCTTTCTCTCAACATCTTAACATATCAGTTATGCTTATTTTTTAAAAAAAATTAAATCTGTCAAAAAATTGATAGGAATGAAATATTACTATAGCTTCTTTTTTAAAAAAAGGTTTATTTATTTATTTACTTGTAAATCAGAGTTGTACAGAGAGAGAAGGAGAGGCAGAGAGAGAGAGAGAGAGAGCTCTCAAAGGCTAAGCTGATCTGAAGCCAGGAGCCAGGAGCCTCCCCTGGGTCTCCCAGGCGGGTGCAGGGGCCCAAGGACCTGGGCCATCTTCTAATACTCTCCCAGGCCGTGGCAGAGAGCTGGATCAGAAGTGGAGCAGCCAGGACTCTAACTGGTGCCCACATGGGATGCCAGCACTATAGGCAGTGGCTTTACCCACTATGCCGCAGAACCGGTCCCACTATAGTTTCAATAGGCACGATTTTAAAATTTATTTTATATGAGTGAAGTTGAACACCTTTTCAATTGATTATTGCTTATAGCCCTTATCTATTTTCCTACTGTACTATTAGGGTTTTCTTCACTTTTTGTTTGTTAAACTTATTATTTAGTGGCGCCATTAAGCCTTTGAATATAATGTCAATTAAACATGCTATGTTGGAACCAGCTCTGTGGTGCTGCAGGTTAAGCTGCTATGTGTGATGCTGGGCACCCCATATGAGTGCCAATTCAAGTCTCAACACTTCCACTTGTGATACAACTTTCCAATTATGTGCGGGGGAAAACAGCAGAAGATGACACACAGGCTCGGGTCCCTGCCACCCACATGGGAGATCCAGGTGGAGTTCTAGACCTCTGGCTTCAACATAGCCCAGCCACAGCCATTGCGGCCATTTAGGGAGTGAACCAGTGAATGGAAGCACTCTCTCTTTCTCTCTCTGTAACTCTGACTTTCAAATAAAGAAATACAGCTTTAAATTAAAAAAAATTGTAGTTGTTGTCCTAGAGTTCAAACTATATGTTCACAAATAATTTAAGTATAATTTCAAGGATAGTATAAGTACATTATAATGAAAACATTCTCATCCCATCTTTGTCCCTTATATCAGTATTGTCATTAATTTTATTTATATATAAATACAGACACACTCACATACACATTGTTGCTATTATTACTTTGAATAAACCACTTTGTGCTTTAAGAATAAGAGAACCATGTTTTTCTGGGTTTTACCTTTAAATTATTTGCACTTGGATGCTTTTCCTTTCTTTGTGTAGGTCTGAGTTTTTGATCTATGTAATATTTCTTCCCTCTGAGAATTGTCTGTTCATATATCTTATAAGACAGATCTACTGGCAACAAATTTCTTCAATTTTTGTTTGTTTGCATGAGTCTTTATTTCTCCTTCATGTTTAATGTATAATTTCATAGGGTACAGAATTCTTGGTGGGTGGTATTTTCTGCAACATTTTACATATTTCACTCTACTTTTTTCTTGCTTACATGATTTCTGAATAGAAGTTAGATGTAACTCTTATCTCTTTCCTCTTTATATGATAAAACTTTTTTCCTTTGGATTTTTCTTTATCTTTGATTTTCTGAATATAAAGGTTTACCTTTTGTTTTGATTATAAGTCATGGGGGGCCAGGATTGTAGCATAATGGGTAAAGCTGCTGCCTGTGATGCCTGCATCCCATATGGGCACTGGTTCAAGTCCTGGCAGATCTACTTCCAATCCAGCTCCCCACTAATGCTCCTGGGAAAACAGCAGAAGATGGCTCAAGTCCTTGGGTTCCTGCTCCCACATGGAGACCTGGAAGAAGCTCCTGGCTCCTGGATTCACACTGGCCCAGTTCTGGCTGTTTTGGTCATTTGGAAAGTGAACCAGCAGATGAAGATTCTCTCCCTCTCCCTCTCCCTCTCCCTCTCCCTCTCCCTCTCCCTCTCCCTCTCCCTCTCCCTCTCCCTCTCCCTCTCCCTCTTGGAAAACTGCCTTTCAAATAAATAAATAAACAAATAAATGTTTTTAAAAATTATAAGTCATGGGCACTGCATCAGGATTTCAAATAAAATTTTCCCTTTGTAGCATATCAGATAAACTTTTCTTATCCCTTGGCTCTGGGAAGTCAACTTTAAACTTATCTCTACCTTAGAAGAGTCAGAGTAAAATCAGATTCATAAACAGGTAAGTGTTCAGAATTGTCCTTTGAAGCTGGTAAGCCCATCTTTTTCATTCTGTCACTTATTTGCTAGCTCTGTCTCCCTCTGAAAAAGGAGAACCAGGTATTTTTGAAAGACCTACTCTAATTCCCCTCCCCTCCCAACCCAATTCTCACAAGACCTCACTCCTTCTATTTAACTTCTAAGGTCCTATCATTTTTATTCTGTCTGTTCACATTGTCCAGGAACAAATATGCAGTTGCTAAAGGCATTTTTGTTAAAGTCTTCCTAGTCTCAGTCAATTGTGCCAAAAGGCCTGTTTTGTTGGGAGATATGACTGGAAAACTTCTTAGTTAGTAGATAAGGAAGTGCCTCCCACTCATTATACATTGATCCAGTGTGATACTGTTGGTCACCAATAGAGAAGATACATGAACAATGTGCCTGTGCTTATCCGTGACACAATGACACCATGTCAACCTCCAGTTTTCAATCATACCATCAATTTTCCATTGGGAATAAAACATACTATGTGATGGCATAATTTAATTCTAATAAATATGTAACTGATCTTTCTATGCTAAATACTAGCAACCAGATGAAGAGATATTGGCTCAGATCTACTGGTACTAGGATGCCCTGTGTCAGTGAGGTCAAAATTTAATGTTATATCCCAGAACTCTCTTTAAATTCATGTTGTCATGAAATCTCTTTCCCCAGCTGAAACATCTATTAGATCCATACTTCAATATTCTGCTGTTGCTAACTCATTTCTAGCATCTCAAGAGAACTTTAAGGCAGGTGTTTAAGTGTGTAAGCATAAAGTTCATTCAAGGCACTGGTTCCCTAATAAGTTGTCATTCAGTTCTGTCTTACTCTCTCCTGTTATTTGAATAAACAAGAAATCATCCTTAGTGCTGGTTATTTGGGCATTTACTCAGGCCCTTGGATAAATGTAGAAGTAGCAGAACATAGTCCAGTTAAAAAATAAACCATCCAAAAACTGCCTCTACCCAACTTCTGTTTTTTTTTTTTTTTTTTGACAGAGTTAGACAGTGAGAGAGAGAGAGACAGAGAGAAAGGTCTTCCTTTTTCCATTGGTTCACCCCCCAAGTGGCTGCTACAGCTGGCGTGTTGTGCTGATCCAAAGACAGGAGCCAGGTGCCTCCTCCTGGTCTCCCATGCGGGTGCAAGGCCCAAGGACCTGGGCCATCCTCCACTGCACTCCCGGGCCACAGCAGAGAGCTGGACTGGAAGAGGAGCGACCGGGACAGAATCCAGCGCCCAGACCTGGACTAGAACCCGGGGTGCCGGCGCCACAGGCGGAGGATTAGCCTATTGAGCGTGGCACCGGCCCCAACTTCTGTTTGTAGAGACATCAATCACACATGTGTCATCTGCTCTGTGTCAATGAGATGGAGTCATTGTAAGCGCTAAAAAACCTGGAATGATTTGCAGTGAAACTCAAAGTGTTGACTATGGCCTTTAAGATAAGTCATGGAGGTGACTTTGAAAATAATATCTGGACATTTTTCATGACATTGTGATTGTTATTATGGAGTATTCAGAGTCAGCCTTTCAGCAGCCTGATGTCAGCCAAAAGCACTTTGTGTTAAATGTTTTATTGTGACCCACCTCTTGACTCAAACATCTCTTTCATTTAAAGAAACTCTATTTGAAAGCCTCAAAGGCAAAGTAACTAACAGCTTTGCACACCACCCAGTAAAAGTAGGTAATTATAGCTGTACATGTACACTTTTTAAAAAATAGTTTATTCTAGGTCCAGGTAAGCAGTCTAATGTCATTAACATAAGACTGATATTTAGACCCCGCAGGGCTCCTGATTTTTAGCATTCAATTCACAGTGGAAATAAAGACCACCTGGTCCTGCAGTCAGTGAGCACATTCATCTGCTCATATCCTTGACTTTGGTTTAATCTTATATTTCCTATAAAATGAAAATCAAGCTTTATCTATTCTATGTTTAATATGGATTGAATTGACTGACATTCAGAAATGGAGTTTACACCATGATTCCTACTTTTACCGCCTGACTCAAGAACTCTGATGGCTTTTCTTAAAAAGTAATAAATAAATGCAGATTTTCAGCTTTGGCATAAGAACTCCACAAAATCCATACTCAGATCTGTTGAGTCACCTGGAGAAGAATCTCTCTACTCCAGCAAACCTGTGTTTTTCAGGCTACCATTAGCAAATGCCTGAGACAAACAGAACTGCATTTGAATGTGGGCTCCAGTCTCTGAGAGTTAATTTCAATCTCATAGATTTCTGCAAGGACTAAGTGAGATCTTAACCATAAATTAGCCATGTTTGTACCGGACACATAACAAATGCACAATAAATTTCAGTGGTGGGTGGTGGGCATTGTGCTGCAACATGTGAAACCACAGCTTGTAATACCTCATTCTATATCAGAATGATGGTTCAAGTCCCCGATACTCCACTTCCAATACAGCTTCCTGTTAAGGCTTCCTGGAAGGAATCAGATGAGGGCCCAGGAGCAAGGAGCCCTTCCACACACACAGGGACTTGGATGGGGTTCTGGCCTTCTAGCTGCAGCTCGACCCAGCACTGGCTGTTGCAGACATTTGAGGAATGAATCAGCAGACAGAACTCTCTCTTACAAGTAGATGCAAATAAATGTTTTTAAAAATAAATTACTATGCATTCATAAGAGTTTTTTATAATTACAGAATCCAATAGAATACTAAAATAGTAGGATTCATTGTATGGATGCTGGATACCTCTCATAGCCACACTATGGTATGGGAATGACTATAGCCAGGTCATCAGGGATAACTGACACTAGGAACTTCAGTGCTGATACCAGAAACATTCTCTCTCTCTCTCTCAATGAAAATAAATTACAGGTATTATGCATACTATGCATTCATCAGAACTTTTTGTTGTAAATTTCAGAAATCAAGTAAAACATAAGGAAATAGTAGAATTCATTATCCCTGAACACTGAATAACTCATAACCACACTTTCTTCTCACTTCTCTTTCTTTTCTCTCTCTACATATATGTCTATCTCTATTTCTACCTCTGTCTCTCTCCTCTCCTCTCTCTCTTCCTTGTTCCTTCCTTTGTGTTGAAGTTTTCATATCATATTGTAAACCAAACTCCTTACCTGGAACAAACAAGATGTTCACAGTTCTTGGTTTTATTTTGTGATTAACTCACATTCTCTCTGGCTCTCAGTCTGAAACTTTCCAGGAAGGATTCTATTTCATCCATGTGGAGTCAATGTCTGCTCTGTACCAGTTTTCTTAGTCCATTGGTGTTACTATAAAAAATACCAAAATGATGTGCTTCACAGACAACAAATATTTATTTCTCACAGTTTTGGAGGCTGCAAAGACCAAAGTAAAGGTGTCAACAGGCTGGTGTTTGGTGAGGGCTGCTCTCTGTTTCCAAGGTGGCACCTTTTTGCTTTATTACACAGAGAGACTGAATACTGTGTCTCCAAGTGGCAGGAAGGATGCAAAGTCACCAGGTCTGTCCATGGGAGGAGGAATCACCAGGTCTGTCCATGGAAGGAGGAGTCACCAGGTCTGTGCGTGGGAGGAGGAGTCACCAGGTCTGTGCGTGGGAGGAGGAGTCACCAGGTCTGTGCGTGGGAGGAGGAGTCACCAGGTCTGTCCATGGAAAGAGGCAAAGTCACCAGGTCTATCCATGAGAGCTCTTTCCTTCTGACTTAAGTACCTCCTAAAGGTGCCACCTCTTTATAATACCGCTTTGGCAAGTGAGTTTCAATGCATGGATTTGGCGAACATTCAGACCATAATACTTGTTACCTGTAGTCAAGGTGGCAGAACCATGTGCTACACATGTGCTTTAAGATTATATTTCTGTGTATGAATCCATCCCATAAAGAAAAGTATTATTATTAGATCAAAATATCAAGGCTTACTCATTAAAACTATTGTAGAATTTGAGTACCTAAAGGTAGCAAAATCGAATCCCTATCATCAAATTACTTAAAAGTCTAGTGCATAGATAGACAATCATAGAGTTCTGGGAATTGTGTTGAGAGTCATGTTAGAGAAAGACTTCTATGTGGAAGCACAGACCAAGAAGCTCCTGACTGAGCTGGAGGATAAAGAATGTGGGGAAGGTCATGACTCTTATGGGAAGTGAGTTGAGTGCTCACCTATGTGAGAAGGAGGTATTCAAGGTGAAGTAACTCCAAGAAAAAAAATCCATGTGAAATGCAGAAACCAGGGAATGCTGCTGCATTTGGAAACTCTTGGTGGTTTCTTACAGCTATTTATAGGGTCCATTTAGGACCCACAGAAATGGAAGACCATTAGCCTAAATACCACGGTATGGTTCCCACCTTGCAATGCCTTTTCTGAGATGTGAAGCGAGTGGACAATGGATAATAAATTCTGAGATCCATTCAAGGATTTCAGCAGGGAAGTGTTCTCATCAGATTTACTTTTTTTTTTTAAAGATTTTATTTATTTATTTATTTGAAGGCACAGAGAGAAGAGAAAGAAAAAGAAAGAGAGAGAGATATCTTCCATCTGCTGGTTCAATCCCCAAATGGCCACAATGGCCAGAGCCAAGAGGAGTCAGGAGCTTCTTCCAGGTCTCCCACATGAGTGCAGGGGCCCAAGGACTTGGGTCCTCTTCCACTGTTTACACAGGCCATAGCAGAGAGCTGGATCAGAAGTGTAGAAGCTGGTACTCAAATCAGAGTCCACATGGGATGCCAGTACTGCAGATTTTACCTGCTACACCACAGCACTGGCCTCCAGATTTACTTTTTAGAAGGATCATTTTCATAGTTTGGAAAGGAGGAGGCAGGGTGACTTAGAAAATCTTAGTAATCAAGAAAAAATACAAGGAGAATCTGAAAAACAGAACTTGAAAGAAAAATGATTCTGGATATGATAATGAGGTAGAAATCTTAAGGCATGTTGATCAATAAGACATCAGTAAGAAGCAAAAAGTCAAATGTGATGCTCCAACCCTGTCTCAGAGGTAGGATGTGTGGGCCAGGAAATGGAAGAGAAGAACCAGATTCCAGAGGAAAGAGGTTGAGTTCCTGTCTGCATATGCTTGGTTTGAGATGCTTTTGAATTGTGATTTCACACTACTGACAACTTCTCTGTGCCTCCCCTACTCTAGATAACCCTTAACTGCTATTAGTTCTCCAGTATTGTGATGAAGGTCATTTGCACCTTCTGCTTCCTCCTACTTCTCTTTCTTCCATGTTTCCCCAAGTTAAGTGCGACTTCTCCCTGTACTACCATTCCATAATTATTTCCTCTGAGAATTCTTTCTGTTTCCCCTTATCCTTCGGTGCCAGAGCCCTCGGGTACCTCTCCTTCATACCGTTATCACAGTTATCATTTTGGATCTCATTAAAAAGAATGAAGCACATATTGGTAAAAACAGCAAGGAAGACTTTAGCCAAGTCTATTGCAATAAGGGAAAAGACTGTCATAAAAGGGAGAGGTTGGACTCAACCCTGAATGTAACAGAGGCAAGCGGAGATTTATAGCCTGTGGTTAAGGTAAGGGAGTAGGTAACAAACAGACCACAAAGTGTGTGAGTAGGTATCCATGGTGGAAGAAGGGGAGGTTGATTGAGTGTCGAGAGTGTATGGGGAATTCCTTATAAAGTGGCTTAGAATTCTTAGCTAGAACTGAACCAAGGAGGACTAATTGAGCAGAGTGTTCAGAAGGGAGCAGCTGCAGTGTTTTTTTGTTTGTTCATTTTTATTTTGTTTTGTTTTAGTAACTGGAGTTTGATCAAGGAAGGAGTACTTGTCAATTGAACTAGAGATTTTTTGTTGAGAATTGTATCTCCCATTAGACATCAAGATAGATAAGATACAGACACTCTCAAATTTGCTCACCATTTTATTCCCTACACCACATGCCAGATATGCGGCAGGTACCCAATTAATAACTATTTATTCAGTCACGGAAAGAAGAAGTCGAATTTCAGGTCTAATTCCTCCTGCTTCAATTCCCTCCCTTTGTGACTTCATCCAAACAGAAGCTACTGGGCTTTCTCTTAAGGGTTGTTAGAAGTCCTGCCTCTCTGGCTGGCACTGCAGCTCACTTGGCTAATCTTTTGCCTGCAGCACCAGCACCCCAGGTTCTAGTCCCAGTTGGGGCACTGGATTCTGTCCTGGTTGCTCCTCTTCCAGTCCAGCTCTCTGCTGTGGCCCAGAAAGGCAGTGGAGGATGGCCCAAATGCTTGGGCCCTGCACTCCCATGGGAGACCAGGAGGAAGCACCTGGCTCCTGGCTTCGCACCAGCCGTAGCAGCCATTGTGGGGTGAACCAACAGAAAAAGAAGACCTTTCCTCTGTCTCTCTCTCTCACTGTCTAACTCTGTCAAAAAAAAAAAAAAAAAGTCCCTCCTCTCAACCAAACCTCCTGATAGTTTTAGTTCCAAATGCATCCCCTCTTCCTGAACTTCAATAAGTTACTGTCTGTCATTCATGAGGCACTTAGTCATATTCTTCCTTATTCCTTAATGAATTCAGCTCTGTGACTCCCACCACAACTGAGTGATGTGCCCTTACAGAAGCAGGAAGCTCGTCAGAAGCCTTTTATTTTGCCTTTCACACACAGAGTGTTGCTGTTGCCTGCTAGATACTCAGAAAATATCTCCAAACAAGTGAGTGAATTCACTAATTAATACAATTAATGCTTAGCCCTAAAGAGATTTATAATGAATGAGAAACATGGGATAAAGACTTACAATTTTAGTTATAAAAATAACATCTATCTAGGTAAATAAAACTCCCTTCAGAGAAATTATGCTGGGAGATGATACTACTGTTGTTTAAAAAAAAAATCTATCTGTGGCTTAGAATATACCAGAATCCTGCTTCTAGCATCAGGTATGCCTGTCTGACATGTTTCCAGATGCTATCTCATATCCATACTTGTCAGAGAACAGCAATGATATGAACAGGCAATGGGTTCTACGTGCTAACCATTGTCAAAAAGAATGCCTGAAAAAGCAAGGCTCAAGAGCAGCTGTTTCTTTCAGTAAGGGGGTGTTTGTCTGCCAAGACTTAAGTGCCTTAGATGCAACAATTCTACATTATGGGTCAAATCATCCCTACATTGTGATCTGGTGGGCGACCAGTGTGTATCAGCACATTCACCTAGAAACTACATGGCTTTTTACTGCATGGTATGGGAACTTTGGGAGGTATTTGCATTGCAGTGGTAGGTGATTGATTTCACTTGCTTTCAATTTTTCTAGGATAAAATTATAGCATGTTATGTTTAAAATAGCATAATATGGAGACTTGGTTACCTATTATCCCTGTACTGTAAGAATTACCAACTCTACCCTTCACTCAGATGGTGGCCAAAACCTCTGGCTTGTTCTGGGTCGTTAATGTCGACTACCTACATTGCAAGTGTTTCCCAGAAACTCAATCTTGTGCTATTCTATTGTTCCTCTCTCACATGAAGTCCACTAGCAGCAAAAGCTGTTTATCCAGTTATACATTCATCCATTACTTGAATTAAACTAAGATAATTGCTTGTGTTAGCTAGATCTCAAATTACTTTTACTGCAATCCCCCTTGGTACTGTAAGCTAAGTTATGCTAAGCCCATGGCCAAAGAAACAGATAATCAATGCTGCTCTTTTATAATGAAGGATGTTTTGAGTCTCACTTACTGGGAGCTCACTGTTTTTGAGGTGGTGGTATGTCATAGTCATGACATTCGTGATCATGTCTCATATGGAAGAGGAGACTGTGGTTCTCAGAAATCATGTGATTTGTTAAAATAACCAAGCAAAGGCAAAGGTGGAACTCTGTGACTTCAGAGTTCATGGTCTTAAGAGATGGAGGAAAACCATGGGATTCTGTGATGTCTCATTGCTTGGAGTTCTTCCAAGACAGGCTCATGGCTACTTCACAGACTATTTGCCTGCAATGGAAACAGAGCTTTTCCCTCTTACCAGGTTGGCACCACAGAGTTAAACTGGCCACCGCTGTTCACGTTAATCTAGGACTTGATCTTACAGGTTTTTCTATCAGCTTTCTGTGTATTTGTAGTTTATTCCTCAACTTCGTATACTTGTCACATACATGTTTCATTTGTTTCTTTTACTGTGCTATGTTGTAGTACTTTGGCATGCAGTCCCAACTCCAATGTGATAATTGTGGTTTACACGTTTTGCTCACCTAAACCATCTTCCAGTAGTCTAGTAAGAGATGAGTTCCCAAGTTCACAGAGTGCAATCCAAATGTGTATAAGGGAAATGGGCTGTGAACTTCAGCCTCTGCCTCCATCAAGCATCCTCAAGGAAGGCAGCATTTCCAAAACATGATTCCTGGGTACAAAAGGATCTGAGCTGTAGTAACAGATGCTCTTGAAAGTAATTTTAAATAGGTCTGTAGTCAAATATGCTGGCCAAATTGTGCATAACACATCTCTCCCAGGGAGTCCCCAAAGTTAACGTATTATACCCTCTGCAAAGCCCAGCAGTAAATAAACCTATTAAGTAAATTTATAAAACATTGAGATTAACTGCTGCTGTAAACATTTCCTTGCCCCAGCAGAATTTTTTTTCTTTTGACTTAAAATGCTTATTAACATCTTGGAAATTGCTATTTTGAAAAGCACAACTAGGAGAATGGAATAAGAATGCTGTAAAGAACAAAAATAGCAACTCCATCCTAGTCTCATCTCTCTGCTTCCCAGAAGTGTGAGATTCTCTCAGTCACCTAGCCTTGCTGGGTCCTAAGTTCGTCATCTGTGGAATGATGAGAGTGACCCTGGTGACCAATGCTCCTCTCAGGGCTGACATTTGTGCTGGCTGACTCTCAAGTGCCTTCTCACTGGAGTCAGGGTCAAGCATGTGCTTAGGTCCTAAGGGTTAATGTAGTATCCAGAAGAGTTTCAATTTCAGAATAGGCTTTGATAAAAGGAATGGAATGCTGCCATTTCTAACAACACAGATAAACCTGGAACACTTTATGTTCAGTGAGATGCACCAAGCCCAGAAGGACAAATATTAAAGGACCTCACTCAAATGTTGTATAATGGGTAAAGCCACTGCCTGTGATGCCAGCATCCTATATCAGCACAGGTTTGAGTCCCGGCTGCTCCACTTCCAATCCAGACCCCTGCTAATGTGCTTGAGAAAGCAATGGAGGATAGTCCAAGTACTCGGGCCCTTGCAAGCGTGTGGGAGACCTGGAAGAAGCTCCTGTCTCCTGGATTTGGACTGGCCCAGTTCCAGCCATCATGGCCATTTGGGGAGTGAGCCAGATGGAAGATTCTCTCTCTCTCTCTCTCTCTCTCTCTCTCTCTCTCTCTCTCTCTCTTCCCCCTCCCTGTAACTCTGTCTTTCAAATAAATAGACAAATAATAAACAAAAAAGACTCAAGCCCATAGGAGCAGAGAACAGAACTGTGGCTACCATGGGCTGAGTGGGAGAGAAAGGCAGCTATTGGTCAAAGGACATGAATTTCCAGGTACGAGACAAACTATTTCTGGGGATCTAAAGTACAGCATGGGTGGTGATGCTGTCTAATTGGAATGTGATGGTCATGGCACGATACACATGTTATCAAATCATGTCATACACCTTGAATGTATTCAATCTTCTTTTCCAATTAAACATGTTGCTTAATTAAACAGAATTTTCAGTGACAAGGAGATGGGCAAAGAGGAAGACGTTTATCAGACAATAAAGGGACTCTTCCTTGCAAACTAGAAATTGAACTTACCCAATTTCCTTTCTTATTGATATTGCTCTTCAAGTTGTAGGGAGCTTAGAGAAAAAAGAGAAAGACATTAAAAACTATTGGTGTCCTTTGTAAAGCTAAAAAATATTATATTTTATGTTAGGTTTTCAAAATGGGGTGGGGGAATAATTACACATCAAACTGAGAACACTGTTCAACTGCAATACCTCTTTTCAAGTACAGTCTACTAATTCCAGATTTAGAAAATGAAACTGTGTTCATAGAAACCATCAGAGCAAGGCAGATGAAATAATGTATTAGAAATATCTTACACCTGCACTTGAATTATCAGTTTTGGATCTACATACTTGAAATATATTATTAAAAGGCTTTCTGGTACTATTTTACACCATCCTTTGAAAGGACAGAGGGGGATTGTTAACTCTCCTCTGTTCTCTCTGCAGATTTAATAAAGAGATGAGGGATTTCATCTTCAGCAGAAAGGAGCTGAGTGAGATATCAGATGAACTGACAGATTAACCCAATGATGCAACTAATTTCCAAGGATGTTTGGCTATTGCAAACTTAACATAAGAGAGTACTTCAAAAAGTTCATGGAAACACATATTATGAAAAAACAATGTTTGGGTTTCAAAACATTGTTGTATCACAACAAACTTATCCTCTCAACACGAACGTTTGAAGCACTCTTGTACACATGGTCTGTTTGGTTACTTCTACTTTTATAACTCAAGATCAGGTCGGGTGCACACCAGGACCTAAGAAGTCTCTTTTCTTTCACACTTCTAACTTAAAACATTTATTTGGGAGTTTGTATAAACCTCAGCTTAACTTCGAGGTACACAGGGACTTTGTTTTTGGTATCTGTAGTTCTCTAATTCATACAACACTCTATTTTTTTCTCATCAGTAACATGTGCTTTGGTACTTTACTACATGGGCATATAAATGGGGTGAAGCAGGCTGTCCCATTACCTCATTAGTTAATTGCTATGCATTATTTGTCTTGCCAAGTGTATTGAAAGCTCCTTTAAATCAATTAAATAAATAGAACTTCTACTTGATATGCTGGGGACCAAAGGGTTTGTCCATGTAAAGAAAACATCCTCCCTGATCACAAAGAGCTTAGCTTCCAGGGTGAGGAATGGCAGCACAGAGCAGAGTGTGCCTGTGGCTGTGGGAGAGACACAAAGAAAGTACCGGATGCAGAAAACAGTGAGCGTAGCTTCATGAAAGGAACATTTGAGCACAAGGACTGGACCAGTTCTACCTCCGCAGATTTGTAGCCCCACTGTGCAGCACAATGCCTAGCACATAGTAGGTATTCATGAGATGCATTTGATTACAGGAGTCAGTAAAGAGATGGACATATTTTAGCAGGCAAAGGCATGACAGAAATGAGATTTAAAAGGACGGATGAACATCAACATTAAGTAACAGCAGGCTCTTCAGTTGGATCTTACCTGAAGGGAAATTGAAGGAAATAAACTTGGAAAAGTAGGTTGGAAAGAGACACTTCAAGCCTTGGCTGACATAATATGTATATTAATCTTTATTCTGTGGATAATGAAGGAAGAGTTGGACTTTGAGTTGAGGGATAGTATGATTGAGATTTTTGACATCAGTATTGTGCTATGGTTCTTTCATAACTCTATATTGTATTGTGGATGCTCTTTCATTTTTGAGTAATAGCTTTGTTCTACTGTAAAGTAGGTAGTATTTTAATTTTTATGTATTTACTTATTTATGTATTTGAAAGGCAGAGAGAGAGAGAGAGAGAAAGAGATCTTCCATCCACTTATTCTTTCCCCAAATGCCTGTAATAGCCAGTGCTGGGCCAGGCCCAATAAGGAGCCTGGAATTCAGTCCAGGTCTCCCTCATGGGTGGCAGGGAACCAAGTCCTTGAGCTGTCATCTTCTGCTTCCCAGGGTGTCCATCAACAGGAAGTTGGAATCAAAAGCCAAGCTGCGACTCAAGTCCAGAAGCTCAGATATGGGATGTGAATGCAAGCAGCTTCTTAATCAGTGCACTGAATGTCCACCCTGTAGGCAATGTCTTAAATAGACAATGCAGAAGTCTTCTTATTAAAAGCCATAGAAGGGCATGGAGACCCCACAAGGTTTAGCAAGAGAGCTGGGGTAGAAGTCCAGGCCTCCTCATCCCAGCCCAGGCCAACACTCTCTTGGCAGCCCAGGGCTCCCTCACACCCCTTCTCTGTTCATGTGCTTCACCTCCCCATCTAAGCTTCCAAGTCAACTCCAGTCTCCTTGATTTCACTCCTAAGGATGATGTTTTTCAAATTCTCCAAGTTAGAGACCCCTCAAGATAGGCCTGTTCTCTGGCTCAAAACCAAATCTTTTCATGGAAGCTACAGGCCATTTTATGGGCAACTAAAACTTGAGTTGGATTTTATCAAATTCTAATGATATATCTGAAGACATGGATGGTTGGGGCCAGTGTTGTGGTGTAGTGGATAAAACTGCTACCCTCAATGCTGGCATCCCATATGGGTGCCATTTTGTGTCTGGGCTGCTCCACTTCCAATCCAGTTCCCTGCTAATGGCCTGGGAAAAGCTGCAGAAGATAGTCCAGCTTCAGGCCCCTGCCGCCCACGTAGGAGACCCAGATGAGGCTCCTGGCTCCTGGCTTGACCCTGGCCCAGCCCTGGCTGTTGCAGCCATCTGGGGAGTGAACCAGTGGATGGAGTGCGCTCTCTCTCTCTTTTCTCCCTCCCTCTAGAACTTTGGCTTTGAAATAAATAAATCTTTTAAAAAAGGAAAGACATAGATGATTAAGGACAATGAAGACCAAATAGTGTTTCCTGAGTGCTTAGATTGTGTATAGGAGCTGGGGTAAGTTTTGAAGAACTGCCTTGGTGTGAATCGTGGTTCTGCTAAGTACTAGTTGTTGTCTCTAGACACAAAATTACAAAATTTCCCTCCACCAGTCACTTTCCCCCTATAAAGTGAGAATAATACAACCTACTTCACAGGAGGTCTCTTCTGTGGCTAGATGCAATGTATCATCTGGTCTCTACTTGTCAGTTAAAAATAGTCAAGACAGGTCTCCGCTCTCAAAGAATTTGCCATCTCGTTAGGGAGACAAGGCTGGAGCATGCAAAAAGTTAATTAGTAACAAAAGATTAAAATAACAATTCCAGACAACAATAGAAAAGATGTCACAAGGCTGGATAAGATTAATTGCCAAATGAATTCTTTGCACAATAAGAATCCAAAGAAAGGAGAAATCATTTAAGATTGGGATGTCTACCAAATCCACCAGCCCCCTCATTCAACAACCTTCTGCACAGAAACCCTTCCTGCCCCCAGAGTGAACAGTCCTAGACCCACACAGCCCATGTGTGACCAGCTTCATCCTGAGGGTATCTGGCATTTGGATGGCTTCCAGATAGCTGGGTGTATTTTCTTATCTCCCCTAATAACAAGGCCATGTTCATGCTAATATCTCCCAGAACACCCAGGGTGTAAGATATTTGTTGCATTCATTATATAGTGCCAGGTCTCTTTTGATTGCAAGTGGCAAAAATGCAACTCAATCTAGCTTTTGAAAATGAGAATTTGTCAGCTCAGAAAGTGACAAAATCCGAGGATGCAATCCCTGGCTCCAGGCACCACTGGATCCATGGGTTGGCTGGTCACACTGGCTGCAGGCTCCACACCCTCTGTCTCTCTGGCCTCCTGGTCTGGAGGTGGGGGTGGTCTCACCTCCCACCACCTCTCTCCATTATGATGAACTGCTACTCTGTGTGTGTGTGTGTGTGTGTGGTATGATTGAGAGATGTAGATGATGTTTGTGGTATATGTGATATATATGTGTGTATGTGATGTATGGTGTGGTGTGTGTACTGTGCATATGGGGGTGTATGGAGTGTATGTGTGGTATGTGGTGTATGTATGGTGTGTGATGTGTGGTGTGTGTACTGTGCGTATGGGGGTGTGTGGAGTGTATGTGTGGTATGTGGTGTATGGTGTGTGATGTGTGGTGTGTGTACTGTGCGTATGGGGGTGTATGGAGTGTATGTGTGGTATGTGGTGTATGGTGTGTGATGTGTGGTGTGTGTACTGTGCACATGGGGGTGTATGGAGTGTACGTGTGGTATGCGGTGTATGTATGGGGTGTGATGTGTGGTGTGTGTACTGTGCGTATGGGTGTGTATGGAGTGTATGTGTGGTATGTGGTGTATGGTGTGTGATGTGTGGTGTGTGTACTGTGCGTATGGGGGTGTATGGAGTGTATGTGTGGTATGTGGTGTATGGGGTGTGATGTGTGGTGTGTGTACTGTGCGTATGGGGGTGTATGGAGTGTACGTGTGGTATGTGGTGTATGTATGGGGTGTGATGTGTGGTGTGTGTACTGTGCACATGGGGGTGTATGGAGTGTATGTGTGGTATGTGGTGTATGGTGTGTGATGTGTGGTGTGTGTACTGTGCACATGGGGGTGTATGGAGTGTATGTGTGGTATGTGGTGTATGGTGTGTGATGTGTGGTGTGTGTACTGTGCACATGGGGGTGTATGGAGTGTATGTGTGGTATGCGGTGTATGTATGGTGTGTGATGTGTGGTGTGTGTACTGTGCGTATGGGGGTGTATGGAGTGTATGTGTGGTATGTGGTGTATGGGGTGTGATGTGTGGTGTGTGTACTGTGCGTATGGGGGTGTATGGAGTGTACGTGTGGTATGTGGTGTATGGTGTGTGATGTGTGGTGTGTGTACTGTGCACATGGGGGTGTATGGAGTGTATGTGTGGTATGTGGTGTATGGTGTGTGATGTGTGGTGTGTGTACTGTGCACATGGGGGTGTATGGAGTGTACGTGTGGTATGCGGTGTATGTATGGGGTGTGATGTGTGGTGTGTGTACTGTGCACATGGGGGTGTATGGAGTGTATGTGCGGTATGTGGTGTATGGTGTGTGATGTGTGGTGTGTGTACTGTGCGTATGGGGGTGTATGGAGTGTACATGTGGTATGTGGTGTATGGTGTGTGATGTGTGGTGTGTGTACTGTGCGTATGGGGGTGTATGGAGTGTACGTGTGGTATGTGGTGTATGTATGGGGTGTGATGTGTGGTGTGTGTACTGTGCACATGGGGGTGTATGGAGTGTACGTGTGGTATGTGGTGTATGGTGTGTGATGTGTGGTGTGTGTACTGTGCACATGGGGGTGTATGGAGTGTATGTGTGGTATGTGGTGTATGGTGTGTGATGTGTGGTGTGTGTACTGTGCACATGGGGGTGTATGGAGTGTACGTGTGGTATGCGGTGTATGTATGGGGTGTGATGTGTGGTGTGTGTACTGTGCGTATGGGTGTGTATGGAGTGTATGTGTGGTATGTGGTGTATGGTGTGTGATGTGTGGTGTGTGTACTGTGCGTATGGGGGTGTATGGAGTGTATGTGTGGTATGTGGTGTATGGGGTGTGATGTGTGGTGTGTGTACTGTGCGTATGGGGGTGTATGGAGTGTACGTGTGGTATGTGGTGTATGTATGGGGTGTGATGTGTGGTGTGTGTACTGTGCACATGGGGGTGTATGGAGTGTATGTGTGGTATGTGGTGTATGGTGTGTGATGTGTGGTGTGTGTACTGTGCACATGGGGGTGTATGGAGTGTATGTGTGGTATGTGGTGTATGGTGTGTGATGTGTGGTGTGTGTACTGTGCACATGGGGGTGTATGGAGTGTATGTGTGGTATGCGGTGTATGTATGGTGTGTGATGTGTGGTGTGTGTACTGTGCGTATGGGGGTGTATGGAGTGTATGTGTGGTATGTGGTGTATGGGGTGTGATGTGTGGTGTGTGTACTGTGCGTATGGGGGTGTATGGAGTGTACGTGTGGTATGTGGTGTATGGTGTGTGATGTGTGGTGTGTGTACTGTGCACATGGGGGTGTATGGAGTGTATGTGTGGTATGTGGTGTATGGTGTGTGATGTGTGGTGTGTGTACTGTGCGTATGGGGGTGTATGGAGTGTATGTGTGGTATGCGGTGTATGTATGGGGTGTGATGTGTGGTGTGTGTACTGTGCACATGGGGGTGTGTGGAGTGTATGTGTGGTATGCGGTGTATGGTGTGTGATGTGTGGTGTGTGTACTGTGCGTATGGGGGTGTATGGAGTGTATGTGTGGTATGTGGTGTATGGTGTGTGATGTGTGGTGTGTGTACTGTGCGTATGGGGGTGTATGGAGTGTATGTGTGGTATGCGGTGTATGTATGGGGTGTGATGTGTGGTGTGTGTACTCTGCACATGGGGGTGTGTGGAGTGTATGTGTGGTATGTGGTGTATGTATGCTGTGTGATGTGTGTCATACAGTGTGTGTGTGGTGTGGGGAATGTGTGGGGAGTGTGTATGTGTTGCATGAGTGTGTCTTGTAGCTTGTGTCCTGTGTACAGGAGGCTTGTACAGTACAGGGGGTGATTTGTTATCCGTGTACGTGGTATGTGGTCGATTGTGTACACAGGTGTGTCCCTATGTGTGGTGCGTGTAGCCGGCGCTCTAGGTGTTCCATGACGGAGGAGGCCTGCACTGAGCGCGCCCTGCCGGGAGGAGGCGCCCGCCCCCAGCCGGGTGCTTTCAGAACCCGGCGCAGGTGCCTGTGGCCGGGGCGCTCCTGTGGCTGCGCGGAGAGGCGTGCGCTGGGCTCCCGTGCGCCATGGGCGCCCATGGCCTCCACGCCGCGGCGCTCCTGCCCGCGGCGCTGTGGGGAGCTCGCTGTGCGCCCCGCCAGCCTGGCCCCTCTCCTCCTGCGCGTTCGGCCCCTACGTGCTCACCGTCCCCGGCAGCTGCCTGCGGGGCCTTGCAGCCCTCTGGAGTCTCTCTTAGAAGCAGCCCCTGGGAAGCTGCGTTGGGGAGCGACGCACAGGAGCGGAGGCCGGGGGCCCAGGCTGGTGGTCCCTTGCCTGTCCAGAGCGCCACAGCTCCTGCGGCCCGCCGTGAACCCGGGGCCCAGTGCGACACGTCCCTTGAATTCAGAGCGCCCCCTGCAGCAGGCCCGGCGCGCTCTGCGCCCGTGTGCGCGCTCCAGCTGGGGTGGAGGCCGCCCAGGTTTTGCTGCGGAAGACAAGGTTCAGGCCAGAGAGCACAGAGGGCGCGCGCGGCTGCGGAGACAGACGCATAGGTGGGCCTGGCGTGTGGGCCTAGCGGTCCCCGGCTGATGGGGCCGGGTAACGCTGCCCTGAGATTCTCACTTTGGCCTCAGTTAACCTTCCTAGGAAGCAGCGTCTGGACTGAGAAATGCCCCAAGGCCTGCCCGTGGGGCTAAGGCGGGGACCAGCAAGGTCCCCAGGCAGCACCTGCAGCCTTTTGTACGTGAGTGGTCTTTCCACAGTCTCTCCGGGAGTGTCCTCTGTCGCCTGCATAACACAGGTAAAGCTGGCCCAACCCAGCATGCATGGAGCAAAAGCAGCAAGGAGGCCGCCAGGCATGCGTGCGTGTGTGCACTGCACTTGCTCCCCACCCACCTGGGAACGCGTCCAGCCTGCTCCACCCTGCACCCCGTAGCACCCACTGAGTAAGCAAAGTGCAGCCCCCTAGGAGATGCCCATGCCCCGAGGACAAAGGCATCGCGCAGGAAAAGGGGGATCCATGCTTTCAAGAGTGCTGGGGAGTTCTGGAGGTGGCCAGGTAGCCGTGGTCCATCACAGGGAAGCCTCACGTCCTCCAGCTACAAGGAGTGGGTGCTGCGGTCCCAGCCCCCTGCGCATGCTGCCTTCCCACCAGCAGGGGCTGCCACTGCCTGAGCGCAGCCTGGGATGCGGACCGAGGGTCCTACCAGGAAGAGCTGCCCTGAGCCGCAGGACTCCGAGTGCTCCTGATCTCTCTTTGACTACGATGTTGCCGATCACCTCACCTCCACCCAAATCAGTGAGGCCCATGTATGACCCTCTCCCACACCGCAGTCTGCACCCACACCGTCTCCCATGTCCCCGCTGCACTCCGAACTCCGGAGGAGCACTCTGGCTCCATGCTTAAATTACCCTGCATGCAATGGACGGCCTCGACGTGAGCCAGCGGTGAGTGCGTGAAGAAGGGAACAGACCACCAGCAAAGGGTCCAAGGCCAGGAGCAGCAACCACCATCCAGGTCCTTCCTAACAGCAGGTGCTTTTAGGGTAACTTCTCCATCTGTTGTTTGGTGGCTCCTTGATGGTGCGAGTAGAAAGAAATGGGCCCGGTGGGCCCGGCTGCTTTGCTGCTTTGAGGGCGAGGAGGAGCTTGCTCAGTGAAATAGGTGAGTGTGCAATCCCTAGCTCGGGGAGCCTTTAACCTTTAAGCAGGTCAGGGGCAGTCTTCTATCTGGAATGTTCCACAGATGACATAAAAAGCTAGGGAAAACATTCCACAATGGCTTTTGATGGCTCCCCTGAGTGTACAGAATTGTTGGCATCGACTTTGCCTTCCCTCCGGGGCCTTCTTAGCCAGCTGTGGTACACACAGCAGCTTCAGGGGCTTATGGGGGAGACTTGGACCCCATCCCAGACCTACTGCAGTGGAGCCCACGTGTTAACAACCCTGAGTGGGTGATCAGTGGATACACTGGAGCCTGAGGGACATTGCCCGGTGGTCCTGGTCTTGTTGGTTCCAGGTCAGGCTTTTGGGTCTGGCTGTCTGGATAGCTCGGTTAGTGGCTGTGGCCCTGGTGTGGCTGTGCCAGGGGTGTGGGGGCCCTGTGCATAATCGGTGTGTTTTCTTCTGGTGTCATTGCTCTGCTCCCATCTCACTGGCTCCTCTGTAAGATGCTCTTCTTCATGCTGACTTCATTCTGTAAAACTATTTTTGCTAATGTGGTAGACGTTCAAAAGGCATTCATTCCCAGGGAGCGGCGTCATTAAGAGGAGACAAGGGTGCCTTTCTTCTTTGCTTCGTAGTTGGGTATCTGGCTTGTGTCCAGCACAGACGTGGGCAAAAGGCAGAGCCTGCAGCAGGCTGGGCAGGGTGGCAACACGGGAGGTGGGGTGGACTTTGGAGATCCTTTACAGAGGCTCCTTCTGTTCACCTTGCAACAGGCAAGTGCGGGGAGAGGGTGGTGGCTCCTGAATTGATGGGGTTCCCTGGTGAGCTGATGCAACAGATGACCTCTGAAGCCAAGCACATCTGTCAGTGCCTCCTGAGGTTCTTATCGTATGTGGCCACCCTGGCTGGGCACTTCACAGGATCTCATGGTTGCTTTGTTTTCACCCCAGGAGCAAGGTTAGAGCATTCAGGCAGATTTTTTTTTTTTTTGCCTTGTCTTTATTCATCAAAAGAATTTCAATTAATCTTAAAGGAAGGCAGATTGGAGATTACAAATTGAATCCATATATATGAAAAACAAATTAATGGTTGAAATAATCAATGTTAAATACCACCCACTCTAGCTGCCCATCACTATGTGAGCCCCCCCCCCCCCACAACATTTCTATATCATTCATATCTGGTCTTGAACCCTCCCAGAAAAGGGTGCATTATTGTGTAATGATAAAACCCTACTGTGAGCTCTAATGGGTCATTCAGTTGTTCTTTCCTTATATTGAGCTGAAATATGTCTCCCTTGACTTATACTAGCACAAAACATGTATCAAAGGTATATGCAATCACACGCCACATATGTGTGCCAACAACAAATGCCTTCACCCTGAGCGAGGCAGGAGCCAGGAGAGCAATCTAGACAGGCCTGTGTATGTGATGCGTGTGTGTGTGCACGCACGCTTGTGTGCACATGAAATCAGGTGAGACAAGATGGGAACCGAGGGTGTGCTGAAGCAGTACTGGAGAGAAGGTTATCCGACAGAAAAAAAGAGGGAGAACAGCTTGCATATTTGGGAAGGGTGATGGGATGTGGGGGGCGTGGGGGAAGTGGTAGTCATCCTGCAGAGAGAGAGGTTTTGGGTTTTATGTCTTAAATTTGGAGCAACAGCCCGAGCTTTGAAAATCCATGGGCAAGGTGCGCCCTCTTGTGTCTCTCCACAGCCAATGCAGCTTTGTAAAAGCTGTGCTAAGCTGCGGCGCCTACCAAGCCGAGGTAGATGGCTAGGCGACAGGTGGATTTAAGGGTCTTGCTTCCTCTTCACTGCATGTAATGAGAAAAAGGGTCCAAGCAAGAGGAGTGAGAGAGCAGAGGTCGGACTTAGGTCTCCAAACTTCCAAATTGTGTTGCCTTTAATTTAATTTAACTCATTTTACTCCAGCACAGACCAATGACTGAGTCATAATCATTGTCCATCACCAGCTTATTACCCAAGGATCTGCTATTTCTGCATTCCTCCTGTCACTTCCTTTTATCCTCACTGCCCACACCGATCCCTGGACACAGACCATGTCCGTGCCGTACTGCCATGGTTGTATGTCCTGTGTGAAACGTGTGTGGATGTTCCGCTGTTTTCCCTTGGGTGGGTGATGCTGTGTGTGCTCTCTCTCTGATCCCATGTTTTCCACTCAGCACTGCGTTGTGAAGGTCATCTGTGTTGCCCTATGTGAGGTCTTGGCTTCTGGCTGCTGCATTGTGTATGCTCTGTCCGTGCTCACTTGTTGCCTATGGGGCCTGACCGGTGTGCACCCTGGACATCCTCACAGATGCCCCGTGGTGGGATAATCTGAAGGTACTTCCAAACATTCATGGAAAAGTTGAGTTACAAAATAAGTTTGTTTTATTGAAAAAAAAATTGAAATCCTTGCATAGTTTCTTCACAAATATATGGTTTTTAGTGAACTTTTTGGGGATACAACTGGGGTCTGAGATGATATACCCAGAAGTTAAATTGCAAGTGACGGGAATATAATTTATTTAATGTGAGTGCTACTAGATCTGTCTCCAGAGTCACTGTTTCCCAAGGTTTCTCCCATTTCTTAGCTCCCATCCAACACTTGGCATTGTCCAGCTTTCCAGTTTTTGCCTGTCAGTTGTGTGTAAAGTAGGTTTATTCCACATTCTCATTCCATACATCTGCATTTATCTGATTGCCAATGAGCTAGGGTGCCTTCTTGCAGCCAGTCGGCATTTTTGAGCTTTATCTTCAGATGGGCTCTTCGTACTCTGTGTCGATATTCCACTGTGAATCTCCTTCTTATGGATTTGAAGATTTTCTTTGTAGAAACAAAGTACTAATTCCCTGGTGTTGCTCTAACTTGCAAATGTCTTTCCCCAGTAATGTGACTGTTGAACCATTTCTGGTGTTTTCTTCATTCAAGGGAAAGTCTTCACTCTGTCCTACTCCATCATCACTTTTCCTTGTGCTTTATGTTTTTGAAGTTATTTTTAGAGATTCAAGAAATTCTTCCCCAGTCCTAGTTCACAAAGACATGCTCCGACATTTCCCTCTATTGATTTTATAATTTCACTTTTCACATTTCAGTCTTTAACTCATACAGAAGCCAGCTTGTTAGGTAGGGATCTTGGTTTCTTTTACTCTTGGTTTCAGATTGCTTTCCACTTCTGCACACTGAGACCTGCACCATGAAACTTGACGCTGATGGCGTGGGATTGATGCCCCAAGTCTGTGAAACAATCCCCAGACCTTTCCTCAGGCTGATAGCGTGAGCTCTTACACACATCCCAAGGCACTCCCAGTGTGCCTGACATCCAAGCAGAGCTGCATTTGGAGCCTGCAAGTTGATCTCGTTGGATTTCCTAACATCACCCCATGGCAACAAGACCGAGACAGGCCTGGGTGTGCAGGTAGAGAAGCTGATAACTTGTTCTGTTGCATGTTACCCTCTAGGACAAGGCAGCAGCCACCTGTTTTGAGGTCGGGTGGACAGGGTGCATCAACATGAGCCCCCCATGCTCACCCTGCCCCACTGCCGATCTCCACTAGCTGGTCACAAAGTGTTTTCCTATGCTACCTTTGAACTGATACCATTAGAAGTCAATCAGAGTGCATGTAAGAATTGACATCTATTTCATTTGGGCCTTTGTCCACTTGACATAAGAGATCAGGGTGGCATGAATGTGGCAGAATGGGAAAGACCACCATGTTGGAGGGAGGGAGGGGGGAGACCCAATTTTCACATGGCTTCCTCAGCAACCTGCTGAGCACCTCCCACAGTCATTTCTTCCCCCTGAGCCTCTGCACCCCTGCATCACCTCCCAGTGATGATGACTGCATTCACCCATAGTCTGTGGGGGCTCCTCTTGGAGCCTTGGCACGGGGCTCTAAAGGGTCTTCCTATGTTTAGGGAAGGAAGCTGGCCAAGGCCAGAATCAAGAAGAGACAGTTACTTGTGTTTGCATGATGCTGAAAACTACGTCTGTCTCCTAGGTCTCTAATTTGATTCAATATCCCCTCCTTAGGCCCCTAAACCACCCCCACCCACCCACACACACACACATACATGGGAATGAGACTCCAAGGGTGAGGCAGTGACTGGTCTTAATGCACCAATTAAGCACAGAGAAGTGGAGAAAGGCAGCAATTCAACCAAGACGTTATGTGCCCCTTAGAAGCCTGAGGGACTCAGATAGAAACAATTTTGGATTAGGAGGAGGGAGACTATTTGGAAAAGTAAATATGGAATTAGACAGAAATAGCCAGATACATATGCGTTCACTTAAAAGGATGTCTACAAAATATTATTAAGTAAATAAAGCATTAAATAACATATATTCTATCATCTTAAGAAAATCAATAAAAGTAAGAAAAAGGGGCCCTGAACATAGAGGAGACAGGATATCAACTTGCAGCCAGACTGAATTTATTCAGAGAAAATAAATCCACATCAGTGGGTGACCAACTGCCAGCATACACACAGAACAAATGCGTGGCAGAGGGCCCAGACCCAAGGGTCTAGGCTTTTTTATATCTTAGGTGGGGAAGGGGTAAGGGGAGGGTAGGGTAGGCAGAGGTGAGCTTCTCCATACAGGTTTTCCAAGTTTGGCCCACTGGTTCTGAACCTGGTAAAGTGCAGAGATGCAGTGGAGAACAATAGGTGTGAGAATGAACTGGTCTCTTGAAAGAAGACACAGTAATAAGAACTTAAATTGGTTGAGGCCTGTGTCCTTTTTCCATCAAAAAATATGTACAAATGTTACATCAGTTTATGTAAGCAAAGAATAAATCATGAAAGAATATACATTTTGAGTAAAGTGCTGTGGTGCTGTCAGTCAGAATGCCTATCCAATATTAGAGTGCTTATTCAACTCTTGGCTACTCTACTTCCAAGGCATCTTCCTGCTAATGTGCCTGGGAGGCAGCAGATGATGGCTCAAGTACCTGTCATGCACATGGGAGAAATGGGTTGAGCGCTGTGTTCTTGGCTGGACTCAGGTGCATTTTGGCCCAGTTCGGGCTGTTATGACCATTTGGGATGTGAACCAGTGAATGAAGAGTCAGTCTCTCTCTCTCTCTCTCTCTCTCTCTCTCTCTCTCTCTCTCTCTCTTATACACACACACACTCACACACAGCCTTTCAAATGTATAAAAGTAAATATTTAAAAAATAAAGTCACTTTTTAAAAGATTTTTATTTATTTATTTGAGAGGTAGAGTTACAGACAGTGAGAGGGAGAGACAGAGAGAAAGGTCTTGCATCCGCTGGTTCACTCCCCAAATGGCCGCAAAAGCTGGAGCTGCACCCATCTGAAGCCAGGAGCCAGGTGTTTCTTCCTGGTCTCCTATGCGGGTGCAGGGCCCAAGCACTTGGACCATCTTCTACTGCGTTCCCAGGCCACAGCAGAGAGCTGGATTGGAAGAGGAGCAGCTGGGACTAGAACCAGCGCCCATATGGGGTGCCAGCACTGCAGGCAGAGGATTAACCTACCGTGCCACAGCGCCGACCCCTCATTATTTTTTTTTAAAGAATACACAGGTTTCTTATACAGTTCCCCCAAAATAGTAATGACATACGCAGGAGAGGTAGAGACTGGCTTTTATATTATTTTTCATTCTCCAAATTATTTAAAAGAATATGCATTAGGTTTGTAATTCAAATGATAGAAGAGAGAGAAAGAAACTACCAGTTGCTTGGGATTTTGGTGACCAATGCTAATGCTGTAGGTGCCTCCTGGCTCCCGTGTGGATCTGAGAATCATCAGGGTCCCAGGAGTTGCACAGCCAAGCTTCCCTAGGCCTTGAGCTCTTATTTGCTATATGCAGCTGCCCAGGGTGAAGAGTGCTTCAGAGCAGGGAAGAAAGGACCGCACCCTCCCCCTCCTCTGGAAGAGCTCAGAGCCTCCAGAGCAACGGACTGTGCCTCTTCTTGGCTAAGCCATTTGTCTGGACCTCAGGGGTCAGAGGTCTTGTTGCTAGCCCCACGATGGTGTGTGCACCCAGGGATGTCCAGCTCAGAGTGGAAGTCATGGTAGCAACACAGCAGCAAGCAAAGCCTCCTGTGGACCATGTAAGCCACAGCACATGGGGCAGTGCTATCCCTCTCCCTCCTCATGCCTTCTAATAGAGAGGTGTGGAAAGAATGCAGGGATTCTCCTGTTGTCCTGCCTTGTACACGTGAAAGACTGTGTTGAGGAGAAGACTCTGAGACCCTCTGTGCGCACCTTTGGTGAAAGGCCAGTGAGCACGTAGCAGGAGGCCAGACCAATCCTGACAGTGTCATCGAAATATTGATCCTACAGTCACCTCCTGTGATGTCTGTCAGGGTCAATATTTTACACCTGTACAGCTACTTTGAGAAGGAGAGAGAGACAAAGGGAAGTGTGGGCAGCTACTATTGGATCTGGGACTGTGCACAGCTGCAGCAGCTACAGGAAGGGCCAGGGAAGCTGAGAGATGTGCATGTGACCCACTCATGCTTTCTTCTTCCTGTCCTGGCGTCATTGCTCTAGGCACTGTTTCTGGATGAGCTGAGGGTATCCACGAGAAAGCAGATGGGGGTGGGGGTAGAGGGGTGTGCATGGTTCCCTGCACGGTCACTCAGCTCTGTGCTTTGCCACTGACAATCACTGTAATGGGCCTGGAGATGTGGCTTCTAGGTGTTCTGTCTCCGCACCTGGACCAGCATGCAAAGGGCTAACAGGTTTGTGCTGCAAAGGGATTTGGATAATGATGTGTGATCGTGAAAAGGGACGGGTTTATGGTTAGTCATAGTTTGGCAAGCATAATATTAGCAACATGCAGAATTCCCTGTCACTCATAGTCTGTGAAACACAACTCTCTTAGGGACCCAGGGGATCTAGACCTTACCAGCAGTAGGGTGGTCTCTGCTGGGTCCCTGACTTTGCCTCCTTCTTCCTGGGACTTGGACAAAAGACCCTCTGACAATTGACCTTAGAAGTCTGAAAATGACCCCCCACAGGTGGAAGGCAGATGCTTTCTCCTTCCCTAGAGTGAGCTGGAACACACAGCAGTAGCCTCACCCATAGTACACTAACTCTTGACCAGAGTTGCTAAACCTCTGAGGCTCCTGGCAGCCAAAGAAAAGAGAGGGGCTGCCACTGTTCCCTTGCCAGCAGAATAAAACACCTGAAGGGAAGATGACTTTAGATTCTTCTAGCCCAGCTCCTACAAAGGGTCTTTTATAAGTTTACCAAAAAATGTGTTTTATGCAAAAAAACTATACCTGGGTTTCAAAAATCTTTACCCCCAAATAAACTTCTCCTTTTGTTAAAGATTTACTTATTTATTTGAACATCAGAGTTACAAAAAGAGGAGAGGCAGAGAGAGAGAGAGAGAGGTCTTCCATCTGAGGGTTCACTCCCCAGATGGCTGCAATGGCCAGAGCTGTGCTGATCCAAAGCCAGGAACTTCTTCCAGGTCTCCCATGTGGGTGCAGGGTCCCAAGGACTTGGGGCTTTTTCTACTGCTTTCTCAGGCCATAGCAGAGAGCTGGCTAGGAAGTGGAGCAGCCAGGTCTCAAACCGGCACCCACATGGGATGCCAGCGCTTTAGGCCAGGGTGTTAACCCACTGTGCCACAGCACCAGCCCCTAAACTTCTCTTTTAATTTCATTTTCCTACAAAGTCCATGACACGCCCTCCTATATGATAATGCACTACTGCCACATAGAACATCTGAGGCCAGATGTCAGGGAAGCAAAGTGGCTCTTTTACTTGGCGGTCACAGAAAAAAGAAAGATTATGATTTGAAATGAGTTCCAGAAAGATATAGATGTTTCAAGTGGATTTGCATATTGAAAGAAAGAAATGTGGATTGACTTATTCAGCATAGCCCCAAGGGCTCTCTAAAGATTGAACAAGCTATCTTGGCAAATCATGAATGAGATTCCCATTACTGGGATCATTCATGTATAGAATAGATGGCCTGGGATGGAGACGGGATTAATATTTAAAAGTATATGTTCTGGAATATGTCAAACTGGCTTGTAACCCTGGCTGTACTATTGACCACCTGTGAGACCATGAGTCAATATTCAAAGCCTGCTTCCTCATTCACCAAACCAGATAGAATTCATTCTTCTTCTTTGGATGGACATTGTGAGCTATCAATGAAATATTGTACACAAAGCACATGGCAGTGTGTCTGGGGTCGATAAATACTAACTTTTCATTGCAAAGGATTGTAATTGCTTGGTGAGACATTGCTGAGGTTAGAATGTCAAAACCAGCAGATACTTCACATCCCTTTGCAAGACGATGGCTTCACATTCAGTAGCTGTTTATTAAGAGCCCATTATATTGCAGCCACTGATCTGTTTGGTGAGAACACAGTGTACGCAGAGACAAGCTGCATCCACACCCTTTAAGAGCCTGCAGCGGAGTCTGTGGCTGCTTTTGTTAATGGAGGACAAGGGCTGACTTCAGCACCAGGGACAGATCCCCTGCACATTGCTGAGGACTACCACTGGTGTGAAGTCTTAGCTTCCACTATTGGGGACTTGGAGGAAAGCAGCCTGGAGTTGTTCCCTCTGGTCCCTCTTGTCTATGGAGGTCCATCATATCCTGCGTCTGTGGTGTCCTCACTCAGAGCTGTTCTGTCGCCTTCCCTTGCAGCCCATCCTAGGGTAGCAAGTTTCTCACAGGAGTGAATTGAGGGTATACCTCACCTGGGCTGCTCCTTGCTTTTCCCCCTGAGAGCATGGCTGGGGCATGTGGGAAACTTCAGAGCACTCAGACAATGACCTGGGCCTGAGGTGGTTGACCAACTGCAACAGACAGGGGAAGTGGATGTGGAAGATGGAGCATCTCTCCATCCTCAGACAGGTAATTCTAATTCTGAGGCACATCTTGTATGGCTCCTTAGATGGCTTCTTCAGAGACTGACATGGGCCTCTTTCAATATGGCTGACTCCAAATCTCCAGTTAGTGGCCTTTTCTCCTTCCTGGTTTCACCCTTGGCAGTGTCCCACCTGGAGTCTAGCCACCTGGAACCACTTGCTGAACCTCTGCTTAGCCCTCAGTGCACCTTGCCTATTCCCTGGCCAGATACTCTGGTTGCACTCAACTCATCTCAGATAGGTTGCAGATCCCGTGTCTCTAATTGGTAATGATAGAGTAGCTCCAAACTACCTTTTATGCTTTATAGACTTATTGCCTAGTTGGTCACCAAGCAGTCCCTCGAGGAAACAAGGTAATTTTGGGAACGAGCTTTGGTTTGGTGACAGTCTGCAAGTGCGAATGAGTAGCCAGGTCATCTTGGTGTGGCTACCTAAACCTGTTTTCTGTTTTCTATTACAACCAACTTCCACTGTTCACAAAACGTATCCTAAGAGGAGGGTATGCTGTCATTAGGTTAGCGTTATTTTAAATGTTTAGCTTCTCATTTATTTTCTTAAATGAATAGTTCTGAAATAGCATTAGAGTGATTGTCACAGTAGGTTTTTTTTTTAAATAGAGCTATAATTCATATACCATGAATTTCACCACTTTGAAGCATACAATTCGGTGGCTTTTAGCATATTTGCTAGCTCATACAGCCATTACCAATTACCACTACTAATTCTAGAAGTTTGGGCAGCATTAAGAGAACCAGTATCCATTAACTGGCCCTCCTTACCCATCCTACCATAGCTGGTTTTTAACTTGGTGTTGCCCACCCTAGGCTGAGTATTATGAATAACTGTTCAGTGTTCTTTCAGGAACATGGAGAGATGCGTGGCCCAGGGCTGTCCTGGATACATGGTGCTGACTTTTCTCACTCACTCTGACATTCAACAAGCATCTCAGAGCTCCAGTAGCGCAATCAGTTAGCGTGTGGTACTTATATGACAGTGCAGGCAGAGCAACAAGTATCTCATCCTGTCTGTCTGACCTCAAGTTTATGAAATAAGAGCACTGGGCCATATCAGGATGACTGACTTTTGGGTTTGCAGGATCTTAGAAATTAAAAAAAAAAAAATAAGCCTATGAGTGCCCAGTCCGCAAACTTTTGATTGGAAAAAAAAATGTTTGTAGTTGCATTCTTTTTTTAAAGATTTTATTTATTTATTTGAGAGTTAGAGTTACAGAGAGTGAGAGGGAGAAACAGAGAGAAAGGTCTTCTGTCCATTGGTTCACTCCCTAAATGGCCACAATGGCTACAGCTACACTAATCCGAAGGCAAGAGCCAGGTGCTTCTTCCCGGTCTCCCATATGGGTGCAGGGGCCCAAGCACTTGGATCATCTTCTACTGCTTTCCCAGGCCATAGCAGAGAGCTGGATTGGAAGTGGAGCAGCCAGGACTAGAACCAGCACCCATATGGGATACAGGTGCCGCAGGCAGAGGATTAACCTACTGTGCCACGGTGCTGTGCCGGCCCCTGTAGTTGCATTCTTGAAGAGTCCATATGCTTAAAGGGTTAATAATGAAGTGTTGAGGTTACTTTCTTCTCTGAGAGGATTCGTTCTGAGAGGAGGAGCCTGGTAGGGGCAAGAGGTGCGGAGTCACCACACAGATCCCGGGAGTTGGGTGAAAGCGGGCCTGAGGCGAGCAGCCTGCACACTTGTTTATTTCAGTTGCTAAGCTGCTTATATAGCCAAGGCAGCCAATCCGGTCAAGGGGTGGTCTATGCCCTAACCAATCACAACCTGTTGCCAGGCAGTTTCCAAAGCCATCCAATCACAGCCTGTTGTCAGTCAGGCTCTGTTGTCATGTGGTTTCAGAAGCCATCCAATCACAGCCTGTTGCCAGGCAGTTTCCATTGTCAGCGGCCATCTTGGCATGACCTTCTCACCTTCTCATTCCACCACAATGAAGCACTTGCTCCAGCCCTGACATCTCATTATTGTGGGTGTTTCACATTGGCATGCACACTTAGTGTCTTGGGGTGGTTTACCCACATCACACACAAGTGGCTCCAGCACCAGAGCAGGTGTCTTCACTCCCAAACCTTCCTGGGAAGGTGGACACCCACACCCACCTTGAGGAATGGAGGGGCCCTGGTTGCTACAGAAGGATGTGTTATGTCTCTGACCATTAAGGGCTGCTTCTAAGCATGCGGAAACAGAACGGAGCTCAATTAGGGCCTCTCCTGCCTGCCCCATGGTCTCAACAGTCTAGGGAACAGACCCCAGTGAAGCCTCAGCCCTGGACCCCTTGGCATTATTCCTGGAGCAGTTTTCATTCTCAAAGTGCCAGCTGCCGCCCTGAGCATGCAGCCTGCTATAAAAGATTCACTTAGATAGACACAACATATTTGTAAAGGCAACTTTGGATAAACAACTTGGATTTGTGCCTTCCAAATAGCAACTAAACGTGACCCTTCAAGAATTCATTGTACCGTTGTTTCTAGCGTCTTAACACCTGGGAGTGGAGAGTTGACATCTGTAGCCATGGCAATTTGTTCATAGGCAGGAGAATTGTGGTCTGGACTTCTTGTCACCTGTGTCCAGGGGAAGGGGTAGCCATGGGGTTGGGGTTGGCTGGAATCCCCTTCTCCCTAGAAAAGCAGGGTAGAGGTTGTGAAATCTGCAGCCCAAAAGGACCAGCAGGAGAGAATTTAGCACCTCAGATGCAGGGTCCAAGGGGGTTCCAGGAGCTTTAGTCAGAACTGGGACAAGCGGTGAAGCACAGAAAATTGACATTGGAAGTTGCCTGTTTGAAAGACATGACAGACCTCGCTTGCTGCAGAGCTAATTATTATGCAAATGTATGCTAATAAACTCTGCCTGGAATGTTGTGGAGGAGCTGCCTTTTCCCGTTAACACAGCTGTAATGAGAGGTAAATTTGTAATGCAGATGCCCCTGGTGCTATATCCTAAATCATTTCCTGGTGGCAGGGACTCTCCCTCACTCCACCCGGCACAAATGTCAATTTAAATTAGTTTTTGCTTTGCATATTTATTGAAGCTGTATTTATTGTTAATATGTACTAAGGACACCCACTAAACAGCCCCCACTACTTGTGAGAAGTGGAGTTGAGCAGGGAGCTGGGCTCGGGGCTTGCTTGTCAGGAGGCCCTGAAGTTTTTTTTCTTCTCCCAGCCAGAGCCACAGGATGAGCTCGGAGGGCGCTGTGAGTACGCACGCATCTCTCTCCTCTAAGCTCGCTCTCAGATCCAGCTCTGCAGGAGGGAGCAGCTCTGTTGTGAGAGTTAGTGATCCTGCTTGCCTCTGCGTCTGTGTTTGTGGTACACCCAGAGGCGCAGAGAGAGGACCCTGCCCATGACAGGCAAAGCAAGCACATGTGACAGCAATGCCATCTGTCCCCTCTGGAAACTCCCGCAGGCACACACACTCTCTCCCACTCTCACCCCCAGTGCTCACAGCTGTGTCACCGCGGGCACACTGCTCTAAGGGTGATCAAGCACACAGCTTCTCTCGGTGCCGGCACTCGGTCTCAAACACCCAGTACCCCTCACCCAGCCCTGCATCCCGTGTAGGGCTGCAGCTCTGCTGGGACTAGGAGGAGAAGGACCCCAAACAAGCCAAGCACCCTGAGACCATGAGTGATCTTATTTTTCCCTCTTGCCTGTCACTTCCTACAAAATAGCATGTCTTGACCCAGCCATGCGGTATAGCTGGTGATGCCACTGCCTGTGCCCAAGGATGCCACATCAGAGCACAGGTTCTGGTCCCTGCTGCTCGGTTTCCAATCCCTATTCATGTGCCAGGGAAAGTAGCAGAAGATGGGTGGAGTGCTTGGGCCCCTGCTGCCCACGAGGGAGACCCCAGTGGAATTCCAAGTTCCTGGCTTCAGCCTTGCCCAGCCCTGGTAATTAGGGCCATTTGGGGAGTCAACCAATGGATAGGAGATATCTCTCTCCTCCCTCTCTCTCTTTCTCTCTCTCCCCACCTCTCTTTAACTCTTGTCTTTAAATTAACAAAATTAATCTTAGAAATAAAAAAAATTAGGCCGGCGATGCAGCTCAATAGGTTAATCCTCCGCCTGTGGCGCTGGCACACCGGGTTCTAGTCCCCGTCGGGGTGCCGGATTCTGTCCCGGTTGCCCCTCTTCCAGGCCAGCTCTCTGCTATGGCCCAGGAGTACAGTGGAGGATGGCCCAAGTCCTTGGGCCCTGCACCCACATGGGAGACCAGGAGAAGCACCTGGCTCCTGGCTTCGGATCAGCGCAATGCGCCAGCCGCAGCGGCCATTGGAGGGAGAACCAACGGCAAAGGAAGACCTGTCTCTCTGTCTCTCTCTTTCTCTCACTATCCACTCTGCCTGTCAAAAAAAAAATTAAAAATTAAAAAATTAAATATCTGCTCTGCATCAGGCCTAATGGTCAACATTTTACCTGCATGGTTTCACTTTCCCCTACTGATACTTTTTAGTTTAGATGTTATCCCCATTTTGGAGATAGGAAGACTGAGGCTTTGTGAAACTGGATGATTTCCCCAAGGTTAACCCACTTAGTACACATGAAGCTAAAATTCAAATACATGTTCTTTTAGGTTCACAAGGTTATATTCTTTTAACCACATCAACTGCTTCTAACTTATATCTTAGTAAATTTGAGTTTTAATTTCCTTTGTAATTTATTTATTTAGAAATTCATTTATTTATTTGAAAGTCAGAGTTACACAGAGAGAGGAGAGGCAGAGAGAAAGAGAGACTCTTCCATCTGCTGGTTCACTCCTCAGTTGGCAGCAATGGCCAGAGCTGTGCTGATCCAAAGCCGGGAGCCAGGAGTTTCTTCTGGGTCTCCCAGAAGGTGCAGGAGCAGGGGCCCAAGCACTTGGGCCATCTTCTACTGCTTTCCCAGGCCACAGCAGAGAGCAGGATTGGAAGTGGAGCAGCCGGGACTTGAACAGATGCCCATATGGGATGCCAGCACTGCAGGCAGCAGCTTTACCTGCTAAACCACAGCGCCAGCCCCTCTTTGTAATTTAAGATGTTGGATTTGATCCCAAAAGTTCTTTGATCCATCTTGCTCCAAATCACGTTATTCCATGATAATGGAAGTGATTATCCCCTGAATCTGTTTGTCTCTTTCCATTTTGCATGGTGAACTAAATCATGCCAGTTACTGCTTCAAGATTCTGGACAGTCACTACCTGTAGTCAGGTTACATGTAGGTGTTTTCCAGGGTGCCTTGACCCTCAACTGTCTGACACTAACCTGGAAAAATGAGTCTATGAAGAATCTGGGCTAAGCCAGCACTGTGAGATGTCAGCCAGCTGTGCTAATTCATGTAAGCACATACACATATATGCGTCTGCTATAATCTCCAGCATTTTTGTGCCAGCACCCAGGTCTTTTCTCATTAGCATAACTCCTTTGAATTAAGTTATCCTGGCAGGCTTTCTGCGAACATTCAAGTTCAAGTTACATGGGGCAGCATAGTTACTCTGTGTGTGCCCAGTAACTCACCAGCATGTCTTCAATAGATATCACAATATAAATAGCACGGCACTGATAGTCAGAGCGCATGAACGTGGATGAAGGAATACACTAGAAAAAGCTACTCAGAAGACAGGCTGAGGGGATGGGTGTTCGGTGCCAAGTGAAGATTCCTAGTGGAATGCTTGCATCCCATATCATGGTACCTGGATTTGAGTCCTGATTCTGCTCCCCATTCCAGCTTCCTGTTAATGAACACCCTGAGGAGCAGCAGGTGGATCAAGCAGTTGAGTCCCTGTCACCCATATGAGAGAACTGAGTTCCTGGCTTCCAACTTTGGTCTGGTCCAGCCTCAGCCATTGCAAGCATCTGGGGGAGTAAACCAGCAGATGGAAACTAACTAACTCTTCTCTCTCTCTCTCTCTCTCTCTCTCTCTTCCACTCTGCCTGTCAAATAAATAAATTAAAGAGGACAGAGTGTGAGCTGGCTTTCTCCTTTACCTTTTGGTAGACTTGTGCTGGTGTGAATCCCTCAGATGTAAATGAAACTCCAGTTGAAGAGTGCAAGGACGTCTTCCTCTCCCTGTGAGCAGTGTCCCCCCCCCGCCCCGGCCCTCCACATGTAAGCTCTACTCCCACTAATCCAAAATGCCAAGGGCTCCACTTCAGCGGGTCAGTGCATTGGCTTAAGGAGCTGCCCCAGGTTATAACACTGAGTCTGGAACAGAAATGCATTCTGTCAGTAGCCGTTTTTATTACTTTGTGGTAAATAACTTTATCAGATCAATTTCAGTTGTGACAGTGTGCTGAGAAAAGGATTAAAAAGAGACCTCTTATTTCATGTTTAGAAAAGAAATGGATTTTCATTATGAAAATAAAAAAGAAATATGAAAATATGGGAAGAGAGTAACGATCACCCACATAGATAACCATCCATCAAAGCTCTCTGTCATATCGTGGGATGGGATTGATAGAATTTTGCACAAATACATCACAAGTATTTTTAAGCATTTTTTTTGAAAGGCAGTTACTGAGAGAGAGAGAAAGTCTTCCACCTGCTGGTTCCCTTTCCAAATGGCTGCAATGGCCAGGGCTGGGCCAGGCCAAGATCAGGATCCAGGAGCTCCATCCTGGTCTCCTATCCGGGTGACTTGGGTCCGAGTACTTAACCCATCCTCTGATGCTTTCTTAGGTACTTTAGCAGGGGGTTAGATTGGGAGTGGAACAGCTGCTCCAATATGGGGTGCCAGTGTCATAGGTAACAACGTAACCCCCTGTGCTATATGCCAGCCCCCATCTTGAGTATTTTCCCAAGACTGGGGCCAATTTTGAAAGGAAGGCTGAACAGCTGCTTAGCTGGGAACAGGAGACAAAGTCTGAACCATGTAGGGGCACCAGGGCTGACCTCACTGACTTTGGGGAGAAAAAGAAGGCAGGAAGAAGGTCTGTTACACAGCAATGGAGGCTCCAAGAGACCAAGTCCAGCCATCTGACCATTGTGCCAAGGTGTGCTCTGGGCATGGGAAGTGACTTATGTGATCTCCTTGATCCCTGTTTACTCCTTCCTACAGTAAGCCAGGCTATGTACTAAGGTGCCCTTCAGTGCTCGGTTTGTTCCACTTGGGAAAGGAGTTGTCCTGCTGCCAGCCCTGAGTTCTTTCTGGGAGTCCCCTCCTCAGAGAGTCCCCTCCCCAGATACACTGGCTCTTGGCCATTTTGACATCCAGGAGTAGCTTGCAGAAGAGTGCTAGAGTCTGGATTCAAGGCCACGCTACTCCCTCTAGTGGCCGTGGATCTCACAGAAAATGACAATGACTTCACGCATCTCAGTGTGGGATACCACACTAATCGTGCATCTTTGAAAGACTGCTGGAAGAATGTGCTACTCGATAAGCCACTGTTCTGCAGTTCTGCAAAAACTACGTGCTACAATAAATGAGCAATAAACAATGGATGAGAACTAACTTTTTTATTTTGTAAGTTTTAGTGGTTTTGCAGGGACATGGGGAGGAGCCTGAGGATTTCTCAATGACTGAGGTGTTGGGGTGACTGAGGTGTTAGAGTGACAGGTGTTGTAATGACTGAGGTGTTGCATGACAGAGGTGTTGTAGTGACTGAGGTGTTGCATGACAGAGGTATTGTGATGGTTGAGGTGTTGCACTGAGGTGTTGGGGTGACTGAGGTGTTGGGGTGACTGAGGTGTTAGAGTGACAGGTGTTGTAATGACTGAGGTGTTGCATGACAGAGGTGTTGTAGTGACTGAGGTGTTGCATGACAGAGATATTGTGATGGTTGAGGTGTTGGGGTGACTGAGGTGTTGGGGTGACAGGTATTGCAGTGACTGAGGTGTTGCATGACAGAGGTGTTGTGATGGTTGAGGTGTTGCAATGACTGAGGTGTTGCAATGACTGAGATGTTGCAGTAACAGGTGTTGCAGGGACCAAGGTGTTGGGGTGACTGAGGTGTTGAGGTGACTGAGGTGTTGGGGTGACTGAGGTGTTCCATGACTGAGGTGTTGGGGTGACTGAGGTGTTCCATGACTGAGGTGTTGGGGTGACTGAGGTGTTGGGGTGACTGAGGTGTTGAGGTGACTGAGGTGTTAGAGTGACAGGTGTTGTAGTGACTGAGGTGTTGCATGACAGAGGTGTTGTGATGGTTGAGGTGTTGCACTGACAGAGGTGTTGCAATGACTGAGATGTTGCAGTAACAGGTGTTACAGGGACTGAGGTATTTCAGTAACAGGTGTTCCAGAGACTGAGGTGTTGGGGTGACTGAGGTGTTCCATGACTGAGGTGTTGCAATGACTGTGGTGCTGGCAGTGAGGTGTTGCGGCGACTGAAGTGTTGCAGTGACTAAGGGTGTTAAAATGCACAACAGCACAATGATGTAGTTATTACCATTTGCCGACATCCTGGTGGATGGTGGGCATGATCTGATGTCATGCAAATACGTCAAGAGTCCAGCAGGCACCCTGAATTTGCTTCCTTGAACTATAACCACCCACTACCACCAATCAGGCACTCTCTGGGCCTTGGGGGTGTTCTGCAGAGGCAGGAGTGGCCTGCACTGGCACATTGCAAGGCTGTCTGATCAGTGCTAGTCCACTAGTTTGACTATTCAAATACCAGTTCCACTGTTGGGGAGTGGCTATGGTTCACAGCTCCTGTTCGGTAACTGACTGTAGCATTGATTTCCTCTCCTTGGGGACTGGTTGTGGGATAAGATGGGGGCCCCCTCACCTTATCATGTACCTCACTAGCAAGTGGGAGGCCACAGGGTGCTCCTGCCTTACAGTCTTCAGAGGCAGCCCTTCCTCCACACTCTGAGCCCACTGGATGCTGTGGCCAGTGTGGTTGTGACCCCCGAGAGCATGATTTTCCTTGTGTCAGGTGTGGGATATGTAAAGGAGTTTTCCCATGGAGCAGCATGGACTCTGTTTCTGGGGAGAAGATGCAGTCACAGGAAACTGGGAGCAACAAGCTGTAAGGGTGCGACTCAACCTGGGTGTGATGGCTGCAAGAGGCTTCACCTAGGGTTGGAAGGGATGCATGGAGGGGAGAGAGAAGGGTACTTCCAGCGTTGGAGCACTGACCCTGGGTGCATGTGGGTGGCAGGGGGTGTGGACTGTTAGAGACTCTGTTTGCCTACTCAGGCCTAAGTGACCCAGGCAGGATCACAGTGGCAACTCTGTAGGTATTCAAACCCCAGGCTGGGAACCAGCAGATGGCTCTGGATAACTCAGTTACCTGTCTGACAGCACTGCGGACTGTCATGCTTGTCCACAGTGGGGAAGGTTTATCGCATGTGCTCCATAGAGCCATGTTGTCTGCTGCATTGAAATGCATACGTCATGTCTACATGACAGAAATAGGGTAGAAGCCACGCTCATCTCCAGCCATCGTCCTGCTCTGGGGCACCTGTGTCTACATGCAGTGACCCGGAGATAGCCCGTCTCAGAAGGAAGTTGGGCCTGGTGATGGAGCCTCTTGGCAGCACCCTGGTGGCAGTGGGGTGTTAGCAACATCACCCACAGCAAGCCACTGCACCTTTTGGCCTTGTTAAGGCGATGGGCATTGGCCTACATGGCGTAGAAGTGCAGTTTTCAGGATTGGACCCACAGTGGGAGGTCCCAGTGAAGATACCTGGTCCACACCCAAGCCTGCACAAAGATGCATTTCCCAAGGCTCTGACTCTACTGCTCAGGTCTGGCTCCCACCGGGATCTTGGTTTCTCAGGCACCAGATTGAACCACTTGCTCTGCACCGTGCTCTTTCCCAGGTGAGACTGCCAGGCATGTTATTGCCATGGGGGTTCCATTCCTGAGACTCACCCTGGCAAGCCCAATCTCCCTCCTTGGTTTACGTCTCTCTTTGTGCTTACCATATTAAAGCACAGCCCACACTTCACATGTGTGCCTGATGGACTGTGCCTGTGCACGTGGGAACACCCACAGCTGTGGGCAGTGCCCCAGAGAGGACGTGACATAAGCAGAGATGTTTGTCTTGGCCCATGATGTGCTATTAACAGGTAGCGGGCTTCCCAGAGATGTTTTCCAAGGAAATGAATTAAACCCTTCTTACGCCGACTCTCGACTCCAAGTCTGGCAAAATTCCAGTGCTCTCCTGTGAGGCTCTTCCTGAACATGTTTCCCTGTACAAGGCCACTGCAAAAATTCACGGACAATGGAATTAAAAGAAACATTTATTAGAGCAGGTGCTGTGGTGCCGAGGCTTAAGCTGCTGTTTGGGATGACCAGGTCCCATACCTGAGCGCCAGCTGGAGTCCTGGCTACTCTGTTTCCAATCCAGTTTCCTGCTAAGGCACCTAAGAGGCAGCAAAGGATGGCCCAAGTGCTTGGGTCCATGGCACCCAGGTGAGAGACCTGAATGGAGTGTCAAGCTCCTGGCTGCTGCAGGCATTTGGGGATATTGGCATTAAACCAGAGGATACAAAATTCTCTGTGTCTTTATCTCTCTCTCTGTCTCTCTCTCCCTCCCTCTCTCTCTCTCTCCCCTTCTCCCACCTCTCTCACCCTCTCTCTCTCTCCCCCTCCCTCTATCCCCTTGTATTTCTATGTCATTCTCTTAAGTAAAAAATTAGTGAATGATGATTTAAAATAGATTTATCTTCACATAAGAAATTTTGAAATCTATGCATTGGTGCCTCGGTCAGGGAACACAATGGGGTGAATTGCAGTATCAGAGAATGTCCACCAAGGGGAGACAAATCTCCACGAATGAGCTGAGACACTGGGCCCTGGCCCTGCGTCAGTTCTTCAGCCCTGCAGCCTCTGTGCTCCCAGCCCTGGCACCTGCATCCCTGTGTGTAGGCTGGGCAGGGGTACTCTTGCCCCTCACTCTCTCCAGTGCTCTGGCTCCCTCCTCATCCTCCCTCTTTGCCTCAGGCCTCCACCCCTACAGCAAGCCCCAACCGAAGCGAGTTGAGAAAACAGTTGAAACACAAAGATTTTTAAAGCAAAATCCACCAGCTCGGCCTCACTGATCAAACCCTGCTCACAGAGCCTGTTTGACAAAAGCACGCGGGACGTTTTTCTCATTTCCAGAACTGCTTTGAAGCTCTATCTCGTATTAATGACCACAAACTGCTCTGTAAATGACCTTCTTGGAGAATGAGATTGAAGAAAAGCTTACAGCAGATAACGAGGACCTAGAGTCGGCACTCACATCCTATTAACATGAGTGCCGGTACAAACAAGCTGAGCTGCACCGGCTTCCGTGGTGTCCTGCGCGGGTTGTGGCTCCGTCATGCCTTTCGCCATAGCGCCATGTGGCTTGACTGCTAGCCTGCTGGGTTTAAAGGAGGAGATGGGAGTTCCAGGGAGTGGGCAGGGCTGAAGCGACCAACTGCTTCTTCTTTTTTTTTTTTTTTTTTTTTTGACAGGCAGAGTGGATAGTGAGAGAGAGAGAGACAGAGAGAAAGGTCTTCCTTTGCCGTTGGTTCACCCTCCAATGGCCGCTGCGGCCGGCGCACCACACTGATCCGAAGCCAGGAGCCAGGTGCTTATCCTGGTCTCCCATGGGGTGCAGGGCCCAAGCACTTGGGCCATCCTCCACTGCACTCCCGGGCCACAGCAGAGAGCTGGCCTGGAAGAGGGGCAACCGGGACAGAATCTGGCACCCCGACTGGGACTAGAACCGCCGCAGGCAGAGGATTAGCCTATTGAGCCATGGTGCCGGCACCAACCGCTCCTTATTTCTTTCTTCTTTTAGATGAAACAAGCGTCTGTCCTAACTCAGAGGTCTCACAATTCTAGTCAACTTTTTTTAGGATTTATTTTATTTATTTTACAGGCAGCATCACAGAGAGAGGTAGATACAGAGAAAGAGAGAGAGGTCTTCCATCCGCTGGTTCATTCCTCAAATGGTCACAATGGTTGGAGTTGAATAGATCAGAAGTCAGGATCCAGGAGCTTCTTCCAGGTCCCCCATGCAGGTGCAGGAGCCCAAGCACTTGGGCCATCTTCAGCTGCTTTCCAAGGCCATCAGCAGGGAGCTAGATCGGAAGTGGAATAGCCAGGAATTGAATCGGTGCCCATATGGGATGCCGGCACTGCAGGTCCAGGTTTTAACACACTGAGCCACAGTGCTAGCCCCTCTGGACCCACCCACTGGAACGGATGGACATTGGCTGGACAGACTCCTTAGCACCTGCCAGCAAGCAGCTAGGATAAGACAGGCCAATGACACGATCCCTAAAGACCAGGGAAGCCATGCGGCAAGGGCTCTCTGCAGACACAGCAATGTTCTGATCCTGCACACAGCCAGCGGGCTCTTGCAGGAACCTCTGGGATCAGTCACCAGCACTGTACCTACAGGCTGGCTGTGCCTGGTGCTGGTGCAGAGAGCTGGGGTGGGACACAGCTCACCAAGGCAGAGCCACAGGTCCTGGCACAGTCCTGGACACAGTGGTGAGAATCAGCACAGGTGATGTGGCACCCAGGCAACCCCCATCACATTGGGACAGAACACCACAAGCAGTGGGGTGGTGCAGTCTCCCAGGAGGCTGCTTTGTCAGTTATGACCTTAGAAACGCATCAAACCCAACACTGGGGGTCAAGAGAGCCCACTGGGGAGAAGGCAGCCAGGTGGACACGACAATGTGGGCCAAGAGCTCTGTGTGTGCCCTTGGCCTGCTCCTGGAAGCTAATGTTACACCTAGGAGGACTCCGAGCACCTGTTCTGTTAGAGACTCTCACATGCAAGTTAAACCTGGAATCCTCAACAGGGGTGCTGCCCATCTTCTTGCACCTACGAGACAAGACATTGCCATTGCCATTGCCATTGCCATTGCCATTGCCAGTATCCAGACAGTGAGACTTCGGGAGAGTTAAGGGTTTGGCCGGTCTGTGGGAGGTTTGGAAGCATGTTAGGGTTGGGCTCCGGCCTCAGGGTGAGATCTGTTGTCGGGATGGGACCTGGTTCTCCTGGTGAGTCTGGTGTTGGGGAAAGAGTGTTGTGGTGAGATCTGGTGCTAGCAACTTTGATGCCCTCTGTAGTGTAAATTCCACCGGACACTCACAGTTTTGAGGATTCCTGAGATGGGCACCGGGTAAGTCCTTGACATGACACCGAGCTTAGGCAAGGCCAATGGACTACTCTTTACACCCGTTTCTAGAAAAATGTAAAAAGGGTCGTCTGTGTCCCTTCTTCCAGCTCAATAGGTCCAAAGCCCAATTCCTCGGATTTCCTGAAAAGTTTCATTGAAATTCTCACGTTCTTGCTCCCCACCCTCACCTCAATTTCTCTTTCTTGCACCATTTTCAAATTTCCCAAGTGTGCTGAGTTGGGAAAGGGAAAGAAAGCGGAAGCGCAGTGCTCTCTCTAATTTCACTTGTGGACGAATGTTGAACGAAGGTGAGAAGATCTCTTTTGCATAGCGCATTAAAATAATTTATGGAGAAGCGCTCCCTTCCAGCTGAGGAGGTGGTCAAGATGAGAGGATAAATCTTTAAAAGAATAATGTTTTCAAAATCAGGCTCCTTGTCCCGAGATCCTTTGATGTATGAGTGTAATAGTAGGTAGGACACAGAGTGAAATATGCATGAAGTCTCCCGAGAAGAGCAGAGCGGAGTGGAGGAAATATTAGTGTTTACACCAAAGCTCAATTGGAACGCTCATTTCCAGATGATAGTTTATTATGTTCAATGCAATTTAGTCCCACGAACATGTTTCCTTTTCTGTCTCCGGGATGCTTCTCAGCTTCTCATCTCTGCCCCCTCCCCTCTTACTTCCCATATCAAGTCCTCCCCCAGATATGGATGGGAGGGAGCTAAAGGCAGGCACGGTGTGATTCTTTCTTTGTGGATGCAAGTTTTGCAAAAGGAGAGGATGGGAAGAACCCCTGGGGATCAGCCCTCAGCTCCCTGGCGTCTTGAAGCCTCCATCAAATAGTTTCCAACAGGGAAGAAACTAACACAGAGAAGGCCATCTCCCTATAGAAACCCAGCCCCAAGCAAGGCTCTCTCCCTCCTCTCTCTCCTCCGCCCGCATCCTTCGTACACATACTTTCAGGGAATGCAACAACAGAAGATAAGTAAGAGAAAAAGGGATCTCATTGGGGGATGGGGAGCCCAACTGGGCACAAGCCACTTGTGCAGCTCCTGTATCCCACTGACAAATGCTAGCTGGGGTCCCAGTGGAGTTGGTGTACCCATCACCTCTGCAGGCAGCCAGTGGCTCAGCCAAAGAGAGTCATGATTTGCCACTGTGTCCAGTATTAACCAGCCCTCGGGTGTCGATGCGTAGGGGAGTGATTCCTAAATTTCTGGTAGATTCCAGCAGCACTCTTTCAAGAGAGCTCAGCATCTCAAACAGGAAGACTTCATCCCCAGCAGGAGGCCTGTTGGTCTCACCCAGCATATAGGACCCGTCACACAGCACCCTAGGACGGCTGCAGCTGCCTTGGGGGAGCAGAGCCGGCACAGTGAGAGTGTGATGGCTACCTCGCCCTCCATGCCTGGGGCCCGCGTAGCATCTGCCTTAGGCCTTGGCTGTGGATTTGTCTGCTTGGGGCAGACAGGTGTGGGCACAAACCTGCACTCAGGCAGGGAGGTGTGTTGAAAAGAGAAAAGCACCAGCATCCTACATGTGACAATGGGAAAGGACACAAGGCTATGGGCAGGCGACAGAAGCCTTGATTTTCAGGGTTTGTGGAGCAGTGCTCGGTAACCGTGAGGGAGAGAGAGGATGGCTGCCTTTTAACAGCTTCTTCGGTCTCGCTTCAGTCCATGGTGTCCTGTCTTCTGTTAAGAAGCTGGGAAGCCTGCGTAGAAAAGAAGCAAAGAGGAAAGGCAAAGGCAAGGGGAGAGAAGATGGGAGGAGAGAGGAGAGAGGAGAGAGGAGAAGGTAGAAATGTGAGGTGTGGGAGTGGCCTCAGAAATCTGCTGTTCTGATTCACTTTTTTTTTTTTTTTTTGTATTTTAGTTATGAGACCCAGAAAGGGAAATTGCTTTAAAAAGATTTTGTAGATAGCTAATGTGTATCTAGGATTCAAAATCCCGCGTCTGGACTATGGGTATCACCCCAGATCTCATCAGAAAGGCTGCGTAGGGGAGGCTGTAGCAGTACTTGTGGCCAGTGGAAGTGGCTGTCTGGTTAGTTTCACCACACACGTGTGCAGGGGACGAGCACCATGGCCGCCAGCCAGTGCACTCACACCCTACTCTGGTCTGTGCTGAGGCCCCTGCTGTCTATCCTCCATCGCCTTAGCACCACCATGCAATGATGGAGGCAAAGAATGTTTGTTTCAGAAAAATAATTCCTGCCTCACAGACCCCCTCCCTTGGAGTTCTTGCAGATTCTTGGGGCTCTATGGTTCATACCTCAAGAGTCATGGATTCTTTGAATGCCAAAGCTCAGGACCCAGAAACATTTTGGTGTGTCTTGTACTTTGTCAGTGAGGTAAGCGATTTCATAAAGGCAATACAGTTCTACATAGTTCCCTAATATTGCCTTACGTTATAAACACATTGATTGCTGAATGATAGCTACAGAATCCATCATTGCTATCACAGAGTCACTTTCCTGGAAACCCACAAGGTAGCCTTGGAGGGGAATTGGGTTGGTTTCAATGACAAAAGATACAGGCTCTTGCAAAATTGCCATAAACTAGAGGTCCAAGGCAAGTTGATTAGGAGCTGTCATTTCTGGTTTGGTCATGGCTCTGGGGGAGATGGTCTAGGTTAGTTAAGCTGTGACTCACTGGGGACCTGTCCTGTGGGTGTCTTTATAAATGCCAGACTCCCTTCCTCTCCTAACCTGCAAGTGTCACTTCTGTCTGCTGAAGGTAAAGACATCATCATGTATTGTTTTTATCCTTTAAGATACTGAGGCTAGGCACAGGCGTTTGGCCTAGCAATAGCTGATTAAAACATTCTTGTCCTATATCAGTGTACCTGGGTTCACTCCCCAGCTCTTGTTCCAGATCCTGGGAGGGAGTAGATGATGGCTGAAGTCACTGGGATCCTGCAACCCAGGGGAAGATCTAGATTGAGTCCCCAACTCCCAGCTTTGGCCTTGAGCTAGCCTTGGTTATTGTTGGCCTTTGAGGAATGAATCGAGAGGTGGGAGTTGGGATTCTCTCTGCCTCGAATACATAAACAAATCAAACTTCACCCAAAACCTTTGGTTACATATAGACTCCCAACGGTCAACATAAACTTGGGGAAAATACAGCAATGGAAATTCTTCTGCCCCACACTGAGGGATTCTGAGAAACACAGAAAGGAAGCACACATGGATCTGAGCTCCAACCCAACTTCCAGTCCATGCCACATGCCAGTGACTTCTGAGATGGAACAGCCCTTTAGATGCTACCCTGGTGGGAGGGAAACTAGCTTCTTCCTGAAACCTGGAGGCCCTGGGAATTACTTCATAGGGCAGAAATTGAAGCAGGAGGAGATTCCTTAGCTGGCTGAGGAGTGGGAGCCATCCCACACAACAGTGTGACTTGCATGTCCTTTGCCTTCATCATGGGACTCCCCACACTTCTCTGTCTGCAGGACACTCAACCCCAAGCGCAGAACGGCTCTCCCCAGGTTCTCTGTTCTTGGTGGAGCTGTTTCCTCGCCTTGTCCAGCTCTGCTGCTGCTGTCTTTCTGAGAATCGTCTGTACATCATTAAAAACCCCACATCACAGCTGCCTCCACTTTGCAATCTGTTTTCTTCAGTCTCTTTTTTTTTTTTTTTTGTTTTGACAGCCAGAGTTAGAGAGGGAGAGAGAGGGAGGAAGGGGGGGGAGAGGGAGGAAAGGACAGAGAGAGAGAGAGAGAGAGAGAGAGAGGTCTCCTTTCCGTTGGTTCAGGTGGAGGATTAGCCTAGTGAGCCGCGGCACCGGCCTTCTTCAGTCTCATTCTACCCGCCCAAGTCAGGGTAAAGTTGTTCCTTCTCTGTGTTCTAGTAAATTCAGTCATGCTACTTTAAAACACTGGCCCCATCATATTATGGTTAATTAGTTACTTGGCTTCACTGCTTGACCTAAAATTACTTGAGAGTTTTCATGAATGTAAACAGATTCTGAGTCAGGTACCAACCAGGTGCTGGGTATATGTAGAGTAAAACAGACGTAGTTCTAACACTCAAGGTATTCCCAGCCCAGAAAGGAAGGTAGAGAGTGAGCTAATAAAAATATATCATCTGGCCAGCGTCGCGGCTCACTAGGCTAATCCTCCACCTGCGGCACTGGTACTCTGGGTTCTAGTCCTGGTTGGGGCGCCGGTTCTGTCCCGGTTGCTCCTCTTCCAGTCCAGCTCTCTGCTGTGGCCCGGGAAGGCAGTGGAGGATGGCCCAAGTCCTTGGGCCCTGCACCCACATGGGAGACCAGGAAGAAGCATCTGGCTCCTGTCTTTGGATCAGCGCAGCGCGCCAGCTGTAGCAGCCATTTGAGGGGTGAACCAATGGAAGGAAGACCTTTCTCTCTGTCTCTCTCTCTCATTGTCTAACTCTGCCTGCCAAAATATATATACATATATACATCATCTTACAACGTGTCGTAAAGCCAATAGCTGTGCAGTGTTCAATAAGGTAGGGTGTTTGATTAACTTTGCAGACATCTGAAAGTGTGCTGTGGTCATAGGAAAGTTAGCACGTTTCTGCTTAGCGAATGGGCCTCTCATTGTGTATGTGAAGGTACTGAAAGCTTGAGAGGGCCCTGGAGAAAACCCAGTGGATGTAATAGAAGGGTGTGTAGTGTAGGGATTGCTACTGGAGGTGTAGGTAGAGTTCAGGGAGCAAATATATGACATGGACTAGCAACAGTGGGAATCACTACCATTCCTGAAGTTCAAGGAAAGAGATCAGAGTAAACTGACAGGTGCAGTGGTGGGCAGTAGCTTTGGAGTAGGGGCTGTCTGGCAAGAACTGGACCTTTGCTTGCTCACTCTCTCTCTCTCCCGCTCCTTCATCTCCCCTCTCCTGCTGGGGAATCCTATTGGCCAAAGTGACCCAGAAACTGAGGGCCAGGAGAAATAGTGCAGTGGCTTCTGCAGATGTCAGCCTCTGAGGACACAGCAGGAGGGAAGGGTACAGAACGGCACTGGAGGAGCAGGTGGAGAGCAGCAGCCGCCATGCAGTGCACTCGCCAGAAACCTAAGCTAGTCTTGGGCCTTCTGCAACTCTGCGCCTGCCAACCTCTGATCTTCCCTGGCTCCTCTGGTGAGAGACTCGTATATAGGATATTCCTATAGGCTTCTGGCTTCCTACCTACAGGAAGCCGAACCCCGATCAAGTAAAATTGAAGAAAGAGGAGAGAAGAGTGCAGGACCTGATGCTTCTCCCCTCAAGGGACTGTCAATCTTTGTAATGAAGAAAACAGTGTCCGCGAGTGAGATTTTGCACTTACAAAGCCATATATAATGATTAAAAATTAATCTAACATCGTGTGAACAGTGCACATGCTTGAGGGCTTGACAGATATTAGATGTGATTGGAATGAGGTTAAATTCATCAGTAAGAACTCCTTGGATGTAGGATGAAGTCCAGATAAACTGAGATAACAGGGATGTTGCCCCAAACGTAAGGTAGACTTTCCCTCCAGGCCTTCAGTATTTTGGGATCTCTGAAATAACTAATTTCATAGATTTATTCCTTCATGCATCTTGTTCTGTTTCTACTTTCACAGAAAGAGATGTTCTCTCTAGTGTTAGGGATTTACTGAACCTTGGGAGAGAGTTTGCATTGATTTAGCTGACGCTATTGATTCCCGATTCCCCAGAGACCCTAAGCAGGAATTGACGGAGATGTTGATGCAGCTAATGATTCTTCATGCAGGGTTGTTCACCAGGCCGTCTCCCTCTCTCTGTTTTCCTGTAAGGGTCACAGGTAGTTTATGAAATAGCAATAAACCTTGTATCAGATGTTCCGGAATGACTGCTTTTTAGTACATGTTACACAGAGGTTAAAATTTTTATGACTTATCTCTTGTCCCCCTCATCTCCAAGTTTGTTTGTTTTCCTTATCCATGACAATTGGGATTATTGTGTAGTCTGAATGCTAAGTACTTATAAATTATTCTTTCTTTTCTGATAGAGATAGCTTCAGCATTGGGAAGTCACACATTGGAAGCAGAGTTCTCAACTCCAAGTTTCCAGACTAGGCTAAGAGGGTAGCAGTTGGATTCTCCAAGGTAGGATGAGCATGGAGAAGAGTCAGAATTTCTACTGCGTCTGACTATAAGATTGACTTCAAATCCCTGTAAACCTTTCATCCATGTTTATGTGACAGTTATCCAACCAGCGACGGTGGACAACATGGAAAGAGATACATAGGGAATCGGAACCGAAGAAGGCAGCATTTAGAGAAAAGGTGCCCAGTGGTGAGAAAGAGACTTCTTTCTGTGGCAGGGCCAGGCGAGGACTCTCTGGAAAGGCAGCACTTGAGCTGAGAAGTAAATGATGAGAAGCCAGTCAGGAGGAGCCCTCGGGCGGGCTGCGGGGGGGGCAGTGTCCCAGGTGGAAGGCACAGCAGCCTCAGAGGCTCTGGGGCAGGAATTGTGTGACTGGCAGGTATGGGAATAGCCAGAGCACATGCAGAGTGATGGAGTGGTGGAAGGCTGACGGAGGAGGGATGTGCAAGCGATGGTCAGAGGCGGACAAGTGCCGCACGAAGCATTATCTCTCATGGGACATTTGTAAGCCTTTGGGTTTCATCACAGGTCAGTGGGAAGCCACTGCAGACATGGATGGAGCAGAGGGGGAAGTTGATTTGCAGCATGAAAGGGGACGCAGGAGGCCCTGGAACAGGTGGAAGGGAAGCTGTTACTGCAGGCCTGTGCCTGCGCTCAGATGGAAAGCTTGGGGGAATTCGAAGTCAGAGCCCACAGTGGTCTTCCTACGAACTAACTGGGATGACCCCCAGGAGGAGAAAGACGATCGGGAAAAAGGAGGGCTGCTGTTGGCATAGCTGGCAGGTTGCCGCTTGAGGCACCTGTGTTCCATGTTGGAGAGCCTAGATTTGGTACCCAGCTCTCCCCCACTGATTTCACCTTCCTGCTAATGTACACCCTGGGAGGTAGTGGGTGAAGGCTGCAGTGGTTGGGTCTCTGCCACCCACAGGAATTGAGTTTCTGGCTGCCTGCTTCAGCCTCAGCCAGCCCCAGCTTTTCCTGGTATTTGGTAAGTGAGCTAGTTGGTGGAAGATCATTCTCTCCTCCCTCGTGCTCTCTCTCTCTTTCTCTCTCTTCCTCCCCCCACTGTGTGTGTGTGTGTGTGTGTCACTCTGCCTCTCAAATACATGAAATAAATAATTTCTAACAAAGAAGAAGGAGAGTCAGCCAAGTCTGAGGCAGTGGAGAGTAAGACAGAGGAAAAACCCAGGTGTACTGTTTTCCGGAACAAGTCAGGACACTGCCTCCAGGAAAGCTGTGTCCGCTGTCGTCAGATGCTGCTGAGAGACGAAAGCTAATCCTTGCTGTTGGCAACTCAAGTTCATAGGTGAACCTGCCAACAGAAGTTTCAATAGCCCAATGGGGACTGGAGCAGATGGGAACCAGGGACTAGGAAGGAAAAAGTGCAAAAAAGAGGACACACAGGCTCAAAGAGTCTGGTTGTAAAAGGGATCAAACAGGGAGGCCGATGGAGGGGAGGGCATGGAGCCAGGAGAGGACTTGGGGTGTTTGCAGCGGTCACTATGATAATCACATCGTCGTCACAACCACAACACTGCTGTTTATGGAGCAATTCCCACTGGGCCAGGCACTGGGCCAAGATTCCCCACCAGTGATCTCAGTTCAGGTTTCAGCAGACCTAGATAGAAAGCTCTGGTGGGCTTGTGAGTTGAGAGGTGGGACAACAAAGACTCCCAGGTCCTAAATCTGATCAGGGATGAATTGGAAGTCCAGCCTCCCTGGATGTGTCTGGCCCCCAAATCAAAGCCACATCAGCTCAGCAGTGGAGTGTGGTCCCTTTACAAGGCCAGCTGAAAATGACTGAAATTCTTCTTTACTGTATTTGCCAAAATCTATTTGCATTATAAGGGATAAAATCCCAACTCAAAATGACTAAAGAATAAACAGAAAAGAAGAAAGTTTGATTTGTGCATCTCCAGAATTCTCAAGTAGAGGTGACTTTGGTATAATTGGAATTAAGGGTTCAAATCGGGGGAGGGGGATTGGATTCTGCCTCTGTCTCTGTTCTGATGGGCTGTTTCCTGCTCCTTGGCCTCCATTCTCCGGTGCATCCTCCCAGGCGGTGGTCTCTAGCTGCTCTAGGCTTACAGCCAAAACATGGGAAAATCCTGGAGTGATTGTCTGACTTTGGTCTGAAGCAATTGCTGTGCCCAAGGCCACGTGATGATCTCTGGGGTCTGAGCCACAGGCCTGGCTCCAGATCAGAAGGATGAATCTGGCAAAGAGGTTGCTCCCCAGAGGAACATTCAGGTGCTGATAACACAGGAAAGAACACTGGGCGCTCAGAGAAGGGCAGACCGTCCACTCAGCTGTGTCACTTGGATGTCACTCCTCTTGCAGATTCTATCAAGGCATGCTTCCCTGGCCACCTGAGCTACCACCAAGCTAGCCTGAGCCTTTTCCATCTTCTTTATCAACCACAAGACAACTTAAAAAGGTCCGAATGGAACAAAAGCAATTTATTTGGGTGCAAAAAATTTTTAAATCCATGGAAGGGGGGGTCCTCAGCAAACATGAAAATGCATATTGTGAAAACCTGCATGGATTTCAAATTTCTTTACATCAGAATAAACTTACCTTTAATTCCACTGCTCCATGAATGTTGTGACGTGTCTGTTTATAGTTCCTAGTTCACTGACTGGCACAGAACAGCCCTAGCTTGGAAAAAAATATATTTGTTGAGCAAATGAGTGACCCCAAGTGAATCTTCTACAAAGCTGGCCTGTGTCACTTGAATTATGTACCTGTTATTTTAATTTTAGCTGGAGAGCTCTTCGTGTATTTGACACTCATTATTATTTTCCCTACGTGTAGTTCTCTCTCTGAAACCCTCGTGTAGTTCTCTCTGAAACCCTCGTTTATTTGGAAAGAGTGTATTGGATTAATGCCTTACTCATCAGAACAGTGTTTTTGATGTTATTGTATTCAAAGGGGAAGAAAGCTCCCTTGGCATAAAAACTCCGACTCAGGATGTCACGTCCCCTGAGGCTGTGAACCTGGTGGTTTAGCCAGAATTGAATTCTCCAGAAATTCTAAGGAAGCTTGGCCTTGTTTCACTCCTGGGGTTTCTTCTCGTCCCCACTGACTCTAAGGTGAGGGAGAGCTCCAGGGAAGGACAGGTACATGACTAAAAGCAGTCTAGGGTGCATCTGCTTCCAATGCCCACATGCCCATGGCAGGACTATGGACCTGGAAAGCCAGGCTGAGGTGCAGGAGAGGCGAGCACCTCGCTCCCTGCAGCAGATTGCACCAGTGCCTGTGACGGCGTAAGGATGCTGAAGGACTTTGGAGCCCATGAAAAGAAACTGGAGTTTTGTGCAATGATTCGGGGAGGGTTTGTAATGGAAAATACAGAAAGCTCTTCTCATCTTACATAAACTCGAAGTCTTCTTCTGGAAGAGTTGTGAGGTGGGAGGTGTATCTTGGCTGGGCAGGCAAGTGAAGAGGGTAGAGACTTACATTTCAGCGCAACAAAACCTCCCTTGGAGGGCTGCAGGAGAAGCGCGGTGGAGTGTCTGTCCAGGAAGAGCCCGGGACCACTGGCCGCACTGCCTGGTTCACCCTGGAGCTCCAGAACACCTCTCTTTTGCAGGCAGGCAGCGCCAGGCAAGGGGCTAACCATCTATGTCTGTTCCCTTGGTGGTGAGATAATAAAACAGTGTGGCTTCACGGAGGGCTGGACGTGTCTTGATATCCTCACAGCACGGAAAACACCGCAGGGGTGTTCGCATTGTTACTAGTCGAAATCGGGGAAAGATGGGAATGGAAGCTGAGTGTGCTGGGGAGAAGGTGTGCATGAGCTTTGCTCTGAACACTCTGGGCCGGGCGTTGTGGCACAGCGGCTGAGATGCTGCTTGGGACTATATCTTAGTGCCTGGGTTCAAGTCCCGGCCCCAGCTTCCGATTCCAGCATCTTGCGAATTCACACCCTGGGAAACCGCAGGTGATGGCTCAAGTACTAGGGTCCCTACCACCCATGGAGGAGACCCACACTGAGTCCCCAGCTCCTGTCGATGGCCCAGCCCCAGCAGGTGCAGGCGTTGGAGAGTGAATCAGAAAATGGAAAATCTTTGTCTCTCTGCTTCTATGCCTTTTGAATCAAATGAAAATAAAGTAATTAATTAAAAGTTTTTAAAAAGCATTCAGAGCACCTAAGCAGTGGGCTGGGGAAGATGGGGGGGTGGGGCGGGGCGGTGTAGGAGCAGGAGCCGGAGGAGGGAAGGCTGGTTCCCTAATGATGCCTGCTGGCCTCACACAAAATATTTGCACATCCTAGGGACTGGGAATACCTGTTGCGTGTCTCCCAAGTTTGAGAAGAGCAATTGCTCCAGAGTCAGAAACGGAATTAACGTCATGGAAAGAACCAGAGGCTGATGTGAATAATTAAGCTCCTAATGAGAGCACAATAGATTGATTTAGTGTTTCTTCCTCCGGGACTGTTGCACAAACTTACCTGAGCCGCTCATCTGTCTTGATTACTTAGGACAAAGTACATTGAGGAAATGAAGAAACCTGGTAGCCCACCTAGTTCCACATGGAAAACCCTAAGAAGGGCTGCTCAGTGCCCAGTTGCCCAGGCACAATGGGTGAGGACAATGTCAGTGTTCCTGCAAATCCACTGGACACACAGGCAAGGAGGGGGGTCTCCATCAGGGTTAACCAGAGCCGCACAGCTCGGATGAGATATACGTGGATACGCCAGAGAGTTCATGGAGAAATGGGATTTTTAAATTTTTTTAATATTATTTATTTATTTATTTATTTATTTGTAAGTCAGAGTTACAGAGAGAGAAGGAGAGGCAGAGAGAGAGAGAGAGAGAGAGAGAGAGAGAGAGAGAGTTTTTCCATCCCCAGATGTGCCGATCCAAAGCCAGGAGCTAGGATTTTCTTCCAGGTCTCCCACGCGGGTGCAGGGGCCCAAGCACTTGGACCAACTCCTACTGCTTTCCCAGGCCATAGCAGAGAGCGGGATGGAAAGTGGAGCAGCTGGGACTTGAACTGACTCCCATATGGGATGCCAGCTTTGCAGGCAGCGGCATTACCTGCTACACCACAGCGCTGGTCCTGAGAAATGGAGTTAAAAGAAATTGCTGTGGCTTGATTTGGGTATGCTCCTGATAACATTCAAACACAAAAATGGTGCTGAGGCTGGAAGCATTTGAGTTATGGTGTCTTGAATGTGGGCCCCAGCAAAGGGTCCTTAGGTCACAGGGTGTGCCCTCAGAAGGTGGTTCTCACAATGCCCTCGGGCATTTGTTATGGTGACGAAAAGCTAATACGAAATCTATGCACAGTTTCTTCATACTACAATTGTTCACGAAAATTTTCAAGACCCTTTCTTATATTTGGATTTCAAATTTTGCCCTAAAATAAACGTACCTTTTCCTTCCATTTTCCACAAACATTCATTTATTGCAAGAAGTGCCTTTCTCATCGCGGATGATAGATAACCAAGTCCAGGTTTCCTAGGGCGGGCAGTCAGAAAGGGAAGATGGGGGCTGGTGCCGTGGCTCACTTGGTTAATCCTCAGCCTGCAGCGCCGGCATCCCATGTGGGCACTGGGTTCTGGCTCAGCTGCTCCTCTTCCAGTCCAGCTCTCTGCTGTGGCCTGGGAAGGCAGTGGAGGATGGCCCAAGTACTTGGGTCCTGCACCTGCATGGGAGACCAGGGGGAAGCAACTGGCTCCTGACTTTGGATGGGCACAGCGCACTGGCCATAGTGGCCATCTGGGGGGGGTGGTGAACCAATGGAGGAAAGACCTTTTTCTGTCTCTCTCTCATTGTCTATGATTCTACTTGTCAAAAAAAAAGGAAAAATAAAGGGAAGATGGTGGGCAGACTGGACTTTCCTCAGCAGTCACGTGCATGGGCTAAACTTGTTATCCACAGATGGGACGGGCTGGGGGTAGGTGAGCAGTCACACCCCAGGGGTCTTGAAGGAAACTCTCTCTCAGGGAAGGACTGCCCTCTCTTTTACATCCCTGTTGGTTAAGTCAGGCTCCTACAGGACAATCTTCCTCGTGATTTTAACTTGCAGTTGACTGATTAGAGATGCCAATCATGCATGCAAATACCCTCCTCTGCACCACGTAGGTTGTTGTGCAGCTGAATAACTGGCAGAGGACGCTTGCCTGCTGTGGAATGGAAGCTGCGTCCTCTGCCTCCAGTTCTCTTGAGCAAATCTCTCTGCTTCCCGGCTGTCAGGAAACTCACCAGGAAGGGCACTGTGAGGGCTGCCCTGCAGCCTCGCCAAGCTGACACCTCCAAAAGCCCTCACAGGTGGAGAGCCAAAGGCAGGAGTCAAACTCTAGGGGTGCTCTGGCCTGCCCATTCACAGGGTATAGGTCAGATCCCAAGCCTGCCCTGCCTGTGTTTGCTGTGGCTTGTGCATGCTACATTATCAGCACGAACACGTTTGGATGCCATGTCACAGGTTCCATGCATGTTCTCATCTGCAATCCCTTTCACTTTCATTTCATCTCACTGTGGGCTTGGCACAACACTTTTCACTAGGGGCAATGGGTGCTATTCTCCCTCATTTTACAGACGAAGACCCTGAGGGTTACGAAGTGCTATCAGGTGCTGAGGTCTGCACAGTTAGTGTGTGGGAGGCAGAGCTGTCCAGGTGCCCAGCATGCAGACTGCACAGCTTGCACAGTGTCCAGAGCGTTTTTCTCCTTTAGTAGTGTTTCCAGTTACTGCTGCATCTTCTAAGCAATAGATGATGATCAAAAGAGGTCATATCTGATTGCTGTCAATGAGCTACACTTGCCTATGGACTCGTTGCATTCTGTGTACTGATCAATTTGGAAATTAGAAAATCACGTGGAACACACAGAAACCTGCGTCTTTAAAGGCAAACCATCAGATCACATACCCCAGCAGGGAGGGGATTTCTGTCTGTCTTCCTTCACTGTTGTATTCCAAACGCTCAGAGTCAAGTCCATCAAGCAATATTCATAGTAAATATTAATGAAGTTACAAATCCTGCATCAATGGGAGATATTTAGTAGTTAATGAGTTTTTGTAAAGTGCAATCATCTAAACTTTCCAACCTACCAAATCTATTCATGGTACTAGCCGCCTTGCCTCTCTATGGTCAAAACGAACATTCTATATGCTGGCCATCCAGAGAGATATGACCTAAACATCGTCGAAGAGCCTTGGCCCAGAGTCACCCGGGAGGGGATGGAGCTGCACACCTTTCTTTTGGGAGGTGCCTTTCCTCTGGGGCACGAGAGAGCATCCCTCAGCATCACGTCTGTCTCCCAGCGTTGCACATAGCAGTCTTTGATCTGGGGCATCACGTTGGTAGAGACAATGAACCCAGAAGAAAAATGTTTTATTTTCTTTCCAAATAAGTAAATGCCACAGGTGAAGGGGAGCTTTTGTTTCTTCTCAAGGCAACACAAAGCCATAAGGTTAATTAACCTGCAATAAGCTGAGACCTGCTCTTTATCCGGGCACCACTTCCCATCTATTCAGTGTGGGTAGTTTCTTGCCCTAAGTTGTTGTGGGTTGGCCGCCGTCTTTGGCACCAAGAAATCGCTCCTAACACAGTAAATATTTCTTGTGATGGGCAATAGAGTATAGCGGTTAATAACAGGGGCCCCATGGTCACTCTGCTTGTGTTTGAAAAGTGATTTCAAAACAGATTAGTTGATGTGGTTAAAGCACTTGTGTACACCCCAGTTTCTTCTCTGATAAAATGGGGATCATCAGAGCATTTGACAGAGAGTTATCGTTGCAAGAATTAAAACAAGTTAATTATAGAACTCCATCCTGGAGCTGCTGCCCTGGAATGAGTTTCTAGCAAGGATGAGTTATTCAATCAGCAGAAGTCCTCTTCGGGGAAGAGGTGAGCCCTCATCTGTCTCAGAAGCCTTGTCCTCAGCACTATTGTAGTATCTGGGGAGGGGCAGGTGGGCAGTGGCCTCTGCAGCATGGGTCCTCCAAGGACATTTGGGCTTCTAAGCAAGGCCCAACCTGGTAGAAACCCACCCATCTCCAACCCCCAGTCTGCTGGCCACAGCAAGCTGCAACGTAGGAATTGAGCATGTCTGATTCTCAGAGGAAGCCTAGCTAATGTCTCCCAGGGGATTCTTCACATTCAGAATTCAGACAAATTGCTGCTTTTTAATTAACAGAGCTCCAACAACTCTGTTATCTGTCTTCTCATGGAGCTATTTTCTCTCTAATCCCTTCTCGTTTTCCCACCCTGTCTGCTCTGAGCTGTAATCTTTCAAGCCACTCCCTGGGGACTGGGCTCAGGGAGGAAGGGGCCAAGAGATGGAGATTATCCCTGGTGATGGATGGCTTGGGACCCATGGCCAGCGGTCGGTTCTGCTGCCTGTTCACAGCCGTGAGAGACTCAGGCCCGAGACCCCATCGGAAGCCCGTGTCACCCGCAAGCCGAGTGTTAAAGATCTGGCAGAGCTCGCTCGACAGAAACAAGTGGGAGAAGCATTCAGGGATGGATCCCAAATATCCCATTAATTTAAGTTTAATAGGACAGTTATTGAATAATAAATAACAACCGAATCAAGGAAGCGTATTTATCAAGGACTTATGCCCTGATAACGTGGCTGTGGCTGCACCAGCTGAGAAGCCGCAGTGTTAACTGCTGCATCTCCGTAAAGATCTCCCCCAGGGATCGTGAAAGGGACCTCAGAGAGCCAGGCTCAGGCTCTGTCTTGTCCTGTCTACCCTCCAGGGCTTCTCCTAAAAGAATCTTCTGTGATTCTGTGCAGAACGGGGCAGGCCTGTTTGCTGAGAAGGTGGATCCCATTTCCACATGGGGGCCAGGGGAAGCCGTGAGCAGGCTTTGTTCTCTCAAGCCTCCAGCATGAAGCCTGGGTTATGGAAATGCAAGATATGATCACCTTGTCTCTATCACCTTTTCAGCCCTGACCTACAACTCTGTTTGAAGTGTTCTCAGTTTCCAGAAAAACAGCTTTTCTCCACCTCCATTCCCAGCGGGACCCTTGAAAATGGCTTTTGAAAAAAAAAGTCTAAAGTTAAAAATATCCCCTTCCATTCTCCTGTTCGTAACTTATTAGAACAACGCCTTAAGGCAGCAGGGTGTCATTGGCAGTTCTATCTGTGGCGGGTCTGGAAGAGTTGATATGTTTATGAATATTTACATCTCCAACAGGAGACTGCTGTTAAGTAGAATTTTTTTTTTTAAATTCTGTAAATTTCCTCTTGTGTCATTACAATGCTATGGGCCATACGATAGGCAGTAGAAAGGATACAAAAGGGAAAGAAGAATGGATGATGATTCTGCAGGCCCAGAATTCCCATTGCCAGTGGATAAGAGAGAGACAAGTGGACCAGGTGTGGACTCTGAGGCACCTGCAGTTGTGTTGTCTTAACCAGTTTCCTCTTGGTATAATGCGCCTGATATTTCCTGATGCGAACCGGAAAGCTCCTGATGTTGAAAGCTATTAACCGTGGACAAGGAACAAGGAAAGAATGGCTGTGGCCCAACCGTGCAAGCACAGGGTATGGAAATGGAGCAAAGGGGTCAGGCAGAAAGGGCATTAGGCTAGGACATTTTTGTTGGGCTAGGTACTCTGTGCGTGTGGTCATCAGTTATTTCCAGGCTATCAAATACGAACTAAGGCTTCTTACTTGTCTCGCACACTGCTGCCTTCCAAGGAACTTAAACGTCTATGGTTTGGGTAGAATTTCAAAGATATCAAGTAGGTGCAAAGTGGGTATGATGTTCTACTCTTAGTTCTTTATTTTTCCAGAAGGTCTGAATATGTCTCTGAGAACACATAGCAAGTCAGTCACCAAAGGGCGGACAGATTGTTTTTGCACATCTCCAGGCCAACCCTGGGGCTCACGTCTCCCTAGCAAGACACAGGCAGAAATCTCAGCTGTCAATCACTGCAGTGAGAGGGGGAGCAGGGCCGCCTTCCCCTTACAGAAGCTCCTTGCAGGTGAGCATCTGTAGCCTGTGTGCTAACTCCTGCTGGCTGTCAGGGATTTGTAGCCCCTCTCACTTGGCCACGGGAGGCCATGGGAAGCAGGTGACTCTTAAGCATTCCTGTGACCTAATTTGCAAGTTAACTTTGAAAGGGAGTCTTCCCTTGGCAGGCTGTCTAACCATTATGAAGCTGTCTACCGGTAGTCAGTCTTGTGCACACCTCTCAGCTAATTGAGACAAGCCCGGGGTTAATGTCTCCACTGTTGTAGAGGAGACAGACATCACTGGATGCACATCAATTGGCACAAGTGCACCCAACTATAGGGAACAGGGTAACTGAGGCCAACTCACAGGCAGAGCTCCTGGCCAGGCTTTGGGACCCCGACTCTTTATTTCCTACCACTTGTTTTAGAGATCGAATCCCCCATTTCTCCCTCCCCATTGACGGTGCGACTCTGCTGAGTAGTTGCTGCTCTGATTCAGGGCCACCAGCCAGAAGCCACTGTATCCTCAGCAGGAATGAGATCAGGTTATCTGTGACTGTCCCTCTGAGTTGGGTGGGCCCTTTGTTCATTCTGCAAATACTCATTACAGGCCTGCTGCATAAAAGCCTTTGGCAGGGGCTGGTGCCGTGGCGCAGCGGGTTAATCCTCCACCTGCGGCACCAACATCCCATATGGGCTCTGGTTCTAGTCCCGGCTGATCCTCTTCCAATCAAGCTCTCTGCTATGGCCTAGGAAAGCAGCAGAGGATGGTCCAAGTGCTTGGGCCCCTGCACTCACACGGGAGACCTGGAGAAAGCACCTGGCTCCTGGCTTTGGATTGGCGTAGCTCCGGCCGTTGCGGCCATCTGGAGAGAGAACCAACAGAAGGAAGACCTTTCTCTCTGTCTCTTCCTCTCACTGTCTATAACTCTACCTCTCAAATAAATAAATAAAATCTTTTTTAAAAGAAGCCTTTGGCAATACCATGATAACAACGACTACCGGAAAAACCTTCTCGGGCCAGCCATCTCCTGGGGAGAAAGACGCACACAGGTGGAATGATGTCACATTATTAGAGTCCGGCCTTCCAGCAGGACAGCGGGCTAAGCTATCACTTGGGGCTCTCACATCTCATATCCTGTCTGATACCCTATCCACCTTCTGGCTAATGCTCCTGGAAAGCAGCACAGAATAGCTCAAGTACTTCGGTCCCTCCACCCACATAGGAGGCAGGGATGGAGTTTTCAGAGTTTCCTGGCTTCAACCTAGTCCAGCTTTGGATGTTGCAAACATTTAGGGAGAGAACCAGCAGGTGGATGATTTATCTTTCTCTGTCACTCTGCTTTTCAAACAAACAATCAAATACATAAAGTCTTTTTTAAAAAATATTTATTTTATTTATTTGAAAGACAGAGTTACAGAGAGAGGTAGAGATAGAGAGATAGGTCCTTTATCCGCTGGTTCACTCCCCAGATGGCTGCAAGGACCAGAGCTGCACCCATCTGAAGCCAGGAGCCAGGAGCTTCTTCTGGGTCTCCCATGCAGATGCTGGGGCCCAAGGACCTGGACCATCTTCCACTGCTTTCCCAGGCCATAGCAGAGAGCTGGATTGGAAGTGGAGCAGCTGAGACTTGAACCTGCACCCGTGTGGGAGGCCAGCGCTTCAGGCCAGGGCATCAACCTGCTGCACCACAGCTCCAGCCCCTATAAAATCTTTAATAAGAAAAATTGACCTTTCTGGCAGGCAGAAAAATAACAGAGCCAGAATTAATGGAGTGATTGCTTATGAGAGGCCAGCCTTGGAGCAGAGAGAAAGGGGATGCCTGAGGGCAGGAGTCGGATCTGCTGGCTGGCTTCCTAGACTGTCAATTGGAGCCAGCTCTTGAAGATCTTCCTTAAAGACGACCGTGAGGATTCTTTTGTGGGGAGGCACCTGAGAGCAGGAAGTTTGCTTTGCAGGTCATCTCTGCTGCCAGGGTGGTCTGCAGTTCGGAGCTTCTGAGATGAGAGTTGATTCTGAAACCCATCTGCCATTAGGGTCTGTGAGTCTGTGACGGTTCCACCCCTTTCAACCAGAAGGTCTCATTCCATGCTCTGTACTCATTCCCTGGATTTGAAGAGCACAGGCCCCAGAACTGCCTGCCAGGATTCAGAATCTGGCTCAGCTGTGTGACCTTGGGCAAGTTACTCAACTTCTCTGTGCCTCATGGATACCATAAGGATGACCAAGCACCCACCTCACGGAACTAAATGTGGACTAAAGGGCACAGCACGCGTAGGATTCTTGACCGAAGTAAGTGTTCAGTGAGTAGGACCTACTGTTACCCTCACTCTCACAGGCCTAGGCCCTCCCTCTGAGGAGCACTCAATGACTAGTGCAGCTCAGCCCTCTGCACTGGGCCGGCTGGTGCCCTCCTGACTTCCTCGCGTTCTCAACTCTCTTGCTGCTCACCTTCTCTGCTCCCAGGCCCCAGTCTGGTCCTCCTGCTGAGACACAGGCTGCTGATCTGGTCACTGCTTACCTCATTTTCTAGCATCTTCCTGAAGATATTCCTGGCCCCTGAATCCGCTTAGCCCCCTGCTTAGCCCCTTTCTGCAGCTCCCACCTCCTGCAGGTGTGCAGCCGTGCACAGCCACATGAGCGCACGCACACACACACACAGCCTCTTCTCCTGCCCAGTCTCTGCTTCTCCGTTTCACTTCAGTGCGGACCTGATCCCCGGGGGCGGGGGGCGGGGAGGTCTTGCCTTGTTCTTTCGATGTAGGAGCAGAGATACTGGACTTCTCCCTCGTGGCATTCAGCACATTTGATAATACATGTTGGCCACAGGTCATGGTTGGGACATAGTTTTGGTGCCCGCCAATGGCTCAAACATTGAGACTTGGTCCCTGAAGTCTTGTGTTAATGGTTAAAAGCTGAGGGTGATGGCTTGGTCTAATGATGTTGTCTAGGAGGCGGCCCTAGGTCACTGGGGTGTTTCCGTGATAGGTTGTTCTCGGGAGAGTGTTGGTTGTACAAGCCAAGATCAGCCCAGCTTCTCTCTCTGCTTCCTGGCTCACCATGTGAGCCCCTGCACCAAGTCCACCACCCATCACCCTCATCAGACCCCACCTGATCTCAGGCTGTGCACCTGCAAAACAGTAAGCCCCAATCCACATTTTCCTGTACACGTAGCTTCCGACAGGTGTTTTAGCTGTAGGAGTAAAATGCTGCCTAAGCTCCCACAAGATGGTGAGCCTCACCTCCGTCATATCCCCCTCAACCTGGTACAGAGCCCAGCACCTGGATGCCTGAGGGAACAGATGAAGGTATCAGCAGGTGGGTTCCCTGTTAGATACCCTTGATTTATTGCAGGTGCGTCCTGGCTTGCAATTTCTTGAACTCTGTCTGCTATGAACTGTCTGCCTGGAATCCGGCCATGTCTGTCCTTTCCATACCACACATAGAGGCCACCGCAAATAGTCACTCACATTGGGAGCATCCCTGGATGCATGAGAATGCTTGAGAAGGGAGGCTGGGCAGGGGCAAGAGCTGATTCAGTTTGTCAGAATGCATATTGTCAGATCGCCCACACTCCATGGCCGTGGGCTGTGGCACAGATCCTTCTGAAGCAAACCCGCAGTGAGGCCGGAAATCTATTTTTCTGGGTGTGCACAGCTGTCACCTAGCACTTGGAGAACAGCAGGTGGTTCATGAAGGAGGCAGAAAGGGAAGAATGGTTAATTTAGGAGCTGAGGGGAGAAGGGTCTGGTGGAGGTGGAGGCCCTTGGTCGGCTTGGCTTCCACAAAGAAGGAGGTAATGAGAAGAATGGCTCCTTAATGACAGCGTGGTGGGGTTTCGTATGTGCTCTCTCACGATCAATTCCAGGAGAAATTTAGGCAGCTTTCAAGTCAAAATAGGATTTTTCTAACAGCCAGAACAGAAAATCGCACCTGGGACCAGCATCACAGCTGGGGTCTCTCTGCCTCTTGCATCCTACCTGGTAATGAAGGCTCTCAAACAAGAAGAGAGTTGATGATGTGGAAGATGGAAGCGGATGCATCTGGGGTTTGCTGGAGCCGTGTGGGCCACACGGGCGTCTCATCGTGTCTGTGTTGGGCTGGTGAGCAGAGGGGCGGAGGCAACGCAGACAGCGCCACCTCGGAGAAGAGGTGGGGTCCCCCCAGGTGTCTCACAGGAGACCTTTGCCCTGTGCTGCCACACTTGGGGAGGCACTTTTCTCTCTCTCTCAATCTCATGCCCTAATTTTCTCCCTTGATAATTAAATTACAGTAACAGGTTGACGCCGAAAATAGAGGGGGCGGCTCGAACGTCTTCCAAATTAAATTCGTCCTGTGACAGAAATATGAGGTGGCTGTACCGAAGCTTTCTGCCTCAGTGAGTCCCGGGGGGCTCCCGCGCTAACCTGCGCCGTTAAAGGTGCCCTCCAATTACATTTGGAAAACAGCCAGGGCCCAACCATTTGGTTCCCACAAAGAATCCGCTGCGGAAGCTAGCTAAAAAGGAGGAGGGCACCAGTGCTAGGAGAGGGACAGCTCACCTTCCTGAAGCCACTGTGGGGACAGCATTTGGAGAAGAGAGCACCTCACAGCAGGCCATCAGAAGAGTCGCAGGGAGCATAAGCACTGGCTGTGCACTCTGTAATGGTGACATTTGGGCGCTGTCGGTGGCTCTGCAGCCCCTTCTGCAAACAGTGGTCATGATCCAGTGAAGATGGAGCGTGTCTGTGACCATGCGTGTCATGTGTCCAGTGCTTGGTGCTATTTCTTCTCCTTTCTAGTTAATGCTGTAAAGTTGCTTTGCAGGGAGGGTGCCGCTGTGGGGCAGGCAAGACGGCAGGTGCATGGGGGAGGTTCTGGGCATTTTCTAGAGCCTTTGTAGCTTCAAGGCCCCCGGGAGCCCACCTTCGTGAACTAAGACTCAGCCGGCCTCTCTGTGTGACCTTGTCATGTGTGGCTCTGGATCTAGTGTTGCGCTCAGTCTGTGTCCAGCAATACACGGAAGGCTCCCACTGCCCTCACCTCCACACAGCACGCCACGCAATGCCTTCAGTGATCCAAGGAGGGAGGTCCTTGGATTTGGAGGCAAATCTCAGCCCCTTCTGGTGACACGCCAGCAGCTATGCTTTCTCGGAGGGCTGTGACCAGGAAGACACCTGCCATTTGGGACTGGAGGTGCTCAAAGAGAACCAAACCCAGCAAGGCCCTGGTTGGTAGAGTGATCCCAGAAATGCCCCAGTTTTGATGGTTTAAAATATTTATATATTTAAAATTTTTAACATAACAAATTTTTTAAAGATTTATTTATTTACTTATTTGAAAGTCAGAGTTACACAGAGAGAGAAGGAGAGGTAGACAGAGAGAGGTCTTCCATCCATTGGTTCAGTCTCCAATTGGCTGCAATGGCCAGAGCTGCACCAATTGAAAGCCAGGAGCCAGGAGCTTCCTCCAGGTTTCCCACATGGTGCAGGGGCCCAAGGACTTGGGCCATCTTCTACTGCTTTTCCAGGCCATAGCAGAGAGCTGGATCGGAAGTGGAGCAGCCGGCGCCCATATGGGATTCTGGGACTGCAGGCGGCAGCCTTACCCACTATGTCACAGCGCCGGCCCCAACATATTTTTACTCTATATATTGTAGTCAAAGGCTTATTGCTCCACTAAATAAAGAGCTCAAGCAAAAAATGGTTAACCGACTGTAGTTCATCAGGGATACAGACAAGGACTATAAACCATGATCAGATGAAAGGTGTTCTCTCTTTTGTCCTGTTCTGTCTTTAATCCAGAAACCTGTGTTCTTGGGGGATGTCACCTACTGTGTTGATGGAAGGTCGTGCAACCTGAGCTGACCCAGGGGTACAGCATGTCCGTCCCCACCTCCCCTAAGAGTGAAATCTGGTCCTAGAGTTGAGAGCAGAGTGGGTGTGTGGCCCTGATGCTGGAGGGCAGGCTGGGACACCGGAGACACAGATGACTTCCTTCTCCTTCGCTGGGCATTACTCCTCATCTGCTTGTTGAAGAAATAGTCCAAGGTAACAGGCAGGTGTGGGGAGATGGCAGGGACAGGTGAGGTGGCTGAAATCCTCGCACACGGCGGTACATGCAGAGGCACAGAGGTGAGCACACTGAGAGGCAAACCCCTGGTATGTGCCGTCACTTCTGTTTGGAAGTTGATTCAATCAACATTAATAACTTGAAGCCATCCCCAAAGAATTATTGATGCAATGAGCACTTACCATGTCCCAGAGCATGTATGCTGAGTGCTTTCAAACATTGTTTAGTGTAATCCTTACAAGTCTAAGAAATGTGTGCTGTTGTCTTGCCCAGCACGTGGGCTGAAAACCAGCACATATACACACAAACACACACAGAGATAAGTAAACACAACCAGCACATATACACACACATACAGAGATAAGTAAACACAACCACACATATACACACAAACACACACAGAGATAAGTAAACAAAATGAATACAATCTAAGTAACTTTTCCAAAGTCACAGCTAAAGAAGTGCTAGAGGTTGAGGAAGAAGCTGGGATTTGAACTCAGAGTGTCCCAATAAGTAATTCCATCATTGGACTGTTGGTGTGTGTGTGTGTGTGTGTGTGTTGGGGGTGCTAATCGGCAGTATTTCTCAGACCTTTGTAATCCAGGCCCCCATAAAACTTCCTGATTTCTTTCCTGCTGATTTCTACCAAGTCAGAAGATACTCTGCCTGGCTTTACATTCATTGCTTTGCATCATACAACCTGTGGGTGCAGTCTTTTTTGAACTGCACAGTCCACTGCCCTGCAGGCTTGATTGTCGCTGTACTTCCTCCCTGCTCCCTCTTCCACCCTGGTGGCATTTATTCACATACTGATTTGAGAGCTTCTATTGAGTTCCATAGCAAGAGACAATCATGATTCACTGCCCCTGACGTGAGCAAGAGCTCCCCTTGCATGCAGCAGGGCCTCCTTCCTGGTGGGGACAGGCCCTGTGAGTTCCCATTGCTTATACCAAATTCCTTCCAAAGTCAAATCGTCTATGAAGCCCATTTTGGACCCTGAAACTTTCCCCTAGGGAAATAGTAGACAATCACTTGAGAAAGACACAAGGAATCACATGGGGAAGGGCTGTGTCGGACCCTAAAAGGAAGAGCAACAGGAAATAGGGGCAGGCACTTGGCCTAGTAGTTAAGCATCCCATACCAGAGTTCAAGTCCCGCCGATGGCTCCAAGGATGGCTCCAGCTCCGAATTTCAGCTTCCTGCTAATGCATACCATGGCGGCAGGAGTGATGGCTCGTGTTGGGTCCCTGCCACTCATGTGGGAAATCTGGATTGAGTTCCTGGTTCTTGACCTCATCCCGACCCAGCCCTGCCTGGCTATTGGGGGCATTTGGAGAGTGAACCAGAGAATGGCTCACTCTCTCTCCCTCTCTCTTTTTCTCTCTCTCTCCCTCCCTCTTTATCTCTCTCTATTTCTATCTCTATCTCTATCTCATAAAAAAAAAAAAACCTTAAAAGCACTAGGAATTGACTGGGGCAGAGAGCAGCGTCGCAGGGAGAGGAGTGTAGGCTGTGGTTTACAGGATGGGTAGATGAATATTAGTAACGGGTTTGGGAAGAGTCATATATCAGGAGAACTGTACAAGGGTGATGATGTGAGGCATTCTTGGGGGCAAGAATGATTTTATTTAAGGGGTCAAATAGTGTGGTTAAAAATTGCGGTGGAGGGCTGGTGCTAATACAACACAGTGTGTTAAGCCATCATATGCAGCACCAGGATCTCATATGGGTATCCTGGCTGCTCCACTCCTGATCCAGTTCCTGCTGGTGTGCCTGGGAAAGCATCAGAAGATGGCCCAAGGACTTGGATCCCTGCACCCATGTGGGAGAGCCCAGTGAAGCACCTGGCTCTTGGCTTTGGCCTGACCCAGCCCTAGCTGTTGTGGCCATTTTGGGGAGTGAACCAGCAAATAGAAGACTTCTCTCTCTGCATCTGCCTCTCACTGTCTGTAACTCCACCTTTCAAATAAATCAATAAATCTTCTTAAAAAATGCAGTGGAACTCAACACCTGTCCATCATTCAGGATTAAGGATTTAACTTCAGTTCTGGACATTTTCTGTTTGGATGGTTGAGGAAGTAAGGAGTGTGATGATGGCCCCTCCCAGAGCCTCGTGTGAATGACAGGCCTTCCTTTTATTCTGTGACACACCCACCACACACACATGATATGCAAAACACACATGAACACATACATGCCACACACAACACACTACATGCAAACACCATACACACAGAGACCACATCACACCCACATTATGCATCTACTCCATGCATTCCACTCACAGCCACATGTACCACATGCATCATACATAACACACACCAAGTATACATCATACCACCCACAGCACACAGTCTAACATGCACACTACACGTATACCACATACATATCACACACGCCACTCAGTCATTCACACAAGATCCCAGGGTCTATAGATCCTGTTTTTTACAGGGACGTGCCCATCCAAGACTGCCAAGGTGGACATGTGGCTAATGTCAGTGCTAGCAACTGGTACACGAGAAGCTTTCTGTGACAGCCAGTCTGGGTGTTCTGGGTTTTTCTATGTGCAGATAACAAACTGCATCCCCCGCAGTTCAGGTTCCCAGACTCACCGCTGCTTGATTTAAAAACGATGCCAGGTGAGGGACAGTGAGGGTGGACATCTCTCTTTGCTGTTCAGAGCTCACCTAACCCACCAAAGCCTGTTGAGGTTACCTGTGCCCCTGGCACAGAAGGAAATGTTAGAGGAGGGGCTTGGCACCTGCTGGATCACAGAGGTGTCACCCTTGTGTTTTCAGAGCCTTTTCAGGGCCATCACTATTAAGCCTCAGTGCGCGTGAGATTGTCTTCTCTTCTTGCTCTCCCTGGCTTCGCAGCTCCAGATCTCAGACCACAGGACACACTCTGAAAGCCCTGACAAGGCTGTGGAATTCCAAATTCCCCTAAGGCACAGATGAGAAAAGAAGCCCCCATTAGCAGCCGGAGTGGGGCTGGGGGCACGGTGCCTTCCTCGCTAACCACTTTGAAAGGAGAGAGACAGGTGTGGGTCCTGTTGGCTGCTGGAACTGTCACAGATGAGAAGCAGTGTGAAGTGGCGGGAGGCTTTGTAGCTCGCAGTCTGGCACCTCTGCCAAAATCACGGAGACTTGGTGAGGAACTGTCTCAGCCCAAACAGCAGCAGGGTTGTTATCTATCTGTCTGTCTGTCTGTCTGTCTGTCTATCTGTCTGTCTGTCTATCTATCTATTATCTATCTATCTATCTATCTATCTATATCTATCTTGTAACTTAGAGGCAGTGAGTCAGAAGAAGAAGAAGAAAGGGATCAACCCTGACTGTTGCAGCCAGTTTTTGTTTCTTAAATCTTGATGTAGACTACGGCAGGTGCTGTGGTACAGCAGGTTAAATCTCCACTCTTTGCCTGCAATCCGTATTGGAGTGCCTGGTTTGAGCCCCCTGGCTATTTTGCACTTCCGGTCCATTTTCCTGCTAATGTGCCTGGGAGGCAGCAGATAATGGTCCAAATACTTGGATTCCTGCCACTTATGTAAGAGACACACTGGAGTGCATGGCTCCTGGCTTTGTCCTTGTCTAGCCCTGGCTATTTCTGACATTTAGGATATGATCCAGTGGATGGAAAATTAATCTCTCTCTCTCTCTCCCTCTTTCCCCTCCCTTCTTTCTCATTACTCTGTTCTTTCTCATTACTCTGTCTTTCAAACACATAAATACATTGTTTTAAAAGAATGCTCTATACTCACCTTAGATAACAAAGAGTCACAGGATCCTAACCCAGCCCTAACACTTCCTAGTTGTGTGATCTTACAGAGTGTATTTAGTTTCTCTGTGTTGCAATTTTTTAATCCATAATGAGGGATCATAATAATACTTTCCATGTTGGCAACTTTGAGAAGTTAAGCGAGACACTGTCTAATACCTCCGGCCTAGATTGTAGCAATATATAATAGCTCAATTTGCATTATTATTGTTTAGAAAAATATTCAAGGATAAAAGCGTAAATCCTTTAAGTGGGTCCACCTGTGTATGTTGGTAACCATGGCCTATGGGTGATAATACATGAGGAGAAAATATTATTATTTTCCCCACATTTTACAGATAAACCAAGGCTCGAGGAGTTTCAAGGTGACTCTGAAAACAGAGAAGAGGGAAGCTAGGAGACAAGTGTCCTCTCTGAGCTCTTATAAAGAACCCCTGGGGGTGCTAAGGTGAAAGAAAGCCATGGGGACCCAGGTCCACCCAAGCTGCTGCACTGGGGATGTAGGAAACAAGATGTGTATCATGTTAACAGTCCAGGAGACCTCCCCAGGATTTTGCACCCATGCATCCAGCCATGCAGGCATCAAATATGAGGAGGAAGGGCCCCCTACCTTGTTTGCAGGCTCATGGGCCAATAGCAGATGGAACAGAGAACTGCACACAGGGAAAGATTTCACACCCTCTTTGTGGAAGCACACAAGAGCTTGTTGCCTAAGAGACCAGAACAGTAAGTCCAAGGGGGTTGTCCCCAAGGACTTGGTCCCTTGCAGCTGCAGGGGCAAAAGCCAAGAGCCCCTCAGTTAGACTCGCCCATGGCAGTCAAAGATGATCTCAATTCACACAAATCTCAATCATCTCCAAGTCTTGGCCACGTCTCTGCCCCCTGAGAGTTTTGCCCAGCATCGCACAGATGATGGATTTGCTTTCCTTTGAAGGTAGGTGCTAATTGCAAAGTGACAGTGACCTTGGCAACGGAAGAGGATGATGAGTCAAAGACAGCTGGGTTCGCTTCTTTTTTCCTCAGCAGGCTCTGAAGAAAGGCAGCTGTGGATGCCTGAAATTGACATTTGAGCTAAGTATACATTTCAGGCACGCTAAAAAGGTGGCAAAACGCACCCATGTTTAGCAGCTTGCACCTTCCACTCCAACTAGCACCCAATAAATTATAGTGCAACTAGGTTAGAAGAAATGAACCTTGAATTTCAAAGGAACTTTAGAGGTCACTGAGACCTACACTACACCCCACCGGTGGCAGAATGTCCTTTGTAAGACCCCGCAGGTGGTCCTCCAGCCTCCGTATCTTACAATATAATCAAATAGTTCCGAACATTTGTTTCCTAAACTGAATCTCATCTTTGGTTTCCTTCCCAGCATTAATAGACTCTAAGTCTCACCCTCACAAAAGTCCTCTGAGTTATTGTGATTTTTTTTAAAAAGTTATTTATTTGAAAGAGAGAGACAAAGAGACGTGCAGAGAACTCTCATCCATTGGTTTATGCCACAACTACCTGCAACAGCTGAGACTGAGCCAGGCCACAGTTAGGAGTGAGAAACTCTGTCCAGATCTCCCATTTGGGTTGCAAGGACATAACAACATGAGTCATTGCCTTCTGCCTTCCTTGGTCCGCATCAGTTGGAATCAGGGAGTTGGAGTTGTGACTTAAATCCGGGCATTCCGATATGAGATGCAAGCATCCCAAATGGCATCTTAACCATCATGCCAAATGTCCTCCCTCTCTGATTTAATTTGAAATCAGTTCTGTTGATTCAAATAAACCTTTTTTTTTGGAGATTTATTTATTTATTTGAAAGTCAGAGGTATACAGAGAAGGAAGGAGAGGCAGACAAAGAGGCCTTCCATCCTTTTGTTCACTCCCCAATTGGCAGCAATGGCTGGAGCTGTGCCAATCCTAATCCAGGAGCCAGGAGCTTCTTCCGGGACTTCCACACAGGTGCAGGGGTCCAAGGACTTGGACTATCTTGTACTGTTTCCCAGGCCATAGCTGAGAGCTGGATCAGAAGTGGAGCAGCCAGGACTAGAACCAGTGCTCATACCCAGGTGGTAGCTTTTACCCGTTACGTCACAGCGCCGGCCCCCCAAATAAATCTTATCTTTTTTCTTAGTATTCATTTCTCAATTATTCAACCACTCTTTATGGTTTTCAACTCATTACTTTCCCCATGCTCCCCTTCAGACAAACCTTGATTGCCATTAAGACTTTGCAGAATGGTCAGGTGGACAGGCTTTGCATGGACAACAGGGTGGAGAGGAGGAACCATACCCACTGGTCAAGAGAGTCTCTCTGAGCATCCTGGAGAGGCAGGCACAGGAAGGGGAGGGACAAAGCAGGGACAAGGATTACGTAAGAGAAGGTGGGTAGATATAGGACAGCTAAAGGCACAGGTGCGTCCTCCGGCTGATGGACCAGGCCACACCCTTGTTGCCCATCTCAGCATAGGTTTGAGCTGCTGGGTCTTTTTCTAAATGCAAGACATAATCCAGAATCAATTTTGCACATCGGTCTTGAATCATCAAGGTTTCCTTGGACTCTGATTCTGTCTTCCTGAGGTTTCGCTGTTTTTCTCAGTCTTGTTTGGCCCACAGGAAATACTAGCATGAAATCCAAATCCTTTCTCAGGTCATTGTTGACATTAAATATATGAAAGTGGGAATTGATGCTATTTGGGACTCCCACATCCCACATCAAAGTACCTGGGTTCCACTGTGAGTTCCAATTTCAGTTCTAGCTTCTGGCAAATGCAGATCCTGGGAGGCAGCCTTGGGTCCCTGCCATCCACAAGGGAGACCTGAAATGAGTTGTTGGCTTCAGAACCAGACACTATAGGCATTTGGGAAGTGAACTAATGAATGGGATCTCTCTCTGCTTCTCTTTCCCTCTCCCTGCCAAGTTCGTGGTGTGTGTGTGTGTGTATGTGTGCGTGTGTGTTTCTTTCTATGTCTCTCTACCTCAAAAAAACTTAACTAAATATACAGTAGGACAGGGACAAGTATAACACCCTAGAAAAAATTCCAGTGTTTGGCATGCAGTAAACCTATTGCAATGTTTAGTGATTGAGTATGGGTTGGGGAAAAGATAACTAAAAGAAATATCAGATCTTCTAGTTATAGCATGTGGGCATGTAAACAAGTGCTAAAAACAAAATTTAACACGTCTCTCACTAGATCATCGAGAACATTTTGTTGATCTTTTCAGTCTTGGCAACTAAGCAGTGCTAGGCACGTATTCAGTCCATGATTATTTTTTTTTTACAAATGACCACAGACACTTTCACTCCATCATAGGCAAGAGTGGACATTAGGGGAGCCCTCCATGGAGGCCCCTGCAGCTAGGCAGGGAGCTGCAGGGCCATCTCCCCTCGTGGCTTTGCAGCCGTTACTGGAGACAACCTCTCTCTTCTCCTTCCCACTTGTTCTTTTAGGTGGATTAAAATGTTTCGTTGAGGCCGGCGCCGTGGCTCAACAGGCTAATCCTCCGCCTTGCGGCGCCGGCACACCGGGTTCTAGTCCCGGTCAGGGCACCGATCCTGTCCCGGTTGCCCCTCTTCCAGGCCAGCTCTCTGCTGTGGCTAGGGAGTGCAGTGGAGGATGGCCCAAGTCCTTGGGCCCTGCACCCCATGGGAGACCAGGAGAAGCACCTGGCTCCTGCCATCGGAACAGTGCGGTGCGCCGGCCACAGCGCGCTACCGCGGCGGCCATTGGAGGGTGAACCAACGGCAAAAGGAAGACCTTTCTCTCTGTCTCTCTCTCTCACTGTCCACTCTGCCTGTCAAAAAAAAAAATGTTTCATTGAGAAAAGCTTCCACTACCTTGAGAAGGCCTTGTCTTTGTAGTCGGGGTATTATTTTGCCAGGGCTGTCTTAAAAAATACCGCAGGCTGGGCGACTTAAATGGCAGCCGTCTAGTTTGTCACAGTTCTAGAAGCTGGAAGTCCAAGATCAAGGTGTGGGAGGACACAGGTTCTCCTGAGATCTCTCCTGAGCTTGCCAAGGGCCACCATCAAGCTGTGCCCTCACAAGGTCTTCATTCTGTGCCCAGGCATCCCTGGTGTCTTTCTGTGTCCAAATCTCCTCTTCTTATGAGAACACCAGTCGTATTGGATTAGAGCCCACCCTGACATCTTATTTAAACATAATCACTTCTTTAAAGGCCTTGTATCCACCTACAGTTACATGGTGTGGTGGATTTGGGGGCAGGGGAAGGACCATGCCTGGGTTGTGGGGCCAGGGCAGGACTCCTGTCTGTGAAGGTATCACTTCCAGACCTGTTCTGTCCTCATCAGTGTGATCTGGGCAGAGTTGCCTATGCCTCTAGAACCCATTTCCTCCTTTTCTTCTGCACCCCGAATCCAAGAACTGCATCTGAAGATGGACATGCACGTGCTATATTACTTTTGTGGTTGATAGAGTAGAGAGCTTCTCCAGGAAGAAGCAACGTGGCTGCTGCCTTCAGTAACATGACAGGCTGCCCCATGTCCACCTCCCCTGTCGGCTGGTGGCAGCCAGGATGGAGATAATCTATGAGCAGGCGTGCAGAGTAGCCATGCTGTGACCCTCATACAAATCAGGGGGGATCGTGCATGTTGAAAGCTGCTCTCCCAACACACCCCTTCTGTCCATGGTAGGTGCAGGTTACATAGCAAAACTGGAGATGGAGGATCAACCTGACTGCTTGCAAGGGGTGGTGGTCTTTTCAAAGAGCTCCCACCACATCATGCACTCTGCAGGTGCAGGGGAACTGGCACTGTCAGAGCATGGGCAAGGCATGAGGGAAAGATGATTGGGGTCCAGAATGGAGGATTCCTCCAAGTTAACATAAGGGCTAACCTCCCTCTTATGGGCTGGGTTCATGTACCTTAATGACAACAAAAGCAAAGTAGCAAAGAGGCAGCAGAGCCGCTAACTTTATTACATACTTATTCTGTCTCAGTCACAACCCTACATGTTCTCTGCATCTCATTTAGTCATCAGAACTCTCTTCTGAGTGAGGAGCTGCTGCTCCCATTTTGCAGACACAGCAGCCTTGCTGGCTGCCAGACACTGAGGTGCAGTGAGGTTAAGATACTTGAGCACAGAGCTAAAAGGAGATAAGGCTGCCACTCACCCCTAGAGAAATCTAACTCTATAGTCTGTGCTCTTAAAATGCTGCACTCTGTGAGAATCAAACCCTTGCACTTATTAACCACTGGATAGATGACAGACACTGATCTAAGGCCAAACAGCAAGTCGTTTCTTGTCAGTGTCATATTCATGCACAAGTCTCTCTCTCTCTCTCTCTCTCTCTCTCTCTCTCTCTCATACACACACACATGGCAGGTATGTGTGTATGTGTGTGTGGGGGGGGGTTTCTTCTAGTTATCTTAGATCCACTGGCCACGGGATATCTGCTTGGGGTCTTGTGTTCCAAAGAGACCCCCAGACTTGGGACTGGTGAGGAGACAGCACTGTCACCTCCAGGCTCACCTCCTGAAGGGTCATCCTTTCCCATCCCCTCCTCACAGAAGCACTACTGCAACCATGGGTTGACAAGCACACACTTTCGCACTCTGCCTGAATTAATTGTTGTACTTGTTTCCATCACAACTGAATCACTTTGTGCTTCAAGAAGACGATAAAGGATGACAGTCCAGACTGTTGTGTTTGGAGACAACCAGATTTGGCCCTCCTGTGTCTGACATGCCCTAGTGAGTGAGTTGGCCCTGTTCTAATTATTGAGCTTTCTAAAATTCAGTTTCCTAATCTTTAAAGTGGAATATTACATCTGCTTTAGCATTGCTGTGAGACTGATGCTATGGCCTCATGGCTAGCAAGTTGTGAAATGGGCATCACATCCAGGGCTGTCTACCTCCGTATCCATTATTACTAGCTGAACACTTTTTTTAAATTTAGTCTCAGTATTCCCATCTATAAAATGGGCACACTAATTCTTACTGCATTGATTTCTTATAACAAAATCATATTTGCAAGAAACAGGGTAGTCATGGGCACACTTGCTTCAAAACAGCTAAGACATAAAAATCATCAAACTAAATGTAGAAAAACTACCAGGAAAGCTTTGTTCTCTGCAAATTGCCAGTGAGAAGATACTTATGTATAATTATCTTCTTACATACAGTTTTCACTTTGATTTTAGAATGTAAGAACTGAGTGATATGTGTAATTTTTGGAGTATTTGGTATTTTAAAAATAGTCAAAGGAGTTAGAATGTGTAGAAGATGGAATGAATGCAGAGTCCTGATCGAGCACACTTTTTGTCTTGCACAGAAGGAGGGGTACCCCAAACACAAGTGTAGGTAGGGCAATGTCAACTTTGTCACAACCAAAGCACTTTGTCTTGTCAGCTGGCCGGTAACTCATCACACAGAACAAATGGACAAAATGCCTTGTGGGAATCTACTCTACCCAGCCTACCAGACTCAGCCCCCACAAAGGCAGGAGATGGACCTCACACCACAGCACCAGGATGGAGAAGATGAAAGCACCCTTTCTGAGTAACATCACTGCACTCTTTTCTTAGGAAACCATTTTTAGTCCTTGAACAAATGGACATAAATAATTCCAACCATTAGCAGCTAAAAATGGACAACCATTTTTGGATCAGGAGAGAGACACACTAATTATATTAATGTGGAGTAATTATATATATTTATGTTCCGTATCTGCACTGCAGGGCTCAGATAATACTCTCTTCAGAAGGGAATTGGTGCAGTCGGGGAAGCGGTGGGGTGCTAGGCAGATGTTTGGGAAGTTTGCTGTGAAACGCCACTTGTCTGAAAGCAGAACAAATACTTGTATCTAAGCCTTTGATTTGTGCAAAATGCCAAGTCACAGTAGTAAACTAGTCACCAAGGAGCCTACTGTATGTGTGCAGCTAGACTCCAGGGGGAGAATTCTGCTACCAGCACCTTACATCCATGGTTTAAAAGCAGGGTGGAGTTCTTTGCCTATCTTATGCGCATGTGTGGGCCTGCTGTTGCTAGTAGACGAGGCTTCTATATAACCTACTGCCATTTGTTACTTTGCATTCTAGACTGATCGTCCCAGATTCTAACACAGATGGGAAGTCAGGCTCCAAACCATGTCCTTGAGTTTGACGACCAAATGAGTGTGGGTGGTATCTCAGTTTACCCTGAGTTTCCTGTGAATTGGCCAGAGGTCTGAGTGTGCCAAGCTGGGCTCAGTGATACCTTCTGAGATGTTAACTAACTCACCAATGAAAGAAGGTACATCAAACTGGACCTCTTTGTTCTGTATAGGTAGACCTCATGTGCCAGGAGTTATATGAAGGAATGAGTCATTTGATGGCCACACTTGAGCCATGCATCCAGCTTTCACCCCATCACTGTGGCCAGAGAGATTGGTAATGTGATTGACTGCATTGTAGTCTACGCTGTCCATTCTTTCTAGAGGAGGGCAAGCTCCACCAGAGCCCAGTGTGCATGAGAGGAAAGGAAGCCTCTGTGTTCAGAGATGCTGGGTGTCAGTAGAACTCCCAGCAATCCTCCGTGACTGTCTTTCACCGTGAGCCCTCGGCAGAGAATGTCATCTCTTTGGTTCAAGATAAATGGTAATAGTAATTTATCTCTCATAAGGTTGATGATTAAATGTTTTATTTTTTGACAGGCAGAGTTAGACAGTGAGAGAGAGAGAGAGAGAGAGAGAGAGAAAGGTCTTCCTTCCACTGGTTCACCCCCCAAATGGCCACTACGGCTGGTGCGCTGCGCCGATCTGAAGCCAGGAGCCAGGAGCCAGGTGCTTCTTCCTGGTCTCTCATGCGGGTGCAGGGCCCAAGCACTTGGGCCATCCTCCACTGCCTTCCTAGGCCACAGCAGAGAGCTGGACTGGAAGAGGAGCAACCAGGATAGAATCCGGCGCCCCGACCGGGACTAGAACCCGGGGTGCCGGCGCTGCAGAGGGAGGATTAGCCTAGTGAGCTGCGGTGCCAGCCATGATGATTAAATGTTAACATGCATAAAAAACAAAGTGTTGTGTTTGGCATAGAGGAGGCACTCAGTAAATATTCCCTAGCAACCATATAGAAGAAAAGATTTTGCTCCTCTTCTATCATTGCACTCATTCTTTGGCAACTTCCCATCCATCCATCCACTCTCTATTCATCCACCCCTCCATCCACTCACCAACCCATCTAACCTCCTGTCCATCCATTCATCCACCCCCCAACCCACCTACCCTTCAATCTGTTCATCTACCCATACACACATCTGTGCATCCATCCATCCATCCACCAATCAATTCTCAAATCCATCCTTCCATTCACACACCACACCATCTAACCATCCATCCATCCATGCATCCATCCACCCAACTATCCCTTCTCCAAACTATCTATACATCTACTCACTCACCCCCTATCTACCCATCCATCCATCCTTCTATCTACCCATTCAACTACCTATGCATACACACACCTTTCTACACACCACCCATCTACCTATCCATCCATTCCTTGGAGAAATATTTTTGAGTACCTACTAACTGCCAGACACTGTGCTAAGTACTGATTATATGGTAGTGTATTAAATGAAGCCCCTTGCCTAATGGAGCTAGACTGTGAAGCCATCTTTTGGAATGTATATATATATCCAACTGAACCATCTTGCAGACTGGGAGGAGGGGTAAGGAAGAAATAGTAAAAACAAAGTCTCCCAGTCTTCTCCAGTACAAGCTATACATTTAAACATGTATTGCTACAATGCCTTCTATGGAAAATAAAAGCCCAAACTCCAAGCACAGTGTCAAGGATAATAGAATAATTTTGGATACCTCTACTTGGTAGAGAGAAATTCATTAATGAAAAATGAGAAAGAAGTTCAAACTTTCCTGGGGGGCTTTTTAAAAGACTCAGACCCATCAAAATCATCTCCAAATAACCCTTTTAAATCTAAAAAGAACAGTCTTTCTAATTAAATGTTTAATGAATATTATAGCTAGCATATTAATTTTAGGCAAAATTTATGAAGCAATGGGTTACATTTTATATGCTGCCTCATTTTATGACTGTTGTGAATATTAATGGCACCTTGCACGTTAGTGTTGTGGTCTTGATATGGATTCTCTTTTCAGAGCCTCATGATGATTCTGTTAAGTAGGCAGAGCCAAGTGTGCCATCCCTGTTACGGTTAGGAAAGCACTGGTCGGAGACCTTGAATGTGTGGTTCAGGCCTGCGGTGCTAGGCGTGGCAAGGTGAGAGCAGTAGAAGAGTGGGGTGCACTGCAGTGTTTGTTGTTACAGCCAGGAAGGTCATGCACTCTGGGAGGATCTGCTGGGGAGCAGTGTGGCCAGAGGAGGGCAGTGCTCCCTAAATCCACAATGTGTGACATGTCAGGAACCCAGCTTTGGAGCCAGTTAATGAGGAGCCCAAATCCTGGGGTCTCCTTTTAAGATGATGTTGAACTTGACCAAGTGAATTCACCTCTCTGTAATTTATCTTCTTCCTCTATTCATCCCTACTTGGATTGCCGTAAGTATTAGATGAATTTTATCAACTGTATGAGCAGCTAGGCAGCCTGTACCAATCATAAAAGAGGCAAACTCTCTCTCTCTCTCTCTCTCTCTCTCTCTCTCCTCAGACACACAAACACACATAAACCCACTCACGCACTGCTAAGCAAATAACTCAAACCTCTGGGTATGCCGTAAACTTGTGCGCCTCACACAACGTGGTGGATACACTTGTCAGAATGAATGGCGTGGTGGGATGTGGATGGATAATTATCTCGAGAAGTTTCCTGTGCACACATGTGGCAAGCGGCAGCCTGAGAGGGTGGCGTGGGGCTGCAGGCTTCCCAGACGTCTTTCCTCTGCCTGTCACCGTGCCTGACATTCCACCAGGCGTCAGTTACTTTGCGAGCCTTAGTTTGCTTGGAGAACGCCACACGCCAGTCCCGTCACAGGGAGAGGTGCCTAACTGTGCAGGGAAATGGAGGGGAAAAGCACACTTTGAGGAAAGGCGTAGGAGATTTTACCACTCAAAGGTAGTGCTCAGACTTCCATTTTCTCCCTAAAAAGGTGGAAAGTAGCCTTTTCCCCCTAATTCCTTCACTCTAGGTGGGATTTGCAAAAGCACATTGACACTTTGCTGCCACCATTCAGGGTTCTTCAGTCTCCTGCTTCCCTGCACATAGGAAAGGCTTCCATTGGCACAGAGCTGGAAGACACGCACACACACACACACCATGCATGAACATACATGCCACATGCAATACAGTACACACGACACACACTACATACAAAACCAATACACACATATTACATCACACACACTACACATAAACACTACACCTTCCATTCACAGCACATGTACCACACACATCAAAACATACAGCATGACATACACACCATTCACACACACACACACAAGATCTCACTTCTTGTTTTTTTTTCTTGACAGGCAGAGTTAGACAGTGAGAAAGAGAGAGAAAGAAAGGTCTTCCTTTTTCCATTGGTTCACCCCCAAAATGGCCGCTTTGGCCACTGCGCTGCACCTATCTGAAGCCAGGAGCCAGGTACTTCTCCTGGTCTCCCATGCGAGTCCAGGGCCCAAGTACTTGGGCCATTCTCTACTGCCTTCCTGGGCCACAGTAGAGAGCTGGATTGGAAGAGGGGCAACCGGGACAGAATCCGGCGCCCCAACTGGGACTAGAACCCGGGGTGCTGGTGCAGCAAACGGAGGATTAGCCTAGTGAGCCACGGCGCCGGCCAAGATCTCACTTTGTATTCTGTCATTTCTTTGTGTGCCTAACTCATCTAAGTCTCATTGAGGAATCGGGATGATCTGAACAGGTGTGAGGGCAGCTACACAGATGGAAACATGCTTTCTTTGTTGACTGCTCGGGCCACCAGGTATGCCCTGGTCCTTGCCCCTGGCGGGCCACACAGCTGCTAATGACTACATCAGCAGCAGAATCCTGAGCATCATAGCCCACGCAGGTGGATATGGACAGCCTCCATCATAGGGAACATGAGTCTTTGTCCTGAAGTTACCAGCTGTGCATAGCCTAGGAACTAGGACAACTAGTTAGTTCTTCACCAGCAAGTGGATGGAGCTGCTGTCATTTAAGGAGAGCAAAATGTCACCGGCACCTCCCATGAGCCATGCGCATGAAGCAGGGTGGTACGCATCATTACTAGTATTGTATATGTTAAATGTGGAGGAGGACACTGCTTGAGACCGAATGGGCCATGTTCAGGGTTAAGACTGTGAAAGCCCCAGCAGATTTTGCCACCATACATCCAAGGCACAGAGAGGCTAGGTAATTTTCCTGAAGCCACACAGCTAGTGAGCAGAGAAGCTGGGATTTGGAACTGTCTCACTCTTTTATAATTCCCCATCATAATTAGTGTATTAAAATAAAAGTGTGCCCAGACTAATGATTTAGCCTGTGAATAATTATGGACATTAGGATGCTCTGAGATCTTTGTCCAAATGACATATGAAGAATGGGAAAAGTTAATGAGAACATTAAAGCACACATCCAATATACACCTATTCTTTCTACTTACACACTATATGGAAAAAATACAACTGACATACAAGAAAGTACTTAAGATGAGCTTGGTAGGGGGGCGGCACTGTGGCAAAGCAGGTCAAGCCACCTTCTGCAGTGCCTGCATCCTATATGGATGCTGGTTCGAGTCCTGGCTTTTCCACTTCTGATCCAGACCCTTTGCTAGTGCACCTAGGAAAGCAACGGAGGATGACCCAAGTGCTTGGGCCCCTGTGCCCACAAGGCAGACCCAGAAGAAGCTCCTGGCTCCTGGCTTTGGCCTGGCCTAGCCCTGGCCATTGTGGCCATTTGGGGAGTGCACCAGCATCTGGAAGTTTCTCTCTCTAATTCTGACTTTCAAATAAATAAATGAGTAAATATTTTTTTTAAATATGAATTAGTGATGAACACGTGTTACTCAGAGTAAGAGTGACTGGAACCCAAGGACATGCAAAGTGATCAGAGGCAAGGTCGGAGAGGCCGCACCGTGAATATTTAGTGGAAGGAATCTCGAGTGCACACAGACCAGATGCACAGAAGGGAGAGATTTCTGGATGGAAGAACAGCAAGTGAAACAAACAAACAAACAAAACAAGCTGACAGTCCTACTGCCTGTAGGATGAGGTGGTGAGACAGAGAGGGCCCAGCTAGAGATTGCAAACAGGTGTCCTTAAAGCAAAGGTGAGACCAGCGATCACACATCAGCAGGAGAGCCACAGAGCAGAGGACCGTGTGTGGATGAGTCTCGGAAAACTGTTCAACTGCTTTACCCTGGAGCCAGCCAAAACCTTGACTTTGTTTTACATGTATGTATTTAAACATAGGGAGGCGAAGTGCTGCCATCAGCTTCTACAACTTGAATCAAAAACTTTATAGATTGCAACTTCTCGCCATAACAAAGGCGATTAAAGCAAAATTGCCCACACTACTTACCTCTCATTATAAGGGACACAGTAATACATTAAAAATAAAATTAGAATGACACAATTACCCAAGTAAGTCACCTTTTCAATCTGCAGCCTTACTTCCAACTGAAGAGTAGAGTGTTCCCAAGAGATCTCAGTGATTGAATTGGCTAAGGCCTATCAGCTTGCATTTCCTACAGTTGCCCAGATTTCACAGGTTTGGGGAGTACGTCTGCCCAATACTGATATCAAACCAGTAGACAACAAGCTGTATAATCAAGAAGTCAATAACAGCCACAATCACCCAAGGAAATGTCAACATTAAAAATTGGCAGTCCAAACACTGGAAGGTACAGTTCACACGTGAGAAGAGACTGCATATATTTGCAGAAATAAAAAGAATTTACATTTCTGTGGGCTACAGAATAATCACTCCATATTTATATATATAATGCTTACCACTGGCTTGTCTCTTGCAATCTAATTTTCTAATTACTCCCCGGTCAATGTTATTTTCCTCTCTGTAGAGGGGTATGAGCTATAAGCTTATATATGCATATTCTGCATAGACACCTCAACAAATCAGCTTCTCAAAGATAATTGGAGGTCTTCCAACTTACAATAGTCAGGACTGTGTGTGTGAAAATGCAGATTCATAGGCCCTGCATGTAGGTTCAAGGATTCAAACATATAAAAAACCTCTTCTGTCTAGGAGACTTTTAGGCACGCTGGTGTGACGGACCACTGGCCTCAGAAGATGCATGAAAACTGTATGTGAGGTCTGTCCCCTCACCAAGTCACCTGCTCCAGTGACAGTACTGAGTTCTGGGAGATTTGTCATTGTAGGTCTTCACAAAAGACCCTGACTTTCCCAGGCTCAAAGACACAAAGGCTGACAAAATGCACAGGGCATCCCCAGCCTTTTTTAGACCAAATCTCTTCACCCTTCTCTGAACTGTTGGCAAAAATATGAGACTTGCTTGACATGTTTTACAAGTTGCAATTAAACATTCACAGAGATCCCTATGCAATTCTTTATCATCCACAAATTGCATGCGAAGTGTCTATTACAGCAGGCAGGGATACCTTATTTCCTGTGAACTCATCCTTCCCTGCCCTGGGAGTGACTGCCTCTTCTGTTGTGTGCGCTTGACCTAGAGGTCCTCAATGCGAACACCTCTTCAGATGCCCATAGCCTCAGTGGGCACACGTGCTGTGTCACCTTTTCTGAACTACATGTGTAGTGGGTTTTTCTTTGTTTGTTTTATAATACACCTTTTCCATGAATGTATTGGAAATCCCTTCTATGAAGTTTTTGAACATAAGCATGTTCATATCAGTCGGCACTTGGCATGGGTTCCGTATGGAACAAAACAGTCGTAAGGGTCAGAGCTATGCACTGCTTCCTTTCTAATACTTCATGAAACCCGGCCCATCATGGTGCACAATGGTTAGCTCTGGGCCTCTGTGATAACAGCGGGCTGGATCAACGCCGACTGGGTGACTGTCCTTCCTCTGTCTTCCGATGCATAGAATGTAAATGCTTCTGCCACCTGCAGAAGGAACTTGACTTCCCAAGTGTTAATTTTATGAAAGCACGAGCAGTGAGCTCACGTGACTCCGCCGCTGAAACTTAGCCTCATCACTCAAATCAAGCAGACTCATACACACTTCTCTTTTTCTTTTTCTTTCCCCTGCAGCCTATTTTTCAGAGCCCCCAGTAAATACATTTAATAATCAGTTGGAAGATTAGCATACAAAACCAGTCTTAACTAAATTTGAATTCAATCTTTATTTGAGGCAGTGATGGCCAGTATTGACTGTCGCATGGAATTATGAGGGACCCCTGAGTAGTGAGCTCCAGTGGAGCTGAGATCTATTTTTTAAAACCATTTATTGATTTCCACAAATAGGCTTTCCTTGAGGCTCCCGCAGATCATGGTCTTTAGGTGAAGTGTGGTAAGGTGATGGATAGTGAGGGTGAGTACATTTTCCCTTTGTTCATCTACATTCTTATTAATAATAATATCTTTCATTTATAACTCCTTTCATCCCTGAGCATCGCAAAGTGCTTTGCGGACGCAATAATGCTGAATGGAGAAATCCATCACCTTCTCCATGGGCAAAATGCCATGGTTGTCTTTCTGCTGGACTGGGCAGCACCACAGCTTGGGACACCTGTGAGACACCAGTGGTCAGGCAAAGCCACTTTACAGAGCCAGTGGCAGGTGCCTAGACTGAGGTGGGGCCGAGTCTTTTACTTTCACGCCCACCAGTGTGTGAAGGGTTTAGTACCTGCTAATGGCACCAAATCCCACAAACACAGAATCAGGTCAGAGCTACAACTGAACAGCTCATCTCAAAGAACCAACCCACCTGTGAATATTGTTTAATTGACTTCCTTTCAAAGAAGGAAGAAAAAGGAAGAGGGGAAAACAAACTAGATAAGACTGATGGGATGCAGTGTATAACGTGTGTGCCTGCCCTTCCTCCGTGGCCATGTTAAACAGGGATGCATTTTTTATATTCTCTGTATCTATAGCCATGCTTCTAAGCACTTACTCTACAAAGCTCTCATATCACATCCTGTCTCTCTTAATTGCAAATTGCAAACAGTAGATATGGCAGAAAGATTGTCCAGGCTTAGAGATAAACCTCAAAGGGGAGGATTGGTTTGGGGTAGGTCCCTTTGCCATGTATTGATTGTGTGACTTTGGGCAAGTGGCTTCTACTATTATTTTATAGGAAAAGTCAAAGTAGCACCCAAACAGTAGAGGTCCATCATTCATCTTTTCATTTTTAAGTATTTATTTATTTATTTATTTGAAAGACAGAGTTACAGAGACAGAGGGAAAGTTGGAGAGATGGAGAGAGAGAGAGAGAGAGAGAGAATCTTCCATCTGCTGATTCACTCCCCAAATGGCCACAATGGCCAGGGCTGGGCCAGGCTGAAGCCAGGAGCCAGGAGCTTCATCTGAGTCTCCCATGTGGGTGCAGGGGCCCAATGGCTTGGTCCATCTTCCACTGCTTTCCCAGGCAGATTAACAGGGAGCTAGATTGGAAGTGGAGCAGCGGGATCTCGAACCTGTGCCTTTATGGGATGGACATCCACATCACAGGTAGCTTCACCTGCTATGTATGCCACAACGCTGGACCCCATAGACTAGGTTTGCAATGCCTATGATTATGTTTTTATCCTGTTAGAGTAGCACAGTGCAAATACTAAAAACATTGGTTAGCTAAAAAGCAAAATGAGAAATCAAAGGAAAGGTGTGAGTAAGGAAAGAAAGATGAGCTCATTCCTTGTGTTTCCCTTCATAGAAGTTTATCATCAAGACTGATAGCTTATTTCTTTCCAGTGTTTGGTGTATGAAGCCCCGTTTCTCATCCTGTGGGCATTTTGGGAATTCTACCTTCTCCAGATAAACTTGCCATCAGGCCCCTTCCCACCTGCGCTGGAAGAGCACATGAAGATGAGTCTCCTGGGCCCTCCTGAATGATTCTTCCCACCTGCAGTGGTCCATTGACTGGCTCCTGTGTAGGCAGTCAGTCCCTCTCTCACTCATGACTTCCTGCAATGGTTTTGCTCTTGCAGCTTGACCTATCTGTGGGTGTTCAGATCAGTGCCTGTGCTTAGAAAGCAGGCTCTTAAAGAAGAGAGTAAGCATTCAGTCTGCCTGGTTGTGCAGCTCAGAGCCCAGCAGTGCAGTGTCACAGACAAGTGGGTACATACACACGTCCCCTGATGCCAAAGATTCAGGGCGTGCTGCGCTGCTGTGCTCGCTGGGTGCAGACTGCTTTCAGCCAGCTCACTGCTGGCTGCGTGAGCAGGACACTGGCTTAATTACCTTTCCTAATGGCTGATAGGGATCAAAGGATGGGTGACTGGAGTGCTGAGTGGCACCAGCTGCCACTTCCCATTTCCTTGCTGTCCCGAGCCTTGTCCGTGAGAGGCAATATTAGAAATGACATCCACTCATCGCCAGTTTCTCTCCAGTGACATGTGGCTCATACCTTTTAACTGAGCAAGCATCTCCCTCCTGCCTGTGGCCTGGGAGGAAGCTATGCCCTCCCTACTCACCTGATTATCTTCTCTCTGGCTGATGCAGCAACACTAATTCTGTTGAGTAAATCCTACCTGCAGCCACAGCTGACCACATGGGACGGTGGCCTCAGCGCCTAACCCAGGCTGCGTTACACAAAGGCTGGGTTGGGAACAGATCTTCCCCCAACAGAAGCGTGCTCTGAGGGCTTTGCATTTTTTTTGGTGGTGGGGGGTGGTTTCCATGTTTGAGATTATTTATAAAAACAATTTCTTTCCTCTCTGGACTTGTAGTAATCACTAAGAACATATTCTGACCTGAATTTTTTGGGGAAAACCTTCCACCACCTGATATCACTGAGCTCGACACTCCGTTGTGTGCGTGCGTTTATCTGTATATGTTCTTTTACTAGACTGCAAGCCCTATGTGGGCTGTGCAAGCTCACTGTCCCATCCAAGACAGGGCTCAGTAGACGTCTGTTGAATGGCTGAAGGGATGAAGTCAGGAGGTGGTGCGTCCTACAACAAACAAAAGTAAATACATCAATGAAGGAGCAAAGATGCATTTGCATCCCAGGCTAAGTGTGCTAGATCTCAGGTGCATTGATCAGCTATGCCACACAGAAGTCAGGGAGAAAAGGAGTAAACTTCCCCATAAAGACTTAGGCTTTAAAAAAAGTTTCTTTGTGGGGTTTTCTTGTAGTTGATGTGCATAGACCCAACTCTTAAAAGGAAAGCATTGTCTACAGTGTCAATTAAACAAACCTGCTGACTTGTGTGTCTGTGTGGGTGCAATCTGTTGACATCTTTACTTAGTATATACTGTTGATCTTCTGTATATAAAGATAATTAAAATGGATCATAATGAGGAATGGGATGGGAGAGGGAGTGGGAGGTGGGATGGTTTGCGGGTGGGAGGGAGGTTATGGGGGAAGAACAGCTATAATCCAAAAGTTGTACTTTTGAAATTTATATTTATTAAATAAAAGTTTTCTAAAAAAAATAAAATAAACCCCAATGAGAAACTACTACATAACCACAAAAAAGAGGAAAGCATTGTTTCTCTACACAGTGAAGTCATTCTTTTTACCCTGCCATAGGTTAATCTCATCCTCATAGTTGGAAAAATTCCCCTCCCTCTCCTGTTCCCAGGTACCAGCCACAACCTTCAGAAGCCGGATTCTTTTGATCCTCTGGAAAAGCCCCCTATGCCCTTTCCTTCTCTAACCCTGGATTCCCGAAAGGGAAAGGAAAGGATGGGGAATCTGTGCTGCCTGCTCTGCAGTGGCGTGAGCTCGGAAGATTGAGCTCACCCTGGCCACTGCGCACCTGCTCGCCGCTGGGCACTCTTGCTTTCTCTAGGGCTTCCTTGGGGCTGATTGCCTTGAAGTAGAGACTCAAACACAGAAACAAGAGGTAGTGAGAGTGGCTTGCCTGGACCATGCCAGACAGCTGCGTGGGTGTTTGTGGAAGAGGATGGGAGAAAGGAGCAGAGGGGAGCTCAGTGTGGCTGAGACTTAGGATCCAAGTGGGCTCATCATCCATTTCAGCCGGGAGAGGCCACACCGCAGACCCCGCTCATTGAGATGTGCAGGCCGTTTTTGTTACTGTCTTTCTATGTATATTTATGTAGCACACCCAGCAGCCCTGCAAGGAGCTGCTGCTTGTTATTTTGACTGATTGCAGGCGAGTGACTGCGTGGTAACGGCAGCAGCCACTCATTAGCTCTGGCGAGCCAGACAGAAACCATCAGCTCATTCCGACCACATCCGCCCCTGGAGGTGAATATTCAACAGGAATTGATCTCCTTAATGAGAACACAGGCTGCGCAGCTTCGATTAGCAGCGGTGGAATTTTAAATAGTTAATTATGACAAAGGGTCAGCGTGTGCATGTGTGTGTACCGGGGAGCACACGTGTGTGTGAGCTGACACACGGATGGTGGAGTGGGCCCTCTGTCAGTGTGGTTCCAGGCAGTTCTGGAGAAGAACCGTGAGCCACCAGTACTTGCAATGGTTGTGGCCCTACAATCAGGGCCTCCCTCAGAGAAGCCCCGAGGACATGCCTTTCTACGGTGTCCACAGGGCCTCCCAGGTGCTGTCCATGACTCTCTGTCCAATGTCCTTTTCCTGTGACAGATGGGCCCATGGAACGCAGTGGGGATGATGAAGATGAATCTTGTGGCCTAGGAGGCAGGTCTGTCGGTTCAAAAGAAAACAGCTCCCTTTTTCTGAAACTTGGCTACAAGGCCTCTTTCCCAAACGCAATGAACATAATTAAGAACGGGCTGAAATGGACAAGAAGACGTGATAATTGATTGTGGCCTTTCTGCCTGGCAGCTGCACTTAATTAACCTTTAGATTCAAATATCAAGTGGTGTCTGCCTGGAGAGGCATGGAGAAGGAGCTACCTGACCCCACTTATCTCTGCTCACCGGAAGGAAGGGACGGTTCAGGGGTCACCTTGAGGATGGGCCAGACCTCAACTGTCCCATCCCCAACCCCACCCAATGGTGTGGACACCCAGGGCTTCTTTTCAAGTGCTCAAGGACACAAGGACGGAGAGCGTGAGGTGATGCCACAGCAGTCTGGCTTGTGCTTTGAGTCACAATGCCTGCAAATGAGAGTCCGTTGTCACCTGGGTGCTTCTTAAACTGGCCTTTCAAAGGGCAACGAAAGCCACACTCCCCAGGCAGGGGTGTCCTGAATCAGAAAACAAAAGAGAGACACTCCTGCTCTGGTCTCTTTTGTCTCACCAGCCTGTGGAGATCATAATCACTCAGGCAACATCATCTGTGAGAACAAAGCCAGCAATTGTGAAGGCTGTAGGTGGACACAAGGGACCGGAGACTCTGCTCAAAGTCATGCCACAAACCGAAAAAGCAGAAGCAGCCTGTCTCTTAGTCTTGGCCGTGCGGCCCGTGGGAACTGCACACAGGGCTTTGATTTTCAGAGTGCTCACCGAAGGACTGAACCTGGTACAGCTGTACCAGCTGCAGCCATCTTAGAGGCAACACAGTGGGTGCCTGGGGTCCCCAGGGCTGTAGCAGGTGCAGTGTGCCCTCTGCAATATGTCCGGGATCAGGAAGGGGCTGTTTGCCAGCATAAGCCCAGTTAGAGCTCTTGGGACTTCCTGGTTTCTCAAGGACTGGGATGAGACAGCAGCTCCACAGTGGGCCATCTGACTTCTGACTATAAGCAGCTCAGAATGCAATCCAGGTCTCTTTGCCTCCTATCGCACTGGCCATCTGGCTTCAGAGGAGACAGACTTTTCAGATCTACAAGAGGGCATGTCTGAATTCATGCACATTGCAGAGGTGGGGGGGGGTGTTTCAGGTTATGCTTTGAAGAAGGAAAGAAAAGGGACAGGCAGAGAGAAAGACAGGGAGAAAGAAAGAGGCAGAGAGAGAGGTTACAGGAAGAAGATACACTTTCAGCAGGTCGGGTGCATTAAATACATTTTCAACTCAACATTTTAAGCTAGTTTTTCAGGACGTGACCTGGACAAAAGCCGAGAAACCTATATAGATACAACTCTGTGTATATATATGTGTATGTATATATATATATATGTAAATAAATTTGTGAAAAAAATGAATGAAAATGTAAATTGATTTTGGTGCAAAAAATGTTTGAAATCCATACACAGTTTTTATAGACTCCCTCTTTCATGAACATTTTGGAAATCTCTCATGCATGGATTTCAAAAAAATTTTGTAGCAAAATAAACATCCCTTATTTCCATTTTCCACAAACATGTTGAATTCCCACATATACACGTGCTTTAGTAGAGACTGTACTTGGGACTTGGATGCTGGTCTTTTCTCTGGGCTAGCAGAATGTAGTAGAGTGCTCTAGTGATGCTAGTGGTGGTTGTGAGCTCAGCTCTCAGTCATCTGTGAATTGATTAGTAGTCATGTGTGGAAGCAATCAGTACTCTACAGTGTGTGGTTTACTTGCATATTTTAGAGACACATACTCCACAGCTTACAAGATATAGGGTATCAGTCCCTGTTCTATTGCTGTAACAATATACCCGAGGCTGTGAGATGTATGAAGCTCCCAGTGGTAAAGGTTCAAGGACACATCAGTGATTCCTTCTCGGCCCTGGTGAGGGCCCCCTGGGCTGCATGACATGGTGAAGAGCATCACAGCACAAGTGCATCCAAGAGGGAGGGATCACAGGGCCAGACAGGAAACCAAAGAGCAGGGAGGAGCCCACCTTGCTCTTTTGATAAGAACTCCTTTCACAAGAACAAACTCACTCCATGAGACCAGTGTCAAGTCCTTGTGAGGGCAGTGCTCCTGTGACCTCATCATCCACCAATAGACCCTCACCTCTTCAAGGTTCCAACACTGCCCAGCTGAGGACCAAACTTCCAACACCATGAACTCTTGGGAGACAGACTGAAGCCACAGTAGATAGTCAGCACTTTGTTATAGAATAGGCTTTGTGTTAGGGGAGTTTGCTCAGTTGTAGGCTAATGTAAGTATTCTGAACACACTTAAGACATTGGAGGCTAAGCTATGACATTGGGTAGACCAGGTGTATTCAATGCATTTTTCAACATATGATGAGTTTATTGAGAAAAAACTCCATCACAGATCAAGGCTACAGTTCTCTTTCCCTTATTTCCTTGCACGCATTTTGGGCTCCAGAAGTTTCTCTAATCTGTCTACATCTCAACAGTGGACCTATCATTTCCCCTCCAGATTATATGTATTTTCTACTTCTTTATGCACTTTCCAAAAGCAAAAATAGCAACCACACCTACCAGAGGATTAAGTAAAAGATAATCACTTTTAACCAAAAAGATGGCTGTAACAGGAACACACAGTGTCACAATCACAGTGATCCCAATCCTTCAGCACAAAACTGGCTCTCTATCCGGTACTGTGTTGTCATCAAGAATCCCACTTCCTTCTCCCGGAGTTCTCGCTAGGAAGGGTCCTTAGAGAAAGATGCACAGAAGGCAAGGATTATGCAACCCACAGCACAGAAAGCCAGCTACTCTTCACATACATTTTACTTTGTGCAAAACTAAAGATTGGCTTTCAGAATGACTCTTGGTCAGTTTTTCCTTGCTCGCCCCAAGGGTTTCTATCTTTTATTCCTTTGACAGACAGCATGCAGTGAGGCTGTGCTAGAGGTGGCCATCTGCTGTAATTCAGGTATGAAGAAGACCTGTGCATCTGTTGCCTAAGCAAATATTGACTGGCATCATAACTAAGCATTAAAGACAACAAAAAATCATCTACAATGGCGAGGGTATCCAGGTAGTGATTCCCAAGTATTAAGTTACATAGGCGGCCGGCGCCGTGGCTCAACAGGCTAATCCTCCGCCTTGCGGCGCCGGCACACCGGGTTCTAGTCCCGGACGGAGCGCCGGATTCTGTCCCGGTTGCCCCTCTTCCAGGCCAGCTCTCTGCTATGGCCCGGGAGTGCAGTGGAGGATGGCCCAAGTGCTTGGGCCCTGCACCCCATGGGAGTCCAGGAGAAGCACCTGGCCCCTGCCTTTGGATCAGTGTGGTGCGCTGGCCACAGCGCGCCAGCCGCGGCAGCCATTGGAGGGTGAACCAAGGGCAAAGGAAGACCTTTCTCTCTGTCTCTCTCTCTCACTGTCAACTCTGCCTGTAAAAAAAAAAAAAGTTACATAGGCATCTTCTACAGAGCTTGTTATGGGCTGAAAGTTTGTGTCCTCTCTAAACTCACATGTTGAAGCCCTAGTGCAGTGTGGTGTTATTTGCAAGTAGGACCTCAACGGGTAATTAGGTCACGAGACTAAAGCCTCCATGAATACGGCTGGTGCCCTACATAAGAAGAGGCCAGGGAGCCTGCTAGCTTTCTAAAATCCGCCCTGTAAGGATGCAGCCAGAAGACTGCAAGCCTGCAGAGACCCCCCCCTCAAGAAGCTGACCTTGCTACATCCTCACGTTCGACTTCTAACCTCCAGAATGTGAGGCGAGGAACACAGGGATGCTGTCTAAGTCCCTCCGTCCATGGCATTTTGTTATGGAAGGCCGAGCTAAGGCAGAGCTTGTTAAAAAACATGTTGTAAGGTATTTTCCACAGAGATTCTGATTTATTGGCTCTGAACTGGGGCCCAGACCTCTGCATTTTAACAAGGGCATTGGGTGATCCCCATGTAGTGGTTCACGGGTCTCACTTGGACGAACACTAGACAAGGTTAACAATGCATCCTCACTTTTTGTCTTCGTGGACATTTCTCCAATATCTCTTTGGCAGACTTATAATGGAACACAGTGAGCTGTGCTCCCCGGGATGTTGAGATGGCTGTGAGCATATGAGAGGAAGTGGGATGCCCGAGAATTCCTTTCCCTCTCTTCTTTATATCACTCGGCCTGGTACTGAATGTGGCAAGAAAAGTTCCTAAATTGACCTCCTGAAGGTGTCCATCCTAACTCCAGCTACCTGAGAATATGGGATTTCCCTCTGTGATTATGATTATGTTCAGTTGCATAGTTGCAGGCCTAGTCCTATGATGTGAATTCTTACAAGCATGGAACCTCCTCCAGCTGGTGACAGAAGGACACATGGAGAAGGGTTGAAGCACTAGGGGCACGTGGTCGGCCTTTGCTCGTTTTGGAGGATGCCACACACCACGGGATATTGAGAGTCTTTAGGAGCTGGTGAGCCCATGCCTGACAGCGAGCAAGGAAAGAGGACTTCACGCCTCCAGCTGCATGGAACTGACTGCAGGCAACAACTGCAACAAGCTCGGGAGTAGACCTTCCTCAGTTCTCTAGAGAAGGGATGCTCTGGCTGATACTATGATTTCAGCCTGGTGAGACCCTACATGGAAAACCCAGCCGTGCCCACCCAGACTTCTGGTCAACACAGTGGTGAGAGAATAAACCGTTGTGAACTACTGCAGTTTTGGCAATTTGTTCCCCATCAACAGAAAATGAGTGCTTTTCTGGAAAAGCTCATGAAAAGCATGCAGCTCTGTGCTTCAAGATCTAATAATGCAAGCGAGGCCAACAACACACTGTGGTCAGATAAAGCTGCCACCTGCCGCGCTGGCATCCATATGGGAGCTGGTTCAAGTCCCAGCTGCTTGGGTTCCTATCCAGCTCCCTGCTGATGTGTCTGGGAAGGCAGAGGAGGATGGCTCAAGTGTTTGGGATTCTGCTGCCACATAGGTTACCCAGAAGAAGCTGCTGACTCCTGGCTTTGAACTGACCCAGCTCTGGCCATTGCAGCCATTTGGAGAGTGAGCCAGCAGATCTCTCTCTCTCTCTCTCTCTCCTCTCTCTCTCTCTCTCTCTGTAACTCTGCCTTTCAAATAGTAAATAAATATTTTTTTGAAAGCATCCAATTATTTAGGCCATTGTCTGCTGCCTCCCAGGGTCTGCACTATCAGGAAGCTGGAGTTAGGAGCCAGAACTGGGAAATAAAGCAGGAACTCTGATGTGGCATATGGGCATCTGAATTGCTAGGCCAAATACCCATGTCCATGCTTTTTAACACTCCGTGAACCACAGAATCCAGGACATTAGCAATTTACATATACTGGTGTGTGTCTTCCTAATCTTCCAGTCTATTTATGAATTGACTTGTCACTCTATTCATCTGTCAGCGACCTGTTTTCTAACTTACCCATCTATTTGGTTTTGTCATATGTACATTGTTTAAGTGTTTAGCTTTTTCTTTAATTTAGACTGTGACATGGTGCTATTTGTAACTTTCTTATTTATAATTGCATTACTAAGTTTCATCCTGTATGTTACTATAGCTACATTTTATTCATTTTTTTGAATTTTTTTTTTTTTACTTGACAGAGTTAGATAGTGAGAAAGAGACAGAGAGAAAGGTCTTCCTTTCGTTGATTCACCCCCCAAAATGGCCGCTACGGCCAGAGCTACGCCAATCCGAAGCCAGGAGCCAGGTGCTTCCTCCTGGTCTTCCATGTGGGTGCAGGGGCCCAAGCACTTGGGCCATCCTCCACTGTCTTCCCGGGCCACAGCAGAGAGCTTGATTGGAAGAGGAGCAACCTGGACTAGAACCTGGCGCCCATATGGGATGCTGGTGCCGCAGATGGAGGATTAACCAAGTGAGCCACGGCGCCGGCCCATATTTTATTCACTTTAATTATTATACATTATTCCATTGATTGTGTAACACTGCAGATAATTAATTCTTCTACTCATCTGCTGTGGAAATCTGGGAAGATTATGCAAATGTTTTCTTAAAGGAAAATATGACCCCACTAGAACAGTACATGTGCATTGGAGAAGAGAGGGCCTGGAAACTTACAACAGGCAAACCAGCTGGGGTCAATGTTTAAAATGATTACCCTAAGAAATAGTTCTGTTCAGTTTAGACTAAAATTGTATGCTTTTTTCTTTGGCTTTTCCTCCTGGGCCTCACGTTATGCCTATGCAAGTGGAAGTCTCAGAAGGCTGAGCCTTGTGGTGCATGGCACAGAACAGAGGGTTCCTCACAAAGCAGCAGGACAGTCCCTGCATACACAGCTGTGGGCCCCAGCCTCCTGCTGAGGACTGGTGGATGGATGTATTGGAAGATCACTGGTGATACTTGTATGATCCCAGAATCCTTAGAGCTACCCAACTCTTCCTTCATGAGAAAAGCACCTATAATGGAATTATCACCAGAAATGAGGAAGTAGTAGGCAAGGAATATCTTTTTTTAACTTTTATTTAATAAATATAAATTTCCAAAGTACAACTTTTGGGTTAAAGCGGCTTTTCCCCCCATAACCACCCTCCCACCCACAACCATCCCATCTCCCATTCCCTCTCCCATCCCATTCTTTATCAAGATTCATTTCAAATATCTTTATATACCTGCAGGAGAGAGGATTTTTTTTTCTTCAATACCTATAGGCTCAGTTGGAACAGGCCCTGGTAATAATAGATTAACAAGAGAAAAAGAGGCCCAAATTTATTAACACATGTATTTCACGTATATATGGGAGACCCTCAAGGAATGAGCAGTTCTCCAAGAAGTGGCCTTGAATTCCAACATATATAACATTTAAAAAAAAAAAAGCAATACATTTTGAGAAGAGACAAGACAATGGAAAAAAGGTCTGGGTCCCTAGGAGTGGCAAATTGTGGAAGGTAAACGAATGGCAGATAGGTGTGAGTTAGTAAAGCTTTCTAGGGGAGGTTCCTCTGGTGTTATCTCCTAAAAATATGGCGCTTATTCAGGGCCAAAATTGTCTTTAGTGGCCAATCTTTGTTTTCCTGGGTGGTATGTATGTGGGATAGGATACCTTTAGTCTGTAAATCTGTGTTCTGCTTTCAGGCAAAGAGAAGGAAGGCAGAGCTGTCTCGCAGTTGCTCCATAATTGTTTTCAGCTCAACAGCACTTCATTTTTGAGGACACAATCTAATAGGCAAGAATTAAGATTAATAACAGTGATGTGATTTTCTGACACTTGCCCTTGACCAGTTCCTCACCTGCTGTAGTTATGAGCACAAGGACTTAGTAGGATTCAGGGTTCCTTCTTCACTGACTTGCAGCTCCTACTAAAGAGCCCTGGCTATCCACAGTTGCTTTTAGAGTTGTTTTTAGAGTTATAAGGTGATAGAACAAGGAGGCATTTTCCGCTGTCATCCTTTAAATACATGTTACAAAGCAGAGTAGCAGGAGAAAAGGTTTTTAATTTTTCATTTTATCAGAATTTATCCTTACATTTAATTTCTTTGTCAAGTGGACCATTATGCTTACAGTGAATAATTATCTTTACCATCCTTAAATACTTCATCTTCAAAGAAAATGTTTAAATAAACCTTTGTTAGAATATTTAAATATGAGATGTTGTACTGAGTTTCATTTTAATGAAATTTGGCCTGATTATGGAGCTGGCATAAATGGAATGTGTATATTGTTTAAACTAGTTTTTTCCCCCTAATTCATTGCATTATTTAAACATTTCATTTTGGAGGTATTGTGCACTAACCAAAAAGTGATTTGGGTCATGAAAAAAGGGGAAGCATCTTGTATTTTTTTTAAATCCAAGAGATGTTTTACTTGGCAAATACCAATTGCGCCTTTGTCTATAGAGCAGAGTCCACATAGTATGGGAGCTCAGTGAGCTTCATCAGGATAAATGGTTCTAGTATCAGTTCCATCACCAAATAGTCAGAGAACCAAGAACACTGCAGGACCTAACCTCTCTGTGCCTGTTGCCTTGTTTGCAGAACGAGCAGGTGATTACATAAGGCTGGTGATAATCCCTGTGGGCAAACCCAGTCCATTCAGGTACAAGTAACTCTTCAAAGCCGTGTAGGAACAACATCACTGATGGTTCAGTCAGAAGGCTAACAATATCCATCTTGCTACTGGACAGTCCAAACACAACCCTATGGTTCCATTCCCAGCATTACAGGAATTCTCAATTTACTTTTCCTTTTAATGAAACTCATGTAAATCACCAATTGAATTTCTGTTATGTTTAATACACCATTAATAAGGAAAATCAAGCCCCTCTCTGAGGAATGCTTGGGTTGAATTGGTTTCCAGTTGATCCAGATTAACAGAGATTCATACACTGCCCCTTTGTTTTCCAATTGTGTCTGGCTAAAATCTTCTGTGATTCTGCAGTAGTTTGTGGTCCAGAAATCAAGCAGGAGGTTGAGTTTCGTGCTGAGTGCCTTGGATAAACACAAAAAATGATCTCCAAGGTCTGGAGTTTCTCTACTTTAGCACAGTTGATGCTCTGATCTAAATAATTCTTTGTTGTTGTCCTGCCTTTTGTGGGATCTTTATATTACTCTATCCCATAACTCCCAGATGCAAAATGATCCCTCCCCACCACACACAGTTATAACAACCAAAAATGTCTCCACACATTGCCCAATGTGTAGGATACGATTGTCATCAGTAGAGAGCCATTTATCTAGATTAGAAATTGGCAAACTGTAGCTCGTGGTCCAAATCCAGCTGTTTTATAAATAAAAGCTATGTTGGAACATGGCCATGGACATTTGTTTACACATTTTCAATGGATTTTTTGTGCTGTAATAACAGAATCCAGTATTTCTAACAGACACCATATCATCCACACATCCCAAGATATTTGCTATCTAGCCCTTTACAGAAAAAGTTTGTCAACCCCTGCTTGAGATTAACACAACAGCAGATTTTTTTTCCCTACCTACTGGAGATAAATGAACCGCATTAGAGAAGAGTAGGTGACGTAGGTGGATGAAGCAGCAAAGAGCTGCAACGAAGGGCAGTACACACAGTAATGCCAAGGACTTATTTATTTTGTAGAATGCTTTACTTTTCCATATGTTTTCAATGCATGCTATTTTATTTGAATTTCAACAACTTTATAAGACATACAGGGAAGTAACACTAGCCACATTGCAGATGGACACATTGGGCTAGGAGTGGACTAAGGACTTGGCAAGTCCTATGGGACTAAGACTTGACCATCACCTTCAGACTTCCTGCAGTATTTCCATTCACCTCACAATCTTGAGTGGTGAAGGGATTTTCAAGATCATCTACTCCTACTAGAAATAAGGATCCCCACTACAGCAAAGCCTCTGGAGGGAAAGAGAAACCACTGATCATTCAATTTTAAATAATTTCAATTTTTCAGGAAGTTTTTCTTTAAATTAAGCACTGCTGTGCATCTAGAGTTCTACAGCATGTCTCTTTGAGTTAGACTCAGAATCTGGGGAACCTAAAAGGTCATCATCTCCAATTACGCATGCAACACATGAACTTCCTCCAGAGGATCCCCACTGGCTGTCACTCAAGGCTGCAGCCTCAGTACCTGTGGTAACAAGGAGCAGTAGAGCTCACTGCTTGCATGATGCCCCCTATATTGTTGAACACGATGGTTAACGTAATGGTTAAGTTACCTTTTTTGCGAAGTTGAAATTAGTTTCTCCTTTCCCACTACCATAAAGCACAATTCTGCCAAAATCTGTAGAAGGAGCCCATTTCTGCTTGCCAGTTGCAAATCTTTCAGCTCTTCCTCATTTAGCTATGTGCTTTTTGACTCTATATTATATACCCAGCCACATTCTTGTTCCCTTAAGCAACATGTTTTTGAGAACTCTTGCCAAGGTTTGTTGTACTGCTGTGAATACAACCTGCAACAGTTTACCTACAGCCTTTCAAGCAATTTCCAGATCCTGCACTACCAGTCATGTTTCCTAAGTTTGCTCTGCCTTTACCTTATGTTGATTCCTTTTGTGCACTACATAGGAACTTACACTCAGCTATGTTCCCTGGCGACTGGAGCAAATGTGTCTCACTCTGGTTCCTCATCTTCTGTTCCATGTTGTTTCAGGATCGGTTGGTGTGGCTTTCTGATTCTCTCTCTTGAGTGCTAACTTGACAAAATCCAGCTCACAATTCGAGCATCATGACATATTTTTGTATCTGACTTTTTTTTTGTCTTCCAATTTATTGACTGTTCCACTTGGCTTTGTGACATCTGTAAATTTTGGTCAATAGGCTTTTTGTATACTTATTCAATAATTGATGAAAACATTGAGAAGGATAAGGATGGAAATATTCCTCAACTCTCCACCAGACACCTCCTTCCACCTTGCTATTACTTAATTAATCAGGAACTTTTGGTCACAGTTATTAAATTAATTACAGGTTCACTCTGTAAAACTATGATCCAGTCCATATTTCTTTATTGTGTTACAAGGATACTTTAATATCTGTTTAAATATTTAAAGACTCTTCTACTTCTTACAAATGTGCTCACTTCTAGGCCGGCACCACGGCTCAATAGGCTAATCCTCCGCCTTGCAGCGCCGGCACACCAGGTTCTAGTCCCGGTCGGGGCACTGATCCTGTCCCGGTTGCCCTTCTTCCAGGCCAGCTCTCTGCTGTGGCCAGGGAGTGCAGTGGAGGATGGCCCAAGTGCTTGGGCCCTGCACCCCATGGGAGACCAGGAGAAGCACCTGGCTTCTGCCATCGGATCAGCGCGGTGCGCCAGCCGCAGCGCGCCTACCGCGGCGGGCATTGGAGGGTGAACCAACGGCAAAGGAAGACCTTTCTCTCTATCTCTCTCTCACTATCCACTCTGCCTGTCAAAAAAATAAAAATAAAAAATAAAAACAAAAAAAATTAAAATAAATGTGCTCACTTCTAAGATGCCTCCCTCTTGCATTTAGAATTTGCTCAATCATTTATTCATTTGTTCAAAAGTTCCATGTATTTACCAAATAGTGCTGGGTACCTTCTATATATCAGACACTGCTAGTTGCTAGAATGACAAAGCTCTCACACAGGGCAGGCAGGCAGCATGCTTGTAAATTATGTCAACCACAGGGAGAAGCGTTATGGCCAGTAGTGTGACAGAGGTAAGCAAACTGCTCCCTGGTGACTTCATTCTGGAAGAAGAGATCTACTAGCTTCCCAGGTGTAGAAGTTTTGGGGTCAATAAGGAGGTGACTTTCAAGATGTTCCCTGATCAGCAAAATAGGACTATCTCAGTTGGACTGGACAGTTGGTGACAAGATGTGCAAAAGCACTGAGAAAGGAACTGGGCTGCAGGAAGCTCTTTGGTTGAAGATGCAGGACATGGATAGGAACTAGTGAAAGGAGAAGCTTTAGAACCGTTCCTCCAATTAACTGCATTCCCAGATCTTTCACCATTCTGGGTCTTGTCCTCCCAATAGCTGGTAACCCTAGCATCTGTAACTGAAGACTGTGTGTGTGTGTGTGTATGTGTGTATGTTGAAGACTTCATTCCATTCTATGGCACAGGGCAAAATAGACTGGCACCTCACTTAGAGCACTACACAGTGAGTGAATTAAATAACTTGAGTGTTTTTACCTTTGACTCTTAAGGAAGATCCACCAGTCTTGTATCAGTATGGGTGATTTTAGAAACTAGATGGATAGACTTCCTTAATGATTTTCTAGTAATGTCAGTAGTGTATTTGAACAGGCTGTGAATGTGATTTTTATTACAGATGCTATTGTTTCTCACATTAGCCAAGTCTTCCAAAAGTATGCTGTTATACTGTGATAAAGGAATCTTTATATCTGTTCACTTGCAATATTTAGTGTTTCTTGAGATCAGCAATTATGCCTAAGGTGTAAACATTGTATCTACCAAATCCATTGTGCCCACCGTATACAATATTCATTTTCTCAAAAGGAGAAAGAATAGAATAAAATGGTAATATAAGTTACTGATCTATGTTAAATAGGACAGCATCAAAGAATTCTTTTAATCCCACTGGAAACTTCTATACAGGCAGACTGAGGTAAAAATAATCAGAAAGTTTGATACAGATGTACAAATGAGAATCAGTCAGCATTAGTACATCGTCCAAACCAATGTCCTTCATAGTGTGGGGAAACTTGCCTTATTCTCCTGATATGACTCTTCTGTCAGCATGTTGAAGTCCTGACCATTCCTTTTATCCAATGTATTAGCAAACAGATCCTCAGAGTCTTGTGCAGAAAGTTTGTTAGAAAGTGCTGTTGGAGAGGACACCTGTAATCAGGGAGGGGCCAGAACTTGGTGGAGAGTGTGATGGTTATTACTGCAGTCATGCAAGGCAGCGCTGACACTACTGTGGAAAGCTGTCAGATCTTTGTACTCTTAGAGGGCATCCCCTGTGAAGTGGAGTAACCTGCAGAGAGGAGCCCGCCACAGTCAACAGTCCTGGGATTTTGGAAAACACATGCCCCAGCCCCAAAATGCGATCTGAGCAACACATCAGGGATTCCACTGCACCAGGAGAGAAAAATACAGGCAGGAATATGTTGAGCACAGCCTTGGATCTCTTTTACAGTTGTGCTCTGATAATGATGGAGGTCATTTCTTTCACACTGACTTCCCGTTTCCATGTCAGCTGCTTACCAGGCAGTAGGGATGCAGTGTGGTGGACTGTCAGCTCCTTATGACTCCTTATGACTCACCCTTCCTTGTGTTTAAGTCACAGATGGCCAATCTAGGGTCTGTAGCCAATGGGATAGCCCAGGGAGTCCTTAGCCACTGATGCTATTGTTCTGCCCAAGAGACTTTGAGAAGAGCCTAGTACAGTAGGCAGAGCAAACCTTGGAGAATCTGAGCACTTCCAATGCAAGTAGCTGTCCTTTCAAGATCCTACTGATGAGAGATTCTATTGACAGCACACCTGCAGTGCACTTGAAGCAGAAGTAGATGTGTGTCTGCCTTGGGGTCCTTTGCATTTCTGGGGAGAAAAATATATTTCTATACATTTGCGATACTCCCCTCCCCCAGTGTAGAATAATATATGCAATATATATACCATTTTCTTCAGGATATTTTGCTTGCTTTTGGGTAGAACAGCCATCAATGTACCAATGGCAAAAATCTGAGAGAAGATCAGGTCCCAAGAAAACCTAATACATATGCGAAGCTATTCATTTCCATTCCTGGCGTCTTTGCTGCAGGCTGCATGGGCCCTGTGTGCTGCCAGCAGACATTGAGTTTTTTCCAGCCTAATTTCCTTGTCCCTCTGTGCACCTCCTATTTCAGAAAAAGATTAAAAGTGAGTAAAAACACAAAATAAAACTAAGCATGTGTATCTCAACTTGCATAAGCACTTCCAAAGTTTTCAGCTTTACCACTAAAGGCTCAAACTCTCAACATGCTCAATTCCCCATCTACCTTCCAAGGGAACAGAGAATCTGTCTATGGACAGGTTCATTAACAAATTAATAGAATAATCAGCAGGGCTTTGTGTGCATTTTGGAGATAAAAAACTAGTAACAGCATTCTTTGACTCTTTAATGGGCTGATAAGCACCAAGAATCTGCTCTGTGGCTGAGCTAATCACGCAGATAACGGAGGTTAAATCAATCCAGAGTTCTACTGAGGTCATTTATAGATGGAGCTGCGGTAAGCTGTAGTAGAAAGGAGCTTAGGTATTTTGAATATAGCAAGGAACTACAAAAGCCAAGGAAGGAGCAATGTGAGCAGAAAGCCTGGAACAGGATATGCCGTGCTGTGTGGAGCAAGATCCCTGAGGTTGCAAACTGCAGTGCTGCACCTGTAGGAGGTGTTTGATAAGTTGGGGAAGAAAATGCTTTGGGGAGGCTTCCCTTGCATTGGTTTGAAAGCCCAGAAAGAAAAGGATGTTGCCTTCCCAGCCTTTCCCTCCTCCTGTTTTAAATTAAGCAAACATGATTGCTTTTGTGAGTGAAGGATTAATAGCTCAGGTATTTTACTGTCAGGAGGTGAGCCTCTGGTTCAGGCTGCTAGCATCACCCCATCCTGGCTGGCCCATGACAGGTCTATGCAGGTATCTACAGAATTCTGACGCAGTCAAGGTGGCCTGCCTTGCGCAGTTGTGCCTTTGTGCCTGGCCTCTTGGGGCATTGCCCAGACTGTCACCATGGCTCCATGCCTGATACACACACACAGAAACCAATTTGTAACAACAGTGTTTGGAGAAGAGAAAGTCTTTATTTCTGTGGTCAACCAGCAAAGAAGGTAGGAAGGCTGCCTCAAATCTTTCTCTCCAGTGGGTGTTTGGGGCAACTTTTGAGTTGAGTGGGAAAAGCTATTAAGCTGAAGCACTGGCAAGTTGTGTTTGGAGGGGTTTGGAACCAGGCCATTTATGGTAAAGGTTAGTACACGGGCTCTAGCAAAAGATCTCCCTGGTCCACGAGACCTTGCTTCTTTTTCTTTTTAAGATTTATTTATTTATTTGTAAAAACAGAGTTACAGAGAGAGGAGAGACCGAGAGAGAGAGAGAGAGAGAGAGAGAGATCTTCCATCTGCTGACTCATTCCTCAAGTGGCCTCAACAACCGGGGCAACGCCAAGCCGAAGCCAGGAGCCAGGAGCTTCTCCCACATGGGTGCAGGGGCCCAGGGACTTGGGTCATCTTCAACTGCTTTCCCAGGCCATAGCAAAGAGCTGGACCGGAAGTGGAGCAGCCAAGATGCCAACTGGTGCCCATAGGGGATGCCAGTGCCGCAGGCTGAGGCCCAGCCCAGTGGGCCTTTCTTCTGCAAGGGCGCTGACACTTAAGCTCCACTGTGCTCCAGTCCCTGGCTCCGTGTGTTAGGTTTGTTTCCCTTCTCCATGTGCCCATGTGGGCTGCGGGCAGTTTGTGGCTCTGTGTTCCTCTGTGCTTGTGTGATCAGGTATAAGCATCATTCCTAAAAACATAGGAGCTTTAAGCATATGACCGATCCTATTGTTAAAGTAAAATGTGGAGGAGCTTTGCGAAAAGAATGGGCGCTATAAATCAATGCGAAATGCTGAGTTTGGAGGCATGAAGAGGAAACCAGGCAAAGAGGGCCATCCTGCATCCAGACCAGGACATGGAGGGTAGATGTTGCCAGGCCCATGCTGAGGGGTTCACACTTCACAGTGCAGAACATAGCAGGGACAACAGTGAAAAACTGGACGTGACAGACACAGCGTCGGACGGACTGCCTTCTAGATGGTGTGCGTTTCACATTGTTCTGCCAACTGGCCAGGGTGAAGCCAGCAACACTTGTGCACAATTTCTCAGGTCCTATCTAAAACTGAGCTAACCCAACAAAAATAACACTATGACCCAGCAAGACAGAATTTTCTTTCTTGCTCATCTAAGGGAAGGAGTCACTTGTTCATGGTCTTATGGAGACCAGAGTATGAGAATCAGGCCCCTGCATCTTCTGTGCATTATCCATTCCCATGCCACTTAAGGGAATCACAGGCCTACTCTTGCTCTTCCATGAATCAACTCTAGACAGAAGGAAGGTAGAAGGGTGAAGAGAAGGGGTACCCATCCTTTTAAGAGCTCATCCTTAAAGTTGCACAAACCCTGAGGCTGAATTCCACACCCATCCAAGGCCAGGGGATAACCCACCTCCCAACAATGAAGAAGTTCAGAAAATAAGCTGACAGAGAATTATGCACACATACACACACACGCGCACACACACATATGGGAAGGGGGAGAGAGAGAGAAAGAGCGCAAATAGAATTCACATAATGAAAATCTGGATTAGGTGTTGAATATTTTGACAAGATTCTATTTATGCCTAGCAGTCTTCTTGGAACACTGAGGGTAAAATGAGTATTTGGAATATATCTCTAGTCCATTAAAAAAAGCACAGTGGAGAAATGTATTTAACATTTTGTTTATTTTCATTTTAATTGAAAGGTAGAGAAAAAGAGAGAGAGAGTGGGCGACAGAGACAGATAGGCACAGAGGTCTTTTATCCACTGATTCAGTCTTAATGTTGGCAATAACCAGGGCTGAGCCAGGCTGGAGCCAGGAGTTGGGAACTCTATCTTGGTCTCCCATGTGAGTGATGGGGACCCAAGGACTTGGGCCACCATCTAGTACCTTCCACGGTGAGCATCAGCAGGAAACTAGAATCTGGTGCAGACACTGTGACATGAGATGCAGGGTTCCCAAATGGTGTCTTAACCACTACACCAGGTGCACCCATTCCCTCCCCAGTCCAGAAGATTTCAAAGTCTGTCCCATCTGTGGAGCTGCAGCGAGAGGAGACATGCTACCGTGGCCCTCCCAACTTGATCTGAACTCCACTCCTTCAGAGAGAGACAAGTACCCACAGGCTGCGGCGCTCATAGGGGTAGAAAAGGAGAACATAGCCACTGAAATAGAAACCTCGGAAACGGCTTGTGTTGGTGGGTTTACATCATGTTTACTCTAATCTTGTTGCTTCTAAGCAGTCTGGGGAAGGATGCTAGCCACTCATATCTTGATTCACCCAGCAGCCAATCTTTTAGAATCTCCTGTCCCCCAGAACTGGGTTTGGAAGTGGGAATTTGGTGAACAACAGTGCTTAGGAATAGGAAAGGCAGGCAGATGCGAGAACAGGCAGAGGTTTTATTCTAAGTGTGGATTGCACTGGAAGCTGCATGGAAAGCCATGAAGCATGAAGTCCCACCTTACACGTTGACATCCTGTTCTTAGACAATCAAGCTTCTGGCACTGTGAGCTGAATAAACCAATATTTATAAATTACATAGTCTCTTACAGCAGCAGAAAGAAGACTAAGATGCCCTAAAGCCAAGCAGGGCAGAGGTCCCCTTCCCAGTTAGCCTCCTGTGCAAGTGGCAGGGATGCAGCCAAAGCAGAGGAATACGGTCCCCTCTCTGGATTGAGCTGTGCCTGCTTGGCATTCCCAGCAGGTCTCAGGAGAGCTCCAAGATGAAGGTAGCAGAACCCCCTTGGCTGCCTGCAGAGGGCATTATCAGACAAGCCCCAGCCTCCTCTCCTCCAAATACACCACAGCCTCTCCTGCTCCACTGACTGACAACTGCTAGATGATAGACAGGATTCCAGCTGCCTCCCAAGAGAGAGCAGAGCTATTAATAAAACATCAACACCATGGGAATCCAAAGGAGCCAAAAAAATAAAATAAAAATTAAATAAGTCAGCGCTACAGCAAAATCATCCTTGCTTTCCTCCCTGGGGTCTCCGAGGAGATAGTGACATCCCAAGGGGTGTTGACTATGGGAACCAACTTCCATGCAAGGCAGACGGAAGAGGGCTGGGATTAGATGAGGGGAGGAGTGAGATCCACTCTGAGGGATGCCTGCTCCCTGTGTTGACATGCGTGGGTGTCCAGCTTTTTACCAACCTAGACCACAGCTGACACGGCTGCTGCTCTTTGACTCATGGCTGCCTCTTTCCCAGCTGGTATTTCTCTCCAGCTTCACTGTCATGACAGAGGTGTACCCACTTCCTTGCAGGGGAAGAGATCTATAGGAGAGATTCTCTTCACAAGGATACCGCCAACCTAGGCATCCAAAATGCCCAAGGGACGTTTGACATCTGCCTAAAGTGTTGGAAGCACAAGATGTATGACAAAGATCTGCTCTCTCCCTTTATTTCTCACAGCAAGCAGTACAAAGGACCCCCTCTGTTGATCCATTGCTCAGATTTCAATCTATCCTGTAGCCCCTGGGGAAGATAGTCATTCAAAAGTTAAGGACCTTAGCTCATTACCAGAAGCAATAGGGTGGGCCATTTTCTGAATAGAAAACAACAAAAGAATGGTAGATTGAAAAATGCCCCCCAAAGATATCCACATCCTCTTTCTGGAACCTATAATGTTCATTCATACAGCCCAAAATTAATATTCTTTTTTTTTTTTTGATAGGCAGAGTGGATAGTGAGAGAGAGAGACAAAGAGAAAGGTCTTCCTTTTTTGCCATTGGTTCACCCTCCAATGGCCGCTGCGGCCGGTGCATCACGCTGATCCGAAGCCAGGAGCCAGGTGTTTTTCCTGGTCTCCCATGCGGGTGCAGGACCCAAGGACCTGGGCCATCCTCCACTGCCTTCCCGGGCCATAGCAGAGAGCTGGCCTGGAAGAGGGGCAACCAGGATAGAATCCAGCGCCCCAACTGGGACTAGAACTCAGTGTGCCGGCACTGCAAGGTGGAGGATTAGCCTGTTAAGCCAAGGTGCCGGCCTAATATTATTGAGATGAGATTATCCTGGGTTTTCTGAGTGACCCCAAAGACAATCGCTCACATCCACATAGAGGGAGGAAGAGAGAGATTTCCTAGCAGAGATGATGTGAAGACAGGGCAGAGGGGGAATTTGAGATGCTGGCCTTGAAGATCACAGGATGTGACCATAAACTCAGGGGGACTTAAGGAGAGCAATCCCTTGTGTCACCTGGAAGGACCATGGAATCACTTGATCTGGATCAGTGGTACTGATTTCAGACTTCTGGTTTCTAGAACCATGAGAAACAGATTTCTGTTCTTTGAAGTCACTGAGTTTGTGATCATTTATTATAGCAGTCAAGGGAAATTGATATGAATACTAACTATACTATTTGTCCAATGTAAACAAAACTTTCTTTCTGGGATCAAACTTTTTTTATGTTTTCTATTGTTTCTCTTCTCGAATCTGGCTTACGCTCATCTTCATAGATGCGTGAGGAAATTGTACTCAGGGTTTTATGCTGTATTAGGAAAGGCTCCGACTACTAGGTCTCATTCTCCCCACAACACATATGCCCAGACTTATAAGGAAGATGACTAAGGATCCAGTGAAATCAAGTGTTAACAAGTAGTCTCAAAACTAGCGCTGTGCAAAGGCAGGAGTAGGTTTTTCCAAATAGTTGATAGATTAACATACACTTAATCAATCTCTCACCTCTCTCCCTTTCTTTTTCTCTCCCTCTCCCTCTTGTTCCCTTCTCCCTCTCTTCTCTATACTTCTCTTCCTACACACTTGCACCCACACATACATTGCCTACGGAAAATAATTCTATTTGAAGGTGAATAATGGTGCCTGATAGTTGTGTCTTATATTTGAAAGCATTGTCTTACTGAGAAGCTTTCCAGCCATCATATTCTTAAAACACCCCAGTGGGCACTTAGAACTAGCGTTATCTTCTCCCTATGCTAGTGAAGAAAGCAAGGACCTCCTCCTGCATTAAGTGTGAGGAGACTCACTCAGAGTGACACAGATAGAAGTAGTGAGCCGGGAGGAGACATACATCTTTGTGAATGAAGCAGAGAAAAGGTGTTCTCTCTGCCCAATTCAGTGACAACTGGGTAGGCACTTCACACACACAGACCTAGGATTGAACCTGACCTTGTCCCTTAGTAGCTCTGTTACTCACTTTCAATGATGCATTCTCTATTCATCCTACTGGGACAATAATACATACTTTATGGGTCTGAGTGAATATTCAATAGGATAGTTCAAGGGGATATGCCTGAACCCATGCCGATCCTCAGATTTCTCCTTTCATGTTGCAGTGGAACCCATAAATATGTACAATTATTGTCTAAGTAAATAAATCAAATTTAAAAAAATAATTCTCCTTTCAAAAATGTAGGGCTTTTGTTTTAATTTTATTTTTAAACTCCTGTCCAGATCTGAAAAGAGTCAATCCATCTCAACGTCTGACTCATTTATCTTATCCTTTCAGATCACTTCTATTCAAAGTTTTCTCTTTCTGTTTGTCAGAAGTTAAGTTACAATCTCAGCCATTTGTCACCTAAAACCTGAAATTTATCACTTACAGCCACAAAGGCACTTACTGCAATAGCTGTGCCATATTGGAGCAAGGACACTATAATACCCTTGGCAGATTACGAGGGTCTTACAAACACATTGCTTTGGTCACAGCTGCATGGTTATCAGGGACCACTGTGGAGTTTAGCTGGGAGAGAAGTTGATACTTGGGTGATCTGAGGTCAAGATGACACAAAGGCCTGTAGGCTCTTATCCCAATACCCTCAGTGGGCTCCACTTTGGACAATGTTGGATGGAAATGCCCCTGGAAGACTGGTATTCAAGATGGCCTTGACCACTTACTCTTGATTGGCCACAGTAAGTATGTGACATGATGGCCATCATACTTTTGCAAACAGGCAGTCATGATGAAGCCAGACATTGTCTGGGCCCTGGTTAGTAGGGAAATTCTGGCATGCATGGCTACTGCTCTTCCATTACAAGCAGTGACCACGTGTGCTAGAGAAACAGAGAAGTTTAAGTCACAACACTGCCTTTTTTACCATGTACTGAGTCACCCTTCCAAGCATTCAGCTCGCAAACCAGGGACAATCTATCTTGTCATAGAAATCCACTCTCTGGTAGAAAGTGCTGGCCACTTCAGGAGCAGTCTCATGTCTGCATGTGTGCCCCTGTGCATGTAGACGTGTGGGCACCGAACATTTAAAACTGGACTTTTGCCCTGCTGAACATAGTGACTAGTCATCATTTATTATTTTGTTTCTCTTCTTAAAGACCTCTGTCCAACGATTCCACCACCTTTCTCCAAGAACACACTCATATGTAGTATCTACAAAGTATATGTATAATGTACGTATGTAAGTATTATATAGCTCCTGTTTGAGGCCATTGGCTTTTCTTTGGGGGAATGGGATTGAGGTCTCTATGATTTCTGCTCCTCTGATCCAAAGCTTTGCATGTTTCCTGGAGGATTTTGCAAATGTGCGGCAGAAGGAAGCCAGCTGCAGACACATGAACAGACCCTTGTGGAAACCTTGGGAGGTACTGTTGTCAAACGTGGGTTACTGTCTATTAAGTGCTAGGCTTGGTCCATGATCTTGCCCAGCAAACCTATAAATCCAGGTTTGTGCTCTGATATTATAACATGCCTTTCTCATCAATAAACTTCAGGGTTTTTTGTAATTTTTATTAATTTGGTGCAGTGTCTCTGAAAGGGAGATGGATCCCCAAGCCTAGTTGGGTAAGCGCAGCCAGGCTTCCTGAAGCAGGTTGCATTTGAGGGGGATATGTTTTCTCTAGGAGGTTGGGATACTTTGGAAGAAGGTGGGAGGGGCTTTCACTTTCTGCCCTGAGATAGGTGCTTATCTCCTTTCCACAGTGTTACCAAGGGAACCACCTGAAACTTTTTTTTTTTGGTCTCCAGTAGCTCTTTCTTTTGGGGGAGACTCAAGCTGTTTAAAACAAGGTTGGCAGCCTCCTCGGCTCCTGAGTTCCTGACATTTCTCACGCCTGCCTCTGGCTGCACCACATGGACACGCTCATGGCAGCATGCAGAGCTACAAGAAAAACCTAAATTTAAATGTTAAAAAGCTTTTGTTCATTACCGGTGGCATTTTTCCCCCCCATTTGTCACTTGGAGCGGAGCTGTGACTCTTTTAATATCAAACAAATAATAAGCTCCCTCTAAAGTGATTTTTCTGACAAGGAGCTCAATATATTAAACTTTATCTATATTTTAATAGCCAATTTCACACCAAACTGCCTTCTTAATAATGTATTTACCACCTGGGGATATTATTCCAACCCATCTGGAAAGAATTGGAAATTAACTGTCCCTACACCGCGTCTGTATGTGCTTTACACTCGCGGGGGAAAACAGTGGTGTCATTGCTAGGGAGGGGGCCTGGACCAGAGGGGGCTCACCACCTGGGGAAGGTGAGATAGGGACGAGAAGTGATAGCAGGTTGAGAGACGGGCATTTCTTCTCTGGAGGCAAAACTCATCCTCTTGTGATGAGCCGGGAGGAACTCCGGCTGAATAGGGCAAGGCTGTCAGGACTCAGGAGCGAGGAGCTCTTCCAAGAGGGTTTTAAATTCTCGAGGACTTCCTTTGCTGCCCACCAGCCCCTGCTTGAGCTGAGACATATTTCTCATGAGTGGATCTTTGGTTTCCTCATCTGTAGAAAGAGGGGATTTGGCTGGGTATGCATATAAAACGTATATACTCATTGGGGGTTTAGGGTTTGTGTGATTCCAATCAGACGGTGTAACAAATGCCACACACTGGGTAGCTTACACAGCTGCTGAGGCTGGGAAGTCCACCAGTGAGGCACGGGCAGATTCTGCCACTGGTGAGTGCCCACCTATCAGTTCTTAGATGGTGCCTTCCTACTGTGTCCTCACATCAAAGGAAGGAAGGTAGGTCTTCCTCTGGCTTCTTTTATCGATCACTAACTCCATTTACGAAGGCTCTGCCCTCACTTCCCAAAGGCTCCACCTTGGGGCACAAACATTCCAATAACAGCAGGGTTCTCTCCAGAAAGAGCTTTGTCACACCTAACCACAGTGTGAGTTGTTGGGGGATTGTTGTTGTACCCTCTTGGTTATTATAACAACTGTGAACTGGGAGGCCCTAAAAAAGCTAGAGAACGTAGCCTATTTGAGGAAGCAGGAACAGGAACGCTGCTCAGTGGAGTGGTGTATGTTGCCAGCAGGTGAGCATAGTCAACACATGTTCCCTCCTGGCGATCAGATGACAAGACCACCCTTTGCCTTGTTGGACCAGCATATGCCCAAAGAAGCCATTCTGTGAATCTGGCCCCACTCACTCAGCTCTGTTCAGCACACACATCCACAGTCACACTGTTGGGGGGATGACACATGGGCGATTGTTGTACGATAGTGTCAAGAGTGCACAGTGCAGGGAACTGTAACAGCAACAGATTTGGGGAAACTTCCTGGGGGGAACTCAGGATCATCCAGGAGACTGGATCTTAGAGGACAGGCAAGTGGCCATGGGACATTAAAATCAAGTGGTTGAAGTAGGATCGAGCCCAAGTGAGTTGTCTATAGGTCTGTTGCTGGTTACTATCCTGAAACCCTGGAAGCTGAGGCACTTTTACATGAAAGTGGTTTGCAATTCCAGCGGCTCAAGGGCATCAGCTCAGCTCTGCTGAGGCCCTCATGGATGTGGATGCTGTGCAATGACAGGAGGCTGTGAAACAGCCAGAGACCACACCAGCAGGTGGGAAGGGCTGGGGCAGGGCCAGGCTAGCTCTTTTATAGTAGCTTCTATTCAGGGGATCATGGGAGTCAGGGCAGCACCCTCAGTGCCCTAAGACCTCCTGGTCAGTTCCACCTCATAAAGGGTCAACATCATATGTGCAAGCCTCCAAGATGTAATCTTTGGGGAACCAACTACATCCAAACTATGGCAAGTGGTACCTGACGGGGAGGCTGGACGAAGGGTCTTTCTAGGGCTCAGGAAAGTTCTCGACCCCTGTGTGAAGAAGACGTAAACCTTCATCATGCGCTGAAACCCATGAGCTTTCAAAGGGACTGTGGAAGCAAGAGCTGGTTCTGCAGACTTGAAAGCTACAAGGTTCCTCTCTGAGATCACCCTTGAGGGGAGTAAGTCAAGATCCCAAGGGTGGGAGGATCCTCAAGGTTCGTGAGGCTGGAGTGAGCTTTCATGATCACACAGAATAAGATGAGGTCTGCTATGGCTCCTATGGGCCAGCCCTCGCCAAGAAGCTTTTGTTGAAAGTTCCTGGTGATGAGAGTTCCCCCACTGCCTCCATCCAAGTGTCCTGTTCATCTCCTTGGTGTCTGAGAGCCCAGGAAAGTCTCCAGCATTACGGTGCGCATACCATGTGTGTGAAGACAGCACACTCTCCAGTGGTGTCCCCAGGCATGTCTGGGCTGTGCTAGCCAGAGGCAAATGAAAAGAACAGCATTTCCAGGAGGAGCAAATGGCAAGACAACAGCTCTGTGGAGGGAAATGTGTTTGATTCGCCAGTGCACAGCTAGCAGGTCTACAGGGGAAGAGAAATACCCCAATGGGTATTGCGTGGCTTGATCTGATAGCAAGTCACAGAGAAACCACACACAACAGTGGCATGGGTAGGGGGCTGCCCTGACTGGTCATTGTCCCTGGTCCCTGCCCAGGGTCTCAGGAGCACTCATCTGTGGGTATAGCTGTGGGTGAAGGGGCAGGAATAAGAGTTGTCTCCCAACTCCTGGGCACTCAGAATCCCAAATTAATCAGCAAACAAGAAGACTCGCTGTGACAGACAGGTCAAGGAGGGGAGGGCTGAATGTCTCCTTTACTCCTACAACCAGAGGATATGCAATGCTGGCAGTTACCTGGGGACCCCAAGGTACCAGACTCCCTAACTTAATCAGACAGATAACAGCAGCTGCAGTGGCTGCAGCCACATCAGGAAATGTGGAACAATAGAGAGGGCCCCTCAGGGCCCCGTGCTGCTACGGAGATAATAAACTATATAAAAATCTGTCACTGAGTGATAAGTGATGAATTAGAATCAATTATGTGTTTAAAATAATAGCCATCCCCTCTTCCCTACTGGAAGTGCCGTGGTGTTGACTGGCACAGCCATTCTGATGGAGGAGTGACTCTCCCTGACACCGCCCGTATCAGACAGAAATTACCCAGACTTGGCTGGGCAGATTGTCCGTTTCATGGTTACAGGGAAGAAAATTCGTAGAATGTTGTGAGTCTGGCTTTAATCTTTCCCTCTCTTCCCACTGCTAAATTTGCCTTTGTATCTTGTGTCAGGATGAGCAATTGGAGGAAGGAGGTCTCAGGCAATTACCCTGTGCCTTTATTTTTTCCAGGTGTACAACATGCTTATCTACAGTGAGGATAGGCATTTATGAAAAATATGCTAAGGGCTATGTCGAATTCTCAAGCAAAGCAAATACACTGTAGTGAAGGTAGATTTTGGCTGTTTGTTGAAGGAATCTCCTTTCCTTCCTTAATCATATGTACACAGCCACCATTTGAAAAAGAAGGAAGGAAGGAAGGAAGGAAGGAAGGAAGGAAGGAAGGAAGGAAGGAAGGAAGGAAGGAAGGAAGGAGGGAGGGAGGGAGGGAGGGAAGGAGGGAGAACCTAGCTACTTTAGCATTTGTTATTCCAATTCCAACTTTGCACATTCTCTTTTATTATTATTGCTGTTATTATGCTATTATTATGCCTACTACTGATATTATTATTTAGTAAGAGCCTGAGCACCTAGGTCCAAGTTCTTTATTATAAACGGGCATGATCACAGCTCACTCAGACTGTCCCCTGACCCATCTCTGACATGCTCCCTCTTGCTCCTGTCTGCCTGGCACCCTGCTGTTCAGCCAGAGCATCCCTAGTCTCCCTGACAAAGCTCTCTGGCACTTCCATTGCCCTCCCCAGCATGAAGCACTCTCTCCTTCATGCTACCCTAGGTATAATTTACACATTTGTTCATGGTGCACACATCACAGTGTCCTGGGAGACAGTGGAATGACGGCCGCTTGGGGGGTTGGATTTCATAGTCAGCTTTACTAACTGTGTGACCTCAAAAATGTTATTTGTCCTTTTGAAGTCTCAGTCTGTTCAGCTCCCCAATGGGAATGAGAAGAACATTCAACTCCTAGGAGTCCTGTACACATTAAATTAAACAAAGCAGCAAAGTGCTCGTATCTATTAAATGCTCCATAAAGAGTAGTTACTGATGTGTTATAATTCTTCCTTAATACATTTTCACTCTTTTGATGACATGCCCATACGATTCACAAGAATGTGAGTGTCCTGAAGGCAAGAACTGTATTCCACTCAGCTGCCTTAATGCAAACACCAGGTCACCCGCCTGGCCTTGGGAGCAACTCCACACGTTTAATTTTAAACTGAGGTGGACCTCAGGTCTCTGTGTCTCCACTCGGACCATCACGAGTGGCAAATAGGCATTGCCAGGTGAGACTCGCTGCCCCGGCTTCATGCCACCCCAAAGCAGACATTAGCCTGGTTTTTATGGACGGCTCTGCTCAAGGCAGCTACTGAGGGCTCACACTGAAGACTGCTTCCCCAGCCCCTCCCTTCTCTCCCTTTGGCTCCTCCTCCTCCTTGCCTTTATACTGACCTGGTACATGTAGTCTTTTGTGCAGTCCTGTATCAAAAGTTTAATTAGAAAATCGCGCCTGGATGTTTTAATAGCCTGAGTTCCAGCCCTCAAAGCCCTGGACCGGGGCCTGAGCGCGCGCGCAGGGTGCTGGCAAATAACAGGCGCGCGCCAGCTACTGCAGCGCGCTGGGACTCCAGCCCTGAATCTTATTTACATTCGGACTAACAATAGCTCCGGAGCTGGGCTATAAATAATTTCTGGGGAAGAGTTGTCTAATTAAACGTGCAGCAGTAAGGAAAGTGCTTTAACCACAAGGCTGGTGTCCTAATGAACGTAATCACTGGATAGGGACAGCTTAGGAATCACATCCAGCCGTCTCCCTGCGGACGCAGCGAGACGGAGGGAGCAATACTCGGGGAAAATTTCCAATCAATATTTAATTGTGTAGTGTGTTAAACTCGTTAGAGGGCCTCTTTTTCTTTCTCATTTCCCCATTCCCAGAGGTAACAAAGGCTTTCAAAACATAGCTTTGAGGGGTGGTGGCAGCTTCGGGGGTCCAGAGTGGGAAACGTGCGTGGTTGTGGGTGCTGGCTAGGAATGACCTGCACTCGCAGCATTTAGTGGCTCGCAGGCTCGGTAGCAGAGGATTTGAAGATCGAGAGGAAGTCCTGGTTCCAGAATCTTCTTCTGCCCCACCTATGGCACCTGTAGACTTGGCTCCTGGAAACCAGAGGCTCTGTGCCCTGCTCATTCCGTGGGTGAACAAGACGAAGCCGGCCACTTCCCGACTGGTGTCATTCACGGAGGGACAGCCACGCTCCTGCTGACATCTAAGCGGCTGCTCGCACATCAAGGAGGAAGACAGCCCAAGGCAGCCATGCTTGTTTCTGCTTCATTAGAAACAGACACTCTAACATAGGCCAGATGGAAGAGGACAAAGTCGGAATGCAGGGTCATTTTCTCTCCTACTACTACGTCCCTGAGGACAGAAAGGAGGCCATGTGAAGAGAAGCAATACACTGCCAGACTCATGTGTATGCAAGATAGGAAATGCATGCATCTACAAGGTCACATGCACGCCTACTAAACACTCGGATCCATAGTCAAAACCACATGTGCACACACATACGTATCCTGCACCCTGGGTATAGGACAGGACATAGTTATATTTCTATGGTAACACACAGGCTCTTGAAACCAAGTCATGCCAGTAGAAGGAGGGTGATAGGAGGCCAGAGCTGGTGGAGGTGTGGCTCTGCAGAGGAACCCCAGGTCTCATATCCCAGCCACTCTCCATCAAGGAAAATCAGACAGCAAGAGTGGGCACCTGTGATTAATCAGATTCACCACTGGATGTCAACGTTGCTCTAGCCAATTAGCAAACAGACAGCAACCGTGGTATTTAGTCTGAGCTCTAGGCAGTGATCAGTCCGTGGTATGAAATGTGCTGGGGATGGGAGCGTTAAACACCAACCTTCTGATGGAGCCCAGAGGGAAAATTATCCAATTCTGACTTTGCCTTAGTCTCTTTCCCCATTTATGCAGGGTCTTCAAAATATTCATAGATGATGCATAGTATTAAAAAACTATGTATGGCCGGCGCCGCGGCTCAGTAGGCTAATCCTCCGCCTTGCGGCGCCGGCACACCGGGTTCTAGTCCCCGTCAGGGCACCGATCCTGTCTCGGTTGCCCCTCTTCCAGGCCAGCTCTCTGCTGTGGCCAGGGAGTGCAGTGGAGGATGGCCCAAGTGCTTGGGCCCTGCACCCCATGGGAGACCAGGAGAAGTACCTGGCTCCTGCCATCGGATCAGCGCGGTACGCCAGCAGCAGCGCGCCTACCGCAGTGGCCATTGGAGGGTGAACCAACGGCAAAAAGGAAGACCTTTCTCTCTGTCTCTCTCTCTCACTGTCCACTCTGCCTGTCAAAAAAAAAAAAAAAAACTATGTATGGATTTCTACTCTTTATGCATCCAAATAAACTTATCTTTTAAGTCCATTTTCCAGAACTTGCTGAAGCACTCATGTATTATCCCAATTTGATTGACACTCTCCCCTGTGCCATTTAATATTTCCATTATTTTGCCTATTGTCTGTCCCCTCCCCCATGCTCAACCTTGAATGTAAACTCCATGAAGGCAGGGAGATTAATTATTTTCAGTACTGTACCCAGAGACACGAGAGTTCTCTTTTCTTCTCTGAAATATGTAAGACACACATTCACACTACAAAATTGAACAGAAAAATAAGTCAAAAGATAAGTTTATTTTTGTGCAGGAAAAGCTTGAAATCCTTGGATAGTTTTTTGTAATATACAATTTTCATTAAATTTTGGAAAACCTCTTGCGTATACTCTAGGAACAGTCAGGCACCACCTACTGATGTTCCAGTACTTGACAGACCCCATATATGACATGGTCCATAATAGAGTAGAGCTGAAAACTCTGTCACCTATTGTGGGGATAAGATCACTGTACTGCAATGCAATGCTCATATGTGCGGTGATGCCGCTGTAACCAAACCACCAACATTGCCCGTCATATAAAAATATAGCTCAAGCAATCATGGAGAAGACGTAATACTTGATGATGATAAATGACTATGCCACCGGCCTATGTATTTGCCTTGCTACATTTTCATCATTATTTTAGAGTGTATTTCTACTTATAAAAAAATCCTGACTATGAAATAGCGTGACACACGTTGCCAGCAGCCATCTCCTTTGTCCCATGTCTACCGTGTCTCCCAACAATGGCCTGAGCTGAGCTGATCCGAGGCCAAGGCTGGTGCTGGTTTGTCTCAGTGATCTGTGATGGTTGCACAGCAAAAAATTCATTTCATAACACACTTCTCAGAAAGTATCTCTGTTAAGTGACTCTGACTGTGTGTATGTGGCTGGAGAAAGAGACCCAGCAGCAGAACCAAAGGTGATGGAATATCAGGTTTGGAAGCTTTGCCAGCTTTGGAGGATAGCTTAGCCTCTCTGAACCTTAGCTTCTAGGTCAATACAGTGGTAAAACACCATCTACCCAGTGAAATGTCACAATGTTAATTCACAATAGATGTGGCCTTAGTTAATGTGTACCCTTAACTCTGAACACATTTTATACATACCGAAGCCCTACACACAAACTGTTGATAACCTTACCAATGAAAAATGTGGGAATTATAAACCATTTCCAAAAATGTATGTATTTTTTTTTGAAGGGTAAAAGGGGGGGAGGGGTGTCCCATCTAGTTCACTCCTCAAATGCCAGCAAAAACCAGGACTGAACCAGGCTTGAAGCCAGCAGTGAGGAGCTCCATCTGTGTCTCCCACGTGGGTGGCAGGGCCTCATGTACTTGAGTCATCACATATGGCTTCCTAGGTGCATTGGCAGGGAGCTGGGGCGTAAGCAGAGCAGCTGGGACTCAAACCAGATACTCTGACATGGGGTATGAGCTCTCCGAGCAACAGCTTAACCCAGCCCCGAGTCAGTGAACCCAAAACTCAACCCTTCAGCTAAAATGAAGTGAAAATAGATAAAAAACCAGTCTTGGGTGGCGAGAGTTGGCCCCCCTGAGACATGAAAGGATTGTAAAAAGAGTCTTTCTTCAGAGGCGGGAGCTTGCAGGTCTGCTGCTCTTTCCTTAGCTCTTGTTTTAAGGATATGCCTTGGCAGCCAAGCTTGCATCCTTCCAAATCTGTATGTTTAATTTTTAATAATTAAATTAAATTAAATTCAGCAAAAATAGGTCTAGAGCATACAGCACTTTCAAATTATTTACTATGCCGTCACTTTGGGCTCATTGATGCTTGTTAATATTTCAAATGTAATGATAGGCACCATTTATAAGCTAACTAAGACATTATTAGCACTCCACTGGCAGAAACGTACAAGGGCATTGCTAATCTAAGGTGAAAAATGCATTATTGAATGAAATTTAATTAGTAGATTTTGTTCTATTAGTGCCTTGTATATTGCATTTATTAAAATGAATACAAATATGATCCAGGCAATCTTTCCAGTGAGAAAATGTCACTGATAATCTAACTTCACTCCTACTGCTTAAAGCAGATGCAGGATGGAAATTGATGTCCTGATCTCTTGCCAGTCAAAAGATTTTCTAGTTTGTGGTTCTAATAATAGCTAAATAGTGGAGCGCTGTCTTGTGTGGAGCTCTGGCAGGTGCGTAAGGGTCGCTGGATAGAATTAGCTGTGGGCTTTTTTTTTTTAAGAATTATTTTTATTTATTTGAAAGAGTTACAGAGAGAGGCAGAGTCAGAGAGAGAGATAGGTCTTCCATTCTGCTGGTTCATTTCCCAGGTGACCACAATGGTCAGAGCTGAGCTGATCTGAAGCCAGGAGCCAAGAGCTTCCTCTGGGTCTCCCACATGGGTGCAGGGACCAAAGGAGTTGGGCCATCCTCTACTGCTTTCCCAGGCCCTAATAGAGAGCTGGATTGGAAGAGGAGCAGCCGGGACTTGAACCGGCACACATATGGGATGCCAGCGTTGCAGGCTAGGGCTTTAACCCACTGCGCCACAGCGCCAGTCCCCTGTGGGCTTTTTGTTATGGCAGTCCTTTATGTGTCCCACATAATTGCAGTTGCAGTTTGCTTAGCTGGTCAAATATACCTTGTATGCATTATCTGTATTGATTCCCCTATGGAGAACTTGACTTTGATAGAAAGGGCCAGATTTGGAATAATAGACTGACAGATTCAGTCCTGCTTCCACCATCATTATTTCAAAGTAAGTACATAACCGTCCTAGTCCCAGTAATCTCCTAATTCCATCTGGTTAGTTACTGTGATAGTCTCTACTTTACGGATAACACAACTGAGCCTCTGGGAGCTTGAGCATTAGCTCGCGAATGCTCTAGATCACACCACTAATAACTTAGGTTCTCTGCATTTTCCATGTTTTTATCCATGTGATGCAGGTACTGGTGGTGCTTACCTCACGGGGCATTATAAAGAATAAACCAGAGAAAGCCGGCAACGTCCTTGACATGAGTATTCAACAAATGTTAGTCTGAGTAATCTGTTCCAACCGGCCCTTTCCTTTCTGGTCACATCTTGGAAAGGACAGGGCAGCCTCATGTCCAGATTTCTCCCTTCTAGATGATCAATGTCAAGCCTTTCCAGCCTTCACTCTCACATATGACAAACAGGGACAGAATATCTCTGTTTCCCGCTGAGGTTGCTGTGAGAATTGACTGGACAGTCATAGAAGGCTGACGTACAAAGCAGTGAAATGGTTGTTGCTATTACAGTTGATTGTTTTCTTGATTCTGTGCCAGGTTGCACTGATAGCAATGTGGGGAGAGGAGATGGCTGAGATATTGGAAGGGTGGGCATTTTTCTGCAGTGAACTGGAGAGGGAGATAAGTGCAGGCATTTGCTGAGTTATGCACATCTAATGTATGGACACTCTGTATGCATTGAGCACTTGAGTGCTCCTTAAACCACCACCCCAGCAGGCCCTGTTGAGATTCTACCCCTCTGGACATCTTTCTGGAATCACCCAGCCTGCTGTCAGTCACTGCTGTGATTCTGCTGCTGGCATCAAGAACCATCTGACCTGTTCTGATCCCTAGCCCCTGTGGTCCCACCCCATGCTCTGTTCTCTTTTGCCATATCTCAGATTCCACAGGCTGTGGCCATTCTAATCCACAATATCCATCCACAGTGTTGATATTTTTGCCTTTCTTTTCTTTCTATGACCTTGGTAAACCATTGAGGTAGAGGAACTATTTGCATTTGTTAGGAAACTACCTAAGTTAATGACAGAGTGGAAGGATTCTTTTTTTTCCCCTTAAAAACCAACTATATAGAGATAAAAGACATTTAATATTTAAAGATTTTCCTTTAGAAAAGGAACCTCAACTGTACAGGATTGGATTATTTATAACCAATGGCCCATGGTATCCTCTCAGTAGTCTATATTTGATGCTCCTTTTATTTTTTTCTTTTCAGAAATACTATAATAAGCAGCCACAATTCCACAGCTCACCTCCCTCATCCTGTCTCACACACACATGCACACACACACTGTAAGACCTGCACATCCTCCTGAATCTGTACCAGATAAGCCCTCCATCTGCCCATCCTCCTTGCCTGCCTCCTTCCTTAGGGCAACCATTGTTCAGAAATCTGTGTTCATCTACATTTTATTGTAATAAAATCTTATTACAAATATATCTATATCTATATATATCTACAGATATGTATCTATATATGTATAAATATATATCTCATATATGTATACGTATATACAGATGGGGTAGATAGATATAGATAGTTAGGTCTTTAAAATTCATTTTTTATTTTTCTGTTGTCCACATTTACTGAAAAGACACATATAGTTACATGGAATTTAGGAGATTTTTTTTTTACTTATGGTATTTCTTTTCTTTTTTTTTTTTTTTTTTTTGACAGGCAGAGTGGACAGTGAAAGAGAGAGAGACAGAGAGAAAGGTCTTCCTTTGCCGTTGGTTCACCCTCCAATGGCCGCCACGGCCGGCGCGCTGAGCTGATGTGATGGCAGGAGCCAGGTGGTTCTCCTGGTCTCCCAAGGGGTGCAGGGCCCAAGGACTTGGGCCATCCTCCACTGCACTCCCTGGCCACAGCAGAGAGCTGGCCTAGAAGAGGGGCAACCGGGACAGAATCCGGCGCCCCAACCGGGACTAGAACCCGGTGTGCCGGCGCTGCAAGGCAGAGGATTAACCTGTTGAGCCACGGCGCCGGCCAACTTATGGCATTTCTAAGATCAACTGTATTTATATGTGTTGCTATAGTTCATTGGCTTTGAGTGATGTAAATTTTTCTAATCTGGGAATGTGCCTCACTTGATTTCTTTACTTCTACACTAATGGGTATTTAGGTTGAATCCATGTTTTTTCTTTCTTGTAAACAAGGTTTCTATGAAGATACATCAGGAATTACGCTCCTGGGTCATAGAGATTGGGAACTTTTAAATATAGAAGATATTGTCAGACTTCTTACCAAGACACCAGTTTATCCCCTCAGCAGCACTGTGTAAAGATCTTGAGAATTCACAGCTTCTCCAGTACTTAATAGTATCAGACACTTTAGTTTTTGCCAGTAGAATCTGTGTGAAGTGCTAGCTGTGTGACCTTCAGGATCTATAGATGTTTCTGCCTACGTGTTTCCTTCTCTCTGCTGCTCCTGTCCACTTATTTTGCCCACTTTTCTGCTGGATTGCTGTGTGCTTCTCACTGAAGCACTGTTAGATGTTCTTTAATCATTCTTGTTATCGATTTTTGGCAATTTTTTGGATAGCTCCACTTCAGTCTAATTGAGATAACTAGACCAGAGAAGAAGGAAGCATGCATTTCTTTTATCTTTTGATCAAATAAGCCTACTATTCTTGACCTCATCTTATTGTTTTGAATCTTCTGTCCTGCAAGACTAGCAGAGGCAATGACATTGTGTCATAACTGGAGACAAGGCTACATTCATTAGTATACTCCAGGAAGAAATGACAGTGCTTGCCAGACTTAAAACCTTAATTTTATTTATTCTACAAGAAAAAGGAGAAGCTCTCCCCTTCTCTGTCCAGGCTTAGTTAAAGCACCTTGATGCCTTCAGTGTATTCTCAGCAAGTGAGTCTTCGTCTTCCTTTCCTTCTATGCTTCCCTATGTAGTGTTGAGAAGGCATTGGAAAAATCACATAGAGATTCATTATTCATGCAGATGAGTCCCACAATTCAATAGAGTTAATTAGGAAAATGATGGAGTAAATTAGCACTTCATGCAAGTGTATTAATATTAATAAAACTGCCACTTTGCCCTGAGGTTAAAACAGAAGAGGAGAACACAGCCCTGACCAGCAAGTCAACTATCCACGTGGTCATTTGCTGGAATGCCAGCCATGCTCATCCATCCTGGAGAAATTTGTTCCTTCTCTGTTATACAAATTTCCTAATAAAAAGAAAAATGAACATATCTCAAAGGCATGGATGAGCCCTTGTTATTATGTGAGCTGCTTGAAAGCAAATCCCACATTTACCACCTTGTTGACAATAATGATTAGCACATTACAGTTCATAGGGTAAGTTCAAATCCAGAACCTTATTTGAATTTTGTAGCTAAATTACTTGGTAGAGCACTGCCATGTATAATTTAATAATCTGTCCACTTGCCTTCAAATCATTCATTTCTCTTCACACCTATTCCCAGGATCACAGCCTTGGCTCTAACACCATCCTGGTCTCCACTTCTGCCTCCTAAACTTCATTCCCTAGTCTGTGGCTAATCACAGATCCAATTGTATTGCCCCTGCCCACCTATGGGACTCTTGATAGTTCAACCTTGAAAGCACTCTCTGGCACTCTATGCCCATTCACAAACCACCATGCTTATCTATCCATCCTTATCTCTGAGCAGCCCCAATGCAGCTTCTTTCACTGCATAGTCCACCCGTGGGGAACTGCTTGCTGTTCCAGTTGCATGCAATGACCTTTAGGTCTTGTGTTCTTATTTCTACCTGAAAGCTTTCTTCCTTGATACTACAGAAGTCGTTTCTTCCCCAAAACTCCCTGCATCCCTCTCCCCTACAAAAACTGCACTGTCGAAGAAATCTGTGATTTCTTCTTAGAGTTCTCTCCATCAACTGCCATTTCTTACAAACTAACCAGTCTTCTTTGAAAGATGGTCCCTTCCTAGAAGATGGGGATCCGGTCTTGCTCCAAGATATTCCTCACCACCTAGCACACTGTTTGTCACAAAGTACTGCCTAAAGAGTGAATGAATGAGAAAGTGAATGAGAGAGAGAGAGTGTGAGTGAATCACATAGTCACATAGAGAAGGGAGATTAATTTTTAATTAATTAATTTATTTGAGAGACATATAGAGAAAAAGACCTATAGATGGTGAATGAGAGAATTCCCACCCACTGGCTCAATCCCCAAATAATCGCAAGGGCCAGCAGGGACTGGGTCGATCCAAAGCCTGGAGCCAGGAAATCAATCCAGGGTTCTCAGTTGGGTGGCAGAGACGCAATTACTTGAGCCATCACTGCTGCCTTCCAGGGTCTGCCCCAGTGGGGAGTTGGGAGTCAGGAGTCAGAAAAAGACATTGACATGAGCCATGCATGTTTTCAGGGGCATCTTAAATGCCCTCCCCAAGTAGGAAACATTTGCAACCTGCCTGGTTTTCCTGTGCATTTTCCATAATTTCCTTGGCTCATGTTTGTTCACTACTCTCAGGGTGCTGTTTAGGATAACCTATAAGATTATTCATTAGGTGCAGCTTAAGCGGTTCAAATTTTACAAGACTCATTATTGGAATTCCTTCTACATCTTCAATAGATTTGCTTAATTTGCCTCCAGAGGGTCATGAAAATCTATAGGGAAATTCCTATTTTCATTAACTGGAATTTTATTTTTTCCCTGATCATAATTAACTCTCTATTACTCATTTTCCTTTTGGTGTTCCAAATCCTAAGGCAGTTTTCAATTTTGATTTAACAGAAGAGAATCTTACAAATACAAATACAGAACTCTTAGCAGTTTAATTCTTTAAATTGTTTCTCAATTTATTTATTTCTTTGAACAATCTTTGATTTTACTCATAAACATTTATTGAGTGGGTTACCTATTACAGGTAAAGTGCTTAGTGGGTTTTTTTAAAAGATTTATTTATTTATGTATTTGAAAGGAAGAGTTACAGAGAGGCAGAGGCAGAGAGGAGAGGTCTTCCATCTGGTTGTTCACTCCCCAAATGGCCATAACAGCTGGAGCTGCACTGATCTGAAGCCAGGAGCCAGGAGCGTCTTCTGGGTCTCCCACATGGGTGCAGGGGCTCAAGGACTTGGGCCATCTTCTGCTGCTTTCCCAGGCCATAGCAAAGAGCTGGATCGGAAGTGAGCAGCTGGTGCCCATAGGGGATACTGGCACTGCGAGTGGTGGCTTCACCTGCTCTGCTACAGGGCTGAGCTCTAGTGCTTATTTTAATTTCAAGGTTGACTTTGATAATATTCATGTCACATGCCTAAATCCATGACCCTAAATTTCCAGTTCTAAATAAGTAGATAGTCCCAAAGTGTTAAAGACTTGTTGCTTCTCTCTTACTCTGTTACTGAATGTGCGGTTTTCTGTGATTTCACCTTGACTATTCTCAGTTTCTTCATCTGCAAAATGATTGTTATACCTCCATTCATTTACAAAGTATTTGTGGAGTAGTTCTTGAGGTTGTGTGTATTTTTAAAATATTATTTTTTCTCCAAATGCAAAGAATCCAGTCAGAGTGATAGATGGATAAATCAGTGATTATTCTATGATAAGAGGCATGCTACATCAGAATGTTATGGAAAAGTAGAGATTCCCATAAGACTCAGGGAAAGGACAGTTAAAGAAAGAGTTTCAGGTGCAATTGATGGTTGATTTGATCTCTAAAGATCAGGTGAAAGTTGGCTAGAGGAAGAAGAGGGCCTCCAGAAGACATTTTATGCAGTGGAAGAAGTGTGTTTCAGCCGTCTGAGATCTAATCTGGAATGATTCTTCTGGGGAAATTAAGTACTCAGGATAAAGCCCCCAAAAGTAGAAACTTGCAACACAGATTGAAACGTCAGAGATAATGGGAAAGCCAAGAGAATGTATGGACAGATTAACATATTAGCACAATTCCTTGTGAAGCAAGGGAAGGGCTGGCATGTTTGGAAAAGCAAAGACAGGTGGAAACTATGGGTGTGCGATTGGCAGAATCCTGAGGAAGATGTAGTGATGCTGCCTGTATATTCCCTGCCTCTTGAGTGTGGGCAGGACTTGTGATTACACAGGGTTTCACACACATGATCAGGTCATAGCAGAAAGCCAATGCAAGGGTCCTCAGTCATCTGGTTTTGAGTTCATCAGAGGGAGGTTATCCTGGATGGACCTGACTTAGACAAGTGAGTTCTTTGAAAGATAGGGCAGGTGTGAAGTGAGAGGGACTTCCCTCTCTGGTCTTGAAGAAGCAAACGCCCTTGGATGTGAAGTTCCACCAGGAGAGTCCTTGTGGCAAGGTCCTGAGGGTGGTTTCTCATAGCTGACAGCCACAGGGGAATGGGAACTTGGGTTCTACAACTGTGAGGAACTGAATTCTGCCAACCACCAGCAATCTTAGGAGAGGCTCTGAGCATAAAACAGGAATCACAGTTCTGGCCAACCTGGGTGTAGATTTCAGTCTGAAGAGAGGATGCAAGCAACTCCTGATTCACAGAAACTGTGACAAAGCAAGTTTGTCTTGCTTCATGTTGATAAGCTTACAGAATTTGTTATATAGTAGGGAGATGTCAATGTTCTGACCATGGAATTTCAGTGGAGTCATAGGAACAAAAGCCTGATTATGTGTGTGGAAGAGTAAATGAAATATGGTGAACTTAGGGTGGGCAGGAAAGGGTGAAATGAACAGGTTGCACTTGATGTAAGAGAAAGAGTAGATGTCTTACATGAAGAACAAAGGGCCAGCAGGTGGAGACACTTGGAGCCCACTGGGAGAGCTGTGATGTATGTACTATGCAGAGAATGGGAAGAGCAAGAGAGGAGTTGGGTGGCAGGAGATACAGCACCCTACTGGGCTGAAAATGTGAGAAAGTACAGATAACCGGAGCGACTTTCACACTCAACAAAAGTGACAGTGGTGAGAATTTGATGCAAATTCAGGAAAATGCAAATCAAAACCACAGTGAGGTTTCATCTTACGCCCTTAGAATGACTGTCATACAGAAATCAATGCTGGCAAGGATGTAGGGAAAAAGGTACCCTAATTCACTGTTGGTGGGAATGTAAACTAGTACAGCCATCATGGAAGGCAGTATGGAGATACCTCAGAAACCTGAAATTAGGTCTCCCATATGACCCAGCCATCCCACTCCTGGGAATTTACCCAAGGGAAATGAAATCAGTAGATGAAAGAGTTATCTGTACCCCCATGTTTTATTGCAGCTTAATTCACAATAGCTAAGGAATCCACCCAGATATCCATCATCTAATGACTGGATAAAGAAATTAAGGTATATATACACACTATGGAATACTACTCAGCCATAAAAAAGAGTGAAATCCTGTTATTTGCAAGAAAATGTATGCAACTGGAAACCATTATACTTAGTGAAATAAGCCCAAGTTTGTCCCCAAAAGACAAATGCATGTTTTCCCTGTGGTCACTAATAGAGTACCAAAAATGTAATGTATAGGAGTGAAATTGACATTTTGAGTTTCTGTGATTATGCACAGCCCTGAACAATATTTTTTTTTCTTCTTACTATTTGTTGAACTCTAAGTTTACTTAGGGTAGGGTTAATCTTATGAGTATAAAGTAAGCTGAAAGTAGATAATTGTAAAAATTAATAGAGGGCTTAAGAGAGGAGGGAGGGAGGGTGAGAAGTATCACTATGTTCTTAAATCTGTATGTATGAAATACAGGAAATGTGTATACCTTAAATAAATTTTTTTTAAAAAGTATTTGATGCAATTAATGGGGATCAGGATTCTTTCTGTAAGTACCATATAAAGTTGTTTTTGTTTTTGTTTTTGACAGGCAGAGTGGACAGTGAGAGAGAGAGAAGAGAGAAAGGTCTTCCTTTGCCCTTGGTTCACCCTCCAATGGCCACCGCGGCCAGCGCGCTGTGGCCGGCGCACTTTGCTGATCCAAAACCAGGAGCCAGGTGCTTCTCCTGGTCTCCCATGGGGTGCAGGGCCCAAGCACTTGGGCCATCCTCCACTGCACTCCCAAGCCATAGCAGAGAGCTGGCCTGGAACAGGGGCAACCGGGACAGAATCCGGCGCCCCGACCGGGACTAGAACCCGGTGTGCTGGCGCCGCAGGTAGAGGATTAGCCTATTGAGCTGTGGCGCTGGCCCATATAAAGTTTTTTTTTTAAAGATTTATTTATTTTATTTGAAAGGCAGAGTTACAGAGAGGCAGAGGCAGAGGCAGAGAGAGAGAAAGAGATCTTCCATCTGCTGGTTCACTTCCCAGATCGCTGCAATTTCTGGAATTGTGCCAATTCAAAGCCAGGATCCAGAGGCTTCCTCAGGGTCTCCCACATGGGTGCAGGGGCCCAAGGACTTGGGCCATCTTCCACTGCTTTCCCAGGCTACAGCCAAGAGCTGGATAGGAAGTGGAGCAGCTGGGACTGGAACTGGAGCCCATATGGGATGCCAGCACTGCAAGCTGCAGCTTTACCCGCTGCGCCACAGCGTCCAGCCCCTCCTATAAGGTTTTGAAGCAAGTAGAGGCACAGCATGATAGATGGCCTCTGGAGCTGGTTGATATTCACTGCCTGGGGTCCAATCAGCAGTCAGTGACCTTGGGCTGGAATTCTACAAGGGCTCCTGGTGTAAGGTGGAGAGGACAAGAACGTTGAGCCATGCACTTCGACCAGCAGGGTTTCAATTCTGCCTCTCCCAGTTAGTCCTTTTGCCCTAGACATGAGTCTAGCTTTCAAAGGGCTTGAGTCATTCCATATTGGGAGTGAGATGACAGAAAAATAAGACATGATCTCTGTCCCTCAGGAGCTTACCAAGTAGCTAGGACTGCAAAATAGGCAACGATTCTATCCCGCAGCCTGAGGAGCTGGGACAACACATGTGACAGCGTCTGTGGCTGACCACCCACCACGTTGCTCTGTACCAGGCAGGATAGTGCCTTTTCCATCTCCTATGGCTAGACAGGTAGAGCCTCATATGCAATTCTCAACTTACAGTAAGCCTGATTGAGTGGACTGCAAGCTTCAACCAACCCATAGGTGTTTAAGTGCCGTTGTTCGAAGGTGATGTTTTTCCTCCAATGCGAGGATGCTGTAAGGTCTTTGCTGCCCCGTTTGGAAAAAGGCATTAGCTATTGCTTTAGCGGAGATCGTGAAGAGATGCAACGATGACTCTCTCTTGAAAAGCAACTCTCAACGTTGTCGGGGTGGTGTCTTGTTGTGCCCTTGGTGATTGAACACCCAGCACACCATCAGCTGTTCAGAACAGGAAGGCAGCTTCGTTCAAAAAGTCATCATAACTTGGCAGAGGGCTCCAGTCACCAGTCTCCCTAATGCGTAATTGTTATGCAAATAAGCCACAGCACGTTCTGCAGGCTGAGAACAGGAATATCAACTCTGTGACTCACAAGGGGCCCAGGGGCCCAAGCAAACATGGCATGTATCCCATCCCACCTCAGAGGTCAACGGGGCTGCCTTGTTGAACGCTGGCCATTCCTGTGAACCTGCTTCCCTCAAAAGCAAAAATAGATGAGCTTGATAAGGTGATGAAGGCCAGCATTTTTACTTTCTGCCCGCAAATGTCACTAACAGAACATTAAAGTGGGCAGGGTTTTAGAGACGGCCAGGTCTCCAAACCCATTAAAGTTCAGAGGAGGAAATGAGATTCAGTGTGGGTGAGGCAGCATTGACACCAGTTCTCAGCTTTCTTGCCTCCATGTTCTTGGAAACTTTATATCTTCAACACATTTTGTTTTGCCACAAGCCCTACCCTTTACTTCTCCTGTTTTTGTTGTTTTTCAACTTTCTTCCTATAATTAAAGAGTTATGAGGGATGGTGCTGTGGTGTTGCGGGTAAAGCTACTGCCCGCTGTGACAGCATCCCATATGGGCACCGGTTCGAGTCCTGGCTGTTCCACTTCTAATCCAGCTATCTGCTGTGGCCTAGGAAAGCAGTGGAAGATGGCCCAAGTCCTTGGGCTCCTGCACCAATATGGGAGACCTAGAAGAAGCTCCTGGATCCTGGCTTTAGAATGGTTCAGCTCTGACCATTGTGGCTATTTGGGGAGTGAACCAGCAGATGGAAGACCTCTCTCTCTCTCACATTCTCTCTCTCTCTCTCTCTCTCTCCCTCCCTCTGCCTCTCTGTAAGTCTGCCTTTCAAATGAGTCAAATGATCATTATGAAGATCCATGGTCACATGGAGACCTTTGAACTCCCAGGAAGCAGCGGCCTCACACTGTGGACGAGATAGGCAGCCACGTTATCCCACTATGTGTATCAGGAGGTGGGGAGAGGTAGAGTTGGTTCAAGGGAGACAGTTTTCACACACATTTGGAAGAAATGGAAAAACTTCTGAAGGTAGAGGATATTTGGAATGAGCATTGACAATGGGCAGGCATTTGATATAGCTGTTAAAATGTTAATTAAGATGCCAGGTTCCACATCAGAGTGCCTGGGTTCAATGTCTGGCTGTGGCTCCTAACTCCAGCTTTCTACTAATGCAAACCCTGGGAAACGCTGGAGACCTGCCACATACATGGGAGATCTGCACTGAGTTCCTGGCTCCTGACTGCAGTCCGACCCAGTCCTGACCATTATGGACATCTAGGGTGTGAACCAGCACTCTCTCTCTCTCTCTCTCTTTCTCTCTCTCCTCTCTCTCACTCTCGCTCTCGCTCTCTCTCCGTAGTCGTGACAGAGATAAGGAAAGGACAAGAGAAAGAAACAGGAGTTTGCAGTAGCTGTAGAGGCAGAGGGAAATGCTTGCATGTGGACCCGCAGTAGCTGACGGCTCGGAGTATGGGGAAAGTATGGCGGAGCCGGCCCGGAGAGCTGCAGCGCGTTTCTCGGAGGAGTGCACTGTGCGGTACGCCTTGGCAGAATGTTATCTGGTGGGAAGACTACTGAGCTCAAAGACAAGGACTGCGTTGACTCTCAGCTCCACAGCATTTGGATCTGAGGCTGTGCACTGGTCCACTTGAACACCAGACCTTGATTTTCCTCCCTACAAGGGCACTGGGCAGATAAAACGCGATAAAAATGAGGAATGTCTAACAGAGTCCCTCACAAATGAAAATGAGTTTCCATTTGTGCCTTTATTACTTCGGTTTGGAAAATGTGACCTCACTAGCACACTTTGTTTTTTTGTTTTTGTTTTTGTTTTTGGTGATTTCACTTGCTTTTACCTTTTAACCCTCTTTCTGGAAGTCAGCAAGTCAAAGTTCCCTTCAGAAGCCAAGATGGTAGTCACTGCCATCTCTGTTTCACTTAATAAAATCTCTCCTCTAGTCACTCTTTCATGCAACTGTCAGACTAATCTTCCTAACACCTCTCCTAGGCCATTAATCAGCCGTTAGCCGTTAGGTAAACCTGCAGGGGTGCCAGTTTGTGCTCATTCAGTCCAGCCCATCGCCCTCCATCAGGTAACCCAGCCCCTTTCCCCCCAGCACGCCTAATCCCTCGTTGCTCCCCAAGTCTCCTCTGTGTTCATGTCAGCTCACTTTCAAATTCGTCCGTGCATGCCTGAACACACACGCACATCCGCTTGAGCAGGCTTTCCATTCGTCCCCCAGCTACCCTCTCCCTCTGCTAATCCATGCAGGACTTGGCCACGCAGGCTCCATTCTCTCCCTTTTGGCTTTGTGGGAACCCCCTTGGGTCTCCCTGCAATGCAACACCACACTACAGGACTTTGCAGACCCACTCCAATCAGGCATTGCAAACCAGCTCCATTCACTCCACAGCATCTCTGTCTTCCTCCTGCTCTGGGGCTAAAAGCACAGTTTCTTTAGTTCAAAAACTTCGTGGAAGAGTGAACTTTATTACAAAACCGATTAATTTTAGTGCAAAAACTGTGAAATCCGAGCGCAGTGTTTTCGTAATATATGTTTCCCATGAACTATCTGAAGATGCTTTGCTTAGCTTCTCTAGTGCCTGGTGCTGTGCAAGGGATATTTTTAAGGTCTTAATGCCTATGAAATGAAGTCACTCTGTACCTCCAAATTCACAGCAGATTTCCCTTTCTTGCCTAGGGGGCATAGTTAAGTGGAAGGGACAGCCTTGGGTATGATATCCCAGTTCCAGCCTGAGTATGAGGCTGTAATATTTACCAGATTATCCCTCTGATGTGAGTTGATTAGAGGTGGCCCAGAAAGAGTAGCGTAGAAAAATATACACTTGTCTTTAGTGTCAATTTTCTGATTACACAAACATACTTTAAAAATTACATTTGCTGGAGCTGGCTCAGTGGGGCAGCCGGCAACAAGAACACAGGTTCGAATCGCAGGCTGCTTCACTTCTGATTCCTGCTAATGGCCTGGGAAAGCAGAAGATGATGGCTCAAGTGCTTGGATTTCTGCCACCCATGTGGTAGTCCAAGATGGAGTTCCTGGCTCCTGGTTTCAACCTACCTCACACTTTGCTGTTGCAATCATTTGGGGAGTGAATCGACTAATGGAAGATCTCTTTCTGTCTATGTGTCTCTCTCTCTCACTGTGTTGCTTTGCCTTTCAAATAAATAAACTGATAAACAAACAATCAAATCTTTTTTTGTTAAAGTCATTTCAAGTGCATTCCTTGTTAACACTTCATTACAAAGTACTCATAAGTAATAAATCCATAGGGTCTATGTGTTTTTTTTTTAAAGAAAGTAAGAAATATTTAGAAAAAATTAAAACACCTTGCTTTCCTCCCACACTTTATTTTAGTTATAGGAGAAGCAGATAATTTCCAGCTGAATGGATTAAAAACGTCAGATTATTATTAATTTAGTGTTTTTATAATAATAAAATGCCAACTTTTCTTTAATTCCTCTTGCAAGATTTAATACCAGCGGGCAAAATTAAGCAAGTCAGAGCCGTTCTGCTAACATTCTAGGCCTATTTTTTTAGTTATCCAGGAAATATCTGTTTCTGGCTTTCTTTTCCTATTTCCAAACCATAACTCCAGCTGGAGGTTAGTGAGACTCCAAGTGACACAGAGAGGCTGTGATTCAGCATCGCCCCAGTTCGTTTGTCCCTTCTCAAAGTTGGTAAAGGGAGAACAGGCTGTATTAGCACCCCTATTTCTTCACCTCTTATCTACAGATAAAGGCATCATGATGTGGCTCCTACCGTTCTACTCAGCCGAAACAGATTTCTTTAGGGCACCAACATCTTTGCAGAAGGCACAGTTAGTGCTTAGCTTTTGTCATTAGCTAGATTCTTTATAACATTTGACATCATGACTTAAACTGTTGTTTCAAAACTCTTCACCCTTTTGTTCTGAATGCTTGCTTTCCTCTTTTTTTCTGTAAAACTCCTATCTCCTTCTCCATCAGTATCCCTTTCTTCCCACTTCTCTTAAATATTGGTCTGCAAACCCTTTGCCACCACCTGCCACCCACATCTATTCCTAATTAAAGGGCTCTCCTCCCGTGGTCTCCAGTGCCACTCATGTCCTCATAACTTCTAGCCTACATGCTAGCTCCTGTTCTCACGGAAGAGCCAAAATGTGCATTAGTTCATAAATACATAGAAATGCAGTATGCTCGAAAGCAGAATGCACTTGAAAAATAAGGTTGGGAAGGAGGTGCGATAATAGGGGAGCAATGCAATTTAAATAGAGTCGTCGAAGAGGTCTCGTGGATAAGGTGACATTAGAGTGAAAGACCTTATAACAGAGCCTAAAACGTGGATGCTTGCAGGAAGAGCTTTCTTGAGATTGTGAGCTGGAACCGCCAATGCCTTGAGGCAGCAGTGCACCTGCAGAACAAAGAAGCCTTGCCTGCTTGCAGTCCCAGAGAGAAAGAGGGCAGAAGGGACACAAAGAGTCAGATCTTGCAAGGCTCTGTTCTCCCAGTGAGGTGGGGAGAGTTGAGGGTGTGGAGCACGAGAGACACAAGATCTGGCTGGTTTTATACAGGTTATTCCCACTGCTATTGTGAGACCCCATTGCACGGCAGAAAGTGCAGAAACAGGGCAACTGTCCCAGGGCTGTTAGTGAGGAAGCAAAGGAGAGAAGAGGGTGGTTTGGAACAGGCTGATGTCAGTGAGCCTAGGAAGAAAACAAATGGGAGTCTCATTGTCTTTGCGAGATAGATCTGACAGTGTTTGCTGATGGAGCAAGTGTGAGGTGTGAGAGGATGGGTGCATCCAAGGGTGAGTCTAAAGTTCTGGTGGAGAACAAGTGGAGAGATGAACTTGACATTACTTGAAGTGTGAGACATGTAGGAGATGTAAGTGGAGAATGGAGAAGAATGAGGCGTCTGGGTGTCGACCGACATGTGAAACATGAGATGCCATCTAGAAACTCTAGTGCACAGGGTCAGGAAGCAGAGGAACATGCAATTCTGGAGCTCACAGAGAGGCCCCCATATTTTCTGAGTCATTAGCCTAGCAATTCTGTTCCAAGCATTAAGATTAAACGAGGGGGAGCATGTAGTTAGAGAAGAACCTAATCCAAGATCTGACCCCTTCTCCCCTTCTCCCCCTGGACATCTCTTGGCTGACACAACCTTGCCATTGCCATCCCAGAAATATCTTTTTGTCACACCTTCTGCAGAGCCACAAGGTGCACCCCTCCAGAGGGAGCTGTTCACAAAATAACCAGTTTAAATGGAACCCTCCGGAACACAAGTACAGTGTGAGCACTACTTAGGCTGCAGCATTGCTGACCCTGCCTTTGCAGCGGGCTTGGCTTCAGCTCTTGTCATTTGAAGCCTCCTCAGCAGCAAAGCCCTGCTGATTGTCTTCCCTGCTGCGAAGCTCTTCTCTCCGCTGTGACATCAGGATGAGTGTTTTAAGCCAAAATCCTATCGCAACCATTCCTTTCTTACAAACCCTGCCGCTTCTCACTTATTAGAGGTGAAAGGTCATATAATTTAAAAAAAAAACTTTTCATGTTTGGCCCAAACTGCTTCCCTGCCCTTGGCTGCTACCCACTGTCCCACCTCATTAGTCACCAGCTACTCGGGCTTCTTTGTACCGCTCTGTTCTGAATGTGAAGTCACTGTCTGCCATAGTCAGGGTCCTCTCCTGCAGGGCTCTCCTTCCTGGACACAGCATTCATTCACTCTGCACCAGGTTGACGACGTCAGCTCTGCATGTCTCATCCCTTTGAGTCTGCCCACATCCACAAACTATTTTTGTCAGCTCCTCCATTTTTCAGCAAGACTTGCATGTCAACTCAGGTCCATTTTAGCTGTTAATCAATCATACATCAACTCATGATGTCCTCCTGGGTGCATCTCTTATCTGTCCAGTGAGATTATAAACTATTTTAGGGCAAAAAATCACACCATATCTCCTTCTGTTCACCATAGTACTGAATAGCAGAAGGCCATTTTAATAAATACTCTTTTGAATTGAATTGAATATATTGAAGCTGCCTCCTATTTTAGCAAGTTCATAGATCAGGTGGGTCACCAAAGACACCTCTACAGACTCTTTATAATTCTGTCTGCCAGCTGTGGTTGGGTACAGCAGCTCCCACTCCTCCTAAATATCTCTTCTTTATATTTATAATCCAAGAACCAGATGACATAGGTTCTGCCAAAATGTATTTATAAGAATATGAAAAAAATATGGCCCCATGAGCCATGAGTGAATGTATGGCTGCATGCATAGTGAGTGTGATACATAATTTCTCATGATTTGGAAAATGCAATATGAATAGATAGCTATCTATGAGCTAAATCTAGCAGGAACTGGCCCTATTCCAGATTCTGGGTATTTCAGGGTATTATTTAGCTGTTATTGACACAGTTGAGAATTCAGCTCAGAGATCCAACAGAGAAGGAGAGATAGATCTTCCTTAGGAGCCCAGGGCAGGGAGAACAAAGCAGCTGTAAATAGCTTAGCAATCAGTGCTTCCTCTTTTGAACAAGTGTTTCCACAAAGCAAAAAAACAAAACCCTTCACAAACAAAAATAGCCAACATCTATGGAGGCTGACAATTTGCAAACACATTCACATTGATTATGTTATTAGATATGCCAACTACCTTGCAAATACATATTGAGAAGAGATGATGATCACACTTATTTTTTTTAAAAAATCTGTTTTCTTTATTTGGAAAGTGGAGTTACAAAGAGAGAGAGATGGTAAGAGAGAGAGGGCAGTCTTCTGTCAGCTGGTTCATTCCCCAAATGGCCACAATGGCTAGGGCTGGGCCAGGTGGAAGCCAGGAGCTAGAAGTTTCTTCCAGTTCTCCCACGTGGATGCAGGGGCCCAAGCACTTTGGCCATCTTCCATTGGTTTCCCAGGTTCATTAGTAGGGACCTGGATCAGAAGTGGAACAGGCGAGTCCTGAACTGACACCCATATGTGATGCTGGTGTTGTAGGAGGCGGCTTTACCTGCTCACTACACCACAATGTTGGCCCTAATAACCTCACTTCTAAAATGCAAGAATCGGAGCTTTTAGGCCTAAAAAACTGGTCCAGTGACACCCCAGGAGTAGGATCAAGAGTTTGGGACAAGTGTCTTCAGAGCCAGCATCCAGTGCTTCTGCATCGCATTGCATTTTCCCCCAGAATTCCATAAAGCTCCCCGGGGCTTCACCTAAACCTTGTGCCTCTGTTCTCCCTACTCCATTTTGAAGTATAGAATTCCATGGAAACAACATCACTCATTCATACATTTGACAGCACTGTGAGAGTAGTGTGTTTTTTTTCCTTGAACTTTAAAAAGGTAATTTAATAAATAAATGAAAAATAAACTGAGAAGAGTAGCTGAACTAGGTCTTATGTTTCTAATAGAATCATAAATGCCAGAATGGGCTGGGAATGATTTATTGTCCTGTTATTATAAGTGACTGGGAAGCTTTCAATGGAGTCCTTACTAATTTCTAGCAGCTGCATTAAATCAGAAACTCTATTAGCTGTTATAAAATCATCATCCCATTTTTCTACAAATCAACTTGAACACCTGATGAGAGTTTGGAGCTGTTTCCTTCTCTACACACTAACCTCATCCTTGCTCTCCACAGGGGAAATAAACACAAGTTAGAGGTGACATGATGTTGGCCACATAACTGTTAAGGATTAATAAATGGCTGCCTACTTTTTATAGACAATTTCCCTGATGGACAAAACAGCTTATTTCAGCAAGTACCACTGCAATAGTAGAACAAGAACTAAAACATCATCAAATCCTGGGTCTGAGTTTGAGTCCCACCACTATCTACTTTCTTCCTAGCCATATAGCCAAGTCTGGCATCTATCTACTCTCCATAAGAACAGAATAAATACCCAGCTATGTGGAAATCTGCTGGAAACTGCTGGTATTTCTACCCTTCACTCAGAGATCACAACATAATAAGCCTCCAAGGACTCACTCTCTTGTGACCATGCAAATAATGCCTTATGTTGGGCAACTACAAACAGCAATTAAGTTTTATTTTTATGCTGAGTTGATGTACCTGTATAATCATTTTACACGTTCCAGCCTCATTGTCTTTTGACCTGCTATTTTCTCTGCCTGGAATTATTTTCCTCCAAAACGTTGCACCGTTCATTCCCATTCTCTTGAGGTTTTGACTGACTGTCATGTCATCAGAAAGGCCCTCCACAGGCACACAAGCTAAAGTAAGGCACCCCTGCCTTGTCGAACTTTTATCCTCCTTTACTTTTTCTTCAGAGTGCTGATCATCTCCTATCTTTTTTATATTTTGTTTATTATTTATTAAATAACCATTATTATTTTTCATGTGTTGAAGACTTTGTCTATTTTGTTTATTTCTGTACTACCAGAGCTTAGAGCAGTGCCTGGGTTATGGTCAGGGTTCAGTTGACAGGTGAAATGGAGTCTCAGAAAAGATATTAAAAGGGCAGCTGAGCATATAGAGAGAAGTGACCAGACATAAGAGTCAAATGAATGAGTTAGCATAGAGGTAATAATTGAGACCACAGAAGAAACGTAGAGCAGGCCTTAGAGCGTAAAGAACTCCAACATTCAAAAGCCAGGCTAGAAAAAAATAAGTTTGCAATGAAAACAAAGAAGAAACAGACTTAGAGCTAGGAGGAAATCAAGGGGAAGAAGTGTTTGAAGAAGGGGAAAGTGTTGAAGTATACAGAGCATTCAAGAAGATGAATATCTGGGGGTATTCAGCAGGCTTTGTATTACTGAGGATACTGGTGACCATAGGAAGCACCCGTTTGGTGAAGAGATGAGTTCAAGGTCATCTAGATGTGTGTAGAAGTGTGACTGGGAGATGACAAATGGGAAGGCATCTACTTGGAAAAGTCTTTGCATTTGACTAAAATGAGCAGGCAAATATGAGATAATAAGATGATGAAGGCCCAAGTATTTTTTTAAACTTTAATTCATTTTTCATATATTTAAACCCATGGGGAAAGACAAATGCCATACGGTGAGGTTGAATAAACAGAGAGATAAGAAGGAGTCATTGCACTAATTTTCCTGAGAAACAAAAACAGAATGAACTTCAAAGCACAGTCAGCGTCATCAGCTGATGTAAGGATGTCTTCACAGCAACTGTGGGGAAGGAAGACCCGTGTGTAGATAGATAAGTTTGTGTGCCTGGTAAGGGGGAGCTTAGTGCATTTCTATTTAGTAGTTTTCTCTGAAGTAGATTGTCATCTGTTGAGAGCAAGGGGAGATGAGTAGGGAATCAAAGGTTTGAGATGATTGGAGAAGATTAGGAAAAGTCACTGCAGAAAGCAGAAGTGTGAGCTGACGAACGAATAACAGAAACGTTATTGGATGCATTTGACTCTGAGAAGCATGAGTTTAGAAGGAATCCGCCCACTGGACTGTGTCCTTAGCTCTGTTTGATTTCTCATCTGCAGACTCCAAGGAATCACACAGCGGGATTCATCCAGGGATGGGGTTTGATGACAAGTTTAGGACAAAAGGGGTAGTGAACAATGGCATTCCAGGAATTAGGACAACTTGTGAGATTCAAGCTGGTTTACAACCAAAGTGAAGATAGTAGGGGGGTCTCATGAATTGAGATCAAGTAGAAGAGCCAATGGTCCAGAAGTTCCAAAGCAGTCAAAGACACAGCATGGTGGCAATCACTGAGCCAGGAAGCTGGGAGGAGAGGGATCGTGATACATTCGTGAAAGAGCTGAACTGGGACTTTGCCGGTGAGGGGGAGTGGTTAAGTATCGTGACAGAGCCCACATGCTCAGAACCAGACTACATTTATCTTAACATCTAAGCCAGAATGGAGTCTGCAATGAAGGATGAGGAGGCTTCATCAATGGGTAGAGAAAGGTTGCCAAAGTCGGCTCTGGCACTAGCACACAAGTTGATTAAAAACAAGCAACAAGCACAAAACTATCACACTTGCTGGCACTGCTCGGTGTGGAGCAACAGCTGAAGGTTGAATATCAGGTGTGGGTTGTGTGGAAGAACGCACGTGGGTCCACACTTCCTAACCTGTGACTCCAGCTAACAGCCAGCTCTGGGTAGTGAACAGTGCTCTTTTCTCTCAACAAAATTAGGTGGGAAGGGTAAGCGACTTCTGGCTGATATGAGTATAGCAGCTACTCAGTGCTGCAAGGAGAGACAGCAAAGGGCTATCGTTTCCCATGAAGACCGCACAGCTTACTGAGAACAAGGAAGCGCCTGTTTCCATTTCTGGTTTTGTTTAGCAGCAAACAGAGCCACTTGTCAGGCTGACGGTCCTTGCACATTGCTACTATTGCAGCAATGGCTTGAAAGAGGGGAAGAGGGAGATGGAGAAAAAAGACGTTAAAAGGAAAATGTCACTATTTCCAAATGCCATATTATTTGACAGTTTTTCTTTATGTTGCAACAGCTGCTTAACATGACAAACGATGGCTTTAATAAAAATGCACACAAGGAGATGCAGTACCAGAAAATGAATAATGGAGCTTTCTATCCTGACATGTTGCGGAGCATATTCACTCAGCAATGAATAGGGCCTTGGTAGCTATGTGTTGCCAGTTGCTTTCAGACAACCCCTGGTAGGTGGTTGGCCCTGGTGTCAGTCAGTTTTCATTCACAGAAAGCGAAACACATCACACTGGTTTTAGCAGAGAAATACTTAGCTTGGAGCATTAAATGGCTTGCCCAATAACTGGGAAGGCTGGCAATGCAATGGAGGGAGTCACACCACAGAACTGGGGTCACTATCAGTTACTCTTTTTTTTTCTTTCTTTCCTTCTTTCTTTCTTTCTTTCTTTCTTGACAGGCAGAGTGGACAGTGAGAGAGAGATACAGAGAGAAAGGTCTTCCTTTTTGCCATTGGTTCACCCTCCAATGGCCACCGCGGCCGGCGCACCGCACTGATCCGAAGCCAGGAGCCAGGTGCTTCTCCTGGTCTCCCATGGAGTGCAGGGCCCAAGCACTTGGGCCATCTTCCACTGCACTCCCTGGCCACAGCAGAGAGCTGGCCTGGAAGAGGGGCAACCGGGACAGAATCTGGCGCCCCGACCGGGACTAGAACCCGATGTGCTGGCACCCCTAGGCGGAGGATTAGCCTGTTGAGCCATGGCACCGGCCGTCAGTTACTCTTTTACAACTAAGAAGCTGCTATCTCTCCCAACCAGAGCCTCCAAAAATAGGAAACTGCCACCTATGGGAAGCTGCTTTGACCTGGAAGCCACCCCATGTCTACCTGTGTGAACAACACCAACGTGGATGCCCACACCCCGGGCTCTACTTACTTGACAACAAATACCTACTTCCTTGGATTCTGATTAATATTATCCCTGAAAAATCAAGTGCTTCTACAGTGATGAGTGTCAAGAGAAATAGCAGCAGTAGCAGTGAGAGATTGGTGGCTCTTGTTCAAGTAATTGAAGTACAATAAGCTATATACAAGGCATGAGGGTTGGGTTAGGGCTATCGGAATTGAGTGGTTTAGGATCCCACAGATCCAGATTTGGGAGATGATAGGACTTGAGGAAGGAGGAACGTGAGGGGAGAAGAAGGTAGGGAAGGTGAGAGTATAATGACCAAGCAGCCTGTCCTTAGCCCCCACACTGTAGCAGAAATGGAGTTTTGATAAGCGTGTGTCTTTTCACTTCACCTAACTGTCCTGTCACCTTTGTACAGGTGCATAAGGGGGAGAAAGCTCTTGGCCGCTGAAAGTCTCACAAGAGTCATTGGAAGTCGCTGTTCAGTGTTAGACGTATCAGGTGGCAGCCTGGCAGAAGAACCTGGAACGGGGAGGAGGGGGTGTTGTAGGCACAGATTGGGCTGGAAGTCTGAAAATGAAGACCGTGTTTGCTAGGGACTTGAAGACTTGCACAAGAAACTGATTAGTCTTGAAGGTCGGCTTGTTGGTTGTTTTTAGCACATTGGAAACGCACATTATTTAGTAGAAAGGAACAAAATGGGAAAATGTCATAGCAAGGTATACTTAAGCTTTGGGGGAGTTTAACTCACCATTTGCTGTAGAGAGCAAACTAGTACTTTTTCCTGTGGCTATTGATGTTGTCAGAGCAATCACCAGAAGGAATCATAAAGCATATTGGTTTTCAGCTTTCTTTCTTTCTTTACATCTGGAGGAAAAGACGTCTTTATTACAGCTGGTTGGCCTCATATGTGTAAAGATAAAAGACCCTTTAGCACTGCACTGTAAGGAATAAAAAGTGAAGACTGTGCCACTATACTTTAAAAGTGTAGTCAACTTAGGAAACAGAGCACATCGGGCCATAGTGGGCATTTTAATTGGCAAAGTCTTACTAGAATAGAAAACACAAGATCGTGACATTCTGGCTGCTGAAGAAAAGACATACACAGAGCACCCTGTAGTAGCTAAGAGAGTGTAAAGACCATTCAGTTTGGCGTTTGGGAGGAGTTTTAGTAGAGGAGTTAAGAGTTGGTCTCAGTTTTGTCGGAAAGGCAGAACTACCCATGATAGAAAGGGAGAACGAGGTCATCTTGAATTGGAGAAACAACGTAGGGGGAAATGTACGTGGGAGACAGTGAGTGATGTTTGAACACAATGAGGCTTTGCAGAATATCCTGTGATGTTATTAAAAAAAATTTTTCCATTAGCTGGGAGAAAGTAGGGACTTTACTATAAAGAGCCATGAATTCCAAGATAAATAAATAATTTTGAGTATACTATGTTGTTACTGGAGATATTGACATCCCAAAGGAGAACAAACTGATACTATCTAGAATCAAGTGCACAGGATTCTGAAACTTTCAAGTCTGTGATTAGTTTGTTCTTGTTTGAAACTGAAGAACTAGTTTTGCTTGCTTTTCTTTAACTTTTTAACTCTATGAGAAACCCCTTCGTATTGTTACCTGTGTGATTCTGTGTACAAACACATCCTCCCCTAAAGTGTGACTCTGTTTTATGCAAATATCTCAATAGATGAATAAAATATTTTCTATGTGACTATGTAACCTTGAGGAGTTTCAAAGAGGAAGTTTAAATTCAAGAATAAAAAATTGTATTTTGAAGCCTTGACCAGGATTCATGAAAGAAGAGGTGCCCTAATGCACCTGGCCCCTCTAAGGCACAAGGTGAAAGGATACAGTGAACTGGAAATTCCAGCAAGGGAAGAGGATATGTGACTGCAAAAGCAAACAAGCAAGCAAACACGGTTCGACTAGGGCAGGCTCGGTACTTAGAGTTTCCATGATGTTATGTACAATATCCAACTTTTAGCAAATGTATTTGGTTCTTGACAACCACATTGGGAGACCCAATGGCTGTTGGTTTTTGCCTGGCCCAAGCCTGGATGTTTTGACCGTTTAGGGAGTGAGCCAATGGATGAAACATTCTCTCTCTCTCTGTTTCTTCATCTCTCTCTCTCTCTCTCTCTCTCTCTCTCTGTCACTTTGCCTTTCAAACAAATAAATTAGTAGAAATCTTAAAATGAGTCAGTAAGGGATGTCCAGCATTGTGGCTCAGTGGGTTATGCTGCCTTCTGCAATGCTATATGGGAACCACTTTGAGTCTTGGCTGCTCAACTTCTGATCCAGATCCCTGCTAATGTGCCTGGGAAGGCAGCAGAACATGACCCAAGCACTTGAACCTCTCCCCCTATGTGGGAGATCTGGATAGCGTTCCAGACTCCTGGCTTCAGTCTGGCCCTGGTCCAGCCCCAGCCATTGCCAGTCATTTGGGAAATGAACCAGGAGATGGAAGATCTCTTTCTCTCTCTGTCTCTCCCTCTCTCTCTGTAACACTGCCTTTCAGATAGATAAAATAAATCTTTATTTAAGAAAGAACAATCTCTAAAGTGTGACCCGTACACAAGAAAAAATGCGTGCAAATTGAAGCTACTTGTGAGAGAACCTGAATACAGCAGCCCTCAAATAGTCACAATAAGTATGTTCAAAAACTGAAAGAATCCATGCTTAGAGAGGGAAAGGACATTTGGATGAGACTGCTTCATCAGATTGTCAATGAATAAATTAAATTTTCACAAAGAAGAACCAAATGATAACTCAGTATTTGAAAAATATAATAACCTAAATGAAGAAATTACTAGAGAGCCTCAACAAAGAAATCGATGAACTCAAGTGTGGATTGATTAAAATTATTCAATCTGAAGAACATAGAAAAATAATGAAATCACACAGAAACATGGGGCACCACTAAGCACATCAAATTAAACATGAGGGCGGTGGTAGGGGGTAGGGGAGGAGGGGCCCCAGAGTCAGAAAGAAAGAAGAAAAGTGTTCGTGTTAAAGGACAAAACCAAAAGGACCTTGAAAGCAGCGATAGGAAACCGACCTGCCACGTAAAAAGAATTCCCCACACGATGGCACACGACTTTTCACTAGAAATAGTGACAATTATAAGGCAATAGGAAGCATATTTTACATTATCTCTTTAAAGAGTTGATCAGAAACAAAGATTCAAAAACAAAGGTGAAAACTACAAGTTTTCTCTCTAATGTCAGGCAGAGAGTAAAGCGGCCCCTTGTACTCCTTCTAAACTTTGGTTTTGGAAGTCTTATCTCATGCACTAAGACAAGATGAAGTAAGCCGGCACAATGATCAGGAAGGAAGATATAAATGTCTTTGCAGATGGCATGATTGTATAGAATGTCTAACCCAGCAGAAAAGTCCCAAGAACTAATAAGTGACTATAGGTAAGGAGCAGGATTCAATGTAGTACACAAAAGTTAATTACCTTACTGTGTTCCAGTCAAGAACAAGAGCAATTTGAAATTAAAAACACAATACTATTTACATTAGCACTGCCCCAAATGTAATACCTAATTATAAGCCTCACAAAATATGTTCAATATTTATATGAGAGAAAAATCTTTAAAAGTATCGTAAAAGAAATTGAAGAACAAAGTAAAAAAGAAAATCCATGATCATATTTAGGGAGACTCAATGCTGTCAAGGTGTCAGAATTCACCTACAGATCCAATGCAATTCTCTAAGACCCCCAAAAAATTATTTGGTGGGCGTCTACAAATTGATTGTAAAGTTTGTATGGGGAAGCAAAAGGCCCAGAACATCCAACTCAGTATTGAAGGAGAAGAACACAGAGGTTATCCAACTTTAAAACTTACAATAAAGCTACAGTGATAATGACAGAGTGGTAGGGACAAAATAATAGACAAATAGATCAATGGAACACAATGGCGAGCCCAGAAACAGACTCAGCTGATCTTTGATGTAAGGGCAAAGGCAATACAGTAGAGAAGAGGTACTCTTTTCAACAAATGTTGCTAGAACACCTAAGCACCCACCTGCAAGCAAAAGAAAGGGAGGAAGAAAGGGAACAAAGAAGGAAGTGTGGACTCTTGAAGATAGCATAGAAGAAAATCTACATGAATGGGGGTCAAGGAATAATTTTAGATATGACATCAATGGCACAATCCATGAAATTAGATTTGATAAGCTGGGCTTCAATAAAATTCCAGATACTGGGGACAGCACTATGGTGCAGCAGGTTGGGCCCCTATCTGTAGTGCTGGCATCCCATGTGGGCACTGGTTAGAGGCCTGGCTTCTCCACTTCTGATCCAGCTACCTGCTGATGTGTCAGGGAAAGCAGCAGAAGATGGCTGTAGTACATGGGCTCCTATATCCACTTGGGAGACCCAAATGAAGCTCCTGGCTCCTGTCTTCAGCCTGGTCCAGCCTGGTTGTTGTGGCTATTTGGGGAGTGAACCAGTAGATGGAAGATCTCCCTCCTCTCTCTCTCTCTCTCCCTCTCACTGTTAACTCTGGCTTTCAAATAAATAAATAAATCTTTAAAAAATTAAATTTAATTTTAAAAATTCCAGATACTGTCATAAGAAGAAAATAACAATCTACAGATTGAAAAAAATTTGCGAAGGACATTTTTGATAAAAGACCACTATCCAGGATATACAAAAATCTCTTAAAATTCAACAGTAAGAAAACAAATAACCCAAGTAGGCAAGATACTTGAATAGATGCCTCATCAAAGAATATACAGAGATGGAAAATATGCGTGTGAAAAGATGTCCCATAACACATGTCATCAGGGAAAAGTGAGTTTAAACAACAATGAGATACAACTACATAGCAACTAGAATGACCAAAATCCAAAGCACTGAGGACAACAAATGCTAACTACGATGTGAATGATCTGTGATTTCCATTCATTACTGGTGGGAATGTAAAATGGTATAGTCTGGCAGCATGTTACAAAACTAAACACGTTCTTAGTACACCATCAAGAAATCACACTGCTTAACATTTGGCCAAATTAAAAATTTATAGATGCACAAAAACTTGGACCTGGATGTTTATTGCAGGTTTATTTATAACGTTCAAAACATGGAAGTGACCAAGATACCCTTCAGCAGATGAGTGGATACAAAAGCTGTCGTACAGGCAAGCAATGGAATATTGTGCAGTGCTAAAAGTAAATGAGCTATCGAACCACGAAAAGGCATGGAGGAAACTTAAGTGTGCATATTATAATAGAAAGAAGCCAAATTTAAAAAGCCGCATACTGTGGGCTTACAACCAAATGCCAGGTGACAAGGACAAAACTACAGAAATGTTAAAAGTCGTTGTTAGGGAGAGAGAAGGATGAACAGGTAAAGCACAGATGATTTTCAGGGCATGACAACTATTCTGGATGATACTCTAATTGTGAGCACATTTCAATATGCACTGGTCACACTTACAGAATGCACAACACCGAGAACGAACCCTAATGCCAATGACAGACTTTGGGTGATAATGCTATGTCAAGCTGGTTTTCATTAGACATTGCAAATGAGCCACATGATGGGAGATGAGATCATGAGGAAGGCTCAGCAGGTGCAGGGGCACAGGGGACTGTACTCACCCTTCAACTTGGATGTCAACCTATAAATACTCTAAAAATGAGCTTTTAATGTAAACAATGAAGATGCAATAAATGTCCTTCTAGATTTAAAAAATATTATAAGAAACTGTTGCTTACAGATCACAAGAAATATTGAAAGTCATTCTTTACACTGATTGGGAGTGACACTACAAAATAATTCAAATTGGCACTAAAAAGCAAATATTAATGATACAAATAATTATGTAATTATAAGGCAGTATAAATGTTTATTCCTTCTTTCTTCTCTTAACTGATTTTAAGTCACTGTAAAATAAATATGTATATCGTGCTCATATCAAGATGCAGTATATCACACAATGACATCAGCGAAAGAAGTGGGTGAGAGCAAAGCTATACTTGCATAATAAAATGACACCAGATGGTAACTCAACTCCACAGGAATAAATAAAGAAAACGAGAAATGCTAAATAAAATGCTTAATACAACAAACTCAGTAAGCACATGCTTGCTCTCTTTTCTTTTCTTAAATTCCATAAAAGTCATATCATAATTAAAATAATCATTTATAAAAATGTGTTGTTGAGGAGTAGGCATTTAACCTACAGGTTAAGATGTACACATTCCACTTTGAAGTGCATGGTTCAATCCCCTGGTCTGGCTCCTGATTCCAGCATCCTACTAAGCAAATTTTGGGTGCAGTGGTTATAGCTCAAGCAGCTGGGTCCTACCACCCACATGGGAGAACCGGGTTGAGTTTCCAGATTCTTGCTTTGACCTCAGCCCATTCCTGGCCTTTGTGGGATTTTAGGAAGTGACCAGCAAATGGGAACTTCCCCTCTCTTTCTTTACCATTCCCATTCTCTCTCTCTCTCTCTCCCTGCCTCTCAATCTTAAAAAAAAAAATAAAAAACAGAGTTGGTTGGCAACATATACAAATGTAGTATATAGAATGACACCAAAAGTGGGAAGAAGGCATTGGACTAGTTAGGAATAATACTTCTATGTCTCATTGGTATTAAATTAGCATAAATTCTGGCAACTAAAGATATATATGGTAAGACATAGGACAATCACTAATAAAATATCTCAATAAAATGGTAAAAAAAAATCCCTAAATAAATTAAAACATTATATTAGAATACATTCACTTATTATAAAAGAAAACAGTAAAGGAAGAATAGAAGAAGAAAAAAGGCATGAAGTACATTGAAAACACAAAAACTAAATGCAACTATATCAGCAATTACATTAAATCTGAATAAATAAAAATAGATGTGTTAGGATGCATAAAATAAGATCCAACTCCATGCTACCTTTAGAAGACATGCTCCAGAAACAAATAAGTTGAAAATTAAAGGATGGAAACATGTGTAGACTATGAACAGGAATACAAAATGTTGGATTGTCTATCCCCCAAACTACTCTAAAACAACAAACTTTATTGTAGATTAGAGGACTTTTTTTTAAAAAATTATTTGGCAGGTAGAGTTACAGACAGTGAGAGAAAGAGACAGAGAGAAAGGTCTTCCTTCCATTGGTTCACTCCCCAAATGGCTGCCACGGCCAGAGCTGCACCTATCCAAAGCCAGGAGCCAGGTGCTTCTTCCTGGTCTCCCATGGGGATACAGGAGCCCAAGCACTTGGGCCATCCTCCACTGCCTTCCCAGGCAACAGCAGAGAGCTGGACTGGAAGAGGAGCAGCCGGGACTAGAACCCAGCACCCATATGGGATGCCACCAACACAGAGGATTAGCCAAATGAGCCATGCGCCGGCCCCAGAGGACTTTTTTTAAAAGATTTATTTTTTATTTATTTTGGAGACAGTGACAGAAAGAGAGGGAGAGATGGAGAGAGAGATTTCATCTGCAGGGTCGCTCCCCAAATGGCTGCAATATCCAGGTCTGGGCAGGGCTGAACCCAGGAGGTCCATCCTGGTCTCTAACATGGGTGGCAGGAACCCAAGTGCTTGGGCCATCTTCTGTTGCTTTCTCAAGTGCATTAGTAGGAAACTGGACTGGAAGTGGGGCAGCCAGGACTCCAACCTGCAAGCCTATTGAGATAACAGTGCTGTAAGCTGCAGTTTAACTCGCTGCACCACAAGGTTGGCACCCAAAGGACATTTTATAATGCTAAGTGAGCCAACCCTTCAGGAAAATACAAAAATTACCAATATATATGCACCAAACCACAGAGCCACATGATCTATGAAACAAAAAAGGGCATAAGTGAAGGGAGGAACAAATAACAATAATAATTAGACACTTCAGAACCATAAACATATGTGAAAGTTTGGGAAGGAGATAGCAGGACATTGGAAGTATGAGGAGCCCTATAAACCAGCTAGAACCAAAATATACCTGCAAAATGCTCCACTCACCCATAACAGAATATACATTATTCTCAAGTCTACATGGAGCGTTCTCCAGAATACCTTAAATTGTAGGTCACAAAAACAGCCCTTACACATTTTAAGTGAACGAAATCATGTAAGTATGGTTCTGACCATAATGCAAAAATAGAAATTAATGTCTGCAGTAAATTTGAAAAATACAGAAATTAACACACTCAGTCACTTCAAAGAAGAAGTCACAAGGAAAATTATAAAATGCTTTGATATTAATGAAAACGAAGACACACAGAGAGAAGCCTATGGGATGCATTCCTTAGAGAGAAGCTTGTAGGTGTAAACATGCATATGTAAGAGAAAAAAAAAACACTACATCAATAATTCAACCATCCACCACATAACAAATGAAAAAGAATGGAAAACCTGAAGAAGAAAAGCGAAATAATAAAGTTAAATGGAATTTAATGACACAGATAATAAAAGTGATAATGAACATCAATGAAACCAAAGTGAGTTCTTTGAAAATATCAATAGAATTGGCACATCGTTAGCTATACTAAACAAGAATAAAAGTGGAGGCAAATTACTAAAATCAGTTATGAAAGCACAGACATCACTAATGACTTCACAGAAATAAGGATTGTAAAGGAATTCTATTAGTAATTGTATACCAACAAATTAGATAACTTAGATAAAACAGCCAATTCCAGAAAGACACAATTATTGACAACAACTCCAGAGAAAGCTGGAAAATCTACATAAATAAATAAAGACATTAAATCTGCAATTTTACTCCCCATGAAAGACACCTAAGACAGATTTCTTCACTGGTGACTTTTCCAAACCATTTAAAGAATTAATGCTAGTTTTTTTTTCTTTTTTTTTGCAAACTTTCTTTACAAAACAGAAGAATGTCAACTTCCCACACACTCTAGCAGAACAATATTATGCTGCTACCACAACCAGACAAAGAAATCACAGGAAATAAAGCAACAGACCAACATTTGCTATGGATAATTCCTTTAACAATACTACAGAAGTGACTCAAGCAATAGATATTATGGATTATACACAATGAGTAAATATAATTTATCCCAGGAATACACAGTTGGTTTAAATCAATTAATGTACCATGTCATATCACTGGAATAAAAGACAAAGGCCAGAATTATATTAATAGAGAAATAAAAAAACATTTGACAAAATCCAACAGCTTTTATTATAAAAATTAGAAACATATAGGAAATTAGTTAACCTGTTGTGCATCTACAAAAAAACCTCACAGCTAGCATCACACTTAATGATAGAAGACAGAATTATTCTCTCTAACATGGGGGAAAAGAAAAGATTGCATGCTCTACCACTTGTATTTAACATCATAGAGGAGGTTTTAGCCAGGGGAGTTAGTCAGGAAAAGAAACAAAAGGCTGCCACACTGGAAAGGAAGAAGCAAAACCATCTCTATTTTTAGATGACATAAATTGTGTACAGAAACATCTTAAGCAGCCCATTAAAATAAAATAGAATTAATGGAAAAATTTACTAAGGTTGCAGAATATAATATCAATATGCCCAATAATCAGTTGCATTTTTTTGCAAATTATCAATGCACAATCCAAAAGTGAAATTTAAAAATCATTAAAATAGGGGCTTGGGCTGTGGTGTAAGTGGATAAAGCCACCACCTGCAGTGCCGGCATCCCATATGGGTACTGGTTCATGTCCCAGCTGCTCCATTTCCGATCCAGCTCTCTGCTATGGCCTGGGAAAGCAGTAGAAGATGGCCCAAGTCCTTGGGCCCCTGCACCTATGAGGAGACCCTGAAGAAGCTCCTGGTTCCTGGCTTTAGATCAGTGTGGCTCCAGCTGTTGCGACCATCTGGGGAGTGGAATGGAAGATCTCTTTCTCTCTCTCTCTCTCTCTCTCTCTGCCTCTGCCTCTTTGTAACTCTGCCTTTCAAATAAATAAATAAATCTTAAAAATCATTAAAATAATAAAATATGTATGAATAAATTCAGAAAAGGAGGTATACAATTTATACTCTCAAAAATACAAAACATCGTTGAAATAAATGAAAAAAGTATGCCAATGGAAAGATACCCTAATGCAAACAATATTAAAATTTCAAGTGAATCCTTGCAGGAGTTAACAAAATCAACCCAAAATTCAAATCTTTGTGACCTGAGGTTAGGCAAAATTTTCTTAGGTATACCAGCTCAGATGATCTTTTTCAATGATGGAATATTCCATAATTGATTGTGGTGAATAGTTGCACATCTCTTTGAGTAGACTATTAACCATTGAATTATGGTTTAGAAGGGTGATTTGCATGGTACATGAATTATGCATGTTAAAAGGGTAAATTGTATGTTATGCTAATTAAACCTCAATAAAGCTGTGTGTGTGCATATATACTCGTTTGTGTGTGTGTCTGTGTACACACATAAATCATAACTGTAGTATATGTGTGTGTGAGGAGAGAGAGTAGGGGGAGAGAGAGACAGACAGGAAGAGAATGAGGGCAATGGTTGAGACAAGAGTTCAAAAGTGTTTTGGGAAAGAAGAGTGACAGCCATAAGGAAATGAGGGAGTAATCAGAGAAGGAAAGATATCCAAGAAAAGTGTGTTATTAAGGCAGTTACCAGAGTTAGCAGCTGAAGACGAATCCCTCAGAAGAATTCTGGGAAGGCACAGTAGTTACAGTCCCATCTGGAATGCTGCCTCATTAATTATTTCTTCTCTCCTATAAGGTCTTTGTGCTTGCTCCTTCTCCTTTGTCTGCAAACACACTCAAGTTCCAAACAGATAGAAGCCTAACACCCAGCAGGCGTAATAACAAACTTCTTTTCAGTACTCTCTTGCTTTCAAGTTGCTCTTTTATTTCTTTCTCCCTATTACCAACCTCTTAAAGAACAGACTACCTACTTTCCTGTACTTTGTTCCTAATTGACTTTTAACCCATTTTAATTGGCCTTTCCATGCAGTATTGGTGTTTTTTTACATTTTTCCCTAAAAATTTATGTAAAATAAACAAATCTCATGCATTTCATATATACAGATTTAAGAACATAGTTACACTTCCCACCTTACACTCCCCCCACCCCGCCCATGCTCCCACTCTCCCTCCTCCTCCCATCTCATCTTCCTTTTAATTTTTACAATGACATACCTTCAGTCCAGCATCAATCTCAGGCCTCCCGGTTACCAAATGCAGTGGCTGCTGTTTGTTTTTTGAGTAAACCCCTCTGCATCGGGGTTTTACAGAATTATCTGTACCTTTTTTGGATTCTCTTCCTCTCTGTTTCCCAGACACTGCCCTGGTTCTCAGCCTTCATTTTCTGTCTTCTTCATCGGCTCATATTCTTCACCTCAATCCTTGTATGTCGCCACTGCCTGAGATTTTGTCTTATTTTTCTCCCAGAATTTTCTTATTAGCCAATCGTATCATTCATTAAAAGCAACTCTATTCCTGCTGGCTCAAGGATACTTATCAGTCTTAACTTGTCTCTCGCGAAAGACATTTCAAACTCAAAACGCCAAAAAATAACCCCCTAAACTGTACAAAACCAGCTCCTGCTATCACTGTATCCACTCGTGCTTAACAGCAGCAGTGTGGCCTTGAACATTGAAAGAACACATGCATCATGCTTCCTCTGCTCTCTTTTTCTTGTCTTCGGTGGAAACAGTCTGTTAACGCCTGGAGACCAGTCTCTTAACTCATTCCTTGTCTCTCAGTTCCCAGAGTTTTCAGCCAGAGCCCATGGCATTTTTTTTTAACTTTTATTTAATGAATATAAATTTCCAGTGTACAGCTTATGGATTACAATGGCTTCCCCCTCCCATTACTTCCCTCCCACCCACAACCCTCCCCTCTCCCGCTCCCTCTCCCCTTCCATTCACATCAAGATTCATTTTCAATTCTCTTTATATACAGAAGATCAATTTAGTATAAAGATTTCAATAGTTTGCACCCACATAGAAACACAAAGTGAAACATACTGTTTGAGTACTAGTTATAGCATTAAATCACAATGTACAGCACATTAAGGACAGAGATCCCACATGAGGAGCAAGTGCACAGTGGCTCCTGTTGTTGACCCAACAAATTGACACTCTAGTTTATGGCGCCAGTAACCACCCTAGGCTGTCGTCATGAGTGGATTGGGTTTCACTCTGCTGGTCTCAGTCTCCTGCAGTGGCTTGGGACTTGTTTCCATCAAGCAGAAAAGGGGAGCGTATTTTCAGCTTTCCTGCTTTCTTCCTGGGTCTGGCAGGAGAGCTTTGCCTTTCCCTTTCATGGTGAACATGAGCAGAACGTAAAGATTCCTGGGGCCGGTGCTGTAGTGCAGCCAGTTAAAGCCCCAGTCTGCAGTACCAGCATCCCATATTGGAGCCAGTTCGAGTCCCGGCTGCTCCACTTCTGATCCAGCTCTCTGCTATGGCCTGGGAAAGCAGTAGAAGATGGCCCAAGTGTTTGGGCCCCTGCACCCATGTGGGAGATCCAGAATAAGTTCCAGGCTCCTGGCTTTTTATCAGCCCAGCTCTGGCTGTTGCAGTCGTTTGGGGAGTGAACCAGTGGATGGAAGACTTCTCTCTCTCTCTCTCTGCTTCTGCCTCTCTGCAAGTCTGCCTTTCAAATAAATAAATAAATCTTTTTTAAAAAAAGATTCTACATATCTACCAAGGGGAAGAAGGTGGTTTGAGGCAAACTGAAGGGTGCTAGGTAAAGTGGATTATTTTTAGTAGATACGCACACTGGGAAATGGATTTTCCAAACATGACAATTGCTTTGCCTTTGAGAGTATAGAGTTGGGAGAGCTCTGGCTGTGCTAAAATTAGATAGATGTCCATGACATCTGTAGGCCGAGCCAAAGACCTGCTATGGCTCAAATGCTCATTTTCATTTATTTATTTCTATACTAATTCTTTTAATAAAATGTTGAAAACACTGCTCTTAGTAGGGAGATATAATTATATAGAAATAAAACTTCCAGTTACGAGAAAATAACATGTACAAAATGTCAAAAAAGCTGGGGTGGGCTCTTGGCACGTGATGCCTACATCTGGTATCAGAGTGTCTGGGTCCCAGTCCTGGCCGCATTTCTGATTGCAGCTTCCTGCAGATTTGCACCTGGGAGGCAGGAGGTGATGACTCACCTAAGTGGGCCCGTGTTATCCATGGGGGAGACTCAGATTGAGTTCTGAGAGGCTGGCTTCAGCCGGACCCAGCCTTGGCTCTTGTAGGCATGTGATGAGTGGACTAGTGAATGCAAGATCCCTGTCTTTCTGGCTCTGTTTCTCTGCTTTTCAAATAAAAACTGAAAATAAATAAGTAAAAAAAAAATTAAACAAAAATGATAGCCAGACATATGGAGTGGTTTTAACAGCCTTTGCAAATAATCTATGGACCTCTTTGCTATCAGGAAAATGAAGGGACTGCTTAGCACATGAGTTTAGATGCCGAGACTCTGGAGGGAATGTCTTCTCCTTGCAGCGTTATTGTGTGAGTCCTGGTACACAGTCTGGTGCCACTGGCCCATTGCACAGAAGGGCCAATCAACTGCCAAAGTGCACAGCGCTCTCTATGAGGTGCCCGCAGCTGTGCCATCCCTGTACCAGTGTGGGATTCTCTGCCAGGTGTGAGCACAGGTGTTTTATTTAATTCTCACCGACACCTGGAGAGGTAAATTTACGTACATGTAAGCAGAGGCCTCAAAAAGATGATCCTGATCATGATTATGATGGTCTCAGCGGGTTTCTCTGAGACAACGCTGTGGTTTGAACACAATTCCCCCACATTTCATGTGCTGGACACTTGGTCCCCAGACCGGTGGAGTTGAGAGGTGGGGTCTTCAAGAGATGATTGGGTCATAGGGCTCCACCAGATTATGATGCAATCAGAAGGCCCTCACCAGAAGCCCAGGTGATGGGGCCGAGCTCTCGGACTTCTCAGCTGTGAGAAAACATGTCTGCATCCTGGCACACTTCCTGGATAGGGCTGCTGCTGTAGCCACAGAAAATGAGCTAAGACAATGGCAGTCAACAGGGCAGCGTGGGCAGCGTGGAAACAAGATGGAACACAGGCAGAGATCGAGGGATGATGATCCCAATGGCCACTCTCTCCCATTGCAGGGGCAGCCCAGGAGCTAAACAGCCCAGGAGATTATCCCATATGGGGTGGCAATGTCCAGTCTTTATCCTCCACCCTCATCAGTCACTGCAGACCGGCCACCCTGGGGAGATGTGGACTTGGGGAGAGACTTCCTTGAGAGTGATGAAATCCCTGAAGGCTGTGTTCTGTTAGCACTGCAAGCAGCTGCAGCAGTGAGTCTTTCCCTGGAGAAGAACATGACAGCTCATCTCTATGTCCACCACAATCACAGGAATTAAAATGTATTAAGTGCTTAGCAAGGATTAAAGGGTTTAATCCTAAGAGCAACCCCGTCCAGAAAGACTGCTATTCTCTCTCTCTCTTTCCCCCTTCAGATGAAGAAATTGAGGCTTGTGAGAATAGTCACTTGCCCTTGGTCACACAGCTCATAAATGCTACAGTCCAGGTCTCAGCTCTGGTTGTGTAGCCATTTCCTTACACTCTGTCATCCTTGCAGTGAGGAACATGGGAAAATGTGTAAGAAACAGTTGTTATCCTGAGCAAAGCAAAGTACCTAATTACCCAAATAACATCCTTGGAAAGCAAGAATGTCAAAGGTAGCACATTGCAACATAAGGAAAGCAAGGACTTGGCATGAACACCCCAAGTTTCAATCTACCACTTTTTGGCTGATATGACTTTGAGTGAGTTACAGGTACCTTTAGAGTCTCAGTTCTCTCATTTTCAGAGCGGGCACAGTAATGCCCTGCTCTGCTCTGTGGCCCTTAATAGGGACAATAGGCTGCACGCCAGGCTGTGATATTGCTTACTGTTGCATGTTGAACCATTGTCTTTCTCACCTACTTGCTAGAGGGTTCAGAGTACCTCAGTGCCACCTGTAAGGCCTTTCAGGATGGAGTTCGGAGGAGCTGACCTGTTGGAAGAAGGAGGGGGATGGTCACAGGAGAGACCAGTGAGCTGGCTTTTGGAGGCTGAGAAGGAGCAGTGATGTCTCAACAGAGGTTCTAGACATTTCTTATGCTGTTTCATATAGAGACCTTGCAGCCAATGGATGTGTGCTGTTCTTATCCTCATCTTTCAGATGAGCAAACCACAGCTCAGGGGGTAATGAAATGTGTCTTCAGATCGTACAGTTGCTCAGTGGCTGAACCAGAATATGAACTCACGTCTGAAGGATTGCAAAGTTTGTACGGTATGTACGATGTGTGTGGTATAAATACTTCTACCACAGGGTCCTGCTAATGATGGTTACATAACAGGCCTCTTAGAAAAAGCAGCACTGTTGTAGGAGATGACAGCTCAGACTTTTAAGTGATGATATTCTCTTTCGGTCCAAATAATATTTCCATGTGGAGGTGGATAGAGGGGGAGGTCTGTATGATTCAGATAAGTTCTGTGTAGAAAGAATTCCTCCTTCACTCCACACTGCTGTCTTTGATCTTGTTTGTCATTTCCTCTCCACCCTGAGGTATGGCCTGGACTCTGCCTTCTTGTCCTGCGTCACGGCATAGGTGCCTCTTGCCATCCAGGTTCAGTGCAGAAGGATCCACCTGCCAGTCTCTGGACACTTCCCTCCTCCACCCCACAGCTGCCTGCAGAGTGGGATCCACTGGACCCTACAGTATACATTTGCTGACCTGCATGAATACCCACAAGGATATAACTAAACTCAATCCCAAGTGCATAAGTACAGAGGGCCCACAATGCAGCTGGTGGCCCCAAAATCTCAGGTTCTAAACTCTAATGTGTAGCTGGGATATAAGTAGACTGGGGACAGAGATGATACTCAAATGCAGAATAACTATAAACAAAAATAAAACAGCCACAATCGGAAATCATATGGTGTAATAATGGCTAGGATGACAAGCCAGTATTTATTAAGCACCAAGACCTTGGGGTTCTCTGCTTCCCCAATATCTCTTTTGCTAACTCAGAATCATGGGAGAACATTCTAACGGCAGGTGCTGCCAGTCAGGATTATGAGACAATCCGTGGGCAGTCATCCCTGTGTTCATGAAAAACACAAGCAAAATTTGAGGCCGATGAGTCAGGAATTTCGCACTGGAGACCTGAACCTACACTTCAGATGAGAAGGACGCTGTCAAAGGCTGCTTCCTAATGCAGGGTTCTACGGCAACGATTTTCCAAGTAACCTGAGGGCTGCTGTTTCACGCTCTGAAGTTCTACATGCAGAGTGGACAGTGCCAGGTCCCCATGTCTTAAGCCTGAGACTGGTGTCAAGCTTCACAGCTGTAGGTCCCCTGTCATAGATTCCTGGGTGGTCGGCCCAGCAGACCTCCTGCTCTTGTTTTCTCTCCAGCAGAGGGAGGGCATGCTGGTGAGCAGACAGTGCTCTGGAGGCTGGAGGAGCGAGGGCACAAAGATGAGTTGAAGAGCTCTGGATTTAAATTAAACAGTCTATGAAATCAGGCAAAGATAGATAGGTGAAATGCTGTTAAATGCCCGCCAGTGAATGGATACAAACAGTACTGCCCCTAACCTGTGCTGGGCCTTCTCGGGGAGGTGGACTCTAATGCTGGACAGTACAGGGTAGCAACCAAGGCTGGTGTTAGTGTGTCTCAGGGAGGTGGACGCTAACGCCATACAATACAGTGTGGCAGAGAGTGGTTTGGAAAACTGATTTGCACGCTGAGTATTTATAAAGCAATAAATCACATATTCCTTATTTGGCACCCCCTGTGTGACAAATAGAAGACTAATAGCTGGGTTTTCCTTTGGACCACAATTTTCTATTCTCTTGCACCATGGTCTAGACTTAAAGTCTTTCCCTCAAGCTCTGAGTGGAAACCGCTGATTACGCAAACTGCTGATGTATGGGCAAAATTAGTCTGTTTACCGTGTGGGAGCTTGCTAATTGCACAGGAATGTGAGTTCCCAGGCACACTGGCTGTCTGTGCAATGCTGTCTTCCTCACGATAGGGGAGGGTGAAAAGGCAGGGAGAGCCCCGGCCCAGACTGGGTACGCTAATTGGACCAGCTTCTCTGCTCCGTCTGCTTTCTTATCATTCTGTTTTCTTTCTGGGATGATTCATCAAGAGCCCTCCTCTGCTGTCGGTTTTACAGTGCTGTAAGCACCCAGCTACAAACAAACGGGTCTCCTATGGATAAGTGTGACACTCACTCATTTAGCAAATGTCTACAGAGCACTGACTTTGCCCTAAGCTTGGTGCTAGGCACTGAGAAGAGGGATCTCAATAAATTAGCAAGGAGGAAGTATACTCAGGCCACATGCATCGCAGTAAGATTAAGGATAACGCTCTGAGATGGTCCAGAGGAAGGAGGAATTACTTTTGCCGCAGGAACCTGGAAACTGCCCAGGGCTGGTCACCTGTGAGCTGCGTTTCAGCGATGGGTTTTGGAATGTGCTCAGCAGGATAGGTCATGTCGGACAGAAGCAGCAAGGGCGAAATCAGGGAGATGGGAATGTGAACATGTTTCTGCAAAGGTCAACCATCCAGCAATGGTGATGGATCTATAGGCTGTGACATCTGGAAGGGGCTGCACAAACCATCTGGTGCAATGACTTATTTTACAAGTGAGGAAACCAGAGGCAGAAAACCTGAACTGACTGCTCCAAAGTCTGAGTCCCAGATCTGCTTGGTGCCTTGCACCAGCTCTGCGCTTACCACTCTCTTAACACATCTTTGCCATGAAGTCACTTGTATCACATAGCAGTGTCCCTGCACTGCCTTCTCCCCACTTTGCCGGGTCCACTGATAGCATCTCTTGCCCCTCCCAGCCAATACGCACCCATCAGTGCACCAACAATCCATCCATCATACACAGATAGACTGCCGTGTCTGGCTATTTGCCATTTGTTCATGCCTTGTGTTCTTCAGGACTACGTATTTCTTTATATATTCATCCTTCAAATGCATTTATTCCTGTTGTAAGATACAAAACACTCGGGATCCATTCTCAAACTTTCTGTGCCTAAAAGTGTTGCGTTTATGAGTTGAAGGCACTGAGACCCCACTGGGTGAGCTCCCCCTGTGTCTGGCGCAGTTTACCCAAGAAAACAAACCTCAGGACTCCCTGTCCTACGCCGTTGGCTTGGATTAACTCAGATGAGGGTGATGAGGATTCAGTCCTGACAGACCCTTGCTCCCTGCGGAACAAAGTCGCACTTGCCCTATTTGGGAACCTGAGGAGCGTCACTCTGGATGAAGACAGCTGGTAGCAGCCTGCAGGATATTTGCTGCACCCCCTCCATCTCCACCCTTAGGCCCCTTAGTCCCGGCCTCACACCTAGCCCCACCATGCAGCCACAAGGATGCCCGGCTGCAGAGCTGGTCAAGCACGTTCTCTGTTGTCTCTCAGTGGAGCTGGCTGATGACATACACGAAGATGTCAGAGGAAGTCACCACGTCTGGGAACCATCAGTAAAACAGTTTGAGGAATAAAATGTGCACATTGCCAAAGGGTGGAGGGGTTAGACAGCACAGATAGCTTGACAGAGAGAGAAAAGTGCTGGAATTAATTCATAAACGTGTCAGATGGAAATTAGTGGCTGAAGATTCGCACAGGGAAAAGAGACAGAGGGAGAGAGAAAGAGGGAAGAGACGGACAGATGGAGAGGGGGAGGGCGATGGTGGAAAACACAGCCTCAGAGGCAGCCTTGTTTCACAGGCTTGCTTGCCTCTGCTAAAGTCACTTGAGCTGTGCAGGGGTCCCACACTCTGATCCCCTGTTGACCTCCACCATCAGCAATCCAGCTCCTAGTCCCAGCCCTAATTCCCATGTTCACAACCTTCTTGCACCCAAGCAAATCCCAATTTCCTTTTTAAACAGATTTATTTATTTATTTGAAAGGCATAGTGATAGAGAAAGAGAGACAGAGACTGGTTCACTCTCCAAATGGACGCAATGGCCAGAGATGGGCCAGACTGAAGCCAGGAGCCAGAAACTTCTTCCAAGTCTTCCACGTGGGTGCAAGGGCCCAAGGACCTGTGCCATCTTTCATTGTTTTCCCAGGTGCATTAGCAGGGAGTTGGGTTGGAATTGGAGTAGCTAGGACTTGAACTGGCACCCATATGGAATGCCTGCTACACAGGAGGCAACTTTATCTGCTATGCCACAACACTGACCCCAAGAATTCCCAGTGTCTTAAGGAGGGGTGCTCCCTACACTCTACACAGCAAACTGGTGGTATACACTTGAGAGAAAGGGAAGATCCAAGGCTTTGGCCCTGACAGTCCTGGACAGGTGACTGACCCTACTGAGTCTGTTTTCTACCTGTGAAATTAGGATCACTGGACGTGCCAGATGAGGTTATGCATAGAAGATTTTACCTTAGAGTCCAGTATGAGATAGGTACACAGTCAGTTTTTTGTTACTATTATTACTAACAGTAGCTATAGGAATTGTAGATTTCAAATTTATCCTGGTGTTCTGTACCCCCTCATCCATTCTTTGTGATCAAGGTCCATGCACTGTGTTTAAGCTCAGAATTAGAGCCAACATTGACATATGTTTCCCAAACTCTCCCCCTTAACTGATGGTTGGAGTTTTCTTTCTTCACAGCGAATCTGTTGGATAATGTGTTCTGGAACCTAGTACAGGTGATCACACAACTCATTGTGAAAGGACAACTGAGACCACTGTGTGTGAGAAGAGAGTGGTTTTGGTTTATTTTTGCCTCCTCTTGTTGCTCTAAGGGTACTTCAAAAAGTTCATGGAAAATGGAATTAAAAGATGAATTTATTTTGGTGCCCTGGCTGTTGTGGCCATTAGGGGAGTGAACCAGTGGATGGATAATCTCTTTCTCTGTCTCTCCCTGTTATTTTGCCTTTCGAATAAAATAAATCTGTAAGAAAATTTGAAATTCATGTAAATGAGAGGTCTTTTAAAAAAGAGTATTTATGTATTTGAAAGGCAGAGTGAGAGAGAGAGACTGAGAGACACAGAGATCCCTATTGGTTCACTTCCCAAATGACCACACCAACCACGGTTAGACCAGGCTGAAATCTGAACCAGGAACTCCATCTAGGTCTCCCAAATGGGTGGCAGGGACCCAAGTACTTGGGCCCTCTTTGTTGCCTTCCCAGGTGCCTTAGTAGAAATGAGAATTGGAATCAGAGTAACCAAGAATTTAATCAGCACTCTGATATAGGATGCAAGTGTTGCAAAACCCAGCTTGTAACTGCACCACAATGCCAGACCCAAACAAGGAACTTAAAAATGCATACTATGAAAAAACAATGAATTTTTTTTGTCCAATAAAATCCAATAAAATTCAATTTCTTTGAACTCTACCTAGGCTTTGTCTTTCAAACAAGATACAGGTCATTCACTTGCCCATGGTAAACTCTTTTTCCTCCCTTTGTATATGATATTCCTAAAGGAATATCAGTCTTCATGCTTTTAGGGTAGCTGCTTCAAATGAACACTGAGATGTGCAGTGGTCACTTCTATCTGTCATCTTGGCTAGGCCTGATGCAAAGATACTTAGTCAAAAATTATTTTTGGTGTTTTGGTGAGGGCATTTTTAATTTTTTTTTTTTGACAGGCAGAATGAATAGTGAGAGAGAGACAGAGAGAAAGGCCTTCCTTTTTGCCGTTGGTTCACCCTCCAATGGCCACTGCGGCTGGCGCATCGTGCTGATCCAAAGCCAGGAGCCAGGTGCTTCTCCTGGTCTCCCATGCAGGTGCAGGGCCCAAGTACTTGGGTCATCCTCCACTGCCTTCCCGGGCCATAGCAGAGAGCTGGCCTGGAAGAGGGGCAACCGGGATAGAATCCGGTGCCCCGACCGGGACTAGAACCCGGTGTGCCGGCGCTGCAAGGCGGAGGATTAGCCTGTTAAGCACCGGCCTTGGTGAGGGCATTTTTTAGATGAAGTCAACCTTTAAACCTATGGACTTTGAGTGAAGCGGGTGATCCTCTGTAGGGTGGGTGGGCCTCTTCCAATCAGCTGAAGATCTGTGAATAGAACAGCTATAGAGAAGGGAATCCTTCCAACTGCTGGCCTTGGGACTCGGACCACAGGGTAGACTCTCCTCCAGGTCTCCAGCATGCTGGCCTGGGCTGCACTCTCTGGCCTCCCCAGCCAACCATGTGAGCCAGTTCTTTAAGATAAGTCAATCTCCCTCTGTATCTCAGTCTTTCTGTCTCCCTTTTGTCTCTTTTTCTCTCAATATCATTTATATATATATATATATATGTAATGTATATATTAGTATATATGTTGTAGAGTAGCATATGTAGTAGTAAATTATTATATAATATATAATATGTATTATATATTGAACATTTTATATGTAATCTTATATATATATATCAATTTATTACTATATCTATAAAATACCCCTTAGCTCTATTTCCCTAGAAAGCCTCGACTAACAGGGATGCTCAACCCTACCACACTTTTCCTCCCTGTCATTCCCCTACTCCTTTAGTTTCTTTTCTTTCACTTTCTCTTTGTCATTTCCTTTCCTCCCTCTTTGCAGAGACTTCCAGGACCAAGAGTGCTTTCTCAGGGTCCTCCTTCCCTGTCCTCTGGACTGTGTTTGGTGCCACCACAAGGCTACTTGGAGCCTCATTGATTGAGATGGCTTGCTTTTTGTGTGTGTTTCCTGTGTCTCAACTTTTGTAATTCTGACTTCGCCAGTCAGGAGACAGGGAGCTAGAGTGGATGAGAGAGTGAACTTTGGGGTTACATGCACAGAAAAATTCCAGAACAAATTAAGGGGTAAGGGACATAACTTCATCAAAGAGGTAGTTCAGAGACAAATTCTAGATATCGGTGTCTAACCTAAGTGTGGAGGTGCCCATGAGGCTCCTGCAGCATTGGAATTTTGGAGACTGTCCAATTCAGTGCCCTTCAAGCTTTTTTGTGAAAGTCCTCAATAAAAATAACACTTAGGGGGCCAGCACTGTGGTGTAGCACGTAAAGCTGCAACCTGCAATGCCAGCATCTCACAAAGGTGCTGTTTTGTGTCCCGGCTACTCCACTTCTGATCTGGCTCCCTACTAATGGCTTAGGAAAAGCAGCAAAAGATGGCCCAAGTGGGAAACCTGCCACCCACATGGGAGACCTGGATGAAGAGCTGGCTCCTGGCATTGGCCTGGCCCAGCCCCGGCCCATGCATTCATCTAGAGAGTGAACCAGTGGATGGAAGATCTGACTTTCTCTCTATGTAACTATGCCTTTCAAATAAAATAAATAAATCTTTTAAAAAAACACTTAGAGTGTGGCCAGAACACAGGTGCGTGGGGAGGAGCTCGAGAGCATGAGCAAATGCATGAACACAGGCTGGACTCTGTAATGCAATCACGCTTCGTGAGCGCCTTGCTCTTCGTGCCAAGTTTCCATATATCACAATGATTATGTAAATGACACACGATGTTTCTGACTAATCTACGTTTTATTGAATAGGATCCTAATATCTGAAGCCCATCTTCTTTGTCATCCATGTGGTACAGCCACCTGCTTTCTCATTGTGATTAGCTTTTTTTTCCAATATAAATAAATAGTGTGTTCCAACATCCGTGGTATACAGGACTAGGTTTTTAAAATGATATAAATTGAACTATTCTAATTCTCATTCTTATTTATCTCTGAATTGCTACCAACAAAATCTTATTCAACATCCAAATAAGGACAAATATCATTGACAATTTGACATTTGGTGTGTGAATCTTTTGTTTTTTTAAAGAAAAGGTTTATTTATTTGAAAGGCAGAGACAGAGACAGAGACAGAGACAGAGAGAGGTTTTCCATCCTCTGGTTCACTCCCCAATTGGCTGCAACGGCCGGGGTGAGCTGTGCTGATCTGAAGCCAGGAGCCAGGAACTTCCTCCTGGTCTCCCACACAGGTGCAGGGGCCCAAGGACTTGGGCCATCTTCCACTGCTTTCCCAGGCCATAGCAGAGTTGACTAGGAAGCAGAGCAGCCGGGACTCGAACCAGCACTAATATAGGATGCCGGCACCAGCACCTGGTTTCTTTATCTAATAAGAACTCTTACCACATAAAGATGTTAGAAAAAATATTGTATTACACGATATTTTTAGGTGTATCTGAGGGCCTGTCATTGGTGGAATGATGGTGACGATGATGACGACAGTGACGGTCATTATTTTCTAAATAGTGGTATTGGTCAACCCCTGAAGTGGGTCCAGAGGCAGGACTTCTGATCTAAAGAAAATCACCCCACCTGTGCTTGTGGATCATCAACCGTTTACAAAATGCTGCAATTAGCAAGGCTGCCCTTCAACACCAAGCTTCTCACAGTGAAGCTGAAATAGAACTTGCTCATTCTTTTCCCTACTCCTCAGTTGCCTTCATTCTCAGATCACCTCCACACGACTTCTGCTACCCCATAGATGAAATTCCTTCTGCAACAGTCACCCGTGTCCTCCACTGTGCCAGATCAGAGCCACGATCTTCACTAGCCAGGGTTCTCTAGTATTTAACACGTGAACCACTCTTTGCTCCTCAAAACTCTGCTCCCTCCCTGATCTCTATGTGGTCACTGATTCCTGGGTTCTCTTCTTCTCTGGCCACTCCCCAGGCTCCCTCGCGAGTTCCTCTTCCGCTCAGCCCCCCCCCCCTTTTTTTTTGGCAGATAGAGTTAGATAGACAGTGAGAGAGACAGAGAGAAAGATCTTCCTTCCATTGGTTCACCCCCCAAGTGGCTGCCATGGCCGACGCACTGTGCCTATCTGTTTTTGTTTGTTTGTTTGTTTTTTGGACAGGCAGAGTGGACAGTGAGAGAGAGAGACAGAGAGAAAGGTCTTCCTTTGCCGTTGGTTCACCCTCCAATGGCCGCCGCTGCTGGCACGCTGTGGCCGGCGCACCGCGGCCGGCACACCGCGCTGATCCGATGGCAGGAGCCAGGTGCTTCTCCTGGTCTCCCATGGGGTGCATGACCCAAGTACTTGGGCCATCCTCCACTGCACTCCCTGGCCACAGCAGAGAGCTGGCCTGAAAGAGGGGCAACCGGGACAGAATCCGGTGCCCCGACCGGGACTAGAACCCGGTGTGCCGGCGCCGCAAGGCGGAGGATTAGCCTACTGAGCCATGGCGCTGGCCCTGTGCCTATCTGAAGCCAGGAGCCAGGTGCTTCCTCCTGGTCTCCCATGCGGGTACAGGGCCCAAGGACTTGGACCATCTTCCACTTCTCTCCCCGGGCCACAGCAGAGAGCAGGACTGGAAGAGGAGCAACCGGGACTAGAACCCAGCGCCCATATGGGATGCCAGCGCTGCAGGCGGAGGATTAACCAAGTGAGCCACGGCGCCGGCCCCTCCACTCACCCTTTCCACGTGTGTGTTGCCCTGGATTTGCACTTTCTGCTTTCTTCCTTCTCAGCTCCTGCTCTTGCTGAGTGACTTCATTAGCACCCAGGGCTTCAGCTCCCACTTACAACAGAGATGATTCCAAAATCCAAACTATAAACAGAGTTTCTTTCTCAGGCTCAAAACCTAAATATTCAAATGCCAACAGAATATTTGACTTGGATGTTTTACTAGCACCTCGGGTTCAACATGTAACACCCTGCTCCCCACTCAGTGTCAACTACTCGTACCATGTCTGTGTGACTGGGAACATCAGCCGCTTCTTTGCCAAAATCAGGAGCCAAGTGGCAGCCCAAGTCCTAGGCAGTCTTAAAAAGTGAACTCAAAGTTTCTTACTTTGTGCGGCTTCCCAGAACCCTCATCCAGGCTTAGATGGCCTGATTCTGAAGCCCTGGGACATCCTGGACTCATTTTTATTTCAAATCTTATTGTATTGAAATATGATATCTGATGTCTTTTTCTTGCTAGACTATGACTATAAACTCCTTTAGGTCAGGTAATATATCACATTTTTTATTTCTTCAGGCCCAGCGAAGTGCCTATATTCAGTGAATGTTGGTACAAACAAGCAAAGCAAATGACTGAATTTGTCAACAAAATAAATAAATGAACAAGCAAAAATAATGATCAGGTTGCAAGTGACCAACACACAAGTTGAAATCCAAGTTCTAGCTCCTCCCTAAAACTGGAGAGATCAAGCTCATTTTAGAAGGAACAGGACAGAATCCCTGTGATATAGCGTCTCCCTGAATGTTTGTTCTCTCCTCGCCAAGCAGGGTATCTTACATTGAACTTGCCCAATCCTTGAAAGTGAAAAAAGTATTGTTTTCGCTTTGTCAACAATGAAGGAATTTGGGCTCAGAGAAGCCTGGCCTGTTTCTTGAGGTTCCCCAGCTCCATGGTGGCAGGTCCTGATGTCTAGCCGGGCCAGCTGACCCCTAATGGGCGTCCCCTCCTCCACTCAGGGTTCCTGGGGCAGAAGAAGCCATTTCCCACCGGCTGCAATCTTTGTCCTATAGACGACAGCAACAGTGGGAGCGGTAAGATTATAACACTACTACTGAACACTTAAAAAACACATTTTATGACTTGGAGTCCTCAGTATGATGTTTTCCGTTATTTGATTTATAGAACTACATGAGGTGTGACTATAAAGTAATGAGGCTGATTTTATAGTATGGCTTGTGGAAATTGGTCTGTTATGGGATCCTCTGGCCTGACAACGTGGAGATGTTTTAGTGCCATTGATACCTTGTGATTCCTTCCCTACAGTTGAGGTATTTGGGGACTTGGGAGGGAAGGAGAGGGGGGAGAGTCCCAGAGTGGGGATGGCATCGAGTCTTCTCTGTCCAGAGACTGGAGAGTGGAACTCACACTACTCACTCAACAGATTTTTGCTGAGTGTTAACTCTGTATCTGGCCTTAGACTGTAATAGAGGAATCAAGGATGAGAAAGAAGCACCTTGCTCTCCGGCAACTGGCAGTTCCGATGGGACAGAGCCAGTTGCACACAGACAATGCATACGGAAAGTTGGCAGGAGCTGGTGTTATCTCACGTAGTTTCTACAGCTGTGGGCACCTCAGCTTCTATAACTGGTGGAACCCCGCAGATAACATTTCACAAGGGTAGTCTTGTGTGTCCTGCATTTTTCTGTCCGCTTTCCTCTTTTACTTTTGCTATTGTTGTCTTTGCTTTTGGTTTCAACATTTGGCTATTTTTTGTTTTGTCAATTTTATCACTTTGGCATTAAAGATAGACAAGAGGATCTGAAGGACCTGTGCCCCTGAGAGCTGCCATCACCCAGGTGTTGTGACAGGAGCGTTCACATGTACGATCCTGTTCACCCCAGCGTGGTGAAGAAACTCCTATTAGCACTACTTACAGCAGCAGAGATGGAGACCCAGAGCAAAAGGAACTTGCCGGGGGCCACAGAGCTCGTAGATGCAGAGCTGGGATTTGAAGCCGGGGATTTAAGCAGGCTTGGCTCTTTCTGCTGGCCAAGCAGACAGGTGTGCTACCCTGGAAAGCAGGTGATGTGGTCTATGGCAGAAAGAGGAGCAGATTAGAATCCAGCTGGCCTGAGTTGAGACCTCAGGCCAGCAGCTGACCAGGAAAACCATTGGATGTATATTTGTCTCGGTTTGGAAGGGCATGAAAAGAGAATGAGAAATGAGGCTCCTCATCAGGGTCACGCCACACACTGATGGTGGAGGTGGCTGTTACACAGGGAGTGCTTCTGGTTTTGTGGTTGTCGGTGCTTGCATCCCATCCAAAGTTTGGTGACTGACACAGGCTTCCCACCATACTACTGGGAGCCTAGTCAGTTCTGGCCACTGTCTTCATCAGCCACACATTTCTACTCCACTCTGGTCTCACGGCCCGAGGGCCCTGAGAGCCCCTTCCATCACACGGAGCAGGCAGGGTGCTGCTGCATTGCTGTGCCCCGTGCACCCATACTGGCGGAGGTGGTTTCTGTAATATAAATATGCACCAAGCACTGGCTTCTCACTTACGTCTCCTCGTAATGCACACGCAGAGCAGCTGGGCACAATCTTCTCCCAGATAAACACAAGCTGCACGTTTTCCTTATTTATGAATAACATGCAGGATGAAAATGCCTTTACAACAGGATACAAATTTCAATGGATTTTTCTGTGGGACCCCAAGTTCTCCTAACCCATCCCCATCTACATAGCCCCTCCAGGACAAAATGAATGTTCATTAAGCACCACATAAACCTCTTCATTCTGGGATGATTTCTGATTCTAAAGTTGGGTCTTCACAATCAAAAGGAGACCTAGCCTGCTTCCCATCTCTCTCTCTCTCTCTCTCTCTCTCTCCTCTCCCTCTCTCTCTCCCTCTCTCTCTCCCTCTTCCTCTCTCTCTCTCTCCCTCTCTCTCTCTCTGTCACACACACACACATCCTTTGCACACTTGGAAGTTTTTCTGTTCTGCCATGTCCAGCTTATCTGCCCACAGAAACACTTCAGAAAAGAAACGGTGATGGGGGCAATCTGTCCTCTTTCTGTAAGCAACAGGAAGTAGCCCTGGGGCCGGCGCTGTGTCCTATTAGTTAAAGCCACCACTGTGGCTTAGCAGTTAAAGCCACCACCTGCAGTGCTGGCATCCCATATAGGAGCCAGTTTGCAAATACCAGCTGCTCTACTTCTTATCCAGCTCCCTTCTAATGTGCCTGGGGAAGCAGAGGAAGATGGTCCAAGTCCTTGCACCCCTGCACCCACATGAAAGACTGGGAAGAAACTCCTGGCTCCTCGCTTTAGATTGGCCCAACTCCAGCATTGCAGCCATTTGGGGAGTGAACCAGCAGATGGGGATAGAAGACCTCTCTCTTTCTCTCTCTCTCTGCCTCTGTCTCTCTGTAACTCTGCCTTTCAAACAAATGCATAAATCAGAAAAAAAAAGAAGCCTTATTGAGAATTAACTGAGCACCAAAAGGATATCAAATATGTCATACAAAGCCTTTTATTTGCTAGGGACTGAATTGGGTCTAATAACCATCAATGTGACTGTATCTGAGGATAACACTATTAGAAAGTGATTAAGGTCAAATGAGGTCATAAGGAGTGGGTGCTAACTTGGTAGAATCGGTGACATCACAAGATGGGCAAGATGGAGAGCTCTGTCTCTGTCTCTCTTTTTCCTCCATGGGAGCACAGAGCAAGAAGGCAGGAAGAGAGTCCTCACCAGAAGACCGTGATCTCAGACTACAACCTGCAGTACTGGGAGAAAATCAGCTGTGTGTGCCCTTGGCATGTTGGTGTAGCAGCCCAAGCTGAGACAAACACAGACACTGGACAGTTTTGCTGCAACCATTGCTTCCATTTGCAGGTGTGGGAGCTGAGGACAAGAGGAGTTAGAGCACTTGGGCAAAGTTTCATGCAACGTGAGCTGTCCAGGAGGCATCAAGCCCTTGTCTGGCTGCCATGTCCTTGCTCCAGGCTTCCCCATTCTGCTAGAAGCAGAGGCTGTCAGCTGACCTAGATCACAGCAAGGGAGTTACCATAGACCTGGATCTTAAACCCAGCCTTCTTGACACATATTTAGGGTAACTGCCATTCTCTGGTTTTCTTCCAAACATCATGGCCTCGTTCCCAGAAATGTTAGTCTACTCTCAAAAAGCAAGACGTGGACAGTCAGGAAACATACATCAGGAGAAAACTGATGTGGAGTGAAATAGCATGGATCCTCCTGGGCAGGATGAAGGGAACTCTTTAAATTACAAAGGCAAAGGAGCCTCTAGGTTTGGAATGAGGGTTCCATGGATGATGTCCTCTCCCCACTTCAGATAATGAATGCTTCAGAGTTTGACCGCCTTTTGGTTTTGTTCTGTTTTGCTTTTCATGGTAAAACAAGTTTTGGATGAGACAAGACAGTTGTCCTCCATCAGCTACTGTAAGCTCTGACTTCTTTCTCCCATTGCCATCCTGACATCTCCATGGGGCCGCCTCGCAGAGCAAATAGGCTCAGAGCTCCATCATAGCTCATGGTCACTTCTCCAACCCCTGCCTCCCTAAATCCATCCCTTCTGGAGTCATGCCTTGCACCCCCAAGAACTTGCACCACCCAGTTACTTACCAAAATCATCCTCTGTCCTTTTCTTGTTCTCACTTCCAACCTTCCAACTCTCAGGAAGTCTTAACCAAGATATTGCCAAAACAGGCCCCCTGCCTTCCTATTTTTCTCTCTCCCCATTGCCACCACCATCATTTCTGGCCTGTTCTCCTGACATTCCCCTTGCCTCTGCTCTATGCCCCTGCAATCTATTCTCTACATGACAGTCAAAATGGTTTGTAAAATTTTATCAATCATGTCCTGTCACTTACCTGCCGAAACTTTTCGAGAATTATTGCACTGCACTTAGAATAAATTCTAGAGCAGTTACCACGGCCTCCAAGGCCCAGCACAATCGTGTCTCTCCCTGTTCTGCAGTCCAGCAAGGCTCCCCCTGCCCTCTGGCCTCTGCAGTAGTTGTTGGCATGGCTCTTGCTTTCATTTGGTGGGTGCCTGCAACTAGTCGGGTCTCATTTCAAATGCCACTTGTTCAAAGAGTCTTTCTCTGACTTTCCAATTAATCACTCCCCTTCATCAAGCTTTTCTTTAAACTTATAGCACATAATGCAGTCTAAATATTTGCATTTACCCACTGTTTTACCATCTCCTTCCTCCATATTGGCACTAGTCACCAACCCTTGCAGAAAAGCCTAGAAGAAAGTTGGTTTTCTCGTTGACCACCCACTGCATCCCCTGTCCCTAGAACAGTTCCCAGCGTTCAAGAGCCTTGTAATATACATGTGCAGAATTAGCAAATGATTTAGCACATGAAAATAATAGTGGAGTTGTTGTCCCTTTCTCATTGGTTTCTCTCTTTGCCATGGGTGTCCCTCTCTTTGTAGGAGTGACTATGAGGCAAAGAATGCCATGCCACAAGTAAAGACAGTTTTCACACCTGCAGCACTGGGAGTCTCTGTCCTTCATTAAACACTGCAACAGGGTACTCATGACTGGTCATAGCCAGCAGCCAGCACTGGAGGCCTGTACAATTGTGTAGGTGCAGAGCAGAAATAGCTGCCCACAGGACAACCTTCATTTGTGTTTCGTTTTTCCAAGACTCCTCATCCCTTCTGGGGGGTGAGTTGTACATACCTTTGCTCAGCTGTGCCCAGAATACAGCTTTTCAGCCACATGAGATATAGGAAAGTTATAGGCACGCAATCTCATTTTGGCTAAATTGAAATTAAATTATGTGATTACACTTCTACAGGTGCTTTTCCCAGGTGGGTTGCTTCAACTTTTACCCAACTTCTCTGGGCCATTCTATGATGGCACTTCAGAAAGTTCATGGAAAATGGAATGAAAAGAGAAGTTTAGTAGTGCAGTGGACATTTGACATAGTGTCCCATCTCAGAGTCTCAGCTCTGCTTCCAACTCCAGCTTCCTACTAAAGTTCACCCTGACAGGCAAAAGATGACAGCTCAAGTAGTTATGTCCCTGCCGCCCACTTGAGAGACAGGGACTGAATTCCTAACCCAGTCTTGGCCTTGTACACCTCTGGCTGTTACAGGTATGTGGGGAGTGAAGTGATGGATAAAAAGTATCAATCTGTCTGTCTCTGTCTTTCAAATAAATAAATAAGTAGATAATAAATTTTTAAAGATCTATTTATTTTACTTATAAGACAGAGTTACAGAGAGGGAGAGGCAGAAGAAGAGAGACAGATCTTCCATCCACTGGCTCACTCTCCCAATGGCTGTGACGGCTGGAGCTGGGGCAGTCCAAAGCTAGCAGCCAGGAGCTTCCTCCAGGTCTCCCACATGCGTATGGGGGCCCAAGGACTTGGACCATCCTCCATTGCTTTCTCAGGTGCATCAGCAAGAGCTGGATTGGAAGTGGAGCAGCCTGGACTCAAACTTGCGCCTATATGGGATGCCTGCATTGTAGGCAGTGGCTTAATTTGCTACACCATAACACTGACTGCAGATAAATAATTTTTTAAAGATAGCTATTTTGGTGCAAACTTTCTTGAAGTCCATGCGTAGTTTTTTCATAATATGCATTTTCGTGAACTTTTTGCAGACTTCTCAAAGGCATGGATTGCAAAAGTTTTTGCTTCAGGAATAAACATAAGCTGCAGATACTACCTTTTAGTTTCAGATGGCTGGAGTCACCTGAATTCTTCCTAGGGGGTCACCATGGTTCTTTTGACCCTTGTTCTTCCTTCTCTATTTCCGTCTTCTCTGCCCTGAGAAAACTCCTTTTTGTCTAGCCTATGTGTGGTTATTTGTCTCTGACTAGCCAGTGGACTCTTTCCTTGTTCTCACTACAGCCTGCAACCTGTATCCCACTCTACTTTTTTTTTTTTTAACAAACTATCATAAACAAATGACAGGTCTTCTGCAGGTCTGAGTTGCAGCTCTGGTATGCATGGGGTATTTATACATTCTTTCATGCACACCTGATTGCATGTCAGGGGTTGTTATCACTTGGAAATAGGGGCTATGCTTTAGATGTGTAATTTAGGATTACGAAGTTTTCCAATCTGCCAAGTCCTTTGGTGATGAGTTGCATGCATCACCTCATTAATTGCCCTTATATTAATCATGGATTTTTTTGTTAAATTTATGGATGCTTTGACATCTTAGGGTCTTGTTCATCATAGATAGACTACACCACCCAGGACTGGCTAATTCCTAGAGATAAGATAGTAAGCCACTTGTTTGTGAGCAGGCTTTTCACAGGTGAACTAATCAATCCAAAGCTCATACCTCCTCAAATAATTCCTTTATCAACTCCTCACACATGAAGCTAATATTTCCTTCACTGTAAATCACCCCCAGGCCAGAAATTGAACAACCTGAGATCTCTTCTACAACAGAGAGCCAGAGAGCCAGCCAAAAGTGTTCAAACTATTCAATCTCAAACTTGCTCAAGGATGCCCATCTGCCTTGTCATTCCTTCCATGGAAACCATAATACTCAGTGCCACGCTTCCCCTTCCTCCATGTTGGCTCAGCATGGCCTGGGGTGGTTACACCCCTTCCTCTTGGGATAAATTCTTTCAAGGCTTTGTGTCTATCCTCTGATCATCTGTGATTAATGCATGGCCCTGAGAACATTTAAAAACACCTCCACAGTCTATAAGACAGGAGGGATTCGTGCTATTGAGAGCTAATCACAGAGCTGGGGAGATGAGCAGTCAGCGTCTGAACAGGCAATGCAAGTTCAGAACTGATACTCAAAGTCATTACACCAATTTGTCTTCAAAAATGTCACCATTTCTTCAAGAGGGTTTAACAAGGGCCACCCTATCAGGGTACTGAGCCAGGCACTGCGTGGCAGAACCCTGATGTAAAGCAGTTGGTCCTTGTTCCATGTAGACCTTGACCCTTTTCCTTTTCTGATTTCAGTTTGGTTTTGGTCTTATACTCCATAAAGCAATGCCTCACAGATGAGTGACATTTCCCTCAAAAATGGTAGAGTGACATATATTAACATAAACATCAGACCTTTGCAGTTATTTCTTCGATTCACTAGCCTTGGACTTCAGTCCATTTATTCACTCACAGATATTGAACTTGGAACCAGTCTTACAGAAGAGAACATGAGGATACTGTAAAAAAAAAAAATCATGGAAAATGGAATTGAGAGATTTTATTTTGGTGTAAAACATTTTTGAAATCCATGCATAGTTTTTTCACAATATACATTTTTCATGAACTTTTTGACAATCTTGCATATGCAGGGATTTCCAAAAAAATTTGTAACAAAAATAAACTTATCTTTTAATTCCATTTTTATTTGAATTTTTGGAAGAATCCTCACAGACACAGGCCCTGTTCTGTAGGACTCTAGATAGCTTTATTCAGGAGAAGCCAGAGATTATGTATTTTTTAAAGATGTATTTATTTTTTTGAAAGGCAGAGTTACAGAGAGAGGTAGAGACACAGAAATCTTCCATCTGCATGTTTGTTCCCTAAATGGCTGCAATGTCCAGGAGTCAGGAACCCCGAACTCTATCCAGGTCTCCCACTAGGTGCAGGGGCCTAAGTACTTGGGCCACCTTCCGCTATCCTCCGAGGAGCATTAACAGAGAGCTGAATTAGAAATGGGGCAACCAGGATTTGAACCATCGTCCACACAGGATGCCGGCACTGCAGGGAATGGCTTAACCTGCGTGCCACTGGATTGGCCCAGGGACCATGCATTATTAAGAAAGTCTGTATCTGTGTCAGTCCATCTCTGCCTCTCTTCACTTGCTTCAGCCATTCTTTTCCTGTCTATGACCCTCTGCTGTTTTCTCCTTTCTCATGCAACAACTCCTCCTATCTCAAACAGTGGTTCACAGGCTTATTTAGCAACCAGCCCATCTTCACTTCCTGGGAAGCCATGGGACCAAAAGGTGCAATAGTAAGGGAGGGGACTGGAATGCTCTACAATTGAGGGGCAGGAGCTGCGTTGCATGGAGCATGTGACAGCCTGACCCAGCTCCACAACTGTCACCCACCCATGTTCAACATACAAACTCTGTAACTAAAGCAATTTGGCACTGGGGTCTCACATTCTCAGCTTGACACGGTTTAAAACATGATAAAGGGCCTTTCTGGTCTGGTGGTACTGACAGTGGCATCACCAGGTTGAGAGGATGATATGCAACATGTAACGCACTCAAGTCTTGACAAAATATGATTGTCGATAAAACTGGGGGGTGATCCCAAAAAGTAAGGAAGGGGCTGCTCCTGGAGCACTGAGCCTCTTTTGTTTGATTTGTTTTTCTTTTGTAAAAAAACGTACAGTGAGAGAGAGAGAGAGAAAGAATTGGTCTTCCATCTGCAGTTTCACTTCCCAAATGGCTGCAACAGCTGGAGCTGGGTGGATCTGAAGCCAGGAGCCAGCAGCCTCCTCCAGGTCTCCCCTGGGTGTAGGCACCCAAGGACCTGGGCCAGCCTCCTCTGCTTTCCCAGGCAATTAGCATGAAGCTGGATCAGAAGTGGAGCACCAGGACTTGAGTGGGTGCCCATATGGGATGCTTGCACAGTGCCAGCCCCTGGCCCTGAGCCTCTTGTCTCTGCATCTTTACTCCCTCAGTCTGTAGAGTAGGTGCTCTGGAATGAGTGCCAGTAACATCTCTGCTTTTAGGAAATGTTCTACTGGGTGTTGCCCCCCGTCTCCAAAATGGTGAGTGGTGAGCATTCTCATTTTTGTTGTTGCTGTGTTTTTGTTTTTTTGACAGGCAGAGAGGACAGTGAGAGAGAGAGACAGAGAGAAAGGTCTTTCTTTTCCATTGGTTCACCCTCTAATGGCCGCTGCGGCTGGCGCATCTCACTGATCCGAAGCCAGGAGCCAGGTGCTTCTCCTGGTCTCCCATGGGGTGCAGGGCCCAAGGACTTGGGCCATCCTCCACTGCACTCCTGGGCCACAACAGAGAGCTGGACAGGAAGAGGAGCGAACGGGACAGAATCCAGCTCCCCGACCGGGATTAGAACCCGGTGTGCCAGCGCCACAGGCAGAGGATTAGCATATTGAGCCATGGCGCCAGCCGTTGTTGTTTTTTTAAAAAGATTTATTTATTTATTTGAAAGTCAGAATTACAGAGAGAAAGGAGAGGCAGAGAGAAAGAGAGAGAGAGAGAGGTCTTCCATCCGCTGAGTTCACTCCCCAGTTGACCACAATGGCCGGAGCTATGTCAATCCGAAGCCAGGAGCCAGAAGCTTCTTCCAGGTCTCCCACATGGGTGCAGAGGCCCAAGGACTTGGGCCATCTTCCACTGCTTTCCCAGGCCATAGCAGAGAGTTGGATCAGAAGTGGAGCAGCTGGGTCTCTAACCGGCACCCACACAGGATGCTGGCACTTCAGGCCAGGGCATTAACCCGCTGTGCCACAGCACTGGGCCCGGTGCACATTCTCTCCTGAGGCCAGATGCTCTAAGTAAGATTTTAGAACATTTTATGGGGATTGGGGGGTGAGGCAGGGCTTATTTCTGCTCTGTCCCTGAGAGCTGGGAGCAGAAACCTTTTGATCCTTCAGCAACTAAAGTGTAAGTGATAAGAGCTTAGTTTTGAATTAAATTTCATTTTGCCCATGGTGCAGCACCCAGTCTCATTTAACAAAATGCTCTGAGAAAGACTACAGTCCAACAGGTGCACGTAGCAACCCTTAAAGTAGACTAAGAGGGCATACAGTGAGGGGAGACTTTTACCCGGGGCAGCGGGAAAAAAAAGCTTCAGCCCAGGACCAAGAAATCTGGAGCTTTTGGGTTTAGAACAGTTCAAATGAATCTGAGCCCAAAGAAAGGGAGGGTGGTGGGAGAGTTCTACGACCCCGCACTGTTAATGCGCTGTTCTCGTGGTCATAAAGTCATAGATGGATTTTAGGAAGATCGGTCCTAATGCTTTTTGGACTTGCATGTGTTTTCCCCAACCCTTTCTTTTTAAGATCACAAGATGCACGGGCAATAAGGCCGGGGTTAAGATGCGGGCTATTGTGTATGTTGTGTGACGAGTGAGGAGATTCCGGCTCGCCAGCCCACAGACACCTAGTGGTGAGCCACGAGTGTTTCCAAGGTGGGTCATCAGGGCAGGACGCTTCTTCCACGTTCTGCAGGGGCCTGGGGAGCTCTGCTTCAGGACTGGAGCCTGAGCCAGGCAGAGAGCTAGCTCGGGGCACAGCGCTGGACAGTGCGGCCTGGTTCAGCCACCTGGCCTGGGAAACGTAGCTCCTGTCTCCTGGGCGGGGTTTGGCAACTTCTGCGTCGGCAGCCGGGCAAGGAGGGTGCCAGCGCCACTTTTCAGTTTGCTGCTTTCCCCAGACCTCGCTCTCCCGCCCCGTGCCCTCCCCTTCTGCCTCCTTGCTCACCCCCTCCCCACTCCCACCCTTGTGTCAAGGCAAGCCACTGAGAGGGGCGGGCAGCTTTCCTCGGCTTGGAGGAGCCGGGTGCATATCAGCAGGGACCCCCCCCCCCCCCGCCCCAGCCCGGGTGGGCGCCGCCGGGAGGAGCGCGCCGTCCACGCCGCCCGCCGCCCGCGCGCTGCGAGTCGGCTCCGGGAGAAAGTGGCGGTCAGGGATGGAGCTGCTGCCATGACAACCCCGGCGGTCGGGGCCCGCGCGCGTCGGGGCTGCTCCCGCGAGGAAGGCGGCGCGGGGGCCGGGGGCGGCCGCTGAGCGTGGCGTCCGCGCGTCCCCGCGTCCCCGGAGGAGGCGGGGGCCGCGTCCGCCCAGCTCCCCGCGCGCCCGGGAGCCTGCGCCGGGCGGCGGCGCTCGGCGGGCTGGCGCGAGTCGCCCCGCGGCGGCAGGAGAACGCCAGCCAAGCGACCGGAGGACCGCGGGCTGCGCCGGCTGCGAGTCCCCCGCCTGCAACTTTTTCTCGCCTCCGGGTTCCAGATTCGAGACTTGGGGGGGGTGCTGGTCGATAAATATTCCTGTACATATGTGTGAGCTAATAAAACAGTTCTCGAAGCGGCTTCTCCTTCGTGCCAGAGCCACTTGCCTTCTTGTCTGGGCTATAAACTTTTGCTGCCAGACCTCTGCAGAGCGTGCCCAACCGAATCCTAAAGTAGCATCTTGAAGAGCGCGGCAGAGCGCGCACCCCGTGACCTTGATCCCCGCACCGTGCTTGCTCCTCTGCCTCCCCGGCCGCCTCCCTCCTCCCCAGGGGAGCGTCGAGAAAGCGCCTTTTGGATGCTGGAGGGGGCATCTGGTTCTGCTGGGCTGGAGAGCCGAGGCAGGATTTGAGGAAGAATTATTAGACTCGGAGGAGCGCGGACTCTTCGCTCGGCGTCTCCCCCGCTCCAGCCCGCGCCTGCCTCCTCCCCGCACCACTTGCGAGGCCGGCTGGCGTGCGGGGGCGCGGGACTGGGACCCCTGCCGCTGCCCGCCGGAGTTCTGGGAAGTTGTGGCTGTCGAGGATGGGGGTCTGTGGGTACCTGTTCCTGCCCTGGAAGTGCCTCGTGGTCGTGTCTCTCAGGCTGCTGTTCCTTGTACCCACAGGAGTGCCGGTGCGCAGTGGAGATGCCACCTTCCCCAAAGCTATGGACAACGTGACGGTCCGGCAGGGGGAGAGCGCCACCCTCAGGTAGGGAGCTGCGGCTCTTCGGCGGGGGACCGAGTCCCCAGGAAGTGGTGACCAGGGGAAGGGGCGAGGGAGAGAGCAAGCAGGAGGCTGCGTGGGGGAGTGGAGCAGGTGACAGGGCCTTTCGCGGGCCCAAGAGGTGCCTTCTTGCGTGTGGTCGCTGCTGATGCCCACTCTGCTGGGCAGGTCGGTCATTTGCCCCAGCTTTCCCGGTCCGGGATCTGAGTGAACACCGAGGGCGGTGCTGGGACTCTGTGCGTCTCTGGGGCCATGGCATGGCTTGATTCACTTGGGCGTGGGCACCAGGCTCAGGACCTGGGGGGAACTCGACTTGAAGTGCCTGGTGGTTAGTCCGCGATCCTGGCCAGAGAGTGTGTGGTGAGGTCGGACGGTTCTCAGGATGTCCAGATAGCTCCTCTCGGAGGGCTTACCTAGAATGCGACACTCTGCTATTGCCAGTGCCAGGCCTTGCCCGGTTATGACTCTGCTGAAGGTACCAGCCACTCTTGCCAACCCTGGATGGAGCACCTGGGGCCCCTCCTCTGGATTACGATGGCAATTTGATGTTTGCAGCCCGGAGCCAAGGGGAGGAAGCATGTAGCTTTTATGCAACGACATCACTCCTGTGTGCAAAGCACAATAGGAGGGCTTTTTGTTTTACCTTAATGAGTTACAGAGAATCACTTACATGCTCCAGGCAGAGGGGTGGAGATTCTTGGAATATGAACCTTTGGGGACTGGGCCTGCTGCAGCAGAGACTTTAATAAAAATGCAGCCACCACTTTCCACCAGCTCAGCACATCTCATCTTTTATCCCTTTAATGAGGCAGTTCTGGTCCTAGGAGACAGATTTAGGGACGTCCCAGCTTAACTATGTCTCGCAGTGTACACAGGGTGAGTGCATTTGCCCTGCCTATGACTTTGATGCTTATGGTGAAAATAAAACAATCCGACCCAGATTCAGCAGCCCAGGACAGGGGGACAGAGGCTTTTCCTCGCAGTGTGTCCTGGTGAAATTCTCCCTCCCTAGACAGCCCTCCGGGAAGCAGCCAAAGACCACGGGACACTAGTATCACTTTCCAAAGCTCAAGTGCTGTTGGCATTCTTGCCACTTTGAATGAGACTTCCTTGACACTGGAGAACAGGTCCTGGAGCCCTGTCTAGTGATGCTCAGAGGCCCAAGGAGGAGAGAAGAAAGGACTGAGCCACCCCTCCTAGCCTGCTTGAGGGTCAAGTGCACCTGGCCCCAGCCTGCCTCCGGCTGCTTTACTCCTTAGACAAGGCTCGGGAGCCCACTCCCTGAGGAATGGGTGGGATGCCCATTTGAAGTAGACTAATCTGCTCAGTCAGGGGAGACACATGGCTACACTGTGTGTTAACCAAGAACAAGCAAATGTTAGCGTGGAGGGCTGCGGATGCTGTCACACCTTTCTTGGTCTTCTGATCTCTCACTGGGGCGGATCGAGTAGAATCTCAGGGCTGAGCGTCCCAAACTCCGCTTCCCTTTTCCTGCGCCTTCAACATTAGACCAGAAACTTAGTTCCTGACTTCTGGGCTGCAACAAGACAATTCCACCAGCAGAGGGCCAGCTTTGATCTACCATTTTTTATTAGCTGCTGGCCTGTTTTCATGATCCGTTCTAATGTTTAGCAGCTGGGCTGGTAATGGGCATGGGAATAAAGAGGAAAAGCTGAATGGTTGGTTTTTGTGCTTCATGGGGAAACAATTAACTTACATTTTCTGCTATAACTATTATCTATTACCTGTTCCCATGCTGTAGTTTTTTAAAGTAACCACACATCTTGTGTTGATTTTGTCTCTCCTGTGTACTGTCACCCCATGAATAGAGAAATTCAGTGTGTGGTTCACATTCCAATCTCTTCATCCTTCCTCTTTCTTTTACCAAGTGAGGTCTCTTTTATTATTTTCTCCATTTTTATTTAATGCCCCCATCGTATAAACTCTTGTCCCTTATTCATTTTCTTCTTCCTTTCTTCCCTCCATCACTTGATTCTTATTATTCCTTAATTCTTTCAGGTTTTGATTTTACTACCATCAAAGTGTTTCTTAAAAGAACATTTAAACAACTCCCATAAATTATCTCTCTCCCATTGTTTGCACACTTGCTTGCTTCACTGGCTAAAGGTTGTGTACCCATTGTAGTGAAAACCTTGTTTGTCATCACTCTGAGGGAAATCCCATGTTTCCAGTGTCTGCAAGGCCAGGTTTGGTGTGGTGCTGTGTTTCTGTCTTACAACAGTCTAACTCCTAAGTGTTATGTATCAGTTTTGGCCTCCTTAATGATGTTCATTGGGAACTCAGTGCTCCAAATACATCCAAAGTTCAGAATAGAAGTGACTGATACTCAGCCACAGATAGCCATAGCTAATGTGACTGTCCTGGATCCAGCCACCTCAAGTCTGTCTGCAAATCTTGCATGATGTCAAATAAGGAGGCCAAGGACCTAGCAGGAAAGGCAGAGGTATCAAGAGGCTAGGTCCACCTTCACTGTCTCCAGGGAGGTGTTGCACAGCTTAGAGGAGAATGGTTTCCTTCCTTTGGGATTTCAGTTTTGTTGTGACAGTTCTTTGATTGCACTGAGTGACATTCCCAAGGGGTGCGCCCTAGATGACACTGAAGTTTTGAACATGGATGAAACTCATTTTTACATAAGTGAGGCAATATTATCTTCCTCCTAACTACTTCACAGTGCTACTTGAAAAGTAAAAATAATTATTTGAATATTGAGTTATTTTGCCTTCTTGGAAGAGAGATGATATAGAAAATGAAGGTTCTATTCACTATGGTTGAATTATAGCTCCTATGAATCTGATTTGAATTCATTATTACAAATGGGCCCTCTTGGCCAGAATCATTTCATTACAATTATCTGCGGTGGAGCTGAAAATGTTCTGTGTCTTTCCGTCAGATTAGATATGACAAGAATCCAGAAGTCCTGTGTCGCAATGAATACCTGTGTCAGGAAGGCGGCGTTTGGCCCTCGGTGTGGTCAGCAGGTGTCATTAAGCCAGCCCAGCCACAGGGGTGAGCACCAGCTGGGCTTTCCCAGGTCCCAGTCTCCTCCAACTCCTCTCTGTGTCCCCATCATCTGCATACATGTGCATTTTGAGGGGATGCGGAAGGTAGGGGTTGTTGCTGTGACTGTTCTACCCCACAGGAAAAGCTCCTCCAACACAGCTGTGCATTGCACAGTGAGCTTGTCCTTGTGTGACCATCACAGAGGGTACTTACACAGACTTAGACAACCACCATGTCACCAGTGCAATCTCATGGGCCCACCATAGCACAACTGAAACATTGCCATGTGGGGGCTGACTGTACTTGCTGGGTTTTTTTGTTGATGGGTTGTTATTTTTTCAAAAGCAGGATAACCAGTCATGCTGATCCAGCCTTGCTGATTTAGAATTATGCTAAATGTTACTTTTCTAAAATATCCTTGCATTTTAATTCCATGTTCTGTGCTAACCCATTCAGAACCAAGTATCTGAGCTTTAACACCTGCCATGGCGAAATCTCAACAGTGGATTCTGGGAAAGCAACTTGCACTGCCCAAGGACTGTGTCCTGTTGTTTGGGTGTTTTCTGCATTTTTGCACCCTCCTTCAGCAGCTTTGCTTCTCATGCAAATTAGGAAACCCAGAGTAGCCCTCAGGTTGTCCAAAACATGCATCTCCATGTTGAAACTGCCTACACTGAGTAAGGACTGTGGCAGGGCAAAAGCTTTGCCTTTGGTCTGGGAAGATGAAGACATCAAGATACACTCCAGCAGGTTCAGGTCCACAGGGAACTTCTAGCGGAAGTAGTGGTGCTCACCTCGTCTGCACATGGAGGTCCCTGGGCTGCCTGTCTCCCAGGTGGATGAAGGCAGAAACTCTGGATGGATGTGGGCATTTGAAACTTCCCTTGCAATGTTGCTAAAGTGAAGCCAGAGTTGAGAAGCTTTGCTGAAGGGCGGTGTCTGCCCTGGAGTCTCTGAGTGAGCCTGGTGTCAGCGTGCCCTTCTCCCTCCCCCTGATCAGTCTCCTCCTCCTGTGCCTGTGCCTCAGGGCCACGTGGGAAAGCACTGGCTCAGGCCTTGGGTACCTGGATTCAGTTCTTATTCTGCAGTCTCCCTGACTCTGACCTTGAGCAGGTCAGTGCAGTTGTGTATGCTGTCCACCCAGTCTGTGGTGTCAGGTGAGATGAAGTATCTGGTGCAGATCTGGTAGCTATAAACCAACATACGTGTGCAAGTTGTTCCTCGTACTCCATGGAACTCCTCAGTAACAGCTGGCATTTCTTGCAGTCTTTTCCAGTCTCATCTACTTCACCCACTGCCCTTCTACCCTCCAGCCACCCACACCCCTTTGAAATGATTTCATTCTGTTCCCAGGCCGCTCAGCTTCTTGCTTTCTCTTTGTGGTCAAGAATTCCTCTCACCCAAGTTCTCATAATTCTTGCTCGGACCCAAGCTCTTAAATTCTCTAAGTGTGGTTGTGTGTGGACAAGTGGGATCCTGGAGCTCATGTGTTGAGTGCAGACACAGTGGGAAGGTGTTGATCGGCTACCTTTATCCATCTCAAGGGACAGAATCTCTTCGGTCTCTAAACCTGCACCTAGTGAAGGGCTTACATCGGAACGGTTTCATCCTCTTCAAAATGCAATCCTGGGATATTCAGGCACAGCGATGGTTGAGAGCTCAGAGTCCTGCGGGAGTTTTGGATTCCGTTCAAATCACTTGCCCGAGGGTAGCCTCTGATGGGAAGTTCTGTGAGTCTTCACTGTCCCTGGGGCAGACAACAAGGGAGGTGGCAGAGTTAGGAGGAGTCGGTGCAGCAGCAGTGGAGTGTCCTGTTTCGAAGGGAGGCTGGCTCTGCAGAGCCTAGCCGTGACGTGGAGGCAGAGGCATATGGGATGAGGAGGCAGGACGAACAGACAGCTACTCAGGGATTTTGCCAAATGAGTTGAGATGTCTTGGATTGGGTCAAGGCTGCAGGGTTAACCAGACCTGGAAGGGTAAGGCTGGCTTGATTCTGATGCTCTCTAGCATTCCTGATTGGTGGGAATGTGCCCACCTCCCCCTGTAAACACAGCGCAGGGCCACACCCCAAAGCCAGTCGCGGAGATGTTTTAAAGCATTAAAGATATATGCTCCATGGCTTCCTGCACTGCTCTGGGACGCTCAGCAGCTCTTACCAAAGCCCTTTGGCTAATTAGTTGGCCATTTTTAGCAAATTTGACCCTTGGGCTCCGTTGAGTCAGTTCTTTCTCATTTCCCTCCTTGCAGCATTCTGTAAAAGGGCTCTGCCCTTGGCCTGCCTACTGTGCTTACCGTAAGGCTGGCTGTGAGGGGGCTGCGGTGCGTTGTGGATCGGATGGGACCTGGCAGTGGGATGCAGCAGAGAGAAAGAGTCAAGTAGGTGTCGTTTGACCTTCCCAGGGGAGGGCTTTTAAAATTACTTATTATTAACGGGAAGCAATCTTCTCAGTTACCAGATGAGGAGAGGGAATTACAGTCCAAAAAATCTTCAGGGCTGGCAGAAATCTGCATTGCCTAGTAAGTTAGGAGCCAAGTGCTAACCTCTTTTTTTTTTTCTTTTTCTTTTTTTTTTTTTTTTTTAAACACGGACAAGACCACACTAGATTATTTCAGGATTGTTTGTTGTTTGCTCCACAGGATGGCAGGTGCACTTGCTGATGCTGGGTGTAGTTGACTGGAGCTGCAGTGTGCAGGGAGTAGTTGTGGGGAGAGGCTCCATTCTTTTCTCCCTGTCCATTCTCATTCCCCGCCCATCTCCCTGTAAGCTACACCTACTCGGTGGCTTTTAAGTACTGGTTTCAGTTTTTTTCAAGGTGTGAAAATTGCAGCTGTTGACATCTTGTCTGTCCAGTGCTTTCCCTGCCTAGACCTGTGTGTCATACTTCTGGTACAGGAGGTCAGAGAAAGGCAGTGTCTGAGTTTCATGTCACTGTTCCTACATAATAATACCACTGGCCTATTCACAACGTGTGCGAGGGTCCCAGGGGATGAGGCGTCCTTTGAAACAAACAGCCCTGCCTCCGTTATCCATGATTTGTTGTGTGTCAGAAGCTGAACAGTTACTTGTCATGTCCTATTATTTTCAGAATGCCACCATCCCAATTAATGGCTCAGGAGACGGAAATTTAGAAAAGTTATGCCAATTGCCTTTGGTCACATGGTATTATGTGTTCGAGTCTAAATTTCCTCCTAGAAGACATTTCTGCTTCTTCTCAATTTTGCAGCACACTCTTTGCTCCCAGAGATAGAGAACCCGGGAAATTTCCCTGTGCTACAGGCAGAAAAATTCCAAAAACACTGTTTCTTGTCCGTGACTGTATATTGGTCAAGAGGTCAGGAGACCTGCATTTTCGTGAAGGGCCATTGCTGTCTGCTGTCTTTGCTTTCTGGTGCTCAACTCATCTTGTTCACACTCAAGTCAGCTCTCATCTCCTTTCTGGGGCTTGGGGTGATGCCTGCAGTGAAGGCTACACATCACGACAGCCATGGTACTGTCCAGAGGCATTCGAGTTCTTGCCTTGCACCTGTTCTCAGTGTTGTGCTCTCCTGTTATGTGACTTCCTCCGGTACCTGCAGTACCTTGAAAGACCTGCAAACTAAGAGTAAGCAGGTCCTTGATTGGCAAGAACATACCAGTGAGAACTGTGAGGGAGTGAGTGATCTCAAAGTGTAGAATAAAGAGAATTGACTTGTGTAAACCCTACCATGTGTGACAGTCTGTAACCCTTTTTCCTGGTCTTTGTGGTTACGTGCCAGTGTAAGCCAGGGAGGCTGTGAAATAGCCAGTCTTCTTACTCACCTTGCCACTTGATTCATGCCCTAGAGAAAGTCACATGACCCACTTTGGCCTCCTCTTCCCTGGAGATGATGTATTTTGCTTAAATCAAAGAGATGCTGAGGACCTGACTTGGCTTCCCATAAAAGTGCTGATCAATAAAATTTTTTAAAGTTGGTTTGGAATATTAAACATTTTCAGTGGGTCTGAAGATTTATGGTGTCTCGATTAACCAAGTTTCCATTGCATAAAAAAGAACAAAGAACGTGATAAGTGGTTGTTAAGTTTTCTGGCTAATCCACAAAAGATAATTTAACTCACAATTACCCAAAATGTTATATGCTAGTGATGAAGAAAAATTAAAAAAAAAAACAACATCGTTGTAGAAGTAATTACACAAAAGAGGGAAAAAAAACAAATGTGACAATTTTCCATTTATTGCGAATACCAATGCTGAGGAAAAGTAGGCATAATTAGAAGAAGATAGCAAAGACACATTTTCTCAAAGACGTTTCTGAAGTTTTGGAGTTTGTATTATTGTTCCTATTTAGCCAAATTTAATTTTACAATGCATAGCTTTGGTTTTTCTTTGTTCCTGTGTACATTTTTCACTATTCTGGTTATGGGGGAATATTTTCACAAATGTTGACAAAGGAGGGAAGAAGATAGATAAAGGAAACACAAGAGAGAAATGGACAGACACGTGAAAAGCAAGGGTATGGGGCAGCTTTTCCAGAGCAGTCAGCCAAGGGTTGAGGGAAGAGAAATAAAGGAATGAAGAAGAGGGGAAAATGTGTACATGAGAAACAGAAAGAAAACCTGAAGCAGAATTACTGAACATTCAAAGGTACAGAAAAGACAAAAGAAAGAAAGCAGTGAGATACAAATCGCCGTGCTGGGGTGGGCACTTACCCCAGCTGCTAAGATTCCCCCTTGTGATGCCCACATCCTGTATCAGAGTGCCTGGGTTCAAGGCCCATCTCTGCTTGGATTCCAGCTTCCTGTTAATGTAGACCCTGGGAGGCAGCCCCTGATGGCTGAATGCCCCCTGCATTGGAGACCTACATTGAGCTCCCAGCTCCAACTTCAGCCTGCCCTGGTGTTGGTCGTTATGAGCATTTGGGGAATGATGGGAGAGTTCTGTCTGTCTCTCAAAAGCTTAATTTAAGAAAAGAAAAATCACTGTTGTCCCACTGTTTCTGGTGGCATAGTTTCTTCATGATATTCATGTGCTGTAAGTCTTTTGAAGTCCCTTCATTTGCATGGTTCTCAAATTTAAATAGAAAATTTTTTATTTACTATTAGTTTTATCTCAAAAAAAGAGCAGAGAGAGAGGAGAGAGGAGAAATTCCATCTGCTGGTTTACTCCCCAAATGCCTGCAGCAGCCAGGGCCAGACTTAACTGAAGCCAGGTGCTTGGAATTCCATCTGAGGCCCCCACGTGCATGTCAGGGACCCAAGTACTTGGGCATCATTTGCTCCCAGGGTGTATGCTAACAGGAAGCTGGATTGGAAGTGAAGGTTGAACTCAAACCCAGGCACTCTAATAGGGCATGTGGGCAGCTAAGGTGCTGACTTAACCACTGTGCCAAATGCCTGCCCCTCAAAAATTTTTGCACCAAAATATCTTGCAATTCCATTTTCCAGAAGTGCCTTGGAATAATGGCTCTTCCATGACTATCTGGGGTGGGAGACCACACATACCCTGGTGTCCAGTAGCTGACCCAAGAGCAACTGATAGGTCAACTTCCTGCTGTCAGGCTTCAGCTCTTTCTGACCCTCACTTTCCACTCGCCCCACAGCTGTAAATTCCCTTCTTGTCATTGAGTCTTTGTCCACATCTTGCTAATCCTCATTAAATCTACCCCAGGTCATGGGTGATGGGCCTTGTCCTGCCAGGACAGCTCTCTAGGCCACTAGTCCTGCCCTTGACCCCGTTCTTGCAGCCTAGTGGTACAGGGTCTTTGCAGCCCTCCCTGCTGGCCTGCCTGCTCACATGTTCATTTGGGAGGCCACCTCGCATCCAGCCAACGTATGCGGTCTGGACGTCACGTTTCCTGCCATCTGCCCCGCTCCTCGGCAGTGAAGCAGTTTATTCTGTTGCATGGCTTGCTAGAGCAGATACTGTCTGCTTTGATCGCCCATGTATGCCATCATGACACAGGGCTTCTTGCAGGCTGCTTGGGAATGTTCACAGGGGATAAAAGGTGGAGCCGCCCTTTTTGTGCAGGTAGAATTGAATCAGTAGGGGTTTTATTACAAGTGGCTGTGTTGTCAGGGAGTGACCAGCCATGGGGCCACCCTGGGAAAGAGGCGGGGGATAGAGTACTCAACATCTGTACTCTCTGGGTCTTTGTTGTCATTCCTAAAGATCCTCCTCGTCCCACTGCCTGTCCTTTGCTTCTCCCACACCTTTTGTAAATCCATCAGCATTCTCCATTCACCTCCGGGTCCCCAGTGTTCCACTGAACAACTCGTGCACAGTGGGGGCTCTAGTTTTGGGAAACATGAGTGCTTCTCCTTTGTCTCTTTCTGGCTTCACGCCCTATTTCACACAGCCCCACAGAAACACATGGGCACACAGACAGTCTTGCATATATATTTTTTCTAATGGAGATATTCTCACTCATTTTTTTAAGTAATTGGGGAGTGACTGAAATAACACCCAGAGTTTCTGGCATTCAAATCCTAGTTGAGATAATGATCTCTCCCTAGATAGTTGGTATTTAACTTGTCCTCTCTTCTGCTTCTTATAATTGCAGTATTTGTGAATTTCACAATCTTCTTTAAAGCCATTGGCAGACATTGTGAATGGTTGTAAGGGAGACGTGCCCATTTCTCCCTTGTCCCCCTGGGTCACATAATAGGTGGGGGTGCATGCTGGAGTGCATCTACAAGCTGGAGGGGCTTTGAGCTCATCACAGCGAGAGGGTATCTTGTGATGAGGAGATTCATGGGCCCATGTCTGTGGCCATGTGAAATGCAACCACTTCTGTAATAAGCTCTCGCCGTGGTGCCCCAGCAAGCATCTGCTGTACCTGTGTGGTGGCAGCCATCCATAGAACACCATTGATTATGTGTTCTCTGTTGCAACTGGCAAGGCAGTGGAGGCTTAGTGAAATGTAAGATAAAGTGTAACCTCTACCAAGAGGTTAAGAACACCAGATTCGCAGTCAAAAAAGCTCATTTCAAATCCCAACTCCGGTACTTAATGGCTGTATGTGGCTGGACAAATGACTCAATTTCTCTAAGCCTCAATTTTCTGATTAAAAGAAAAAAAAAAATAAAAGGAACTCTATAGCCACTACACCAGGTTATTGGGAGGGAGTAAAGGGCCTCAAGTTGGAAAAAAGCTTAGATTAAAGTCTGACATGGTGGCAAGCTCACGATAAACTGTACCTATTAAAAATGTTTTACTGAATTCACAATTTCAATGCACAGTGTTTGTTGAGTACATATTGGATGCCAAACACTATTCTAGACAGTGTGGAGATTATAAAGTTGCATCAATTCTGGCTTCTTCTCTCCAAAATTCCATGTTATGGTGAGTATTTTGGCAGAATTTAAAGCCCCCAGATCAGGAAGGGGAAGGGAAAGAGGGAGAGGAAGAAGCAGGAAGGGAGGAAGCAGACTTGATCCACACAAAATGCCCCCACATTAAATGCTTACTTATGGACTGGCACTGTGGTGTAGCGGGTAAAGCTGCCGCCTGCAGTGCTGCCATCTCATACGGGCACTGGTTCGAGTCCCAGCTGCTCCTCTTCCAGCTCTCTGCTGTGGCCTGGGAAAGCAGTAGAAGATGGCCCAAGTGTTTGGGCCCCTGCACCTGAAAGAAACTCGTGGCTTCTGGCTCCTGGCTTCGGATCAGCCCAGCTCCCACCATTGCAATCATCTGGGGAGTGAACCAGCAGATTGTAGACTCTTTCTTTCTCTCTGCTTCTGCCTCTCTGTAATTCTGCCTCTCAAACAAATAAATAAATCTTTGAAAAATTATGTCAACACATTTGAACAAAGCTTATTCACCTGTGTGACCACTACCCTTCAAGCGTGTTCAGAACATCATCATCATCCCAGAATTTCTCCCAATGCTCTTTTTTTTTTGCTGTGATAGAATATACATAACAAATTTATCATTTTTAACTTTTTATAAAAATATATATTTATTTGAAAGGCAGAGAGAGGAGAGAGGGTGAGAGAGAAAGAGAGAGATCTTCCACCCGCCGGTTCACTCCCAAAACGCCTGAAACAACTGGCAAAGCCAAATCCAGGACCCAGCAATTCCATCCAGGTCTCCCACCTGGGTGCAGGGGCCCAGACACTTGCCATCCCTAAAGATCCTCCTCATCCCACTGCCTGTCCTTTGCTTCTTCATGCACACCTTTTGTAAATCCATCAGCATTCTCCATTCACCTCCGGGTCCCCAGTGTTCCACTGAATAACTCTTGCACAGTGGGCGCTCTAGTTTTGGAAAACATGGGTGCTTCTCCTTTGTCTCTTTCTGGCTTTACGCCCTATTTCACACAGACCTAAGTACATTAGCAGAGAGCTGGACCAGAAGAGGAGCAGCCAGGTCTTGATCTGGGGCTTCAATACTGGATGCAAGCAATGGCCTAACCCACAACACCAGCCCCATTTTAATAAGTTTAAAGGTCCAGTTCAGTGATAGATAGTACATTCACATTGCTGCAAGCCTCACCACCCCACCATCCATCTCCAGAACTTATTTCAACTTCCCAAACTGATACTCTTCTCTCCCCCGAACCCTTGGCAAACATCACTCCACCTTCGGTCACTATGACATGGACTACATTAGATACTGCCAATTAGCGGTCCTTTATATTAGTTGACTTTTTGTGAGTGTTAGCTTAGTGTGATCAAGGTTTGTCCATGTTGTAGCTTGTGTCAGAATTTCCTTTCTACTTGAAGTTGAGTAATATTTCAGTGTATGTATGTATGACATTTGTTTATCTGTTCATCCTTCAGTGGACACGTGGGTCGCATTCTCTGTTGTTAATAATGCTGCAGTGAACACAAGTGTACAAATATCTGTTTGCATCCTGTTTTCCTTTGTTTTGGAACATGCCCCCAAATGGAATTTCTGGACCATATGGTATTGTATGTTTAATTTTTTGAGGATCTGCTACACTGTTTTCCATATTGGGTATACCATCTTACATTCCCTCGATCAGTGCACCAGGTTCCAATTTATTCAGACCCTAACCAACATATTTTATTTTATTTTTCTTACTATTTTTATAATACTTGTTCTAATAGTTATAACTTAATATCTCACTGTGGTTTTTATTTGCATTTTATTGATGATGATGTTGGTAAGCTTATTAACTCTTTGTGTACTTTCTCTAGAAAATATCTTTTGAAGTCTAATTGCCTATTTTTTTGTTTTTTAAAAATTTATTTATTTTAAAGGCAGAGTTACAGTGAGAAAGGGAAAGACAGAGAGAGAGAGAGAGAGAGAGAGAGAGAGAGAGAGAGAGAGAGAGAGAGAGATTTTCCATCTGCTGGTTCACTACCCAGATGATCACAATGAGCAGTGCTAAGCCAGGCTGAACCAGGAGCCAGGAGCATCAATACAGGTGTCCCATGTGGTTGGCAGGGGCCCAAACACATGGGCCATCTTCCACTGCTTTTTCTAGGTCAGAAGCAGGGAGCTGGATTGGAAATGGAGCAGCCAGCCAGTCCAGTGCCATGGCGCACTAGATTAATCCTCCGCCTGCCGCACCGGCATCCCATATGGGCGCCGGTTCTAGCCCTGGTTGCTCCTCTCCAGTCCAGCTCTCTGCTGTGGCCTGGGAAAGCAGTAGAAGATGGCCCAAGTGCTTAGGCCCCTGCACCCGTGTGGGATACCAGGAAGAAGCACCTGGCTCCTGGCTTCATATCGGTGTAGCTCCAGCTGTTGCGGCCATTTGGGTAGTGAACTAGTGGATGGAAGACCTTTCTCTCTGCCTCTCCCTCTCACTGTCTGCAACTCTACCTGTCAAATAAATATATATGACATGACACCCAGATGGGGTACTGTCATCACAAGTGGCGGTTTTACCCACTACACCACAATGCCAGCCCATTTTAAATTTTTAAAAATTCATTTAAGTTATCTGAAAGAAAGAGTTGTGGAGATGAGAGAGAGATCTTCCATTCTTTGAGTCACTCCCCAAATGGCCAAAATGGCTGGGGCTGCTCCAAGCTGATGCTAGGAGCCTCTAACTCCATCCAGTCTCCCACATGGGTAGCCTGGACCTAGGCACTTAGAACATTTTACGCTGCTCTCCCAGGCACATTAGCAGGGAGCTGGATCAGAGGTAGAGCAGGAGCCAGCCCTGTGACTTAGCTGGTTAAGCTGCTGTCTGCAGTGCCTGCATCCCACATAGGTGCTGGTTTGAGTCCTGGCAGCTCCACTTCTAATCAAACTCCCTGCTGATGTGCCTGGGAAAACAATGGAGGATGGCCCAAGTCTTTTGGCCGCCAAACCCACAAGGGAGAGCTGGTTGAAGCTCCTGGATCTTGGTTTTGGCCTGGCCCAGCCCCGGCCATTGTGGCCATTTGGGGAGTGAACCAGAGGATTGAAGATCTCTCTCTCTCTCTCCCTCTCTCTTGGTAATTCTAACATTCAAATAAATAAATGAACCTTAAAAAAATAAGTAGAGCAGCTGGGATTCTAATCCACAGCCATATGGTATGCTGGCATCACAGATAGCAGCTCAAGCTAGTGCATCACAACGCCAGTTCCTGCCTATTTTTAATCAGGGTTTTTGTTTCTGTGCTGTTGAGTTGTAATATCTACATCTATATTTATAACTATATCTATATCCATATCTATATCATCTATACCTATACCTGTATCTATACCTCTACCTATATCTATATTCTGAATATGAACACTGTATCAGATATGTCATTTACAAATATATCCTCTCGTTCTGTTCCTTGACTCTTAACTCCGTAGCCAGTATCTTTTGATGCACAAACATCTATGTAAGAGTTTATTTCTGGACTCTGTAGTCTGTTTCATTGGTCTACATGTCTGTCTTTATGCCAGGAACACACTATTTTAATTACCATAGCTTTGAATTTACTAACTTGTGAGGCCTCCAAACTTGTACATTTTCAAGATATTCGGGGGGCTGTTTATGGTCCTTTGTGACTCCATATGAATTTTAAAGTAGGCTTTTCTATTTGTGCCAAAAATCACTGGGTTTTTGATAGGGATTGCAGTGAACCTGTAGTCTCTTTGGGTAGCATTGACAGCTATGTTAAGTGTACCTCACTCCTTAACTTAGGATGTCTTTCCACTGATTTTAAAATTTCTTTCAACAATTTTTTTGTTTGTTTTTGGTGTAAAAGTCATCTTGTTAGTTAAGTTTATCCCTCAAGTATTTTATTCCTTTTGATGCTATTGGAAATGGAGCTATTTTCTTTTTTTTTTTTTTTTCTGAAAATAAATAGAATATGTGTACTGATTTTGTATCTTGTAATTTTGTTTTTTGGTAAGTATAGACTCTAGAAGTTTCTACACATATTGTCATGCCGTCTGTGAACAGAGAAAATTTTCTGTCTTCCTTTCCAGCTTGTGCCATTATAACCTTTTTTTTTTTTTGCCTGATTACTGCAGCAAGAACTCCCAGTAGTCTGATGAATAGAAGTGACTGAAGCAGGCATTCTTGACTTATCTCTGATCTTAGAAGTAAAGCTCTTAATCTTCCATCACTGAGTATGTTGTTACCTGTGAAATTTCCAAATATGACCTTTATTATGCTTAAGTAACTTCCCTCTATTATTAGTTTGTTGAGTTTTTTTGTTGTTGTTGTTGCAAAACAATGATGAATTTTGTGGAATGTGTTTTTCTTTGCCCTCAGTAGAGGTGATTGTGTGTTTGTTTTGTTTTTTCTCCACACTGTTAATTTGTTGCATTACATTGATTGATCTTCTTACATTGAACTATCCTTGCATTGCAGGAATAGGTGTCACTTGGCCATGGTATTTAATCCTTTAAATATTCTGGTGGATTAAGCTTGCTAGCATTTTGTAGGGGATATTTGCATCAATATTAATATGGGATATGGATCTTTTTTTGTAGCATCTTTGTCTTTGTTAACAGGATAATATTAGCTCATAAAATGAGATTGAAAATGTTACCTCCCTTTCAACTTTTTGGACCATTTTGGGGAAAAATGCTGTTATCACCCTATAAATGTTTGATAGAAGTCATCAGTGAAATCATCTGGTTCTAGGCTTTTCTTTGTTGAGAAGATTTTGATTAGTGATTCAATCTCCTTACTAGCTCTGTTCAGGTTTTCATATTCTTTTTTACTCAATCTTGGTACACTGTGTCCTTCTAGAAATTTGTCCATTTTATATAAGTTATCCAATTTGTTGCCACACATTTGATCATGATACCATCTTATAACCTGTCTTGCTTCCATCAAATTTGTTGCAATGCATCCTCTTTGATAACTGATTTTAGTTATTTGATTGATCTCTTGTTTTTCTTAGTTAATCCAGATAGCAATTTGTCAGTTGTTAGTCTTTTAAAGGAATCTATTTGTGGTTTTGTTGATTTTTATTATTTTTAAATTTATGTTTTTGTGAGGTAGAGTGACAGAGAAATAGAGAAAGAAATAGGATAAGAGAGAGAGAGAGAGAGAGAGAGAGAACTCCTATCTGATGCTGAGCTCTTCAAAGGCCAAGCCAGGAGCTGGGAACTGAATCCAGGTTTCCCATTTGAGTGTCAGGGATCCAGCCACTAGATCCTGCTGCCTCTCAGAGGGTGCATTGGCTGGAAGGTGGAACTAGGAGCAGAGCTGAGACTTGAATCCAGGTACTCTGATGCTGTGAACCTAGGCATGTTAACCAGTACCCCAGCCACTATGTCAGATGCCTGCCCCATTATTGGTTTTCTAGTCTCGACTTTATCTTCACTCCATTATTTATTATTTTCTTGCTTCTGATAGTTTTGTAGTTACATTTAGTTTGTTCTTTTTCTAATTCATTAAGGTTTAAAAGCAGGTTGTTGATTAGAGGGTTTTTTTTTTTCTTTTTGGTTGTGTTTACAGCTATAAATTTCCATCTTAGCACTGATTTCTCTGCTACCTCTAATATGTTTTAATATGTTGTGTTTATATTTTCATTTGTCTTTAAGTATTTTTTAGGTAACCCTTGTTAGTTCTGTTCTCCCCATTTGTTGGTTAAGAGCATGTTGCTTAATTTCTACCATCTGACAATTTTCCAGATTTACTTCTGCTATTAAATTCTAGTTTCACTGCATTGTGATTAGAAAAGACATTTTCTATGACTTCACTCTTGAAATTTCTAAAGAAGTTATTCTGGCTTAAAATGCACTAGGCTAATCCTCCACCTTGCGGCGCCGGCACACCGGGTTCTAGTCCCGGTCGGGGCACCGATCCTGTCCCGGTTGCCCCTCTTCCAGGCCAGCTCTCTGCTGTGGCCAGGGAGTGCAGTGGAGGATGGCCCAGGTGCTTGGGCCCTGCACCCCATGGGAGACCAGGAGAAGCACCTGGCTCCTGCCATCGGAACAGCGCGGTGCGCCGGCCGCAGCGCGCTACCGCGGTGGCCATTGGAGGGTGAACCAACGGCAAAAGGAAGACCTTTCTCTCTGTCTCTCTCTCACTGTCCACTCTGCCTGTCAAAAAAAAAAATGCAATTTATTCTGGAAAATGTATTATATGCACTTTAAAAATGTGTACTCTGCCTTCATTGGGTAGACTGTGCTGAATAATTCTGTTCCATACAGTTTGTCTGTAGTGTTGTTTGTCTATTGTGTCTGTAGTATAGTACATTTCCTCACTGATACTATGTTTCCATGTTTCCTCTACTATGTGGAGTAAAAATGTCCTCTATATTGTTGTAGAATTGTCTATTTTTCCTTTTAATGCTGTCAACACTTGCTTCATGTATTTAGGGATGCCATTGTTTGGTACATATTTTTTGTAATTGCTGTATCTTCTTGGTGAATTGAATGTTTTATCATTATATAATATCCTTTGTCTCTTGCAAGAGTTCTTGAATTACAGTCTACTTTGTCTGATATTAACATAACCACTGCTGGTCTCTTTCGTTTAATTTGTAGGGAAATATTATAGAAGGTGTAATGAGAATAGCAGAAGCAAAAGAAAGAGAAAGGAATGAAGAAATATTTGTAATAATAGTTCCCGAGATTATCCCAAGATGAATGTCAAACATGAACCACAGATCTAAGCAGCTCAGGAAACATCAAGCAAAGCAGAAAGCAACAAGCTGAAACTTAGTATTTGATATCAAAACCAAAGAAAACACTCGAAAGAAGCCGAAGGAGACAAAGCTCTCCTGTAGAGGCAACAGGATAGGAATTACATTGGTCTTATTAGAAACCATGTATGCAAGAAACAGATACCCAACATCTACAAGCTTGGTCAGACCAAGAGAAATTGAGAAGAGGTATCTTCAGTAGACCTGCCTTGCAATATCTGCTGAAAGGTGTTCTTCAGGCTGCACGGTTCTGCACCAGGTGTCACAGGTGGCTCTGATGAAACCAAGCTAGTTCTGACTCTACTGCACTCACTCTGCTGCTGGGCACTTAGCACCACAGCTGACCCTGGAGTCACTGTTAGCCCCTACCCATCCCAACACATGCCCTTCTTTCCCTCCCGTGTTAATGTCTTGAGGACAGGAGTAGGATTTCAATGTGCTTATCTCCTGTACTTCCTATGATGCTCTGCATAGTGTATCAGTACTGTCTACTCCATAAGCAGGTTTATTGCATCCACCTCTGTCCTGGTCACCTTCCCACCTGTGTAAGTTGGTGAGTCACTCACAGATTTGTGACCCTAGCAAATACGGGGTTTATAAGGAGCACAGGTGACGTGTGCTTGTGTGGGGGTGTGCAGTTTGCTTTTTCTCATCCCCAATTCTTTCCTAGCCTCTGTCTACCCATGGAGCACTCATCTTTCAGATGTCTCTCCAGTGTCACTTCTGTTACTCTCTCCTGATTTTCCTCAGTCATCTTTCTCTCGGTGGTATCCAATCTTTCTAGTCTGGCTATGCATCGTCACGAACCAGGAAGACCTTCTAGAAGGCAGGTGCCTGTACCCAGCCTTGAATAGACAAAATACCAAAGTGAGGCTCTCTCAGGAATGCAGGCAGTCCCTCCGTCATCTGCTTCTTTCCAAGGTGTCACGTGGTCTCTTCCTCCTATATGCACTCCCTGTGCATATATCTCTTTGTCACGCTAGCTTTCTTTGCTACATGCTGTCTAGAATTTGTTGGTCCCATTTCCAGAAGTCCAAGTACTAAAGCCTAATTGTCCCTTTGTGTCCCTTCGTGTCCCAATCAAGAGTGACCAGGGGAAAATAGTCACATGGGTGCCAAGTAATAGAACGCTGACAGTGATGGCAATAATGATGATACCTATAGTCCCCTAGAAAAGGATGCTAAACAGAAGCTGTCCCAGGTTTGTTTTCCATCCAATTAAGGGCTGAGATCATTGTCCTTTTGGGCTACAAGATGGCTGCAGTAGCTCCAAGCATCATACAACAAGAGACCAAACTAGTCATTGATGGCTTGTGGGTCTCTTTTAAAAATATTTTCTGGAACATCCCTCGCGGCAGATTTCCCTGTGGTGTTATTCATGGGTGTCATCTAACAGATCTGAATCCTAGCTCAGCAGGTGATTGCCTGGCAGAATAATGCACCCGGGCCATGTGCTACAATCACACTCCTTGGCTTTGATGCCCTGGGGTGGCCTCACACAGGTGGAGGTGGTCAGTGTCCTCAGGGTTGTAAAGGTATGTTCTCATCCAGGTCCAAGGGACAAATCAAGAAATACACATCTCATTTGCACGCTGTGGTAGATTTTTTTTTTAAAAAAAGATTGGTTGATTGATTGATTTGGATGGCAGGGAGAGAGAGAGAGAAAGAGAGAGAGAGAGAGAGAGAGAGAAAGAGAGAGAGAGAAATTTTCCATCTTCTGGTTCACTTTCTGAATGCCCACAACAGTCAGGGCTGGGCCGGGCTGAAGCTGGGAACTATATCTTGGTCTACATCTTAGAACTGCATTTTGGATGGTAGGGACCCAAATACTTGCTAGACACATCAGCAGGAACCTGGTACAGAAGTGAAGCAGCCGGGTCACGAGCAGCACTCCAATCTGGGTGCTGGCATTGCAGTCGGCAGCTTGATGCCCTGTACCACAACCCTGGTCACGTTTCTGTGGTACACTAACCCAGACTCAAAGAGAAGCACACTGAGGCTGTCTCGTGTTACAGGATCACATATGATGTGTGAATCACTCCATTTACAATAAAAAGGCAGAAGCAGCGAGACGATGAGACATGGGAAGGCCCGGGCTGTTGAGAGGAACTTTTACAGCAGCCTCACTCAGTGCAGTCGGAAAAGAAGACAGCCATGGAGACAGGTGCTGGGAGAGGAAAACAGGGATGAGAGGAGCTAAGGAAAGAGGCAAACCATGGGGAAAATGACGCAAGTGGATCAGGGGTGCACAGCTCTTTAAATCAACCCTGGGTGCCGCATGAGAGTGGCCGCAGGACAGGAGGGAAAAGGTGCTGGGAGGAGATAGCTGAGATTAATGAGCGCAGGCTCGCCGGGCTCCTGCAGGTGACGTGACAAGCACAGAGCCCAGAAGACGCCCCTCGCTATGGAGGTCAGTTATTTATTTATTTTGTAACGGAACCTAACAAATTTCTAAAACCAGATAAATCCAATTACCCGTGTTTTGCCTTCAGGGAGTGGGAAAGATTAATGGTGGTATTTTGGCAGTAGCGTAAAAAGAAATAGGTGGTCATAACAAGGAGGGCTCATAAAGAGCCCTGGGAGCTGGCTGTCGCTGTCTCGCTGTGGGCACTGTGGCCGGCTGGGCGCGGGCCATGTTGGTACCCTCTGCTGTGGATGGCATGGACTGAGCCTAGGAGACCTTCCTCGTCCTTCTTGGCTAACCTGCAGCGCAAGAGAGCAGAGGACACATCCAATTCCTTTCCTGCTCACCCTTTTCTGTGGGCCTTTGTCTAGCCTTTTAACATGCCGGTAAGAGCGCCCACAGACCCCATCAGAGTGCCTGGATTTGATTCCTATCTCTGGCTTTGGGCTCCTGACACCTACTAACACACACACGCTGGGAGGCAGCAAGCGATGGCTCAAGTAGTTGGTTCCCTGCCACCCATGTTGATTACTTGGATTGAGTTCCCACATTCTGGCTTCAGCCCTGGTCACTGTGGGCATTTGGGGAGTAAACTAGTGGATGGAATACTCACTGTTTGTTTTTTTTTTTCTTTTAAGATTTATTTATTTATCTGAAAGGCAGAGTGTCAGAGAGTCAGAAGAAGAGAGAGAGAGAGAGAGAGAGAGAGAGAGAGAGAGAAAGAGAGGTCTTCCATCTGCAGGTTCACTCCCCAAATAGCCACCAAGGCTGGAGCTGGGCCAATCCAAAGCCAGGATCCAGGAGTTTCTTCCAGGTCTCCCATGAGGGTGCTGGGGACCAAGCACTTGGGCCATCTTCTACTGCTTTCTGCCATAGCAGAGAGCTGGATCAGAAGTGGAACAGCTGGGACTCAAACCAGTGCCCATATGGGATGCCGGCACTGTAGCAGGTGGCTTTACCCACTATGCCACAGTGCCAGCTCCCATTTACTCTTCTTATTTTTCTCTCTCTATCAATATCTAAAATAAATTTTTAAAGTTTTTGGAGGGTGGGTGTTTGGCACTAAGAAGCCACTTAGAGTTCCTGGGGTTGAGTCCCCTGCTTTCAGTCAATCTTCCTGCTGATGAACACGCTGAGAGGCAGCAGGTGTTGTTGGCTCAGTCACTTGGGTCTTTGACACCCATGTGGGATCCCCGGATTGGATTCCTGGCTCCTGGCTTCAGTCTGGCCTATCCTTGGCTATTGCAGACATTTGAGGAGTGAACCAGTGGATAGAAGATCTCTTTCTGCCTCTGTCACTCTGCCTTTCAAGTAGATGCAACTAAATAAAGAACAACAGCAACAAAAACAAAATGAAAAATAATTTTTTAATTGTCAACTAGGTATTTTTTATAAAAAAAATCTTGTAATTTTGAGTTAGAGTGAGACAGAAGCAGACAATAAGTGCTTAGTTCCTCGGACGAGGTTCCCAGGTACTTTCAGTCTCCTAGTGATTCTACCCATTCTGTCTGAGCAGGGCTTGCAGCCCAAGGACCAGGCCTCCCATCAGAGGGGAAGCTGAGCCTGCACCTGTCAACCCTCTCCCCCATCGGCACTCAGCATTGCCTGACTGTGTATCTGGCCCGTAGTCCCTGACTGGTGTGATTCCTGAGTCCTGAGTGCAGCCTCCCTTAACTCTCCAGTTCTCCTCTCTTAGACCCTGGTTCCCAAACACTGGCCAGCAGCAGGCTTGTTCCGAGGGGGTGCTGAGATGGATTGCTAGTGTCTGGGGACAGGTGAGAGATCTCACATTGCTAACAAGTTTCCAGGTGGTGCTATGCTCCAAGGACCACACTTTGAGAACTGCTAACTTAGACCTTGCCCTGTCCTTGGTGGGGTCTTTCCTGGTCACCTGCCTGGCAATCAGTCTCACTAGAACCGAGACCTCTCTCCCTTTCTCTTATTTGTCTCCTATCAAAGACCCACACTTGTGATTCCATATAGGCTGAAAGCTCTAGACCCAAATCACTACTTCTCTGTGTGTGCATTGAGTACTGCCAGTTTCTGGGTTTGATTGCCTTCTCTGATGCCAATAAATGTCTGGAGTCTTCTTCCCGTGCATCCCAAGTTCTGGCTATGGTATGTCTTACCAAAACTCACAGCTGGCTCTTAGATGTAATCCAATCTCTCTTTCTTTCCCCTGTGGCTGAGTTATACACAACATCTGACCATCAGACACCACTCAATCCAACATGTTGTTATCATACTTCCTACTCTTTGCTTTCTTATTTCATAAAATGCATACAGTGAGAAAAGTAAAATTTTGTTTCAACTTTAGGTTGGAAGTTGGCAAGTATAAAAGTTGAGAAGTAGGATCTGAAACGGGTTACCTGTTTAGGCTTTATCCCTTAAATGTTCTCATAGGAATCTACTTGTAAGACTGGCAGTGGGTGGGACATCAAAATTAAGAGTCTAGGATTTAGAAACTTAAGAAAGGCCAAAAATTTTAACTAAACATACTAGAAAAAAGGGTCAGATTACTGGAGATCTTGTGAAGTGCCATTAAGCGACTTAAAAAATTCCAAGACCCCTGGCATCGATATGTTTCCTATAGATTGATGTGTCACACTGAGTGAGTCCAATTCTCTGGAGCTCAAGAGCAGGCATAAACAAGCACACAATGGCAGGAGTCAGGAGAGTTAACTCAGCAGGGAGGGGAGAGTCTTGTGGGCCACTGCCTAGAAACTTATAGTGTGGTGGGATATTCTATATTTTAATCTGGGTGTGGTTGTACATATGAATATGCTTTTTTTTAAAGCTTTATTTATTTGTTTGAAAGGCAGAGTTACAGAGAGGCAGAGAGAGAGAGAGAGAGAGAGAGAGAGAGAGAGAGGTCTTCCATCTGCTGGTTCATTCCCCAGATGGCCACAAGGGCCAAAGCTGCACTGATCTGAAGCCAGGAGTCAGGAGGTTTCTCTGGGTCTCCCATGCGGGTGCAGGGGCCCAAGGACTTGGGCCATCTTCTACTGCTTTCCCAGGCCACAGCAGAGAGCTGGATTGGAAGTGGAGCTTCAGGACTCAAACCTGCGCCCATGTGGGATGCCAGCACCACAGGCGGTGGCTTTATCTGCTACGCCACAGTGCAGGCCCCATGAATATGCTTGTAAAAACATCACTGAGCTGCCATCCTAAGTTGATTTCCCCATATATGTACCTCACTTGAGGGATGCTGTTCTCCGGTAGGTAGAAGATTTTTAAGCAGTGATACAAAGCAGTTCAAAACATGAATGTTGATAAGGAAATGTAAATATTTAATTCATTGAATTAAGTTAGTAAATTAGAGATTACTTTGTGCTTTTACCTTATTACAAGACTATTTTCAAGACCAGTGATGTAGAATTAACCCTTTCTTGTGGAATAGAAAGACATGGTAGAACAATAACAATCGAAAAGCAGCCATTGCACATAGAAATGAGGTATGGGTGGAGGTGTGTCTCTCAAAAACCACGGAGAACCACAGACTGAAACTAGCTTTGTCCATAATGAGCCAGGGGCTCTAAAGTCCCATCTATTTCATTGCAGAGTGAGCACGTCCAGGAGTGTAGGCTGATCTGAGCGAGCCTTTGAACGTACAGGAGCTTTCAGCACTGCCACGGCACAGTACCTTGCCCAGGGAAGCAAGGACTGATCAGTGCAGCCATCGTTCTCCTCTGTGTTGGGGAAATCAGACCAATCTCCGGGCGCGGTAGCAAGCTCTTCATTCAGCCTCCAGGGAAAGGTTACCATGGCTAATCTAGTCTCAGGTACCATGGCAACCTGAACATCTACAGCTTCGAGACTCAGGATGTCTTAAGAGAAGTGAGACACCTCGTAACACTGGTCCATGATTTCTTCTTTCCCCAAATTCCATGGAAGAAGCGTTTTCCCCAACTCCATCAATCACCAGGCCAATGCAGTCTTGGTCCAGCGTCCCTTTCAGGGGCCTGGAAGACTGTTTACAGCACCCAGAAGAAGCAGTCAGACCAAGCAGGGGGACACGCTAAGTCTCCTTGAGTTAGCCAGGAGCATATATGCCTGATGTCCAGCCTTGAACGCCAGTGGATAGACATTAATTAATATAGAGAACAATAACTGTCTTATTAAATCAGCAGTGATAAAAACAGGCCATAGATACTGTTGAATGCTAATTGTCAGCTGATGACTATACAGAGTTGGTGAGGCGAAGCAGGCACGCACAAGGTATAACACAGCGTTTCCAATACACGCCGTGATGTTAAATCCTCGTCATGGTGTCTTCGTAATCAATTGGACTTGAGCGTACGATATTTGTCTAATTAACTCCACGTCGACTCTCAGGAGCCAGCATGGCCGGCCACAGATGATGGATTAGTTATGGTAGCTTGGGCTTGATAGCTGGGAGCAGTACATTCTTTATTCTCTGGGGGGGGGGGGGGAGCTCATTTCCAGGGTCTAGCATCAGCAAAACAACCTCTGAGGCCTGAGGTGGAGCTGCCCACACATTTCACAAGAAAATAAAAATGAGAAGAACAAGGATGCCTTGGTGAAAGTTTAATTTCCTACCCATTAGAAGGGTCTGGTCTCTTGCCTATCTTGCTAACCGACACCCGCTGCCCACAGTGAGGTTCTCAGACCCATTCAGAAGGGAGGAGGCGAGGAGGGGGCTTCAGCTGGTCACCTTCTTTCTCTATCTACTCACGTACCCCCTACAAAATCTTGCAAAGTCGTCCATGCATTTCCGTTAAACCTCATATAGCGAGTTTTCCACCAGTTTATGCCCCTACATTCCATCCCTTTCCATCGGCTCCCTAAGGTCTAAGTATGCTTGCTGCGTGCCTTGTGCAAGTTGCCATACCCCCATGGTGCATCTTCTTTTTTCCTGATTTCTTGGCAGGTTTATTGTTTTGGATATTTAAATTATATGCTCAAGATTAGGAACTGTGAATTTTACTTACCTCTTCCTGTCTTGACAACTGACTCTCCACAGGAATTTGACGATGTCTGTACCTGTCTCAGTGTTAGTGCATGAACCTGAGAGGGACAGTGGCCACAAGACTGTGATTTTCAGGATTCACATTGGCATGTCTTGGACACCCAAAGTTATGGAGAAAAGAGGTTGTTGGGGGAACTGTCAGTAAAAACTCCCGAGAAGAGGTCATCACTCTTGGTAGTGATGATATTGCAATGTTGACTTTTAATCACCTACTTACATTGTTATGTATCTAAGGGTGTATAAAGGGACTTAGAAGGCTTTATCTACATCTCATATTACCATCGATTAGAAGTTGCTGAGGGCCGGCGCTGTGGCTCACTGGGCTAATCCTCTGCTTGCGGCGCGGGCACACCGGGTTCTAATCCCGGTTGAGGTGCCAGATTCTGTCCCAGTTGCCCCTCTTCCAGTCCAGATCTCTGCTGTGGCCCGGGAGTGCAGTGGGGGATGGCCCAAGCCCTTGGGCCCTGCACCCACATGGGAGACCAGGAGAAGCACCTGGCTCCTGGCTTCGGATCAGCATGGTGCACCGGCTGCAGCAGCCATTGGGTGGTGAACCAATGGAAAAGGAAGACCTTTCTCTCTGTCTCTCTCCCTCACTGTCCACTCTGTCTGTCAAAAAAAAAAAAAAAAAGTTGTTGAGACCATTCTTTATTTTTTATTTTTAAAATATTTTATTTATTATTTATTTGATAGAGTTACAGACAGTGAGAGGGAGAAGCAGAGAGAAAGGTCTTCCATTCACTGGTTCACTCCCCAAGTGGCCACAATGGCTGGAGCTGGGCCAATCCAAAGCCAGGAGCCAGGAGCTTTTTCTGAGTCTCCCACGTGAGTGCAGGGGCCCAGGTGCTTAGACCATCTTCTACTGTTTTCCTATGCCATAGCAGAGAGCTGTATCAGAATTGGAGCAGCCGGGACTAGAACTGATGCCCATATGTGATGCTGGAACAGCAGGCAGAGGATTAACCTACTGTGCCAGGGCGCCAGCCCCATTCTTGATATTACATTACAAAATTAATGGCAGATAGGTCAGAGATGTAAATATTAGTATAAACATTACAATTCTGACAACAATGGAAAAATAAGAATTTTACACGCACATACAGACATACTTACATAATCTTGGAAGTGGAGAAACATTTTGTAATTAAGACAAAAAACCCAGAAGTAGTCAAGGAAAAGATTGATATATTGATAGATTGGCCTCATTAAATATGAACCATCTAAACAGAAAAAGATAACATAAGCAGCTAAAAGATAAGTGGTATACCAGTAAAAAAAAAAAACGATTAGCGATATTTATAGCATTAATATCTAGATTATATAAAGAACAGCTACAAATCACCCACAGAATGATAGATCACCCAATAGGCAGCAGACAAAGGCTATGAATCAGCAGTTCATTGAAATGAGTTAGTGAATAAACATGTGAGAAGATGCTGGATCTCAGGAAGAATCAGGGAAACACAAATTAAAGCATAAAATACAAATGATGTCTCAAAAACTAATAAAAATAATGGCAATTTGTGTCATTGGGGACTCAAGGAAAAAGCAATTCCTGGACACTGTTAGTAAGAAGATAAATGTGTGTTTTGGAGATGGTAATTGTTGTATCTATAAAAATCAGACGTTCCAATTCTGACTGCCTTCCAGTCCCAGCCTCTGGAGCGGGGGATTTAGAACAATTTTCAGGCTGTTCCGGTGATCCCATCCAATGAGGGGTGGTGGCCCAGCAAATAGGTGGGAAACGATGAAGTCGGTCAAATAGCCTGAGGTCTTGCCAACCTTTCTGTGCTGGGCCCTGCAGCTGCTGCAGAGTGAGACATTTCCACTCATGCAGATGGGAGAAATGTGTCTGTCTCACTGAGAGCTAAAAGGTAGATTGTAGGGCCAGAGTTGTGGTACAGTGGTTTAAGCCACTACTTGCAATGCCAGCATCCCGCATCAGAGGGCTATCTCAAGTCTTGGCTGTTCTGCTTCTGATCCAGATCCCTGCTACCATGCTTGGGAAGGCAGGGAAAGATGGCCCCAGTGCGTGGGTCCCTGAAACCCACATCCCACACGGAGCTTCAGTGGAGTTCCCGGCTCCTGGCTTCAGCCCGGCCCAGTCCCAGCCATTGCAGCCATTTGGGGAGTGAGTCAGTAAAGGAAGATCTCTCTGTGTTTCTGCCTCTCTCTGTCACTCCTCTGCCTTTCAAATAAATAAATATTTTTTAATGGTAGATCATATAAAAGTACATGTGACACGTTTAAAGCACAGAGATACAAGTGGTCTTCAAAAAGTTCATGCAAGATGTATATGATGAAAAAAACAATGCATGAATTTCAAAAATATAGCATGAAAAAAACTTAATTCCATTTTCTATCAATTTTTGAAGTACTTGTGTGTGTGCATATATATATATAGTCACATATAGAACACTCACTTGCAAACAGGTAGAGGACAATTTGGCCATTCTCACAAGAAACAGGACCTCTAACAAGGGGAATGGAAAGAGTCAGCAGAAAGGTAAAAGAGAATTTCTTGTGTTCTGTGTACTTCTCTACTATATGAATCTCATACATTTGGAATGCATGCAATTTTTCAAATGTTTTTAGACAGAAAAGAAACACAGGGGTAGTGGCCTTAAGAGAAGAACCAAGCAGGTGCACAGGCCCACAAGCTTGTCAGAACCCAGAAGGTAGTGTGATCAGTTACATGAGTTATAGGGTCAGACTTCTAGAGCAGAATCAGCTGCTGGGGAGAAACATCAAGTTCTCATACCAGGACCACAGCACAGCTCCTCAAGAGTCACATGGAAGCCCTTGTGTTTTGGAAGACGCATAGTGGGATGTGCTTTTGGTGCAGTGCTTCAGACACTGCTGTGGGATGCCCCCATCCCATTTTGGAGTGCCTGGGTTCAACTCTGGCCAGACTTCAATTCCAGCTTCCATTCTGCACACTCAGAGAGTCAGCAGTTGATGGTCATCCAACGTGGGAGACCTGGATAGAGTCTTGGCCAGTCTTGAGACCTGGCCCAGTCTTGGCTCTTGCAGGCATTTGGGAAGTGAACCAGTGGGTGGAAAATCTGTCTCTGTCTGTCTGCCTTTCAAGCAAAAAAGGATGCATGCTATCCTATCCTATCGCACCATATTTTCAGCTGGCTCCTTGGGTTACTGCTTGGGTTACACTACTAAGAGGGTACCTATCCCTCTGCCTGCCATGTTTATGACTCTGTGACTGCAATGGAATTGTATGGAAATCAGCCAGATCACAAGAACTTTGACATGCTTGACTTGCAAGAGTTCTCAGTGAAGTAAAACCTGGGGAGCTGCCTCCATGTGACCAGAGCAACAGCTCAGCCTCTGTAGGGACCCTTTGGTATCTCAGCATGCTTTCACATTCAAAGATGACAGGCATAGGGATAACGTCATCATGACCTTAAAAGCAACTAAATGCAATTTCCAGTCATTCATCCAAATTGAGAAGCAAACAATGGAATAGCATTGGGTAAATCTAAATAAATAGAAACCATTGTATTGGAGCAGGAAATTTTTGGTCACATTGGCTTAACTGTATTCCATGGTAAACCAAATAACCACACTACACTATTTGTTGTTTTTTCAGAAGGGTTACATGGGTAATCAGGGTGTGTGATCTGATGTTCTGAGTTAGTCACATCTCGGTGTTACTGGGTTGGGAAGGGATGAAGGGCAATTGACGTACACCTGGGGGCATGCTGGGTATGGTGGACATTTAGAAGCATCCCAGTGGTGGATCTATAGCAGACTTTCACAGCAACTCTCTTTCCCTAGGGACAGTGAGGAACAGGTGCCTCTTTTGTGACTCTCTATTTGTGGCAGGGACCAGGTGCCCTGGACATCACCAAGGGTCATCCCTCTGCCCTCCTTGCTGCAGAGACAATTGGGAACTTGTTTTGTGAGAGCAGTGAGATGGATTATATGGCCTCTGGCTCTTTGAGACAATCAAGTTGTCCTTCACACTCCAAGTGGATGTAATTAACTGCGCTGATAGGATGTTATGCCAATAGTGACGCAGAAAACACCGGAAAATGAGTCAAAAGGATGCCTAGTGATCTGTAGCAGAGGCAGGGATGGGAGGAGCCAGCTGAGAGTGCCAGGTGGCTCATCTTTGTGGTGGAGCTCAGAAGATGTGTGGGGCCCATGGCTTTATAATGTAGACATGGATTTTTACAAGCAAAAAAGGCAAGATGGAGAGAGGGAGAGAGAGAGAGATCTCACTCTCTGGGTTGTGGGTGATTTCATGAGGAACCAGGGTCAGATAAAGAGCTGTCCAAGAGGCAGGAGCTTTTGATTCTGGTCCAGGGACTATTCTGAGTGTACTGTGCAGCCCAGAACACAACATTGAGTGTGCCTGGTGAAAGAGGGTGTGTTTAGACATCCTGCTAGTCTCTTTCTGCTCTGACAGTCTCTGCTTCTATTCACAGACACAGATGGAAGTTGGGGGTGTGAATGAGGCGTATCACTTTTGGTAACATTACATTAGTCATTTTGTTTCCTGATGAACCATAATCGGAAATGATATTTGTAAGCAAATTGTACCAATGTTTACTAACAGATCATAATTTTAAGTAATTAAATACTAGTTAATTGATTTCTTGTATAATAAATTTAACTTTCCAGTAATTGTCCTCCATTAATGGATGTGCTCTTATAAGTGTTTTTACTATAGTAAGTCATTAAGATTTCCTGAATAATTTCTCTCCAAATCATTGATTTTAAGTGACTTTTGCTAACACAAACGCATAAAATCTCATAATGTTGCCATGTATCAATTTCAATCAATGCAGTTTTGACAATCTGTGGTCTGCTTATTTTTACTTTTAAATGGGAAAAGATTATGGTAATAGGTAAAATATTTGCCAAGAAAAAAATGTATTTATTGTCTACATTGTATCTTTGAGCTAATCTAATTGCACCAATGCCTCTTCCAACAGCTCATTCTATGAACCATCTAGAATTATAATTATGAAAGTGTCAAATAGTCCCTGTTATGTATTTGGTGTAGGGTGAATGCTGTCCCTTAATTTGTTTGTTTACAGAAGGTGCTGTGGAAGATCTGGCATGGATTTTATTCATTGGCAAGCAACTGGGAGGTTTTAAGCAAAGTCATGGTGTGTTCTCAGATGATTCTAGCAGCAGCATGTGGAAGATGGAGTGCTGTGGGCTGAGATGAGAGTTAAAAACAACCCATTTAGGATGACGTTCCAAGTAATGGATGGAAGAGGTGAGAAAGGCCTGAAATCGAGACCTGTTGGCATTCATAGTAAATTTGCATTGCTTTGAAAGCTGTAATCAGGTTATTCAGCAAGGCCTATGTGTTAGGTTGAATCTACTGGTAAAGAGATAAGCCAGTTTGCCTTTCTTGAAGGAACAGGTTTGACACTGGTTCTGAACATTGCTATGTGAGTATCTATGATCCAATTCAATAAAACAATTTCTCTTCTGTGTTTGTCAATTTTCCTACTCCCTCACTATCTTCAATCATTGTTTCCTGTATGTTAGCCTTAGGAATGAGGCATTCAACAGAGGCTATAGAAATAAATGCAAAGGGAGGAGGAATTGAGAAGGTAGGAAGGAATGAAGCAGGGGAGGTTGTAGCAACAAACAGGCAATCAGGACAAGAATATGAGGAAGAATCCTTGGCTGCACTGGGTTTTGTAGGCTATTTAGAATTAAAGGACGATGAAATAAGGTAATTTTTTTACTGTACCTAAAATACTAACCTAGCCAACTCATTGTCTTTGAAATGATATTATTCTCATTCATTGTAATATTTTTATTTTGTTTTCTTTGTAAGTATGTAGATAACATGTTTCCAAGGATTTATTTAACTTCCTTAAGGGACTTTTTAAAAATGTATCTTTCGAACAATAATAATGACACTGATGATAGTGTTGATGGTGAAGTCAATTGTGCTTCCCTGAACTCATAAGGAAGAGGTGGGAGGTTCATTACATCCTAGTGACTTGTGTATATTGGTTCACATATAGCAGTTTCAGTATCATCCAAACTGTTGTGGTCACCTTTTGAGTTCACCGCTAACTCTACCAGTACACATATTTTTTTCTCATGATATTTTACCATCATAATTTCTAGCTTTATGAAAGAGAAGGTCAGAATTTTAATATTACTTCTGAGAGCCCTGCAGTCTTAGCTGTTTATTTGTCTTTCCTTTTTTTATTAGAATCTTGGGAGCCTTTATTTCTTCTATCTGTGAAAAAGATGCCGTGCTATTTCTTGATTTTGCGTAGCAAGCTGGAGATTCCAAGAGTCCTGATGGTCCTGAGAGCTTATTGCCAGTGTCTGACTGATGTGTCTCAATTAGGTACAAATTTTCAAGTTGACCAAGCTCTACCTCCCCCAGTTACTGTGTTTGGAGGAGGGATAGAGGGGTACCTCACCAGTTTCCTTCAGCTCTGCAGAGCCTCTGTGATTGTGGGTGACAGGGAAGACTGCTCCGACTCTTGGGATTCCTGGCTCAAGAAGTCTAGGAATTTTAAAATGCCTTATTTTTAAATAAAACAGATAGCATTTCTATTTCATTCTTTTTAAACATTAAGTGGAGAAAGAGGAAGGCATTCTACAGTCATAGTCACATCTTTGCCCTTGAAATGGCCTTTATGCTCACGAGGCCATGGAGTGTGGAGACAGAGGTGTAAAGTTCCCACCATGATGTGTGTGACTCCAAGAATCATGGTGCACTGTGAGGCTAGGGCCACTGGACTTGTGCAGTCATGGAGTACCCACTGGTCTACATGTTAGGCTTTCTTTTGCATAGCTTGTCAATCCACTTACTCTTAGGAGAGTTACCAAAATAGCAAAGAAAATCCTCCTGTGGATGTCTTGAGTGTGTGCAAAGGCAAGGCATTTTGCCAACTGTGCTTGGTTAGGAGACAATAGATTCTTGTCCTGGCTTTCTGCACCATGGAATGATTATTTGAATGGTGATTCCAGGTTGACAGAATTAGTGACTCGTCTACTGGTTGCTTGGCATTTCGAGAACTCGGGCACAGGTTAGATGACTGATTCCCAAAGTTGACAGTGCTCCTTGTCGATGGTGGTGGTTGAAAGTGAGGGAGAACGTGGCTACTGTTTACATGTAGACTCTTGTAAAAACTGGTAGGGAGCATGAAGTCATAACATGAGGGTTCCTCATGGAGCTTTAATACCCAGCTGGATAATCTTGGAAAGTTGCTTAGCATTGTAGACTTTAATCTTGTCTTTGAAATCAGGGATCAGCATTAAATGATCTCCATTGTCCTTTCCATCCTGATATTCCCACACCCTTCTGGTTTCCTGCAGTTTAGCCCTGTCTTTGTGTATGGAATGCTGTTATTTAGCTCCTTGCCATGCAGCTACCCTAGTCCTGAGGATTTGTAGGAAGCTACCAGATGATAGCAAATGTGATGGAAACAGCAATGAATCGCCTACATAAAGACTTGGGTTGCCCCCTTAAGCTCCATCCTGATGAAAATGAGCTTTCTTTTTTACCCAATTCCCACTTCAGAGAAAGACTTGGAAGAGGAACACGTGTGATGAGGGGATGATCTCTCACTCACATAATAGGAGGTACCCCCTCTAGATATACTTGAGCAGAGTGATGGAAGGATTCTTATAAAAACGAAGAAAGTGATGTCATCCCCAGCACAGCAGAGGTGTGGTTCAGAGCCGTACACCGTTTGTTCCCTCCTAGTGTGGAGATTTTGGTGTTTCTGAGCTTGATTCTGTAATCTCCCTGCATTCAACTCTGCCTCTGGCAGTATGAGATTCTGGGACTCTCGGCCGTGTAATTAACTTCACATCTGAGAAGCCACTGCTCCGTGGAGCTGCAGGTCCCTGCTGTTGCTTCAGGCTGCACGAGGGGCCAGCTCTGACCGTGCTGGGGGGTAATGGCCAGGGAATCTCTGCCAAGGCCTCCAGTGCCCTCTTGCAGCACCGCCAGTCCCAATGCCAGCAGACTCCATCCGGGCATGTGGTTGCAATTTACCTTCATCTTGTGGTTGCTTTAATTGCTTTGAGAAGAGCTTATCGCAAGCAGCGTTGGAAGGAGGAGGGCCTCTGTACCAGGGCTCACATGCAGGAATGGTTGCTATTTTCAGAACCAACTCTCTCGATGGAAATTTCTTTCTCCCTTGCTCACTCCCTGTCTGCTGAATAAAAATTCTCCACACAGTGATGGTTAAAAACATCAATTAACTCTAAAACAATTATTATTTTTTGAAATGCCATTTTATAAATGTTATAACACGACACAATAATCCAGGGTTATTTAACAGAGCATTTACCCTGAAAACAGTCATTACTCTTTAAATGCAGTAGAATCTAGAAGCCTCTTAACGTTAAATGGCAAGCGAGGCAGAAGCAATATTGTCAGAAGCGCCACATCCGCCGCATTCATTAACAAGAGGAGACTGGCAATTGCCCTGCCCACTGGCTGCCATTTTCCTGGCATTTCTTGAGCCCCAAGCTTTCCTGTTGAGAGTGACATGGGCCGGCACTGACGTGACAGGCTGACAGCTGAACGAAATGCCCTGTGGAGCACCTCCTCTGCTGCCGTCGCCCTCTCGCTCTTCCACAAGGGGTGGGGGTCTGTCTCAGCGGTCAGCTGGGAGGTGCTCCTCGCGGATTCTACTTAACCAAGCACAGAGGGCAGCAACAGAGGGGTGGGTGAGCTCCCCGGGCCTTGTGGGGTTGTAGTGCTGCCGTCTTCCAGCCACGTTTTCACACAGGATGCACACGCCTTCCTGGACTCGGTCGTTTCTTTCTTAAGAAATATCTGTGAAATGGTCTCCCTGAGCTAACCTGGAACACCGCTTCTATTCCCAAACCTCAAGAACACATAAAAATGTTCTAACCTACATTGGATTTCATATGGAATAATAAGATACTGTTAGACTGGCCTTTTTATTCTATTTTATTCTATTTGAAATGGAAAGAGAGAGAGAGAGAGAGAGATCTTGCATCCTCTGGCTCACTCCTCAAAGGCTTGCAACAGCCAAGTCTGGGCCAGACCAAAATCTTAAGCAAAGAACTAAATCTAGGTCTCCCATGTGGGTGGCAGGGATGCAAGTACCATGGCCGTCACTTGGCTGCCCCCCCCCGGGGTGGGGGGGTGGGGCATGCACATTTGCAGGAAGCAGAGCCGGGACTCAAACCCAGGCACTGTGATATGGAATGTGGCTGTCTTGAGTGGTGTCTTAACTGCTGTTTCCAGAGTGCGCCACCTGTACACCAAATGCCTGTCACAGGTCATTTTTAAAAATATAGATTTTTTTAACAGATTCAATGTATTCTGTAAGTACAGTTCTAATAACATAATGATATTCCCTTAATCCCTCCCTCAGGGGCTAGTGTTGTGGTGTAGCAGGTAAAGCCATCGCCCATGAAGCCAAGCATCCATATAGGCTCTGGCTCATGTCCCAGCTGCTCCACTTCTGATCCAGCTCCCTGCTAATGGCCTGGGAAAAGCAGCCTAAGATGGCCAAGTGCTTGGTCCCCTGCACTTACATGGGAGACCTGGAAGAATCTCTTAGTTGTTGGCTTTGGCCTGGTCCAGCCCTGATTGTTACAATCACTTGGAGTGTGAATCAGCAGATGGAAGACCCAACTCTTTGAGCAACTCTGATTTTCAGATAAAGAAATAAATCACTTTAAAAATGTGGATGTGTATGATATATACAAAAAATTGGTACCCATTAGTAGGGGTTTAGAGCAGCAGAAAGCTGCCTCCCAGGATGGGTGTATCCCATATCAGGATGACTGAATTACAGTTTGACACTGGTCCCAATTCCAGCTCTCTGCTACTGAAAAGCAGCAGGTGACTACACAAGTGATTGGGTCGCGGCCACCCACATGAGAGACCTGGATTGAGTTCTGGGCTCCTGGCTTCGACATGACCCAGCTTCAGCTGCTGTGGGCATTTGAGGAGTGGAACAGTGGACAGAGGAAGGTCTTTGCCTGTCTGTCTCTGTTTCTCTGCCTTTCAAAGAACGTATTTTATTGGCCAGCGCCGCGGCTCACTAGGCTAATCCTCCGCCTGTGGCGTCGGCACCTTGGGTTCTAGTCCCGGTTGGGGCACTGGATTCTGTCCTAGTTCCTCCTCTTCCAGTCCAGCTCTCTGCTGTGGCCTGGGAGTGCAGTGGAGGATGGCCTAGGTCCTTGGGCCCTGCACCTGCATGGGAGATCAGGAGGAAGCACCTGGATTGGCACAGCACGCTGGCCACAACGCACTGGCCATAGCGGCCACTTGGGGGGTGAACCAACAGAAAAAGGAAGACCTTTCTCTCTGTCTCTCTCTCTCTCTCTCACTGTCTAACTCTGCCTGTCAAAAAATTTTTTTAAAAATTTTAAGTACTTTATTTTTATTTAAAAGTACCTACCCCTCCACGTAGGCCTTGCTGCATGTGGCTGTTGATGGAGTGGGCCGGAGGACAGACTCTCCCAAGTATCACAGCAGAAGTAACCTCTGGCCTGAACTCTGCCGTGCATGGCTGATTGGCACCCTGCATGGATATGTGTCTCTCACGCATCCTAGTCCTTTTGAAAAGCAATGACTGAGCAGTGACACCAGAGCCATGCTTCAACGGAGGACGACAGGGTTTGGGAACCTGTCACAGAGTGTGCCTGCGGTTTGGATTCCTGAGCTGCCTCCTTGAGAGCCTTTTAGATGTCAAAGCTTTACTTTCTGAGTCTCAACATTTTTAGGTGTGACCCCCAATGCGATATCTAGAGTGTCAAAGTAGGTCCTGGCCTAAGAGACTCCCTCATCTTCACTTATTAATATGAATGTGCACAGTAAGATGCAATGGTGTTAGATCTACTGAGCACAGTTAGCTTTTAAAATTGGCCTTTCCGGCCAGCACCGTGGGTCACTTGGCTAATCCTCTGCCTGCGGCGCCGGCACCCCGGGTTCTAGTCCGGGTTGGGGTGCCGGGTACTAGTCCAGGCTGCTCCTTTTCCAGTCCAGCTTTCTGCTGTGGCCTGGGAGGGCAGCAGAGGATGGCCCAAGTGCTTGGGTCCCTGCACCCCCATGGGAGACTGGGAGGAATTACCCTGCTCCTGGCTTCGGATTGGCGCAGCGCCGGCAGTAGCGGCCATTAGGGGAGTGAACCAACGGAAGGAAGACCTTTCTTTCTGTCTCTCTCTCACTGTCCATAGCTCTCTCTCTGTCTCTCTCTCACTCTCTAATTCTGCCTGTCAAAAAAAAAAAAAATGGCCTAACTAAGCTGCAACTGTCTCTGTGTTTGCTATAAACAAAAAGAAACAAGTGGTGACCACTGGTGGGACTATGGTCAGTTGGAGGGATGGTAACTATAATCTGTTGTCCCAAGTGCCCAAGTGCCCAGGATTCCTTAGGCTAGCTAGCCCGAATAGCACAAGAGAATCTAGAAGGGTAACTGGAAATCCTGGGGAGAGGGCTTAGGAGCATCAACTTTCAGAGCAAGAACAACATTTACAACTCATATATTTTAAGTTCTTGGAAATAATGTGCATATAAGGACCCAGACAAGTTGAGTGGCTTGCCCGATGTTAAGCAGATAATTAGTGCCAGGGGGAATCCAAATGTGGGATTTGTAGCTTCCAGTTCTGTGTGTGTGTCCTTATGTTTCAAGGAGGAGACGGTTAATATCTTTCACACTTCCTTTATAATATCATTTGTCAGCCTTCTGCCAATCTTCTGGTTAGTAGACAGGCTACGTGTGATGGACAGGAATCCTCTTTCTGTAAGACCGCCTACTTTTACTCCCATGGTCGTTTGTTTCATCTTCTAGAGGTAGATAGCACTATTGGTGATGGTTGCCATAAGCTTCTTCTTGGACAGAGTTGTTCCTGTCACCAGGCCCCTGACAATTTTCAGGGAACAGAACGACAAAATAGCTTCCAAGAGCACAGTATCTTTTGGGACTCGTTTATTCAGTTATTTTTCATTGACTCCTTCAGTGTCTCTCAGCTGTCTACCATGGGTCAGCAGATGTCCTAGGAGTAGGATAACTAAAGCAAATTAGACAAGACATGCATGGATGTCACAGTTTAATAGAGGAAGCCATTGCATAGACTACTAACTGGACTGTAGCATGCTGGTGCTATAATGAGCAATGTGCAGGGAGCAGTTGGAGCGTGGATGAACAAGTGGTTTACTCTGCCAGACCAGGAGACTAGTCAAGGGAAGAGATCATTTGGGGAGGTCAAGTTGATGGAGTCACGTTCGCCATAGGTTGGATTTGTTGAAGCAGACAAAGTACAAATGAGGAAGGAAAAGTGTTCCAGGACAAGGTGGCAGCATAAGGAAATGCACACAGGCGTGAAAACCCACAGAAAGACTAGAGAATGAGAAATAGCTTTTCTGGTTAGAGTAGTAGGAGATGGGACTGAAATATTATGTAGGGGTTCTATGGGCAAAGGAACTGTATGACCCTGTTGTAAGTCAGTGATATAAACAGATAAACGTTTTGAAAATAAAAATGGATAGCAATTCACAAGCAATATGCAAGGTCTTCAAGAAGCTTTGTGGAAAATGTATATTATGAAAAATATCTTGATGGATTTCAAAATTTTTGTACGAAAATAAATTTAATTCTGTTTCCCATGAAGTATTTGAAGTATTTTTGTGTTACAGGCATGTGAGTTGTAGGCAAGAAAACTTTGTTAGTGGAAGACTTACTGTAGGCGTTCCAGGCAGATTTTAATGACTAGGGTAGACATTGTCAGTTCCAGGAGGCAGACGTACTTGACTTGTCATGAACGCGATCATTGATGCTGCTTTGTTGCCTAAGTAAATGTGTGTGTCTTTTCCCATCCTGCCTTCCACATGTTGCTTCAATTCCCTGTCCCCTTTGTACATTACACCCAGTCTCACTGAGGCCCTTGGAGGCACTTGTGGTCTCCAGTGAGGGAGATATTATTGGGCATACAGAGGAAAGCAGTCTTTCCCAGCCGGAAGACATGTTTATAAAAGCAGCCTGCTCCTTTCTGGAAATACCTCCTTCCATTTTTAGCTTTCTCCTGAGTTTTCCCCTCCCCACAACAAGGGCGCTGGCCTCCTTTCCTTTCCTGTAGACTCACTGACCTTTTCAGTGGCATTAGGGGAAAGCACTTGCATCTCAAGGGTACAGATTAACTAGCGGCTTCCTGTGCAGCAATTCTGAATGGTAAATGAGCCTAATGGAATAACATTCCCTTCCCCTGGTAAATGCACTGCCCACTAAACAAAGAGTCAGCAGCACCCAAAAGACTTGACTCCTCTGGCACAGAGACCCCCCAGAAAGCCCTAAGCACTTTATGGACTGTACTTAGGGGAACAAGGGCCCCTTAGGACTGCCTGTTCACACAGCCCTGAAGATAAAACAAAATAGCTTTATTTAAAGATTTATTTAAGATGTTTTAAAAATTGAGTAGAACATACATTTTTAATACTGATTGATATTATTGTAAAGCATTCTAATGAGAACCTGCCCCACAGGCCCTTGCCGGCTACATAGGCGGAATATTCTTTTGCATTCTTACCGTGAGTCCTATATTAGCCACGGATTAATGCGTTGATGAAAGGTGCCCCTATTCTGGTAAGGGCAGAGGGAGAGAGATTGTAGAAAGGCAGCGGAGAAAAGAAAGAGGAGAACCGTGGGATAGGAACGTCACGTTTTAGGCTGCATTTCAAAAATCCCTTCCAAAATAGAGAAGCTTCGTGCTCACATTCTGACACGTGTATGCCTGAGAGGCTGTTGGAGGCTTCGAATGCTAAGGTGTGCATCATTAATTAAACTACAATTCTCATTCATTGAGCATTGGCCTTACCGTGGACAATGACATCTGCTTTTACATATATTAGTTCATTTCATCCTCCAGACAGCCATGGTATTATTCCCATTATTCAGACACAGAAAAATGAGGCTTAGAAATATTTCATCTCTTATCGAGGCTTATATTGCAAGTATGTGCCTGAGCTGGGATTTATAAAAACATAGCTTGATCCACAGGCTCTTCTTAAAAAAAATACTAGATTATCCTCCTTCTATCAAAGTTCTCCTGAAGTAAAGCCTACGAGAGCATCATGAAGAAGCATATATCCCCGTGAGTATCAACCTTCCATCTTTGGGAGTACTTTCATTGGCATGGGAGTTCAACTTTGTGCTCTGGACTTTGCAGTCCCAGCTCTTCCCCATGCCTGTGAAACACTGAGCAAGTTACATAATCCCTCAGTGTTTCGGCAATTGTAAAATGGGTGTAAAATGGGTTGACACCATCAGCACCCCCACGACACTTAGAGAGTGGATCCATCCAGGACAGAACTCAGTGGTTAGCACGATAGCCACCCCAGTGCACATTCAGGGAGAAGCAGAAGCTTCGGAGAGGTCAGGATCGCAGCCTCAGAGCGTCTGCACTGTGTCTCTGAATGCGCCTGCAATGCTGTCAGGTCTCTGAAAATCACATCTTGATGTTGAACATTTGGACAACCACAGATTCACTTTCAGGTCCAGGAAAAAAAAAAATCCCAAAGAACACAAATCTGCCCCCTCCTAAGAGGATGCATTAGGCAAGTTTTCTACCCACAATGCTAATTACCAGCACTCAGTGTGCCCAAGGGAGCAGTGTGCCCACTCGGTCAGGATGTGAGGGGTCCAGCCTACAGCATCCTGAATCTCTCCTCTGAAGTGTGTAGCCTTCTGCGGGCTTTTGTGGTCTTTCTTGTTTTTGAATTTATAGAACCAATAGCCTGAAATCCAAACAAAACACCTAGTCTTAATAGCTTAGTCAGTAGGTGGTTCACCAACAATTGCAGAAACTAGAAGCAATAGCAAGTTCCCAGAGGAGCAGCAGTTGTTGTTTGGAAATAATTCTTCAAATTGCATTTATTTCACAGCGGTCTGAGGTCGCAAATTCAGGAGCAATGAGAACTCTATTCAATTAGACAACTCGATCAAAATAGATCTGTCAAGATGACATGCCGTCTAAAGAATCAATTGCGATGGAGAAATCATTTCGCTGCTGCTGTTGTTGTTCAGATTTTTTATGATTATTTTACAATTTGTTGGGAGATGGAAGCTCACCCCAGATGAGTGCTGGGCAGTTCATGGCCTCTGTCGCCTGATTAGATAGAAGTGCAGCCTTCTCTGTTCTCTGTTTGTGCTGTATTAATGGCCAAATGGGTGAAAAGTGATTCCTAAATGGGTAAATAGATAACTGCTGAGATCAAAAAGGTACGTCTGAGGTTTTTTTCCAGCTGAGTATAAGCCCATCTCCTCTTCTCTCTCCTGTATCCCCACACTTTAGGGCCACTCCATGTTTGCCAGAGCAGGACAGAACTCCCAGGACTTAGAGGCAATGCTGGCCTATGACCCAGTCACCAAAGATTACATATTGATGTTCAAGTCTTATAAGATAATGCATTTTCCAGAAGCCACATAGTCAATTTCTGATTTCAGGTAGAAGGTGCCATCTATCAAAGACAAGTCTCTACTGCGATTTAACACCACTTCCATCAGCCACTACCAATGAAAACTGCACATACACAGTCACACAGAGGTAGGAGGTAGGGTAGCAGTGAGTGGGCAGGTGAGGAAGGAGCATTCTCATGGAAGCTTCCTGCTTGGCTGTGTGATGTTGCATTATTTTAATCTTTCCTAGACCGCAGCGATGGGCTGAGCTCAAAGCCCTGGTTCATCTCTTAGCTTCTCTCTTAGTTTTTCTCTGTACTAATAATAGCTCATTGAGAGAAAGCCCATTGGGATCAGTCACAGTGCCACCTTCCAGAAATTCCTAAAATTCTTACAGCTGCCAGAAGATAGTTGCAGCTGGAGAGAGCCATGACCACCAGAGAGGCCAGAGACTTGTCCAGGGCTACTGTGCTGTAGGTGGCAGGTTGCACTTGCGACCCAGGTCTGTTTCCTAGATGTTCCTCTTCCCACCAACTGTCTTGTGGAAGCCACGTGCCATTTGACAGAAATGTGAGGCTTCTGGGCTCTTTGATAAATGAAGGGATGTGACAGCTACCAACTACACAGGGAAGTTAGAGATCTCTTCTCGGCCTCATTTACAATGACTGCGTGTTCTCTGGAGGCATCCTGTTGCAGCATTGACCACACGAGTCTTTGTAGCCCAATAAAACAGCCGTCATCCCTTTCTGAAGCCCTCCTTTCATCCATCTCATCCCAGGTCAGAGCCTTTTGTTCTCTGGCCTCTGCTCTGGGTTCAGGTAAACTGCAGGGCAATCAGCTGGGTAGCTGAGTCGCAGGAAGGACACCACTGCACACAGGCCACGTGCCAGGCACTTCATGCTGAGTATCTCACTCGCAGAGGCCCTCAAGATGTTCTTTATCCTTTCTTCCTCCAAGCTAATTGAGCTATTAACTAAGTCATTCCCAAGCCTGATTCTTGAGCCTCATCCCTGCCAGTTAAAAACTTCTTGTGTGCCTTTTGAGCAAAGGACCTTCCTCATTCAGTCTGTTGGCCATGAAGCATGTTCCACTCTCCGCTCTCCAGCCTGCGGGTTTGATTTATTGAATGTTTCCTCTGAGCTGGTCTCCCAGTTGATGGCTTTCCATCAGAAATTAACATTTAAAAGTGTCTTCATTTACATAAGCCATACATACATTTACCCCAGATTGGAGTAAAAAGGGATTACAGAATGCTCATGATATAAATGCCAGGGGGAGAGGTTAGCCATTCTGTTGGTGCTTCTGTTTCCTAAAGGATTCAGTAGAGGAGTCCTTTAAATACCAAGATTCCCCAGTGAATCCAAAGTATGATTCAGTTTACACATATTTTTCAGGAACACATCTGTCAAGTGTAAATCAAGATGCATTTGAATAATCTACTTGCCATCCTGGAAACTGTCATTTCTTTTTCTTTTGAGTCTCTTTATCTTTTCACTCTCACTGCTCTTGACGAGTCTTCGAGTCTTCGGCTGTCACAGAGAAATAGAAAGGCAAGGGAAAAAGCCAAGGATGCCGAGTGCACATTCCTGTGAAAGAGTTTCCTGGAGGATGTGGAGTGCACAGAGACAGTGGTAGTGGGGAACCTGCGCCCCAAATTGTTTACCTTATTGTCTGCCATGGCTGGCTCCACTTTATTACTTGGCTCCATGTCATTATGTGTGTATATTTTGCAGAGATAAAGAAAACTAGCCTTTACTGAGAGTCTGTTATGTGACCAGCTATTTGAATATATGATTGCATTTAATTCTTAAAATAGACGTGTGGCATAGTTATTTTCTCATACTGTAGGTGACTGAGATTCTGAGAAGCCAAACTATTTTACCCATTTATTTAGTTTCAGAAGACATTGTGTTGTTCATTGATAATTTATTTTGGTGATTTTATATACATATATATATATATATGTATTATTTGAGAAGAAGAGAGGGAGAGAGAGAGACAGACAGACATAGAGAGAGGGAGAGAGACTAAAGCTGGGCTCCAGGAATGCAATCCAGTTCTCCCTTGTGGGGGGGGGGGGGGAGGGGGGGAGGGGGGGAGGGGGGAGGATCCAATTACTTGAGCTATCATTGCTGCATCCCAGGATCTACCATAGCAGGAAGCTGAAGTCAGGGACTGGAGCTGGGTGTTGAGCCTAGATGTTCCAATGTGGGATGTGGAAGTCTCAATTGGCATCCTAACCTCTAAATCAACCCCTATTTTCATGAATTTTAATGATTTAACTTATGTTTATTTAGCCTCCCCTAGAATTTCAAGCATTGTGCTACTGTAGGCCTGAATCAAAGAGCAAACACTGGAGAAAGACTTTAAATAATTGGAAACCAATGTGACCATCAGGTGGAATGAAGCTACCTTGTTGTAGAGGAGAGGGACTTGAGGAGACTTGGACTAGCTACAAACACCAAGACATGCTTCCCCGAATCCAGAGCTGAATGGGGTGGAGTTAATTTGGTGAGGGTTTCTTTTTTTTTTTTTTTTTTTTTTGACAGGCAGAGTGGACAGTGAGAGAGAGAGACAGAGACAGAAAGGTCTTCCTTTTGCCATTGGTTCACCCTCCAGTGGCCGCCACGGCCAGCGCATCGTGCTGATCCGAAGCCAGGAGCCAGGTGCTTCTCCTGGTCTCCCTTGCAGGTGCAGGGCCCAAGCACTTGGGCCATCCTCCACCGCACTCCTGGGCCATAGCAGAGAGCTGGCCTGGAAGAGGGGCAACTGGGACAGAATCCGGTGCCCCGACCGGGACTAGAACCAGGTGTGCCGGCGCCGCAAGGCAGAGGATTAGCCTATTGAGCCACAGTGCCGGCCTGGTGAGGGTTTCACACAGAAGGGTCAGAATATGTACAAGCCTTAGGGCAGGAGGGAGAAAAGCAAGCCAATGTAGCTGGTGGTCAGAGGCCGTGGAGTCAATGCCAAGTCTGCTAGGGCATTGTTTGTGGTTTAAGAAGCCACTAGAATATATAGAAGTTGTGGTGGGATGAGGGGAACATGATGACATGAGCAGTTTTCGGTTTGTTTTCCTAAAGATTACTTTGGCTGCAGTGTCAAGAAATGAAGATGAGAGAGCCTGAGTGCACCTGCCAATGCTTGGGTTGCAAATGCAGTAGTTCTGATGAGAGATGGCAGTGGCTTAGAGCAGAGTGGTGGGTGGAGACAGATAAAGGCATACAGACCTGAGAACCCCTTTGGAAATAAAACCTACAGCTTGGTGTTGGACTGGATTATACTAGAGGAAGTAAAGGAGATCTCAAGGATGGCTCTCTGTGTCTTGACTGGCCTATTGAACATGCAACATTTACTGAGATAGAAAGTACATAAATGAGACCCAGTGGAGAGAGCCCATCATGAACTTGCGTTGGACATGGCTACTTTTGAATTTCTTGGAGTTAAGAGTTATTGAAAAGAATGCAAGGCGTGCAGGTCTGGTCTGTTGCTGAGAAGAGTTGTGGCCTCTTACATGGTGTGAGACACTAAAGTTGTAGGCATGGGTTGGCTCCATGGAGGGAAAAGAGGAAGTCAACAGAGTGCCTTGGACAGAGCCTCAGAACTCTTCAGAATTTAGAGGCTTGAACGTGTATGCAAGGTAAAGATAAACCAGAAAGGTTACAGGAGAGCAAACCTCTTTAAATATGAGATGCCCTGAAAGAATTTTTAGAAGGGGGAATTGTTCAAAGAACTGAATGTTTCTTGGTAAGTAGCGTGTAATGTCTGTTCAAAAAATACATTGGACTTAATAACAGAATGATTGGTGACATTAAGGAAAAGACTAAAACTTAAATTTAAGTGGATTGAAGACTAAAAGGGGGGTTAAGAAATGGAGGATGTCAGGAGCTGGTTTTGTGACCCAACTGGTAACACTGCCTGCTGTCATGCCAGCATCCCATATGGGTACTGATTCATGTCCTGGCTGCTCCACTTCTGATCCAGCTCCCTGCTAATGGCCTGGGTGTTTGGGCCCCTACTACCCAAGTGGGAGGCCTGGGTGAAGTTCGGGGCTCCTGGCTTCAGCCTGGCCCAGCACTGGTGGTTGTGGCCATCTGGAGAGTGAACCAGCGGATGGAAGGAGGATCTCTCTTTCTTTCTCTCTGTCTCCCTCTCTCTCTGTAACTGACCTGCAAAATACATATATAAATCTTTAAATAGAGAGGGAAAGATGCAGAGTGTCAGCGTTGACAATTCTTAAAGACGCCACAGTTTATAGGAGAAAAGAATCGGTGCCCGCACTGTGGCACAGCATCCCATATGACCACCAGTTCAAGTCCTGGCTGCTTTTCTTCCATTCCAATTCCCTGCTAATACACCTGGAAAGGCAACAGAGTATGACCCAAGTGCTTGGGCTCCTGTCACTCACATGGGAGACCTGGAAGGAGTCCCAGGCTGCAGGCATCAGCCTGGACCAGCTGTTGCAGCCATCTGGGGGAGTAAAACAGTGGATGGAAGATCTCCCTTTTCCTCTCTCTTCCTCTCCCTCTGTAACTCTGCCTTTCAGATAAATAAATATATCTTTTAAAAACAAGAGAGAAAATAATAGAAGTATAACTGAAAAAATAAAAGAGGTGGAGTAAATTATGATGTGTTTGTGGCATAAAGATGATGTCTCTACCATCTAGAAGTTTACAATTCAGTATACATAGACAAACAAGTTTACAGCACTTTGATAAATGAGAGTATGTAAAGCAACCTCTAGCTCCACTTTGAATATATGAAGCGAGGAGACAAGAGGCATAGCATATGGAGTTTTCTTTTAGTTTTTACTGAGCCCGGAGACCAGTAGGAGCTTAACTAATTCTGTGCTTCAAAATGTAAGTTGTCAGACCACTGGCAATACTTGCAAAGGAGCAGACTAAAACTCTTGCTAACTACTCACTTCTAGCCTTCAAGGAGAGAGTTGGGAGGCAGAGAGATGTTGTGGCTTCTTTCACGGGAGCTTTCGATGGTTTGTGAGTTGTACCCTCAGGGGAGGGGTTATGGGAGTTACTTCTTCCTCTCAAGACCAGATGGAAAACCTACAAGGGGCTCAAGCATTAGGCTGTATGACCCCAGAGGTCTAAACAAGAACACAGGTAGTTCTCAGGGGCAGCTGAAAATAGCAGGGCAATGGGGAGTAACTACCGTTGTCATGGCCATGGTCAAGGATTTGCTTCCCGAAGATGAGATGTGAGCCATTCTAGAAAGATCAGGCCTGAAATTTCCATAGATCCTCTCCCAGGGAACAGCCAAATGATACGATTCTGTAAAAACTAAATACCTCTAAGGCTTCCATTGTAGTTAGCCAAGATGGTTGTCAATCTTAAGAGGAGTGGACTGGTGAGGGAAGGAGAGCGAGGACTTACAAGCCGTGAATGGAGACAACCTTTACAGAAGTTGGGAAAGGAGAGGTGCATGACACCAGCTATGGGGGTGGAGGGTGCTGGTGGTGGAGGAGCTTTCGTGTTTGTTTTGGGGAATGCCTGCATCTGAAGGGAACTCAGACCAAGCCTGACTGTCTTGCTTCCAGCTGATGCTTGCTCCAGCATTACAACCCATTCACATAAGTAGATAGCAGTCCTGCCGTAGCAGCAGCAGATATCACTGGAAAACAAATGAATCCCTACTTTGGAAGCCAGAAAGGGTCTCTCTGTTTATCGCACACATCAAAGTATCTTACAGTTATTTTCCCCTGTGCTTCTCTCAGTAGTTTACAAGCCCCACACCCATAAGCTCTTCTCTCTCACTCCGTTACCCCAAACTTCTCTTCTTGCCTGGGTCAGCAGAGGTAACTGATTTTATAGTATCCTCAGCACATTTTAGGATTGATTCCATTACTGTTGGAGGAAAATCCTGAATCCTCCACTGCAAATTTGGCTTTTTCTGGTCTCTATATCTCTTCAGTCTTCTTGTGGCAACTTATTACTCAATGCAATGATGGAATGAATATTGTAGGTGACGATCCAGGAGTAGGAGCTCCCACCTTTGTGAAGAATTGGAGGAGAAAGCCTTGAGGACTCGTGTTTTAATACTTTAGCTTTGTTTTGACATACTGTTCTTAGCTACTGCTGGAAAAGAGCGAGAGGAAATGGAGTTGGCAGAGTTGAGGAAGCAGGTCTAAGAAGGAGGGAGAGCAGGTCTAGAGCACAGGTGTGGGGAAGAGCTCCAGATAGGAGGCAGGGACTCTTATAATCGCAGCAAGGAAAGGGAATGGAGGGTTTGGGAGGGACAAAGAGAGGCTGTTCGTAGGTGAACCTGCAAGTTGGAAGTCTGGATGTTAAAAGAATTTCTTTCACATAGATGACTTCCCCAGCTACTGAAAGTGTTGAAGGTAATATTTGAACCTAATTAGAGGAGTCGAGATTTTACTCCAAGTATTTATTCATTTGCTCCTTAATCCAGCAACGGGTCATTGAGCACCTACTCTACGAGGCCTATCATAGGCACTGGAGGCCTAAGAGAGATCAAGAGACAGACTCTTTGTTCCTTTGAGTTTATATTCTATTGCGATTGTAATAGCAGACAATTTGCATATAAACAAACTCTGTTTCACATATTGGCACGTATTGTAATGGTAATAACAAAGTAGTAAGAAGAAAACATGGAAATGGGAGGAAGGGCAACTGCTCTAGTCCCTGTGTTGGAGAGTAGCTCCCTGGGGTCATGAGCTCAGGTCCTCAGTAGCACAGGAATACCCACAGTTTAAGATGTAAAGATAATTGTCAATGCAGTCAACATTTGAGCAGAGAAAGCCAGACACTTTAAGGAAACTTCACTAAAAGGATTTTTGTAACATACACTTGCAAAAAGGTAACCTCAGACACCTAGAACGACCTTACTTGATTTATTTAAGAGTTTTAAATTATGTATGCTGATTTCTCTGAAGGCAAATAACTTTGGATGTTGCTTATAAATTGCATATTCCTACCAAGTGGGACAGAAACGAGGTAAGATTATGTAGACATCCTTCATGGCGTGACACGAGGCAGGGTGGGGGTAGAGTTGTAGAGATCTCCAAGCTCTGGCTTCATTGGTCCTATTTTCTATGCTAGGGTCATTTTTCTTTCTTATTTTAAAAGTTCTTTGTGCAAACCCCTTCAATTCTTTAGGGTTAAAAGGTACATATATAAATAAATAAATAAACAGCTGACTCTAGACACGCAATGGTTTTTCTTTTCTACTTCTTCACTTCTCTAATCTCCAGATAAAACACAGCTGTGTAGATCTGTATCTCTCATGCTGTATTAGACTGATAGAACCATGGACTTCTAAAAAGTTGACTCTTCTCTCATTTGACTTTCCCCAGAAGCTGAGCAGGAGATTGGAGGGTAAAGAAAGGTGATGTCAGTGGAGACTTGATTGGATTTGTCTGAAGTTGAAGATAAGGCATTTTAGCCTGCACTCAGATGCCTCCAAGAATACCCCTGACATCAGATTCCCTGAAAATAGGCATTTCAGATATTACAACAAAATCAAGATTATAAATTGAACAGCAGGGTGAAAAGTTTTGACAAAATTATCTCAAAGATAAAAAGTTGCTCTAGGGGCCCAGTGTTGTGGTGCAGCGGGTAAAGCTGCTGCCCCCACATGGGCACCTTTTAGAGTCCCAGCTGTTCCACTCTGATCCAGCTCTCTGTTATGGCCTGGGAAAGCAGTGGAAGATGGCCCAAGTCCTTGGGCCTCTGCACCCACATGGGAGACCTGGAAGAAGCTCCTGGTTCCTGGCTTCAGATTGGCCCAGTTCTGGCCGTTGTGGCCATTTGAGGAGTAAACCAGCAGATGGAAGACACTCTCTCTCTCTCTCCCTCCTCCCTCTCTCTCTCTCTTTCTGCCTCTACCTCTCTATAACTCTGCCTTTCAAATAAATAAGTAAATCTTTTAAAAAAAAGTTGCACTATAATGAGGATGAGTGCTTAACAAGAATCCTTCGAATATAGGATTGTTCCACGTTTTGCCCATTTCACATAGGTAACAGTGTCTGTGCCCATTTTGCACACAAGAAATTAGACTTTTACCTTATGTCTGCAATTTCTGTTCATTCAGTCATGCATTTGCTTAGCAAGCAAGCATTTGTTGACTTCTCCTGTATACCAGCATTGTGTTAGGCTGGTGTGGACAGTACTTATTCAGACCTCATCCCCACCCTAGTTGGACTATGACATGCTAGAACACTGCCCCCCATCTCCGCTCCAGCAGAACAAATAGAAACCGTGGATTGGGAGGACAAAAACTATTGATGACAAGATGTATTAATGACAATAATATCCTGGGCACTGGATATCCTCTGGTGGGAAATACCTGAGAGGAAAATCTAATAGTTCTGCTCTGCCCTTGGCTATCAATCACTTCTACCTGCCGGTGACTATGTTTTTCTGATGTGATTGGAAACACGTGCAAATATCCCAAGGTCCTCCACTGCAAGGTGAGCAGGTGGGCAGGACATGGCTATCTCTCTGGAAAAGTCGCTTCTAGGGAAAGACTTCTACATTCCATGAGGTCAGAAGCACTTGCTGCTCACACCCGATGGACATACGGATCCCATGTGACTTCCCAGTATTTGTGCCTGCTTGAACGGAACGTGAAAAAGCATGTTTAAACTCCAAATACCATCGTTATCACCACTTCCACCTTTGCCCAGAAATAATGTGAGTTTTCTTGAGCTGATTGACAATATTCATTTGTCTGTCCTTCCTTGAGGATCCCTTTGAAAAAACAACTCCATATGCTGTGTACATGCCCTGCGCCCATCCTCACCTCACACAGTCATCCTCACTTTGTGCCTGGACTTACGTCCTCTAAGCCCATCTCCAGCTGCCACGTGCCCTATAAACTATGGCACTGCTCGCAGATAAAGAAGCAAAACGGATGATTTCTAGGAGTTTAGGGCTGATTTGTCCTTTTCATCTATTCTGACATGATTTAATGTCCCAGAACTTGTAAAGGGAACAGATTTTTTTTCTTGTAAAATTTGTGAATAATTTATCGAGTGACTGAAAGAGCTGCAGTTTTAAATTATTAAAATGCATTTTGGTTTTGAAAGAAGACATTAGAGATGTTTGCCTTGGCCCATTCGTAGGCCTCTGCACGGCAGCAAGAGATTCCTACCATCTCAGGAAATGGTAAGGTGATTTTCTGTGATTTATGGGGGTGACTGGGAAGGAACAAAAAAAAAAAAAGAGCACCAAACAAACAAACGAACAATACAGACAACTTTCATTTATTTAAAACAGAGCCCTTCCTTTTTTTTTTTTTTTTTTTTTTTTTTGAAGCAAATAACCTTTTGTTGCGTCTCCAGAGAAATGACATTTCCTCTCCCTTCTCCTGCTCTGCAAGGACAGCAGACAGGCGGGGGAGGCACTGAAATAAATGAAAAGTAAGGCGCGCACGGACTGCTTCCCATTTCTGCTCACCGTCCATTCGTCACCGAGCATGTGGAAGGCAGGGCTGTGCTTCCTTCTATTTGTCACACATCAGAGACGGTGCAAAGCCTCGGGTCTCCAGAGAATGTTATCTCTTCCAGTTAGTCTGACCTAAATAATGCATTTGTACTGGGCCAGGAAGGTGAGGGAGCACTGGAATGTGCCCCATCTGTCCTGACGACCCCTGGTGTGACCCATCTTCCCCGGGGCAGGCGGCTTTGGGGCTTTAGAATGCACAGCTTGGTGACAAAGATCCAGGCATCAACATGTCTATCTGCATTCAGACACATGAACCCTACATCCTACCTGTTCTTGTCCTTTCCTTCTATCCTGTATCTGCTTCCTTCTTGGACACTAATGTCGCTTGAGCTGTTCCATCCCATTGCCAGTGGACAGCCCCTCCTGATACTAGGAGCAGCAAAACCTGGACTGCTGGGAGATTGACCCTGGCCTGGTTGTGACTGTCCCTAGGCTAGGTATAAGGCCATGAGAGAAATGATCTCTGGGACTGGTAAGGCATCTAACACGACCCAACTTAGGCAGAGTGAGTGACCGAGCTAAGCATAGTGGAAAATATGGCAGAGGTGCTGATGTGTGCACAGGGATCCTTGGCAGTAGCAACCCCTATGTGTGGGACACTCTTCCTTAGTTAGGAACCATTTCCCACCACCCAATCCTAGCTGTGCCTCTCCTATCTCGGTCCCTTGCTCTGAAATGGAAGAGGAAGGTGACTTCTCTCTAAAATGAACTCCTAGTGCCCCCATTTTCTCTCTTGGATACTCCCAGGATGCTGCCATCATCCTCATTTACAATTTGGAAAATGCGACAGGATGTGGGAACTCGAAAAAGTTTGGGCAGGGAGAAATGTAATGAAACAGTAAGGTTTTTTTTTTCTTTAATGTTAAAAATAATTGAAGTCCATAAATAGTCTTTTTCATGGTACAGCTGCTCCATGAACGTGTTGAACACCCCACATCCATTTCTCAGCTTATAGGCTCCTGGGAAGTGCGGTGTAGTCACTCTCAGGCTGTGTGGTATGCATGGCTGTTCACTGTACTCAGGCCTGATCCTCAAGTGCCAAGGAGACTAGAAGCCTGGTAGGTAGGGTAGAATTTTGTAATTCCATTTTGAGTCCAAGCTCCTCCTTTTCTGGAAGAAGCTGGGACTCTGAGATGTTCAGTGAACTGTGTGTGTGTGTCCCATCAGCCTAGTGCTTTTCCATGGCAGTGCACCCACTGTCTTCTGGAAGCAGGGAGTGATGACCTTCCAGGATGCACAGACAGAAGCCAGGGAGCTCTCTTGAGAACGGGCCTCTTGGTGACGGCAGCATCTCCCATTCTACCTGCTCCTCTCGCATTGCCCCACTTCCACAGCACAAAGAGTCTACTTCTTCTTCCTGTGCTGTGAACCTGGCCTGAACCTGTAGAATGTGGCAGAAGTGATGCTGTGTGACTGTCAGGTGAGGTCCACCCAGATGACTTGGGGGGGTCCCCTGTAGGACCAGTCACCCAGGAAGACATCTGGGTACCCGGAGGCCAGCATGCTGCAGGGGTTCCCAGGTGGAGCCAGTCCTTTCAGCTGTCCCAGTCAGGGGTGCAGGGAACTGAACAAAGATGCCATCTTGGATAACACAGACCTCCTGCTGTACTCGCACCCAGTCATTGAGTGTTTCCAACAGAGGCTTCAGGCTCCATGGAGCAAGGACAGGCTAAAATTCCTGACCCCATCCCAGACTTCACTGTCTAAACTTTGCTCTGCATGCTCCCAGAAATTCCTTTCTTATAGGTAAGGCTGTGCCTAGGAGATCAAGCTTATTCAAGTTCATCAGCTCGAGGTGGCGTGTTATGTAGCACCAGGTAACTACACAACAATAAATGTTTATAGTAAAAAAAATGATAAAAAGTAATGTTGTGGCCGCATTGTGGTATAATGGGTTAAGCTGCTGCCTGCAGTGCTGGCATCCCATACGGATGCCGGTTCAAGTCCCTGCTACCCCACTTCCAGTCTAGCTTCTTTTTCATGTGCCTTGGAAGGCAGCTGAAGATGGCTCAAGTGCTTGGGCCCCAGCCACCCACATGGGAGACCTGGAAGAAGCTCCTGGCTTCTGGCTTTGTACTGGCCCAGCACCCACAGTTGCAGCCATTTGGAGAGTGAACCAGCAGGTGGAAGATCTCTCTCTGTCTCTCCTCTCTCCTTGTCTTGCCCTCTCACTCTGTAACTCTGCCTTATGAATAGAATGAATCTTTGAAAAAATAATGTTTATAAATAATAAAAATAAATTCTTAGTATCTGATTGAAATGGAATTATTTATGTGAAGTGGGAAACCTGTGAAACAGAATACTCTGGCGTTCTAGGAATATGGTAATTTGTCCCCATGTTAGGGAGATATTGAAGGCACGTATTGCAAGGTAAGAACTAGCTGCAAAGCAATGCGCGTGCTACAGTTGTGTTTGTATAAAGCAGGACAGGAAATTGTTCGTGTGGGTGTCTGTGTGTGTCTTCTGAGGCTCATATGTACATAAGACATTTCTGGAAGGATACTTGAGAAGCTATTAAGCATTAACTATGAATGCAGGAGTCAGCATAGGGGAAATGTTAAGTGTCAGGAGAAATTTATTTTTCATGTTACCTTATTTTCTATATTGGATTTTCTACTGTGAGTGGGTACTATTTTGAAATTAATGCATTAAAAAAATTTAAGATGATGGAAATTCCATATACTACCTCAAAAGAGGAAAAAGAAAAACCTGAATTGCAGACAACAGCTGAAAATGTGTGTTTTCAACTGTATCACAAGGATAATTAAAACCATTGGCTTGTTTACAAAAATTCAATTTTATTTGTTTGTTTGTTTTAGGAGCAGGTAGATAGACAGAGAGCTCCCATTGGCTAACTCAGAAGCAGGTAGACAGACAGACAGAGAGCTCCCATAGGCTAACTCAGTCCCCAAATGACTGCAGTGATCCAGGCTAGGGACAAAGCCAGTAGCCAGGAACTCGATCCAGCTCTCCCCTCAAAGGGGCAGGAACCTGATGATTTGAGCCAGCACTGCTACCTCTCAGGGTCCATGTGAGCAGGGATCTGGAGTCAGGATCAGAGCTGCATACTGAACCAGGCATTTCCAAATAGGACACTGGCTTCGTAACCAGCCTCCTAACTGCAAGGCTGAATACCCACCCCTGTTTCACTACACTTTTAATTCCAACTTCATTTTCTGTATAGCTCAGTCTTATGTGTCATGTGAAAAATCACATAACATGTGATGTCATGTGAGGCAGTTGGTATTATTAGAGCATTGTCTTTTCATTTTGTACCTCTTAACCCTCAACCAATGCCATGTAAAGAGCATGTTTAACCAGGGGCAGAAATTGAGTCACCTGAAGAGAAGCAGTTAGCAGGAGTGGTTGTAGATTATTGGGCAAGCTAGCTCTTTGCTAGTAGATACCCATACTGTGCCTTGCAGCCCATTGAAATGCAGAGCTGCCAGTTCCCCATGTTTGAGATACGTCTTGCCAGTGGCATCTACCCCAGCTGTTTGCAGATAACGTCACAGTCCCTTTAAGAAGATATCCTACACCTTGGCTCCTATGGAGGAAGATGGCATTCAGTGGTGGGATGCATTTGTGGCTCCTTGGTGTTTTCTTTTTTTTTTTTTTTTTAATTTACATGGTGGAAGGAGGAGGTGGAGAAGGCTTGCAGTGTGATCTGGGAGATGTCTCTGTGGCTAAAGCGACTCAGCTCTGTCTCCCAGGTCCTTTCTCCAAGACATGGTCAGGTGCAGCTTTTTGTCACTAGGCTTTTTCCCTTTGGAAACAGTCTCCTAATGGAAACTACAGTCTGTAAATTGATACGTCGTGGATCTTAGGACTCATTCCTCAGTTCTGTTAAATAAGCATCTTTGAGTGTGTTCACCTATACGCTTTAGCAGAAGTAAGTTTGTAATGTTCCTGATTTACTATTGTATGGCAAATATCACCCACCTTTACTTGTAAAATCTTGCCCCATACTCTGAGGGTTGCCCTGCATTTGTGTGTAGCTGCCAACGGTTGTTTATCTCAACAAACAAAGCCTTATACTAGTCTATAAAATTGTGAGATTCTTTCTTCAAGCCACAACAAGCTCTAACCAGGATCTGTCTTCGCAGAATCTTCACTATCCTGGCCTGCCCATAAGTTGCATTTTCTTTTCTCAGACCTAGTCAAATTAGAAAACAGCAATCTGTTTCACTCCTGGCGCTTGACTCTCTGTTATTCCCTTTGTCTGTTTGACAAGTTCTCTGTGAGGTGAGCAGCATGCTATGAACAGCTGTAGACAATTGCTTTGTTGTCTTGGACTTCTGGAAACCATTCAACGTGTTTAACTGCCTCCTTCTTCTTAGTCTGTCTTTCCTGTTGTGTGAAGTGCCTCATTATCTTCACCCCTTTTCAAGAGGAAGCCTGTGCCCCATCCAGCTCCTGAGCTTTGGTCCTATAAAGATGGGAACCCCCAAAGACAGTCATAGTTGGCTAGTACCTACTTCCCTCATATGGTGACGTCCTCCATTTCTTAGCTTGTGAATTGTTCCCAAATGGTTAACTCCAGCTTTAATCTTTTTTTAGGACTCTGGTTCTATGGTTATATAATTCTAAGATGCCTTCCAGCTCTATAAACCTATGATCCTATTACATCTAACTGTTCACTAGATATTTCCTCCTGGATGTTTCAATATCGTCTCAAACTCACCATGTCTGAGTCCAGACACATTATGTTTCTCATCAGGACCAGTGAGGCCTTTTGAAAGGACCTGGGAAGAATTTGGAGGATGGTTGGTTCAGGATTCAGGATGGGCACCTGGGCAATTTGCAAAATCTCCCCGGTTTGCAATTTCTTCATCTGGAAGAATGATTTGTGTTTTATAGGGGTTGTAAAAGGATTAAGTAAAATAAAGAATATAAAATGGATAGGTAAATACCTGGAATACAGTTGGCACATAATAAACGCCAGTCTCCTTCCCTCATTTCCCTGATGTCCCTGTTCTTGTCATTCTTTTCACCCAGACCTAACACTGTAGCCAAACTTCTCATCAGTCACCCCAGCCTAAACCAAATCATATTTTACAGGAGCCTCTTCCACATGTCATTTGTACTTGTCCTTTTTTATTGTTTAAGCTTTAAAAAAAGTTTTAACTGACATATAAATTTGTACGTGTTTATGGGATATCATGTGATGTTTCAATCCATGGATTCATTGTATAATGTGCAGTTTAGGGTAAACTCACCTATCTCCTCATACATTTATCATTTTTTATGGTAAAAGCAATCAAAGTCCCTTCTTGTAACCTTTTTATCTTTGGTCCTTTGTTTTTATTCCCAGTGGGTCAGCCTGTCTGAGAGTTCGTCCTTCAACCTGTAGTGTTCTAACAGCTCCCTAACAGCCGTCAACGCCACCCTTCTTCTCCCCAGGGCCAATTAATCCTGGGCTCTCCTTCAGACAGATTCCTGGTACACTTGTCTCTGCCCTCCACAATAAAATGACGACAGATGTGTGCCCAGTACAGAGGCCAACCTACAATGATCATTTCATGTGATTGCTTCCTGATTTTTTTAAAAATAAACTTAAATGTCTTCTATCACATTCTACCACTACCTATTTTCCTTCACATCTTCACATGGCTTTGGGTGAAACCCTAGGACCATTTATTGCATCTGGGACATTCCACCCATTTCCATGGCTCTGTTTGTGTAGGTTTGTCCTTCCAAGGGACTGTTGCCCTCAAATTCAATTAATCTGACTTTCACAGAAGAGTTGCACCTCCTGTGAACTCCCTCTCAGTCATCACAGCTAAAGCATAACTTCTCCATTCCTGTGCATATGTTATATATTTTTGGATCAATTCATTGGTCATTCAAATTTATGGATGCAAAAATGGTTTAATATGCATAATTTTCACTGCTTGGAAAACCTTCCCCCCATTTCCCACTCTAGAGAATTCTGTACTCTTCTAGTTTGAGTGAGAAGAAACATTCCCTCCTCCTGGCCCACCCTGTCCGTCCACCTCGTGGATTCCTGTGCACTCATCACACTCCTTACCTACCTGTCTGTGGTGTTTATTATCTGGCAATCTCTTTCGCAGTTGGGTCTCCATATGGTCTACTATATTTCTTGTTCATACCGTCACGCCCAGCTGGTTTCTGAACCTACAGAAAGTGATTCATAAATACATAAAGAACCTTCAGAAAATTCACAGTATGAAAAAACTATTCATAGCTTTCAAAACAGTTTTATATTGACATGAACTTACCTTATAATTTCATTTTTCCACAAACTTCTTGATGTGTCATCGAACCCCAAGTGGGGAAGACAGATGGAGTGAGGAACATTAATGAGGTATTATTAATGAGTGTCAAGATTCCAGAATGATCTAGAAAAATCAATTGTCTCTTCAGTGGGATATAGAGACCATGTAAAAGAAGAGTGTATGGGACACAAGAGAAAGAATGTAGAGCAAAAACAACCATCACCTGGCCACTGTCCACCTACTGTCAAGGCCCTACTTTCTGTTCACACCCACCTGTCACCTGCAAACCCATTCATTTCCATCCTGAGTGGAAGCTGTTTGTTGCAAAACACTGATGCACTGGATTTGATTTTTGTTGTACTGTTTGTTTTGTTTAAAGGTACTTCGCCTTATATTTACTTATAAAAACATTTGCAAGGTTCATTCTTTGTTTACTGTTTGATCTAGTTGGCATTTTAAATTTACTTATTAGATTAGAAAATGCACAACTTTATTCTAGATATCATCAGTCATTCATTTTTCTTGCTTTGTCTTCCCCTCCCCCATTGAAGATTTTCCTTGAAATGTCCCCAGCTTGAACACCAAGTAACTTTGGTCCCAGAAGGAAGAGGAAAAAGTTGGGTTAAGTCTCTTTAGCCCCTAACCACAGGGCTAGAATGCAATGGCAGTGAAATGTACTAATTTATCTTATTTTACATAATTAGAGTTAGGGGCTATTGAACACAGAATGCAAATGTATGCTAAATATGCAAATCAGCCACATTTCCCAGATTCTGAAAAGGGGGAAATGTGGTAGCCTTATGTTAGATGGTTCTCTCTTATCTGTGAACACAACTTTTCAGCACTACAAATGCAAGCAACTGCACAGTCACAGTTGGGGCTGCTAATTTGAAAATCCAGTTTAGGCTGATTTGAAAAGACAACGACATTTTTGCAATCACTGGTGTATCCTTTACGATAGAGCTGATCTTCATGCCATTTCTTGTTTCCTGAAGATAGTCTTTTAAGAAAAGTAATCAGAGATCCCGTCCAGCTCTTTAGAATAATCGAGGCCTAAACCCGTGGAGTCCAGGTTTCCTGACCATGGCATCATAAGGATGTGTCCTTTTTTTTTTTTTTTTTTTTTTTTTTTTGACAGGCAGAGTGGATAGTGAGAGAGATAGAGACAGAGAGAAAGGTCTTCCTTTTTGCCGTTGGTTCACCCTCCAATGGCAGCTGCAGCTGGCGCATCGCGCTGATCCGAAGCCAGGAGCCAGGTGCTTCTCCTGGTCTCACATGCGGGTGCAGGGCCCAAGGACTTGGGCCATCCTCCACTGCCTTCCCGGGCCATAGCAGAGAGCTGGCCTGGAAGAGGGGCAACCGGGATAGAATCCGGCACCCCAACCGGGACTAGAACCCGGTGTGCCGGCGCCGCAAGGCGGAGGATTAGCCTGTTAAGCCACGGCACCGGCCAAGGATATGTCCTTTCTAAGATCCTGCCTGCTGGAGGCAGTGTGTGCTGTCAGCATGCAGCCTCTGTTGTGACCCCCTTGGGGCCCTTCAGACACAATGCACTGCCTCCTTTTTGGCTTTGTGCTCTTCTTTCCAGCAGCTTGTATTCGTGACCAAGCCTGGTGTGAAGCTCAGGCCATTTTACCCCTTGGTGAGGCAACCATGATGGGCAGTATTGCCCTGGAACTCCTGCCAGCCCGTCAGAGTGTACTTGGCCTGCGTTGCTGGCTCGCTTCATTCTCTGGAGGGCCCTGCTTCCGTCTTCTTAGGGAAGGAGCATCTTGAACCCCAGACTCCAATTCAGCATCTCCTTCTAGAACTAAACCTGTGTCACAGGACTTCATTCTCTTACCCAGTTTATTTTTTTTTTCCAGAAAATTTTCTCCAGTGGTAGGAGTCTCGCCTTCTCTTAAAATCAATGAGCCAAGGAGACTACATCCCAGTGCTTGCTCCTTACCAAAATGTAAATGGTGGTGCTTACAGTCATGGCCCCAGAGTGGAGAGGACAGCTTATCCGAGTCCCTTTCAAACTGTGTCAAGTGAAAGACCACACAGTCATAAGGTTGGATTTATACCAGTGGCACTTGTGGCCTGGTATTCAACTCTGCTATCACTCTGTCAAAAGTGGCAAAAGGCTAGGAATTGATGAAGATGTGGACAGAGGGGCAGTGTTATCTGCAGGTTAAGGCAAAATCAAATTCCATTGCAGAGGTAGGGGAGGAAATTTGGAGACCCTGGATAGGGATCAGTTTCAAATTACTGTCTGGACTCAGTCAAGGAAATTATGTACAATTACTTGAAATTGGTATGCAGCGTTATTATAAGGAGTAGAATAATATGGCCATTCTGCCAGTAATTTGGTTAGTAATTTGGTAGTAATCTCTAGTAATTACTGTAAATGCTAACCAGTTCATTTCCTGAATCACATTTCCTTTTGGGTGTTCACTTTATTTTGTACATTTTAATTGACTTTTTTTGTAAAATGTGCTACACATGTTTTACATTCCATGTCCTTACCTAGGGCTGTGAGTCAGAAATGGCAAGCCAGTGTTCTGAGTTCTGTTGTGAGCATCTGTGTAGCCACTGCTGAATTCAGATGCATCCCCATGTGTCTCCGTATTGTCATAATCAGCTAAGACTTGTTTGAAATGCTGAATATCTCTGTGATACTATAAAGGGGGAAGACAAGTCCCAGCTTAAGGTCCACTGGGTTTGCAATCTGGAAGAGGTACCTAGGCACAGACACGCTGAGATTGTACAGAATGGAACAATAGATTACAGACAATCATAGGGGAGGCTGGGTGTGGTTTGTCTAGGACACACGATTGGGAGCCCACAGGTTTTAATTATTTAATTTCAGTTCTTTGTAACTTTATACATTGATTAAAGAATACTCGAGGAGCTGAAGGAGAGAAGTTTAATATACAATAAAAAGATCCAGAGATACAATGGAATGATCAGTGAAAGTGTTTGGAAGGAAAAGTAGGTATATTTAGTGTCCACCTGGGACCTGAGCCAGATAGCAATTGTACCAGTTGGGGAGGGGTTGAGCTGAAGAGAAACATGTGACTGGCCTGCCTCTGAAACCATACTTTGTTCCTCCAGGAAGTGGGACTCAGAATACCTCAAATACCTGAGTTACCATAAAGAAGTGTAGTGGGACAGTGTAAGTTTTGTTTTTCTAAGCTGATCTGTGCATGAAATAAGCTCTTAGAATACATCCCACTATTACCACAAATACACATAGAGTGAAAATATTTTTATTAGCCATGAAGTAGTTGACATTTAATTCACTCTTAAAATAAAAAAAAAAAAAAAGACTTATTTTACTTACTTGAAAGGCATAGTTAGAGAGAGAGAGGAGAGACAGAGGTGATCTTCCATTCGCTGGTTCATTCCCCAGGTGGCTGCAATGGCCAGGGCTGGGCCAATCGGAGCCAAGAGCCAGGGCTTTCATCTGGGTCTCTCACTTGGGTGTTTCTGCAGCTTTCCCCAGGCCAATAGCAGGGAGCTGGATCACAGTGTAGCAGCTGGGGCTTGAGTGTCAGTATCATAGGTGGTAGTTTGATCTGCTGCACCATAATGCCGGCTTCTCATTATTCCTTTTGGTAGAATAGCTATTATTGCAAGTTCTTTTATAGTCCCTCAATAACAGAGTTTTGTTCTGTTTTTGTTGAAAGAGAGGGAGAGAAAGGGAGAGAGATAGAGATCTCATTCACATCTTTTTTAAAAAAAAAAATTTATTTATTTATTTATTTGAAAATCAGAATTACACAGAGAGAGAGAAGGAGAGACAGAGAGAGAGAGAGGTCTTCCATCTGCTGGTTCACTCCCAATTGCCTGCACTGACTGGAGCTGCGCCGATCTAAAGCCAGGAGCCAGGAGCTTCTGGGTTTCCCATGTTGGTGCAGGGGCCCGAGCACTTGGACCATCTTCTACCGCTTTCCCAGGCCATACCAGAGAGCTGGATCAGAAGTGGAGCAGCCAGGACTTGAACCAGTGCCCATATGGGATGCCGGCACTGCAGGCGGCAGCTTTACCCGCTACACCACAGTGCCAGCCATACTGAGGGCATTCTAAAAATGCCCTCAATAGCCAGGGCTAGGCCAGGCCAAAACCAAAGATCCCAGACACTTAATATGGGTCTGCCATGAGGATGGCAGGGACCCAGTACTTGGTTCATCACCTGCTGCCTGCTACAGTACACACTAGCAGGAAGCTGGAATCAGGGATAGAGCCACCGTGCAAACCCAGGCACTCTCATAGGGGATACAGATGTCCCAACAGGTGTCCTAACCCTTCCACCAAATGCTCAGCCCAGTAGAAGTTTTCGTAGCTGTTCAGCGTGACTTTAGACTGAAGTTTGTTATTATCACCCATCATATCTTTTATCGCAAAAATGTCACCCAGAAAGAAGCAGCTCCCTTCTCTAGTCTCTTCCACGCTTTAATTCTTGCAAAATGTAATTTGGTTCATGGGCTGCTACAAATAACCTGCAAAAATCTAACTGCTATTTTAAATCTTCCTTTCTAATAACATCGCGTCTTGTTTTTGAAATACACAGAGACTCTGCTGATTCTGTGCCTACCTGTGTTGGTTTCTGAAGAGTTACGAGGTAGAGAAGGTCAGAGCGGCTTTTAGCTTTCGTTTATTCACCCTCCGCCTCATTTGTCTTTCAGCTCAGCCAAGGCTTTATAGTGTTGACTGCACACTCTCTGTGCTTTTACTACCAACACGTTGTATATCTTACCAAAGAGATGCTATTTTGCATATCTTGCTCCTCTAGTTGCCCAATACAGTGTCTGCCACAGTGCAGATGTCCCCTAAGTGTTTGTGGTACAGCACAGAGAAGCGAACCAAGGCTTTGCATTCTGTTTTGCTTTACACGTTTGGCTTCAAGAATAGCTTACTTATATTAATTTCATTTATACAGAGTTCCTACAATGAGTTGTGTGAAATAGGCTTTGTTGAGACTATTTTTCTGGTACCTCTTGTCACTTATGTTTAGCAATGATTGCAGTCCCATGCAAGGACCATTCAGTTCACTTCTGAGCCTTTGATGAGATCCCTTTTTAACCAAATTATGCAGGAGGGAATGTGAAGGACTTAAGGCTAGATCCTTGAATTCTAACGTGTCCTGGGCTGCATTCATCGTGATGTCTGTAAAGCAGGCTGGAACGCTCCAGATCTGAAAGTTATGTTCAGCATTTTCTTTTCTTTTTCTTTCTTTCTTTCTTTCTTTCTTTCTTTCTTTCTTTCTTTCTTTCTTTCTTTCTTTCTTTCTTTCTTTCTTTCTTTTTTTGACAGGCAGAGTGGACAGTAGAGGGAGACAGAGAGAAAGGTCTTCCTTTTTGCCGTTGGTTCACCCCCCAAATGGCTGCCACAGCCAGCGTGCTGTGCTGATCCGAAGCCGAGAGCCAGGCGCCTCTCCCCAGTCTCCCATGCAGGTGCAGGGCCCAAGCACTTGGGCCATCCGCCACTGCACTCCCGGGCCACAGCAGAGAGCTGGCCTGGAAGAGGGGCAACCGGGACAGGATCGGTGCCCTGACCAGTCCTAGAACCCGGTGTGCTGGCGCCGCAAGGCAGAGGATTAGCCTAGTGAGCCGCGGCGCCGGCTTTATGTTCAGCATTTTCTATAGCAGCTACCTTGATTCTCCAAGAAACAGAATCCACAAGTGATCTTTTGAGACAGATCATAAATCACCTAATGACGGGAATACATTATGAGAAATACATCATTAGGGGCCAGCTCTAAACCTCTGCCTGCAGCGTCAGCATCCCATATGGGTGCAGGTTCTAATCCCGCCTGCTCCTCTTCCGATCCAGCTCTCTGCTGTGGGCCTAGGAAAGTAGCAGAAGATGTCCCAAGTCCTCAGGCCCCTGCATCCGCATGGGAGACCGGGAAGAAGCTCCTGGATCCTGGCTTCGGATTGTTCCATCTCCAGCCATTGTGGCCTTTGGAGAATGAACAAGCAGATGAAGACCTTTCTCTCTGTCTCTCCCTCTCTGTCTATAACTCTACCTCTCAAATAAATAGATATTTTAAAAAGTATGTAACTAGGCAATTTTTTATTGTATGAACACTGTAGAGTGAGTGCACTTACATAAATGTAGATAGTACAGCTCCTACATGACTAGGTTCTATGCTGTTATCATCATTGTATATGTGCCCTGTCATTGGCCAAAACATCATTACATAGCACATAATTGTATATCCATGAGTTATCTATTTAGACATTGGTAGTGCTCTCTTTTTAGAGAGATGTTTGTTCTTTTTCTCTCTATATATCTATCTCTTGTCTATAGATAGACATATATTTATGTATCTATACATGATAAAAATAGATATCTTTAAGTATAGATATCTATGTCTATAGGTAGACATAGATATGTATCTACATGGTAGAGATAGGTATCTGTATATGTAGATAAATATATATAGATAGATATGTATAGATACATACAGATAGATGGGGGAGAGAGAGAGAAAGAGAGAGACCTATTATAAGGAATTGGCTCACATGATTATAGAAACTGATTAAGTCCCAAGATCTGCAGCGGGCAAGTGGGATAACCAGGGGAAGCAATGGTGAAAGTTCCAGTCCAAGTCCCAGTCTGAAGATGGGGAAGGACTGAGGCCCCATCTTGAGGACAGTCCTGCAAAGTCTCCCTTAATTGGCCTTCAGTGGATGGACTGAGCCCCGTCCACATTAATGAGTGCAATCTGCCTTGTCATCCTGTCATGGGTTACTCTCCCCCAGGAACACCCTCACAGGATAATGATTGGCCAAGTACTCAGCGATCCCACGGCCCAGTGAAATCAACCTGCATCATACCAGCCATCATCAGAGAACTACCTCTGACCAAGGAAACACATTTTGCTGAAACAACACATAAGTGATTGTCTTGGTATTTTTTGGCGAAGAAAAAGAATGTACAATTCAAAACTGGAGCTTCTAGGTGGGGTTCCTACAAGCCAAAGCTACAGGTAGAATAATTTACATTGCTTCAGGCACTCAGGTCTAGTGCTCCCATCTGTTTGAGGAAAAGCTGCTCTCCATGCCCCCAGGCTTGGGACTGGCCAAGGAGTGGAGTCTGGGATAGAGGAGGGCAATGCACAAAGACGCTGGCTGTTGTGGCCTGAGTACGACAAGGACAGTGGCCTCTTCGCCGCCGCAGGCAGCTTCACGCAGGACTCAGCGCCCCCAGCTAGGACGTGCTGCGGAGGGGCCTCGCTTTTCATATTCCCCATTGCATTTATTCAGACTCTTAAACAAGCTCACAAAGTAAGCGACACAAGCAGGAGTGAGGACTTAGAAGGCCGATGGACTCTGCAGGTTAACCCAATTAATTGAGAGCAAAACCTGGGGCAGGTGGCAGTGTGCCAGGTTCTGGGTGCTGCCCTGCTAAGTTCATTGCTTGATACCATGATTTCATTCTTTATTATCTTAAGGCCTCACATTTTCTTATACCATCATTCAACTGAATATTGCATCAGAATTAACAAACCACCTTCACAGCGAAGGATGTTTCAGGATTTTTTTTTAAACTGTGTTTAGTGGGTTTTCTTTTCTTTTTTCTTTTGGTGACTGGCTTAGTTCCCATCAGTGACCACCATCAAAAATGCTGAGCCCGAGTTTCGGAACTGGACGGTTGAAACCCCGTCTGCAAGTTTGCAAAGACGGATCTCGCTCCCTGCACATCCGTCTCTGCGGAGTGTGGCTGCTGCTGCTCACTTTGTGGGATATACATCACTTTTAAAAGGCTGCCGCTGCCTCTCGGCTCACCAAGAAGCAACCGAGGGGTTGAGCCAGCGCTGCCTCGCGTGCGGTAAGCGCGGGCTTCTGAGGTAAAGCCCCTGCTGCCTCTCTCCCACAAACACCACCATTACCTTCCAAGTTGCCTTACAGAAAATCACTCTGGGAGGAAATTAGGCGTCTTTCTGCTTTGCTTGGCTTCCTTTAACAGTCTGTGGTTGCAGGCCGCTCCCTGGACCTACCTGTTTGCAAAGCAGAAACCACATCCCTCACCCCCATAGGTCTCGAGGGGGTGGTAGGTAACCCTCCTTACCTGGAGCTGCTGTGTTTGGATTCCTTAGAAAACACGGGGCACCCTTACCCTTTCTTATAATCTGCAGTCTCCGCCTTCTGTTCTGGGCTGGGCAAGAAATAACTGGGGTACTAGCTTATTCCTGGGCTTTCCGAACACCCTACCATGGGCACATTTATATTAGGTATTGATTTCTGTTTAATAGAATAAGCCAGGAAAAATCGCACTCTTTGTTGGCATTCAAAGGATAAACCATAAAAGCCATTAAGAGGTACTGTAAGCACGAGGATGATTAATGGGACACGAGGTGCCGTCTACCGACTATTTCCAGATAATGTCTTTGAGAGATTCCATTGCTTCTGGCTGCAGTTCAGAGCTATTTATTTGCAAGGTGAAATTCTGAGTAATGATGTTTCCCATGTAGCCCTGACTGACAGAGTTAAAGAGACAGAGCTGGATGCCCCTGAACTCAGATCTTAAAGGCTTTGCTCTGAAGGGCTTGAGGATACTGAAGAGGCTGTGCTTTGAAAGACACAAAATGCACTCATGCTCCTCCTTCTGTGAGCCCCGAGTCTCCTTCCATGAGGACCTGCTGGGCTGCAGATTCACAGGGAACAAGTGATTCTCGAGAACTGTTGATCCCCTATGTCTGTGAAGCCAGTGTGATTTTTTTTCCTTTCTTGCATTGAACTTGGTTTGGACTTGGACAGTCGTGGGCATCGGGAGAACAATGCCTCCCAGTGTCAACAAGCACTGTGGGTTTTATTTATTTATTTATTTATTTAACATAATTTTATACAATGCACTTAACAAGCTCCATCACTTCTCACTTTTTATTTGTTAAAATAGATCCTTGTCTCTGATCTAATTTTGTAAAAAAATTATTTATTTAAGAGGCAGAGCTACAGACAGAAAGAGGGAGAGACAGAGAGAAAGGTCTTCTGTCTGCTGGTTCATTCCCCAAATGGCCACAACGGCCGGAGTTGAGCTGATTCAAAGCCAGGAGCTTCTTCTGGGTCTCCCACATTGATGCAGGGACCCAAGCACTTGGGCCATCTTCCACTGCTTTCCCAGGCCATTAGCAGGGAGCTGAATCAGAAGAGGAGCAGCTGGGACACGATTTGGCACCCACATGGGATACTGGCACCACAGGCGGAAGCTTAGCCTCCCATGCCACAGCACCAGTCCCTCTTCGATCTTAAGTGCAAATTCCAAAGATAATTTATTGACACCAGAGCTGCAATAATTCAGTGGCATCTAACAATATGATTTTGGGGGCTTAACATCTAACCCGATCCTTCCAGTTAGACAAGCGAAGGAACCCACGGTGTCATCATGATCAATTATGACACCACCCAGAACAGTGTTGCCATGGAGAAGGCCTTCAATAAATATTAATTAGATGAATAAAGAAATTGATGGATACATGAATGGATGAATGGGTGACTGAACAGAGGCTACTGCTTTTTGTTCCCTATACTCTAGCAATCTTTGACTTATCTAACAAATTGAAAGTTCGATATGATCATTCTCATTGTTCAGGAGAGAAAACTAACGATCAGAAATGACTTAAGGAGACAGAGTTTAAATGCAAGACTCTCAGTCTCCCACCTTCTAAAGGGAAAGATGGACTCAACCATTTATAGATTCATACTGCAGCATAGTAACGTTGTATTTTCTACCTAACATCAAGCAAATCATTACTCATTTTTGCAAAAATTACAAGTTTCATGGACTTCATTGTTCATGTTCCTTTTTCGTTGGGCTTATTCAAATATATTACTCGGTGTGCTTAAAAACATATGTAGATTGTATTCCAGACTATCTTAAAACTTCATTTGGGTCTGGGACTACTCTTTAAATATTTGCCTAGGCTGGTATTTACCTTAAATCATTTCTGGTATTTGGTGAGGGGAGGTTGGTTCCATGCCAATTAATAAGGACCTTTTTAGTAGTGCCGAGAGCTGGACTTGCATTTCTCATCCTTTGCCTCACTGTCCAGGTGCGTATCCTTTATTTCTCACCCACAACTGCTCTCCAGAGCTCTTGGACTCTGGGCTCCCCACCTGGAAGCCCATTGTCAAGGCAGTGCAGTCTGCTCCACTCATCCTCCTTACAGCTCTGTTGATGAAGCTCCTTCCAGGCCCATGTTGCTTAGCCATTGACACCTTTGCTTTTCTATTCTGATCAGCGGTGACCACTTTGTTTATTACTAAAACCCAGAGACAAGAACAGGGAGAGGCTGTTTCCTAAGATCCATCTTACAGTCATTTTCAGAATATTCTCAAACAGATCAAGATTGAGTTTCATCTTTTAAAACCTTTCCAAAGGAGACGGTTTGTCCTTTAGGAAAATCTAAAAGAGCGAGTGAGAGAGAGATTGTTTCTTAATTACTCCTTTGGATCATTTCAATGATTATTTTCTCTGTTCACTGCGGCAGCTTTCTTCAGAGTAATCAGCAGTGCCATTTTGACAGCCAGGACGGATAGATTTTCTGTTAACTGAGCCAGCCTCTGATAGTTTATCACTGAAAATAATAATGATAATAGTAATAATAGCAAAAATGCCCACCCCGATTGTGATTGACAAAATGTCATAGGGAGAAAAGAAGTTGATAATTGATTGCAGTCATTAAATACAGATAGAAACTCAGGAGGGGGGCCGGGGCCCTGATAGGACACATCTCCCACTGAACAGATAGTAACAGGAACTCAGCCTGGGCTGTGTAAATGCAGGCACCTGATCCAGTGTGACAGGGTCATTATTTATTTCTTCAGCTACCAATTTTTAACACATCATGGGGCGAAACAAGAGTGAAAGATTTGTTATATCTGAGCAGCATTTTCTATTTTTAAGCAAATATACAACATTTAATTATTAACACTTTGATTGCATTTTAATTCTTCTGTTATTTGCCTTACTCATATTTCATCTTCTTTTACATTTCTTTGTTACCTTTCAGTGGCTTTTATGTATATGTTACATATTTATCAACTTATATATCTATGTGTATTTATACATTATATATATGTATATTTCTGTATAATGTAATATACTTATAAATATAATATTCATGGTATATGATATGATATAAAATAATAAAATAGTAGAAATATATGTATGGTATAACTATTATTATTGTTTTAAGATTTATTTATTAATTTGGAAGGCAGAGTTACAGAGAGAGAGAGAGAGATCTTCCATCCACTGGTTCACTACCCAGATGGCTGCAATGGAGCTGGGCTGATCTGAAGCTCTGAAAGTTGATGCTCCTAAGCCCACTCCCCAGGATTTCCAGTTACCCTTCTAGATTCTCTTGTGCTATTCGGGCTAGCTGGATAAGGAATCCTGGGCACGTGGGCACTTGGGACAACAGATTATAGTTACCATCCCTCCAACTGACCATAGTCCCACCAGTGGTCACCACTTTTTTTTTGTTTACAGCAAACACAGAGACAGTTGCAGCTTAGATGGAAAGGCTTTTTTTTTTTTTTTTTTTTTTTTTTGCCAGGCAGAGTTAGACAGTGTGAGAGAGACAGAGAGAGAGGTCTTCCTTCCGTTGGTTCACTCCCCTAATGGCCGCTATGGCCGGCGCTGCGCTGATCCAAAGCCAAGAGCCGGGTAATTCCTCCCAGTCTCCCATGTGGGTGCAGGGACCCAAGCACTTGGGCCATCCTCTGCTGCCCTCCAAGGCCACAGCAGAGAGCTGGACTGGAAGAGGAGCAGCCTGGACTAGTACCCGGTGCCCCAAAGGGGACTAGAACCTGGGGTGCTGGTGCTGCAGGCAGAGGATTAGCCAAGTGAGCCACAGCGCTGGCCTATTTTTCTCAACTTTTATTTAATAATATAAATTTCCAAAGTACAACTTTTGAATTTCTTATCCTTCTTTATTCAACTTGTGTTGGCTTCCTCCCTGTTAACTTCGTTCCCCTTATTTCTCTCTGCTTTTCTTTCCTCTCCCCTGTACCCACATCTTGGCACCATGCTCCATCCTTCTCCACATCTCACTTCTTTACTCACACACTGGGTGACAAGGATGCCTTGGTCCTGTGGATAGTTGATTTCTTCCAAAGTAGCAATCATGGACTTGTGATCCACTCAGTCCTCGAGGAAAGGGAGCAATATGGAGAGACAGGACTGGGAGGCACGTGCACAACCTCTCAGTGGCTCTTAGGCTTAGAAAGAAGCCGAGTGAGCTGCTTGGGGCAGGCATTTTATCAACTAGTTAAACAGCCAGTTGAGACAGCCGCAACCCACATCTGAGTGCCTGGGTTCCATGCCTGCCTACAGCTCCTGATTTCAGTTTTCTGCTAATACAGAGCCTAGTTGGGTCTCTGCCACCGATGTGGGAGACCCAAGCGTAGTTCCTGGCTTTTGGCTTCGGCGTGGCCCAGACCTGGCCTTTGCAGACATTTGGGGAAGAACCAACAGAGGGGAACTCTGTCTTTCTGCCTCTCAAATTAGCTAATTAATTAAAATTAAAGAGGTGAGCTTAAAAATAAGTAAGCAAATGAAATGGCTTACTTGGAGGAAAGTGTATCATCCAGTGTGGTTCTAAAATCATCTTTGAATCTATTAGGATCCTTACTTTTAATGTAAATGTACAGAACCATTGATGAGAAGACACTGATCATAAGCAGAATTGCTAGGTGGTTAAAATGGAGTTCTTGTGAAATCTAAATTCGGCCCAGCTTTTGAAACGATTGGGGGAATTTATTGATTGGCGTTTGGCTCCTCCAGGAAGGAAGACGAGGCTTTTTTTTTTTTTTTTTTTTTTTTAATTTGATAGGATAAAAACCTCAGCCTGAGGGGTAGCCTTGGCCTTTGCAAGACAGAGGCAGAAGGTCACACAGTCACCCGGTCACACAGCCACCCGGCCACACAGCCACCCGGCCGTACAGTGGGGCGTGGTGCAGATGGCCAGCAGAGCTTGGTTTCCCTGCAGGGCGAAGTGTGTGTCTGCTAATTGCCTCTGCACTGCCGGCCACAGGATTTCCCAGACATTGAAGCTTTTCTTGGAACAACGAAGTGTTCACCCTCCGATACAACCCGTGACACTGTGTCGATAGCCAGGGAGCAGGTGATGCAGCGGGAAGGGAAAGCGAGCACAGCACCCCGTAGCCAAGTCTGGGAGGCAGAGCGCTCTGCACAGGCTCCTTCATCCCCACATTCCTCACCCAGGGAAAGCAGTTCAGCCGATTTTCTGAAGTCAGCCGCTAGGGCTCCTGTATCTTTTGCATCTGTCTTGGGACACGAGGCAAGTTGCCTCCTGGTTCTGGGCCTCAGTTGCCTTCCTGTAAACTGGGAGTGACCACAGTGTCCCCCTTGTGGGCTCCTTATGGGGCTGAGTGGTGAACATGTCAATCTTTGTCTTCGCAATTACTAGCTTTGCCAACTGGGCCCAGCCTGAATGGCTTCCTTGCAGAGTGGAGGGAATGCACACCTTGGAGTCACCTGCGTGCCCACGGTGGGGAGGCCTCGTCAGGTAATTACACACTTGGGAGTGTTTTAGAACTGTGACTCATATACAGATACAAGGAGTCTGAAACAGCCCAGTGCACCTGCTGTCTCAGAAAACGGTCATGCTCAGGAGGCGGGTTTAATGGTGTAGGTAGACTATTTAGAAAAAAACAGGGCCACCCCTAAAATGCTTTCAAATTACATTCTACATTCTTCAGAATATCATTAACGACAAGAAGAGTTGGGGTCAGGCTTGTGGCAGAGTGAGTTAAGCCACTGCCTGCAATGCCTGCATTTCGTATTTGCACCAGTTTGAGTTCTGGCTGCTCCTCTTCTGATCCAGCTCCCTGCTAATGACCCTGGGAAAGCAGCAGAAAATGGCCCAAGTCCTTAGGGCCCTGTGCCCATGTGGGAGACCCAGATGAAGTTCCTGGCCCCTGGCTTCAGCCTGGCCCACCCCTGGCCATTGCAGCCATTTGGGGAGTGAACCAGCAGATGGAAGACCTCTCTCTGCCTCTGTGTGTGTGTGTGTGTGTATGTGTCTCCCTCTCTCTCTCTGTAACTCTGCCTTTCAAATAAATAAATCTCCTAAAAAAAAGATGGAGTTTTTCCTAGTTTTCATCATGTTGATAAAGAATTTTTGAGCACAAATTATGTTCTAGGCAATGATCTAGGAGCTGAGAAACTGAGAGCAAGCAGATGGAAAGAATCTCTGCCCTGGAAGCACAAGGCCACAGTTTAAAACCATGTAATATGTTAGAATGTGAACAGTCCTAGTGAGGAAAAGTGAAGTGCTGAGAGGGGTAGGAGGTTCTAGAAAGATGAGACATTTAGTATGAATGGCACAGAAATTGAAAACCTCAAAAAGTTAGCCAAACCAGGTTGGGCAACAGGAGTTGATTAATCAGGTTTTGTTTAACAATAAATAGAAACACAAAATGAAGGCACCCCAACATGAATGAGATGTCCATAAAGTAAGAATTCTTTATCTTCTGGAGTGTTCTGCAAAGCTAAGAGCAATCCCAGAAATAGCAGCTTAGCCCATTCATGCAGAAGACTGCTAAGAGCATGATCTGAGCCAAGCACAGGTGCCGGATGTGAACAAACAGTCATGCCCTGCATTTGCGGTCCCTGTTTCCATGCCACAGACACGACAAATAGTTCGGAAAAATTCAGTGTTTTCTTCATCGATGTACTTGTCAGCTTTTTGTTACTTTAACTACGAGGAACTTCTTAGGGAGGAAGAAGGCTTGTCTAAGCTAACAGTTTGAAGGTTCACAGTCCACGATTGGACTCTGATATTGGCTGGAGGATGGCAGAGAGATGAACACATTGTGAGCCAGGAAGCAGAGAGGGAAGAACTTGGCCCAACAAGGCTTAAATAACCAACCTTCCTGTGACACCGCCTTCCAAGGGCACCCCAACAACCTGATGACCACCCACTGGCCCACCATCCAGACACCATATTAACACCATTAACATAAGACCTGGGAGTTTAAATGAGTTGGAAAGCCATGTCTTATTCAAGCCATAGCAACTGACACATAAAAAAAATAAAAATTGTATATTCTTTTTTTTTTTTTTTTTTGACAGGCAGAGTGGACAGTGAGAGAGAGAGACAGAGAGAAAGGTCTTCCTTTTTGCCGTTGGTTCACCCTCCAATGGCTGCCATGGCCAGCGCGCTGCGGCCAGCACACCGTGCTGATCTGAAGCCAGGAGCCAGGTGCTTCTCCTGGTCTCCCATGGGGTGCAGGGCCCAAGCACTTGGGCCATCCTCCACTGCACTCCCAGGCCACAGCAGAGAGATGGCCTGGAAGAGGGGCAACTGGGACAGAATCCGGCGCCCCAACTGGGACTAGAACCCGGTGTGCCAGTGCCGCAAGGTGGAGGATTAGCCTATTGAGCCGCAGCACCGGCCAAAATTGTATATTCTTATATAGTACAATATACTCTTTTGAAATGTGTATACATTGTGGAATAGCTAAGTCAAGCTAATTAACATGCAGTATTGTGATTATGCTTTGCAGTGAGGATTAAAATCCACAGACTGAGGTATTTTGGAGTATACAGAGTGTTTTATTACCTGTAGTCACCGTATTGTGCAATAGAGCTCAGGGACTTACTCCTCTCTCCTCCTCCTCCTCTTCTTTGACCTACACAACCCCAATTCCCATCAACACCCAGGAATGTCTGCTTCTACTTCTTCTTACACTCCATTTATAAATGAGATCACGTTGCATTTGTCTTTCTCTGCTTGGTTTATTTCACTTAGTATCACTAGGTGCATCCATATTGTCACAAACGACAGAGTTCCCTTCTTTTGTAAGTAAGACTTAATAATCCTCCATATGTGTATATACCATGTTGTCTTTCTTCATTCATCCACTGGTAGACACTTATCTTGGCTATTGTAATAGTGCTGCAATGAACATGGGAAACAGACATTTCTTTGACATACTTATTTCATTTCCTTTGAATGTATATCCAGTAGTAGAATTACTGGATCATATTGTAGTTATATTGTAATCTTCCTGTTTATTTGTGTTGACTTATTTGAAAGGAAAAGAAAAAGAGAGAGGGAGAGAGAGAGAAAGAGAGAGAGAGAGAGGGAGAGAGAATCTTCCATTTGCTGGTTCACTTTCCAAATACCAGTAACATGAGGACTGGGCCAGGCTGAAGTAAGAAACTAGGAACTCCATTTGAGTCTCCCACTTGGATGGCTGGAGCCCTAGTATTTGAGCCATCACCTCTGGCTCCTAGGGTGCACAGTAACAGGAAGCTTGGTCAGAAATGGATGTGAGACTCTAATATGGATACTGTAATATGGGATGTGAGCATCTTGCTGCCCCGAATGCGCACCCTTATTTTAAATATTAAAAGAAACTCCTATTGGATCTTTCATAATGGCTGTAATTATTATTATTATTATTATTATTATTTTATTTGACAGGCAGAGTTACAGAGGAGAGGGACACACACTCACACATACACACAGAGAGGAGGAAAGTGGGAGGGAGAGAGAGAGAGAAAGAATTTTCCATCTACTGGTTCACTCCTCATATGGCAGTGATGGCCAGGATCGGGCCAGACCCAAACCAGGAGCCTGGAACTCCATCCAGGTCTCTCATGTGGGTGACAGATACCTAAGCACTTGGAACATCATTCATTGCTTTCCTAGACACATTGGCAAGGAGCTGGATCTGAACCTGAGCAGCCAGAACTTGAACCAGTGCTCTTTTGGGTGCCGGTGTTGTCACAGAATTGTGTCTTAACCAGCTGTGCCACAAGGCCAGCCTCGAATTTACATTCTTACCAAGGTCAAGGATTCTCTTTTCCCCACATCCTAGCCAACATTTGTTGTCTTTTGTCTTTTTTGATAATTGTCATTCTGACATGTGAGTAAATAATATAGTATCTATTGGTTTTATTTTATTATCTTCAAGTAATACAGCTTATTGAGGACGTAATCTCCCATCTACTGCAAATATACATGGGTTTAGAATTAGGCTGACTTCTGGGGATGTTAGTTCTCTATCTTTGAGCAAGGTACCTAAATTCCCCCTTTACCAATTTTGTTTTTTTGATTTTCTATTTTATTTTATTTTATTTATTTATCTTAAAGGCAGAGTGACTGAGACAGAGGGAGACACACACACAGAAAGAGATAGAGAAATAGAGATAGATAGATAGATAGATAGATAGATAGACAGACAGACAGATCTTCCATTGGCTGGCTCACCCTCTAAGTGGCTACAACAGCTAGGTCTTGAGCCAGGCTGAAGCATGAAGCCTGCAACTCCATTCGGATCTCCCACGTGGGTGGCAGGGGACACAACATGTGAGCAGTCTTTCACTGCCTTCCCAAGTCTGTTAGCAGGCAATTGGATCTGAAGCAGAGCAGCTGACACAGGAACCAGCACTTCTATATGGGAAGCCAGCAGCCCAAGCAGCAGCTTAATCCGCAGCCCCAGCACGCTTGCCCCAGCCAGCTGTCTTAAGTGGAATTGACCCTACCTGTCTCCTGAAGTTGCTGAAACAACACCATCTTGTTAAAGATTCTAGCATGCAGCAGGTAGCCATGGCGCTAAGTGTTAATATTTAACCTAACCTATGTAAAATGTAATAATAAACACGATTCCTACATTAACTTTGAATAGACAACATCTGTTCTTCTCAGAATCTCCATCATTTGGTATCTTACTTTGTAAATGAATATTGTAAATGTGAAAAGTACATCTTGGAAAGCCCAGTATTTTCTTCTTTTTCTTTTCAATTTATAATCGTTTTAAAAATTTATTTTAAAATCACAGTTACAGAAAAAAAGGGAGAGATGGAGATCAAGAGCAAGAGCAAGAGAGAGAGAGAGAGGAGAGAGATCCCTTGCTTGTACTGAGAGAGAGAGGGAGAGAGAGAGAGAGAGAGCGAGCTTCCATCCACTGGTTCCCTCCCCAAATGGCCTCAGTGGCTGGGACTGTGCCAGACTGAAGCCAGGAGCCAGGAGCTTCTTGCGGGTCTCCCATGTGGGTGCAGGGGCCCAAGGACTCTGGCCATGCCATCTTACACTGATTTCCCAGGTGCCTTAGCAGGGAACTGGATCAGAAGCAGGGAGTAGTTGCTCATATGAGATGCTGGCGTTTCAGGCAGGGGCTTTACCCACTATGCTACAGCGCCAGTCCCTAGTGTTTTCTTCTGAATCTTGAGGCAGTCAAATTACTCATGTGTAGGGTGGTCTTCTTCTTGTAAAATATGTTTGGGGCACAACAAGATGTGCTGACAATCAGATGAAGCAGTCGGGACTGAAAACAGCACAGGACAGAACGGCCTCCCCAGTGAGACCATTAGTACAAGAGAGACTTTGTGTCAAATGAGGGGTGCAGATGAGGCTGTGGAATCTCTTGTCCCACCCATGCCAGGTGCCAGAAACCTGTGAACAGCAGCAGCAGCAGCAGCCTGATCCCTGATGGCACCGACACAGGCAGCCACCCCTTCTCCTTCCTTGTCTCTGGGTCACCGAGCCCATGACCTGTCCTGGAATCTGTGAGAAGCAGTGGCCTCTGCTTTGGCGGGTCACCACTAAACAGATTCTGCATGAAAAGTCTTCACTCTCCTAGTCCAGATCAAAACCTTAAACTAGGTTTCATTTCACACCAGGATGATCCTCATTCCCATCAGAGACACAATGAAAGGAGGAAGCAGTGTGTATTTCAACAATTTTAAAGGTGTGCCTACTACACAGGAAAGTTACCTAACTCATCTAAGACCGCATGGTGGCCGGCGCCGTGGCTCACTAGGCTAATCCTCCGCCTTGCGGCGCCAGCACCCCGGGTTCTAGTCCCGGTCGGGGCGCCGGATTCTGTCCCGGTTGCCCCTCTTCCAGGCCAGCTCTCTGCTGTGGCCAGGGAGTGCAGTGGAGGATGGCCCAAGTGCTTGGGCCCTGCACCCCATGGGAGACCAGGAGAAGCACCTGGCTCTTGCCATCAGATCAGCGCGGTGCGCCGGCCGCAGCGTGCCAGCCGCAGCGGCCATTGGAGGGTGAACCAACGGCAAAAGGAAGACCTTTCTCTCTGTCTCTCTCTCTCTCTCACTGTCCACTCTGCCTGTCAAAAAAAAAAAAAAAAAAACAAAGACCGCATGGTGCCTCTGCAATGGACACCATGTAGGGTCCAATCACATGGTCTTTAAATTGCATTTGGTACACTGATCCCAAGCATACATAACATGCTTATTAACAGCCGCAGTGGGAAGCAGGAATCAAGCATGATCTCACAAGCTAAAAATGTGCCTCCCTCTGCTATTTTTATCTGTGCCCTCACTGCCTGATTGTGAGAAACTGAGACAGCTGTTGGTGCCTCAGTTTCTCCATTCGTGAGGAGGAGAAAATGACAGGTCCCCATTTCCTGCAGCAGTAGGGAGCCCTTGTGAGTGAATGCGAGGGAAGCACTTCACACTCTCAGCACATCTTTTGCTGAGGACTATCAAAGAAGTGCTGGACCTGTTATTAATAAGCAGGATTGGCCTGAACACTGCGCCCCAAGGGAACTCCTTTGTCACTTCTCTGCAGGCAGATGGGGGCCGTTCGCTACGGTGCTCTTCGCCTGGCAGGCCGACAGCCTGCTCATTAGCTGAGATGGCAACACTGTCTTAGCCTCTCCATGCCTTACGCTGAGGGAACTCCAAATGCCTTGCTTGCACTTACCAGCCCAGCACACTTCCCCATAGGAGAGATGCCCCAAGGGTCAACATCCTTAGCAGGAGGTGAGCAAAGGAGTCAGGGGCACGAGAAGTTGTTGCACCACCAGCCGGGTTTCCCTCCTGCCCCAGAAACGAAGAAGCCTGCAGCTCTGCCGACTCCCCATCCTCCCTTCCCGAAAGCCCAGTCTAAAATGTTAGAAAATAGCAGTGGATTCGCTGGCATGTTCTATTTTCTGCCGCTTCCATAAAGAAATCAATTAAATGTGTCTGACAGTCTACTTTTCCTGAAGCTCTGCTGGCAGAAGGTTTAACTTTATATCATCTTCCACAGCCCCAAAACAAAACAACCATTTTATTTCATCCTCCGTGAAAGTAACTTCTATTTATCTTGGTGAAGTTCCCATGCCAGCTAATCTCCAGTCTCCAGTCCGATTGCCTTTGTTCTCAGCACTTTCTGGCTATTGCGTCTTAGTGCCTGAGACTCAGGGTCCCTGACAGAGGAAGCCTCTTGTCATTTTAATGAAGTGAGCTCTCTGCCAGCACTGCTCTTCCCAACAACAGCCCATTTCCATAACCACCAAGATGTCAGAAGCACACTAAAACTAGCTGCAACATGGCACTGTGTGAACGGCGGTTCTGATTGTCCCTGAATTATGTGGCTGCGAAGACTTGGAGAGATCACTTTGCTCGTTGCTAACTTTCTGAGATTTCTCTCTCATTGAACTAAAGTGATCACCCACTTTAAAATAGCTTTTAAACCACAAAGGGTCTGCTGGGCAAGTGGAAGTGAAGTGGACCTGCCAGGCATTGTGTTAAGAAAATACCTAAGCCTGAGTTTGTTTCTCTTAGCATCTAGCTTTGGGCCACTACTCATACCTTTAGAAGTTGACCAGTAAATACAGAAGAGCAGCAAGATGACACAGAAGGAAGCACAGGATTTAAAATCAAAATACATATGTTCAGATTCAGAGATATGTGACCTGCAAAAAAGCTGCTTCTAATCCTGAAACTTGTTTGACTAATCTCTGAGTTGAGGATAATGCGATCGACTCAGACTCTAGATGTCTTACTGCGGAAGCCGCGGCTTGCAAGGGAACATTTAAAAGTCTTGTGGCAGGCCAGCATCGTGGGTATTGTGGTGCAGTGGCTTAAACCATCACTTGTAGTGCCGGCACCCATACCGCTGCTGCTCCACTTCCCATCCAGCTCCCTGCTGATGCACCTGGGAAGGCAGTGGAAGATGGCCTACACACTTGGAACCTTGCCACCGACATAGGAGACCAGGATGGAGTTTCTTTCTCCTGGCTTCAGCCTGGCTGTCGTGGCCATTTGGGGAGTGAACCATCAGTCTCTGCACCCTCACCCTCATTGCACATTGCCTTTCAAATAAATGAGAAAACAAAGAAGTCTTTTTAAAAGTCCTTTGTGTATTCAGGACTGCTATGCAAATATTCATTTTTTAAAACTCATTGCAAAGGAAAAATGCGTAATGTGTCCAAAGCTCAGAAAAAAAAAATACTTCACATTCCGCAGTTGTCCTTTGTTTATGGTGATGCCTCCCATGCAATTTGAGGTGACAAAGTCAGAAATTGGCCAAGTGAAGAACTAAAACCTCTAGATGACCAGTTGGATTCTTTGCTCCTGAAGAGACCCCTGCAGTACCCCTGCCACAGGATAGAGGTGTATCCACAGCCTACAGTGATCCTAAGTGAAATCTGATCATTTGGCCATCAGCTCTGTAGCATCCCTTTGGCTTTACAGAAACCCTCGCTTCACAAGGAATTTAAACAGACAAACGACTTTACCATTTTCTGCCTTAGTTTCCTTGCAAGAAAAAAAAAAAATGTACCCTCTTTCCTACCTTGACCAGAGAGTGTCGGAATCCAAACGGATCCTTTTTTGCAAGCATATGGAAATGCTCACTATAACTTAGGATCTCATTAAGGTTACTTGTTTTTCATATGCCATCCTTCAGAGTCTATGTTTTCTTTCTGAGGGGCAGAAAGAAAGATGCCTGGGGCTGGGTTATAGGGCGCTCCAAGGGAGCAACAGGATGAAATATGAAATATGAAAACCATCAGCTGACCACCAGGAATAGATTCCTGGCAATAGCCATCATCAGGTCGTGGTGGAATGGCCTCTCGCAGGAAGTGGTAGGAACGTTTACTGCTCACCTGGATGAAGCGTGCTCAGGGGCCAGATGAGCTGCCATTTCCTTCTACATTATCTATGGGTTTTTTCTAATAATAATAAAACCCCCGAAATTGGCTACAGAGCCATGTAATCAGTCGTGTGTAGGTTTGGAGCTGCATCTTAATTACAGCTGGCCATGTTCTGAGATAATTACTCTCCATTTGGCCTGTGTCTTGGAGACTCCCCCGGTCTGCTTGCTGCTAGGTGAGAATCTACAGATACATTAGTGCCTACACTGGAGTGAGGTGCATTTAACAGTGTCCAGGCTTTTTAAACAACGAGTTTGGTTCAGGCAGCTTCTGAAACACCTTGAGAATTTTGTGCTGTTTAAATGCTAATGCTGAGGCCCGAAGTGATGGTAGCTGACCATTTCCTCTGCTGGGCTGAGTAGATGAGTCCGTTTCTCCTATTTGTTCAATTGTAGTAAACATTTTTCATGGACTTTTTACAGTGTTTGCAAAAATGCTTCCTAAGCAAAAATAGAAAAATGCGTTTTCCTCTTTGTGCAGTTTTCAAAAATATACCTTTTCAATTGAAAAGAGCATATGGAAGAATGATGAACAAGCCATATTTGATATTTATAAATATGTTATTTACGGATTATTGCATTCAGTCTGTAAGGAGATATATATTTGTATGCATATGTGTCTGTGTATATACACACATGCCTGTCTGTTTTTAATGTATGGAAGTGTTTGTATTTTTTCTTTTATTAAAGCTAAATTGTGAAGCTAGGCTCTGGAAGATGTTAGAAATTTCCCCCAAAGGTAATATTTAAAAATAGAAACACCGTGTTCAGAATTCTACCCCTTCCTTTACTTTCAATAAACAAAAACAAATCTCAGTTTCAGGATTGTGAATAATAATGTGTCTAAAGGACTCACAGCCAGTAACTCTCCCTGCTTGAGTGAATCAGGACCCGGGGTGCTGACGCCCACCGTAGGCACAGTGGCTGGCTGGCTCCGCGCTCACTGGCAGCTTCCGGAAGCTCGGCCCTTCTTCCTCCACCGTGGCATTTCCTGCTCTCAGTGTGGTGCCCGGCACAGAGTAGATGTTGAATAATTGCCAATTAAAGTAATAAGCTCTGAGGGCTTTCCCCACTTGGCCACTGCTGCTGTTTAACATTCTAGGGGAGAATCTCAAAGAGCCTTCTATTCAAAAAGAATATGTATTTTCTGAGCAGACAACCATTTTCCACTGAGCCACCTTACCCTGTGACTCGGGATTTTTGTGTGTGTCTGTCTTTTCCCCTCTTTTTAATCTGACGTGTGTTTCCCTTTCCTGCCCCATGGTTGTAATGCCATTCAAACGTATTGAATTCCTATTGCACATCCCACAGACAGCTGATGACAGAGAATTTCAGACCTGATCTTGTCACACCGCTTTGCAGTTTAAGGGCTTGAATTTTCATAGTCCAGAGCACCTTTGTCCCCTAGGAAGTGGAAGCACAGATATGGTTGCCTCTGTTTCCAGGCGCGGAAGCTGTGGCTCAGGGGTGTTGTGTGCTTTGACTGAAGTTACACAGTAAGGCAGTGACAGACTGGAGGCTCACCTGCATCTCCTTCCTTTCCCCAGTGGAATCTTTGTTATTTTTGAGATAACATTTGTAGTTTACATTGCAGTCCAAGGTTTAATGGCTCTACTACATACACAATTTAACAAATAAAAAGTAGAAGGATTGCATCGTTCAGCAGGAAAATAGGCAGGGGCTATAAGCAACAATCAAATAAAAAGATGTTCTCTTTCACTCATGTGAGTTTTTAAAACAGTTGCAAAATCATTAAAATTAGAGTAACATATAATTCCTATCAATTGGTTTGACAGAGATTTAAAACAAAGCCCGAGAAAACACTGTATTTGCAGCATTTTTAAACGGCTTTTAATAATATTTAAAGGCATGCTTGGACTCCAAATCCGGGCTGTTTCCATGACACCACAATTGCTACAAGACAGTCTGGCTCTTTGATGTGATTTACAACATTTCTGCTTGAGCCATGGACTCCCTAACGTCGGGCTGGCAGAGAGCTCCCTGCCTCTAGATGTCCCGCTGTCTTGGGCTTCTCTGACAAAGTTCCCGAGCTTAAGATATGTGAGATTAACTTCCAGTCAGCCACCCAGTTCAATACTGGGACAGAACACTTGCTCACTTCTTGCTTCTCCTTGGAACGATGCAGATATTGCAAACAGCTGCTACGGTCCCAGGCTTAAACCCAAGACCTGTGAAAAGGGAGGCACTCTGAAGGTCGACTGGAAGAGACTGGGACTTCCGAGGAGACCCCAGATAGGAGCAGTGGAGAAGGGAATGGGCACAGGAGCAGAAGGACTTGCTTCAGGTGTGGGTCTGTGGACAAGGAGGGGCGTGCAATGACATGATGTGGATATGATGTGGACCTAATTTGGAGCAGGAGAGGACATGAGGGGGAATGTTTGGGGGTCATGGGTGGGGTGAAGACACTGTAGGATGATATATAGTCAGGGATGTAGAATTCTCTCCACTGCCTATGCACAAGTGCAGAATAAAATCTCTGAGTTGGGATATACTGAACAAAAAAGATTATACTCCAGCGTAGATCATGTTCCCAACACGGAACCAGCTTGAGCCTGTGCAGTGATCCCAGTTGTGTTGGTGTCGTTGCTGCTCAGGACCCAGGAGTCCATCATATTCTGTTTGCTATTTTCTGGCCCTGAAATTGAAGTGTCCATTGGTCTTCCAGTCTCTGCACATAGCCTTCTCGGTAGGGCCACCCTGAGTCACTCATGCTCTTTGCAGCTATGTCACTAATTGGTCAGCTGCTGGTTTCCTGTTGCCAGGTGCCTCTATAGCCACAGCTATTGTCTGCTCATGCCAGGAACACACAGTGCCAAACCCCATACAGAACTTCAAGCCAATTTTTTAAAAAAGACTGAAACCAGGATCTTCAATATGGGATGTTGGTGTCCCAAGAGGCAGCTTAACCCACTGCACCAACCACGGTGCCTGTCTCCTCAGGGAGAAATTTTTGTTTTGTTTGTTTTTTTATTTTTTTAAATATTTTTTGACTCTTTCTATTTTTTTAAAATTTTATTTAAGCCATACAAATTTCATATATTTCATATATACAGATTTAGGAACATAGTGATACTTCCCACCCTATCTTCCCTCCCGCCTATGCTCTGATCCTTCTTCTTCCTCCCTCTCCCATTCCCACTCTTAATTTTTACAAAGATCTATTTTCAGTTTACTTAATGATCGTAAAGTTAACCCTACACTAAGTAAATAGTTCAAAAAATAGTATGAAGAAAAAAAAGAGACAAGGGCTGTAAACAATCATTGAATCCCAAAATATCCATTTCACTCCATATATTACATTTAAGGCACTCTATTAGTTACCCAGATCAGGGAAAACAAATGATATCTGTCTTTTTGAGACTGGCTTATTTCACTAACTATAATGGTTTCTTGTTGCATCCATTTTGTTGCAAAAGACAGATTTCATTTTTTAAACAACTGAGTAGTACTCCATAGTGTATATAAACGATAATTTCTTTAAAAAAAGATTTATTTATTTATTTATAAGAGTTACACAGAGAGAGAAGAAGAGGCAGGGAGAGAGAGAGAGAGGGCTTCCATCTGCTGATTCACTCCCCAGCTGGCAGCAATGGCCAGAGCTGTGCTGATCCAAAGCCAGGAGCCAGGAGCTTCTTCTGGGTCTCCCACACAGTTATAAGGGCCCAAGTATCTGGGCCATCTTCTACTGCTTTCCTAGGCCATAGCAGAGAGCTGGATCAGAAGTGGAGCAGCTGGGACTCGAACCAGCATACATATGGGATGCTGGCACTGCAGGTGGCGGCTTTACCCGCTATGCCACATTGCCGCTCCTCATACTTTCTTTATCCAGTCATCAGTTGATGGACATCTGGGTTGATTCTATATCTTAGCTATTTTTAATTGAGCTGCAGTGAGCACAAGGGTACAGATAACTCTTTCATGTGCTTTCTTTTGGTTTGGGTAAATTTCCAGGAGTGCGATGGCTGGATCATGTGGTAGGTCTATATTCACATCTCTGAGGTATTTCTCAGGGAAAACTTTGAGGAGATGGGAAAGATAAGCATTTCATTGTACTTTGTCACATGGGTCAGACAGCCCAGAGCTGGTGCCAGAGCATCCTACAATTTCTCATAAAAGTGGCTCAGTCATTCCTAACTGATCTCTCTTGACTCAACATCACCTCAGTAGGAAAGACACCGACACACGTGTCGAGGCGTTTGCTCCATCCTTACCAGCCATCTGTTTTCAGCTGGGCATGTTCATTTGTTCTAGTCTCTGTTCGGTCAAAAACCCCCAAGTAACCTCATTCATGCAGCTATACTTCTGGCCACTGCAGGAGGCCAGACTGGATGTCAGAATGAGCTCAGTGGGCTTAGGAGTCTCTGCTGCAAACACATTGAAGCCACATAATGCCCCATGCAGCATAATTACATATAGGACAGGTCTGACACCCAGCCACTGTCATGGGAGGGGGTGTGGGGCCTGCCACCAACCTCAGCCTAGCAGCATTAGTACACGCATTGACACCAGTGTCATCTTAACAGCAGTAAATGCAGGAGTTTCTACAGTGAAAATATTTCCTTAACCTCCAAGAAATATCTGAGTATAACCATGCCAGATAAGGTTTGCATGAAAAGTTAGCTTTATGATTTATAATCTTCTTTTATAAAGGAATAGCCTGAAAACTTTAGGTCACACTTGTGTGTAAGGATTTGGAATATTTTAATCCAAAGAGAAAAGCTTTCTGGAAGGGTTTAGCTGCCAGGGGCTTTTTTTCTGTAACTCCCAGAGATGAGGCAAAGGGTGGTTAGCACAGACCACAAAGACAGGCCCCGCTAAAATCTTATTAATGTGCTTTGAAGTTACACAATTGCCATGCACAAGGTACACTTCCCAGTCCACTGTCTGCTTTAGCTGTCACTGTCCTAGCTAGGATATTTGGCCATAAGCAACAGAAAGTGTTCTGGACAGCCCACTGGTTTACTCCTGGACATATCCTAACTAGCCCCCTGACTCTGAGAGGCATTCCTCTCTCTTACTATCTTTTTTCCCCCCTAACATTTATTTATTTATTTATTTATTTGAAAGGCAGAGTTACAGAGAGAGAAGGAGAGACAGGGAGAGCATCCACTCCTCAAATGGCACAATGGCCATGGTTGGGCCAGACCAAAGTCAGGAGCCAGGAGCTTGGTCCAGGTCTCCCATGCAGGTGCAGGAGCCCAAGGACTTGGGCCATCCTCTACTGCTTTCCCAGGTGCATTAGCGGGCAGCTGGATTGGAGGTGGAGCAGCTGGGACACCACCAGGCACCCATATAAGATGCAGGCACTGCAGATGGTAACTTAGCCCACTACACCACAGTGTAGTGGCCCCTGCTTTCTGGTTTTTGTGTAAACAAAATAGCCGGATGTGAGAGTAACTGCCCTGTCTGAATTGATCAGGAATGTGCTATCCTGTTTTTATTGACAAGAGATGCAGATACCTTGAGATATTTCAAAACAAAGCTAAACTGGAAATAAATGATGAATCCGGCCAGCGCCGTGGCTCAATAGGCTAATCCTCCACCTGCAGCGCCGGCACCCCGGGTTCTAGTCCCAGTTGGGGCGCTGGGTTCTGTTCTGGTTGCTCCTCTTCCAGGCCAGCTCTCTGCTGTGGCCCAGGAGTACAGTGGAGGGTGGCCCAAGTCCTTGGGCCCTGCACCCCATGGGAGACCAGGAGAAGCACCTGGCTCCTGGCTTCGGATCAGCGCGCCGGCTGCAGCAGCCACTGAGGGGTGAACCAACGGAAAAAGAAAGACCTTTCTCTCTGTCTCTCTCTCTCACTGTCCACTCTGCCTGACCAAAAAAAAAAAAAAAAAAAAGATGAGTCCAGATTTTCCACTTGCTAGATTCCATCTTGTGGCGCAAATATAAAAAAATAGAGAAAAGTGGTAAAATTATTGGGTACTTTTGAAAAACATTAATTATTAAAGTAATAATTAATACATAGCAAGAGATGCCTTTAAAATGCATGGTAGTGGCTGGTACTGTGATACAGCGGGTTAAAGCCCCAGCCTGCTGTGCCAGCATCTCATATGGGTGCCAATTCGAGTCCCAGCTGCTCCACTTCTGATCCAGCTCCCAGCTGTGGCCTGGGAAAGCAGTAGAAGATGGCCCAAGTCCTTGGGCCCCTGCACCCGTGTGGGAGACCTGGAGGAGGCTCCTGGCTCCTGGCTCCTGGCTTCGGATCAGCTCAACTCTGGCTGTTGTGGTCATCTGGGAAGTGAACCGTCTGATGGAAGACCTCTCTCTCTCTTTCTCTCTCTCTCTCTCTCTCTCTCTCTGTCTCTATAACTCTGTATTTCAAATAAAATAAATCTTTAAAAAATAAAATAAAATGCATGATATTTTTTCCCTGAAATCAGAATGCATCCTTGCAAGCCTCCTCAAAAACTGTAGCATCCTGGTTTCTTTGCTGCTTTTGCTTTCACTGTGTAAAGTTCACTTTGCAAGTGACTGGCAGTCCTGCTGGAGGTTATAGTCACATTAATGTATTTTCACTTGAAAATGTATTTATAGGGGGAAAGCACAAAAGCTACTCAAGGGCCAGCATCCAGTAGGAATGAACTTGTTTTCAAAGCCAATTTAGCTAGCTTAAGGAGCAAGTAGAATTAGCAAAATCATTTTAGTGACTCAGTCTCCTACAACGTGCCAGACTGAGTGATACACATACCTGCAAACATGTGTGGATGTGTGTGTGAGTTCGCATGCACATTTGGCTCTGAATACACTCAGTACCACCTTAACTCATGGATGTTATTTTCCTATTTTTCAATTGAGGGTCCTGAGATTTTACAAGTCACTTACTAGCTAGTAAATGAAGAATCCCAGATTTGAGAGCAAGGGCCTGGCCCTAAAGATGATTGTCTTTACATTGTATGCATTTTCTCAAGCAAGGGTTTTATTTTAAAATATCCTGGGGGTCTGGTGCTTAGAAACGGTTAAATTTAACTTAAACGAATTACACAAGTTATTTAACGTTTTGAGCTTTGATTTCTTTATCTGTAGAGAGGGAATGGAAATATCTAGCTCAAGGGACTGTTGTCAGGATTAAGTGAGACACAGTAAATGAAAACGTGTGCAAACGTTTGCTGGCAAACGGTTGGCCCACACAATATATTAGTTTATACTGTATATTAGTTACACTTCCTCCAACTCCCTTTGGACTCAAATCTTTTTTTTTTTTCTCTTATTAGGGAGAAAAAATTCTGTCTGCTACCTCACAGAAACAAGCACATACTTCCCGAATGCTTCCTATTTTGTGAAAACATTGTATAGATCAGACTCCAGATTACAAAACTTGTGTAGCACAGGGCTGATTAAACAAGTATAGGTCCATGAATCTGTAGTCTTTAAATAGCCCAAGAGTGCAACCGCTTTTTCATTACAATTAACCCTGGGAAACCAAAGCTACCCTTCTAAGCTTTGCCTTTCCTCCTGCTTCCATTCCTCCAGCATGAGTCTGTTTTCCTCTGGGTCTTTGGAAGCGAAAATGTTCCCCTTGTCACACTCACCTTGAAGCGGGACACAATAGATGGCTGTGGTTTTCACCATGCATCTTGTCTGAATACGGGCCTTCGGGGGACAGGCTGGCTGCATTACCCAGTCTACAAGGGCAGGCGATTTAATAAGGTTATCATATCTTCCCTCTGTAAAGTGACTTAAGAATACCCTTCTAAACAGTCATGTCAGATGTGATTTCATTTAGAAATCAGTTACCGAACAAGGCAAGTGGGACGGGAATCAGGGGACCCTTGGAACAACTCAGGTTCTGAGCTGCGAACTGCCCCTCCAGGCCTTTGTTCTGCTTCAGGCTCAGGAACGTGGGGAATTTTGTGACTGTCAGCAAGTTCTTAAAGTCTCTGACATCGAGAGACATCAAAAGACAATTGCAGCAAGGTGTCTTCACTTTCATCCATTCAACATCTGAAAAATATTTACTCACATAATTGTATCTGGATGCTCAGACTTTGCTATTGCAGTTGATGAATTAACCTTCCAAGGGGACTTCTGAAATGTCGGTTGTCAGCAACAGCCAGGAGTAGGTCTGTGTACATCCATGTTTGAGCATGCAATTATTTGAATTCTTTGTTGTGTTTTCTCTTTTTTTTTTAAATGAGTGGAAACAGAAGCCAAGATCTCATATTAGCAGATAGCCGAGCCTTTAGTACAGCTGAGAAAATGATGGAAATGAATAGGCATGTTGGAAAAAGCAAACCTTTACAAAATTAAGGACACTTGAAATACTGGAAATATAATATTGAAAATTGTTTCTGAAATGTGAAATGTAATTAGGAATAGGATACTTTTTGCTTTCATGCTTCCCTCTCACAAATAATAAGTCTGGGACTGGCGCTGTGGCGTAGCAGGTAAAGCTGCTGCCTACAGAGCTGGCATCCCATATGGGCACTGGTTTGAGTCCCAGCTGCTTCACTTCCCATCCAGCTCTCTGCTGTGGCCTGGGAAAGTAGTAGAAGATGGCCCAAGTCTTTGGGCCCCTGCACCCAGGTGGGAGACCCGGAAGAAGCTCCTGGCTTCTGGCTTCGGATCAGCGCAGCTCTGGCCGTTGTGGCCATTTGGGCAGTGAACCAGAGGATGGAACACCTCTCTCTCTCTCACTTGCCTCTGTAGTGAGTCTGTTGCTGAACGTTCACATTAGGGTTCCACATGAGTTTTCCAAAAAACTTTGTCTGCTGGACCAATCAGGGAGCAGCTGTGATAATCAAACTCTGATTGGCCCTGGCTCTGGTCTGTGTTTTCATAGGATGAGGTGCCGGTCTGTAAGCTTCTTGGATAGAAGATTACAGATAGATTCCTCTTACTTCCGAAGTCCACACGAGTTTCCTCATTGCTGCAGGATGCACTGAAGGACATAAAATCTAATCTGTACAGCTCTATGTAGTTAGAGACGCAGTTAGCTTAGAAATTGTATCTCTCCCTCTGCATAGACCAGACAGTTGAAATAAGCTGAATGTTTTCTTCCAAAATAGCCACCACACACAAAGCTTGGTGACCCAAAGCTTTCCCCTGAGAACTCAGACATCTGAAAATCTGTTCCCCACAGTCCCTAATGCCTGCTCTGGGGGCATGTGGATTCTGTTCTGCATCCAAGGTAGGCTTGTTGCTTTGTGGGTACAATTCAGTGTTTTCCACCTTTTTCTCCTTCCTTCAGCTTACCCTTCCCCAAAAGTCATTTCTTCATCACCCTTTTTTTTTTAGATTTTATTTACTTACTTAAGAGGTAGAGTTACAGATGGAGTAAAAGGGAGACAGAAAGAAAGGTCTTCCATCTGCTAGTTAAATCCTCCCCACATGGCTGCAGCGGCCGGAGCTGGGCCGATCAAAAGCTAGGAGCCAGGAGTTTACTCTGGTCTCCCACGCAGGTGTAGTGGCCCAAGCGTTGGGCCATCTTCTGCTTTCCTAGGCCATAGCAGAGAGCTGGATCAGAAGAGCAGCAGCCAGGACTAGAACCAGAGCCAGGACTAGAACTGGAGCCAAAGGCGGAGGCTTAGCCCACTACGTCACAGTGCTGGACCCACCACTGTTATTTTTTTAAAGATTTATTTGAAAGGCAGAGCTACAGAGAGGCAGAGACAGAGAGAGAGAGAGGTCTTCCATTCATTGGTTCACCTCCCAGATGGCCACAAAGGCCAGAGCTGTGCTGATCCAAAGCCAGGAGCCAGGAGCCTCCTCTGGGTCTCCCACGTGGATGCAGGGGCCCAAAGACTTGAGCCGTCCTGCACTGCCTTCCCAGACCATAGCAGAGAGCTGGGTGAGAAGTAGAGTAGCCAGGCATCGAACTGGCACATATGTGGAATACTGGCACTGCTGGTGGTGGCTTCATCCACTATGCCACAGTGCCAGCCCCATCACTATTATTTTAGATCACAAAAATTCCAGCTGCTTTATTTTATTTTTTTCTATTGTGGTTCCAAACAAATGCTTAAATGAAATGAAGAGAGTAAATACTCCTCCTTTAGAGAGAAATCTATCCCATTACAGGAAAAGAGAAAGGCAAATATTCAGTATTGAAGTTAATCAAGTCAAGTATCCTTGGCTCATAGAAGGAAGAGGATGTAGAATGCCCTTTAGATTTCTAAGTATGTATATCAGTGCTGTTACTTGAAATCTTTTGCATTTCTATACTGCATTACCCCAGAGTCAGATACATTATGTTAGTGTATGAAATGCTCACAGGGACTCAGTGAGTGAGGTAGAAGAATGTGCTCTTAGATCTATGACCCATAAACTAATTGAGAATGTTTTGTATTTACAAACACTTGCATGGGTATTTCTTTAGTTAATATGAGAAGAATTCATGGCCCCCACACGGTTGATGAGCCAGAGAAGGATGAATGATGCTGGCAAAGTCAGGACTTGGATTGAAGGCAGCAGAGTTGATGTTCTTCCCATGGCTGGGAAGAGAAGATGCCCAGGGAACCATTCCTGGGGTGGCCAGGGTTTCAGCAGTCCCAGGTAGAGGCTTATAACCTCTCCCATCTGCCACTCATACTGCCCTTAGTTATTTCCCAGCAGGGTTTATAAATTAATCCAACATAGGGGGCAGCACTGTGGTGAGTTAGCTAAGCCTCCACCTGGGGTGCTGGCATCCCATATGGGCACAGGTTTATGTCCACGCTGCTCCTCTTCCAATCCAGCTCTCTGCTATGGCCTGGGAAAGCAGTAGAAGATGGCCCAGGTGTTTGGGCCCCTGCACCCGCAAGGGAAAACTTGGAGGAAGCTCCTGGCTCCTGGCTTCGGATCAACTCAGCTCCTGCTCTTGTGGCTGTTTGGGGAGTGAACTAGCAGACGGAAGACCTCTCTTTCAGTCTCTCCTTCTCTCTCTCTGTGACTCTGCCTCTCAAATAAATAAATAAATAGATACATGTTAAAGAAAAAAAATTAGCCTGTCATTTTCCTGGTTACCTGTGATTTCTTTAGGCACTACAGGGACGGGGAAGATGAGGAGGCTCTGTACCACCTGTTCCTGATGAGTGGGGCCCTGAAGGTGTTGCAAGGCAAGAGGATGAAGGCCAGGCTGGCTGCTGGAAATAAAAGGAGGGAGCCTAGGATGCCCGACTGAGCTGCAAGGTGCTTTAGAGAACCCACGGAAGGCTCCCAGGAGCCTGAGTGTGGAACAGAGGTTAAAAAAAAAAAAAGCCATCTGTTCTCTTCCTTCCCATGTCTTTCAATGAGTGGCCTCTTCATTTGTGTATTTATATGCATAAAAGGAAACCCGTGGCTTTTATTTTTTTATTTCGGTGTCTTCTCTCTCTGTTTGCTTTCTGATAACCCACCTGACTCCTCTTAGAAGGGTAATCCTATTCTCATTTTCTCAAAATCTAGTGGAAAAGTCCTATCTGGCAATACTTCTATACTACAAATTAGAACCAGGAAAAATGGTTTTCTTAAATTTGTTCAAAAATAGCAATAGAAACCCCATTACATGTTAATCGCAGTAATATGTTTTTTATGAAAAAGAACTAAATTTTCATCAAAACATTAATGACAAGAATGGCTTTACATTTTTGCGATCTGCTTTTATACTTAATCTGTTGTAATTTATCATATATGTGATATATATATAAAGAAAATCTGGCTGCACACAGCTTGTACTTGAAAGAAGAAGGCATATTTTAATAGACTTTTATGATAATTGTGGATTTTGTTCTTTGGTACTGTACTGAAACTCAAGTGATAGTTTCTTAAGGAGTAATTGCAATCTGACATCTGAGGCCATAGTAACTAAATTTTTTGTTTCTGTTAGATTCAAAACTACCAGTAGTTTCTGTGCTATCTTTGCAACTTCCTGTGAAAAAATATGCAAAATCAGTATTTCGAAATAAAAAGTTTAAATTACTGGACAAATAAGTTGAATAGGCATTCCTCCAAAGAAGATATGTGAGTGGCCAGGAAGCATGAGAAATATGTTTAACGTCATTAGTCATTAATGCAAATCAAAAGCACTATGAGACATTACTTCACCCCAAGTAGCCAGTGTTGGGGAGAACATGGGAAAAATAGAAGACTTGTGTTATTGCTATGAGTGTATGAAGTGGTACACTTTGGAAAAGTTTGGTTGTTTCTCAAAAAAATTAATGTTTATATACCCTGCTAAGGTATTACTTGATTCAGCATATCACTTCCCTATAATAAATATTTAAATCACACCCCTTTATTCACATTATTTACAATGCTTCAATTAATTGACTTTCTTTCACATTTTTACTGACATTGAAACCTGCATTTTTTTTCTACTTATCTAATAACATTATCCATGAAGCAGATTTCCAAACCCAAGACATGATGCCCATTTGCTCTTTTCCTTAGAGTGCTGGTTCAAAGAGGTAACTGTTAGGTCTGTTGTATTGGCATCCAAGTGTGTCACCACAGCCAAAGCATTCCTCTCTTGAGAAGCAAGGACCAATTCTGTAATGGAATCCATAGTGAAATCATGCAAACCAGAACCTTTGCCACCATTTCAGTTGGTCACCAAGGGGAAGAAAGTGCAATTTTTTAAAAATAGCCATACAACAGAGGGTAAGACCCTCTGTTGGTGAATGCATTGAGGCCAAAGAGAGATATGAGAAGGTAGCTGTATGACAGGACAGCTTAAACCAAACTTTTGTTATCACAATTTCTTGGGCACAGGATTTCAGGGTGGATGACTTGGGTGTTTCTGTCAGAGGCTCTGATGAGTTTCCAATTAGGACATCTGCTGAGGCTGCCAGTGTCTGAAGGCTGCTTGACCAGGACAGCAGGACTAGCTGCCATGGTTGCTCACTCCCAGGGCTGAAATGGTAAGCCTAGAGTCAGTCGCCGTGTGGCAGCAATTCTGTTAGGTATTTAAAACAAAATCAGGAGCCTACACAAAGGCGGGTATGCAAATAGTCAACCAGCATTGTCCACAAAAGCTACGAAGTGGAAGCAACCCAAATGCCTATCAACTAGTGAAAGGATAAACAAAGTATGGTAAAATCCATTTCATGGACTACTCTTCTGCAATGTGATATAGCATCACATTTGGACTTCTTCCCTGCTTCCTGTTGTGCAGCTTCTAAAACTCTTAGAATCTTGGAAGTGGTGTCTTTTTGTATGTTAATAAGGTGACTGAAGGAGAGTGGTCTCTGATAATCTGGGGAGGAGGGTGGTGCTGGCTGCCAGGAGAACTGATCTTGATCTTGCGTTTAGAGTGTAGCTTTTAGCTTTTAGCTCCACCCCCTGACCTCCAGAGATGGGAGGACTGACAATTTAATTGATTACCAATGGCCAATGTTTGAATTAATCACGGTTATGCAATCAAGCCTCTATTAAAACCCAAGAGGATAGTGTTTGGAGAGCATTCAGGTGGATGGACAAAATCGCATCCACGTGCCAGAAGAATAGTGCACCCTGAGCCTGCAGGGACAGAAGTTCTGAGGTCCAGAACCCTTCTGAACTCTGCACTACTTAACATCTCATCTGGCTGTTCATTTCTATCCCAGTATATCCTTAATGATATATTGGCAACAGTATGTGATTTAGCACATTATCCAACATGAGATTCCTGGGATCTTCCCATTTATCAATGGCCTGGCAGATCAAACCTTGGGGCTGTGGCTGGTGTCTGAAATGGGGCAGTCTAGTGGGATTGAAGCCACCTTACCCCGTGAATTCTGATGCTAACTTCTATGTAGATAATGTCAGAACTGAGTTGAATTCTAAGATTCCTAGCTGGCATCCATCTGACAACTGCTTGATTTATGGAGACAAATCTGTACACATTTTGGTGAACAGAAGCTTTGAGTTAGGAGTGTAAGAGTGGGAAAAGCAGTTTTGTTTGCTTTCTCATGTTTCATACAGGCAATGAAAAGGAGTATACTGCAAATATACACTACAGCATGGATGAACCTTGAAAATACTGTATGTCAAAGGCGTTAGAAAAGAACACGTACATTACATTTCTCCTTACATGAAATGTCTAGAAAAGGGAAATCTATAGACAGAAAGTAGATTAGTGGCTGCCTAAGGCTGGTGGTAGGGATGGGGAGTCACCATAAATAGGGAAGAGGTGTCTTTGTCCTAAACTAAGATTGCTATGAAGGTTGCACAGCTCTCTCTGTAAAAGGGTGAATTTTATGGTATGTAAATTTTACCTCAATTTCCATCCACTAGTTTATCTTTCACTCTGAATGGATATTTTATCATGCTCAATTTTGTAAAATCACACAGTGGTCATTTGGAAAATATTGGTTCATGGAGTTATGCAGATCTCCCAAATATTGACACATTTCATTATAAAATATAAAAATAGAGTTTATTAATAACATCACCAGTCTCATCTGAAATGTCTTAGACACAAGGGAGACTGTCAAGCTCACAGTGATGAATTCAAGTTTTCCAAAATTCTTATTTTCCCCATGAAAGCTCAAATTTTATCACTGGCAATAAATACTACCAATTGTTTTCCTTGAAGTGACACTTCATTCATTTTTGAAAGAATGTCTATGAGATTCCCATTCTGAATAACTATAGTTTGTTCATCTGTAGTTGACTCAAGGAAAAATCGTGTTTCATGAAAAATGCAGATATTTCCGCTCACAATTCAAATGCTCAAGCAATTTCTCTTCTCTGCTGGCAATTGTTTTCAGTAAGAGCTGGAGAGTAAATATTTTAGGTTTTGAGGGCTGCATCAGGTCTCTATAACCTTTCTCATCTTTTTTGACAACGCTTTAAAAATGTAAGAAACAAAATCTTCCTTCAAGGACGATATAATGAGAGGAAGCAGGTCAGATGTGGCTCTGGGGCATAGCTTGCCATCCCCTACCTGTAGATAACCAGCTTCCTTTGGTATGCAGAAGTCATCTATATACACTTCTTATTTTGTCACACATAATTTTAAAATAAGTAGTCAAGGATCAAGATATACCTGGATTATCATTAATTTTCACTGCTTCCACAAAGGTATTTTTTAGTTTTATTTATTTATTCATTTGAAAGGCCAAGTGACACAGAGAGCAGGAGAGACAGAGAGAGATCCTCCATCGGCTGGTCTACTTCCCAAATGTTCCAATGCCCAGGGCTGGATAGACGGGAGCCATGAGCCAGGAACTCCCTCTGTGTCTCCTACAGGGGTTGTAGGGGCCAAAGCACTTGGGCCAGCTTTCTCTGCTTTCCCAGGTGCATTAGCAGGGAGTTAGATCAGAAGCAGAGCAGCTGACACCGGAACCGTTGCTTCCGTGTAGGAAGCTATCTTGTTGTGTAGGCAGGCTCAGACTGAGATACATCCAGTGACTACTGACAGTTTGGTTTCCCTGCTTCGGTTCATGCTCAGGGGCCACCATTTCTTTGCACTTTTGGTGCAAATGCAAATAAGGTGAAAAAGGCAAATGCACTCAGCCTTCCATAGCAGATTCAATGCACTGCATATGAAAAATATTGAAAATATTGTCTCTTCTGAACATTGACAGGCTTATTGCCATTATTTTCTAAGCAAGACAGTGCATTATGTTACACCAGGTAGTATCAGTAGTCTGGAGATGGTTTGAATTGTATGTTGGGGGATGCATATGCAAATACTACACCATTTTTTTAAAGATTTATTTATTTACTTGAAAGTCAGAGTTACACAGAGAGAGAAGGAGAGGCAGAGAGAGAGAGGACTTCCACCTGCTGGTTCACTCCCCAGATGGCTGCAACTGCTGGAGCTGTGCCAATCCGAAGCCAGAAGCCAGGAGCTTCTTCCACTTCTTCCACACAGGTGCAGGGGCCCAAGGAGATGGGCCATCTTCTACTGCTTTTCCAAGCCATAGCAGAGAGCTGGATCGGAAGAGGAGAAGCCGGGACTTGAACCCATGCCCGAATGGGATGCTGGCACTGCAGGCAGTGGCTTTACCAACTGCACCACAGCGCCAGCCCCAATACCACACTATTTTAAAGGACTTGAGCACCTACAAATTTTGGGATCCCTGGGGGTCCTGGAACCGATCCCTTGCTGATACTGAGGGACAGCTGTGATGTCTCAGAGTCATTCTGGGTACAGTTTGACCTCACTAGCGCTCTGGAAATAAATCTCAGGGACCCCACGGGTCTGTAGATCATGCCATGAAAACTGCTGGTACAGAAAGGGGAGGTAAAATTCTTCCTGCATGCTCTTGGGCTTTCTAGCTGGGACTGACATGAGACTCATTTTGATTAGCAATTTGTATGCAGGCACAGGAGCCATCATCAAAAGAAAATATAGACCCAAAGAATCGACTGTGTCTAAGAGTTTCCACATGAGGCTGAGCAACAGAGACAACTGTGGACACACAACTAAAGTATATGGGAGACTACAGGGAGACAGAGTTTGTCAACGATTCAGCCTGCTGTTGGAGCTGACTGCCGGCCTCCACTCCACATCTCTCATGGTGAAAAGTGTCTTTACTCTGGAATGGCAGGGCATCTGCCACGGTGGAGTTTCCTCTCTGGCTTTCAGGAGGAAAAGAGAAGGTGAGAGTGCCCTCTCACCGCTGTTCTCTTTCCAGTGCTTTAACTCAAAAGAATCAATGTGCCTATGAAGCTCACTGTGGGGTAGCACATGTGAACCTGCGCACTGGCCTGGCTAATCCTTTCCCATCCTTCTTTCCTGTTCTGTTCCTTGAAGTGAAAGCATCTCCTATCCAGGTAATGCCCAGCATATGGTTGATGTTAGTTTAGAAAGGATCCCCATGAGTTCTCTATTGGGCAGAAGGCCTGTAACTTTGTAACCTATTTGTTTCTCAGTCTTCTTCTCTATAAAATGGGAAAAATAGTAGTATACACTCATGAGGTTTTGAGGATTAAATTGGATTTCAAGTGAAGTACTTAGCAGAGTGCTTGGAGTCGTAACTAGTTTATAGCCAATTACATCCTTCTTTTCTTTTTATGTTATGAATTAATTTCCTGAGTGCTGTTAATTAGGTACAGGGAAGAAAATTCATTCTCAAGGTGAACTAATTTATCGGGTAGACTTTTAGGCGCTGTGTGGGACAAGGCAGGAGGAATCTGGGAAGAGCAGAGCGGAGGCCTCTGACCTACCCTGGACTTTCCATCAGAGCCGGTGAGAATGCTGCCCTGGCCTGGGGTTCTCGGTCATTTCTGAGCTCTCTGATGTGTGCAAAGGATTACAGTGGAAATGAATTGCGTGCACATGCGGTTATCAAAATATTTTAACAATTGTGCTTTGTGATTAATGTGTTGAATTGAATCTAGCAGGAGTCTTAACAACCAACATAAATTTGAAGGAGTGTGGAGTGAAGAGAATATTTTAAGATATTGGCAACCTATAAGATGATATGAAAATAACTGCGATTTCGCTCGCTGGTAAAGTCATAGGCGGCTCTGACACCACTGTGATCTATTTTCTGTGTTCATAAATAATGATATGCTCCATTTCAATTAGAGGTTAGTGAAAATAAAGACACAATTTTCTTCCCCAGTGCAGTGGATAGAGCTTCCTGAATTCTATTCATATTCACAGACCCTTCCAGCTCCAGGTTAATAACCTCTACCCTGAGTTAACTTCTTTCCCATTTTGGGGGACCTAGGTTTAGAAAGAGTGTTAAAGGCAGAAAATGTTGGAGAACTGTCAGTTGTCTTTTGGATTTGGGAGAAGAATGAGCTAGGCATTTTTATTTGGTTTATGATTACTATTTGCATAGTATATTTGCTAAATTAGTTGCTAAATAATAGCTGGTTTCCCATCTAAATGCAAGATCAGTTGAGAGAGCTTTAGGAGATGGGAAAGCTCCAATAAACTTAATTACAAATTACAAAGTTACAAATCCAAGCCTTTTCTGGCTCTTCAAACAATAACCTCTCACTCTGTGGGTAGTTTCCGCTACAATCATGGATTGGATTACACAAACTATACACATGAGTGATTTTAAATCTGAACTAAAATGTAAACACACACACACACACACACAACCTTCCCACAGTGTAGAATCATAAGACAGACAAATTGTTTAACTTCCGACATCCTGTCCTGCCCTAATTGATCCTTCTCACCCAACAGTGTGCTTTAACATGTTCAGAGTTGGAGAAATCTACCAGTGCTAATTCAATGCCACAACTGTTTATGAGGTTTTTAATGGGCAAAGGGGGATTGATCTAATTTCTCAAGATGGCTGGGGGCATGCCACATGTCATTTGGTGGGTGTACTGGGATGAGGTGGGTGCTGTCTTCCATAACTGCTGTAGGCAGGGAGAGCAAGGCTTCTTTTCCTGGGATGCAAGTCTAGCTGGAGAAGAATGGTTTCTCACAGGGACTTTTGATGTCCTTTAGTAATGGAGATGGCCCCTTCAGAGCATTCCTTACTTATATGGAGCACTACCATAGCCTTTAAATTTTAAAGAATTTTTTTTAAATGTGAGATGTGGAGAGACAGAAATACACATACACACGCACACACACACAGATACACACAGAGCAAGAGATCCCATCTACTGGTTCACTCCAAAATGCCTACAACAATCAAGGATGGGCTGGGGCCATAGGAGCTGGGAATTCACTCCGGGTCTCCTATGTGAGTGTCAGGGACCTGACGACTTCTGCCATCACCACTACCTCCCAAGGTCTGCATTGGCAGGAAGTTGGAGTTATGAGCCGGAGCCAGGATATTCAACCTTGTTATTTGATCGGGACTGGCTAGACAAAAATGCCCACTCCATAACTTCATGATTTTAGGTGAAATGCCCGCAGTCCAGTTTTGACCTCCGTGTTGGAACAGCAACATCTGTCCTCCTCATCCCTACTCTCGGGATAAACATGAAAGTGTTTAGGGGGAATTTCTAACATAAACAGGTTCAAGTTATTAGGATGGCAGAGAGCTCATATTTCATCTGCTCAAATGAAAACAGCAAGGAAATTTGGGGATCCACAAAACAGTTTGTCGTTTGGAAAAACATCTGCCTGTATATGTCCAACAAGGAGTGACGTAATCGTCCCTCGCTATGTGTGGCCTGACATGCACCTGCTTACCTTTGCTTGATCAGCTGTCCTGCTGTGGCCACCGTGCCTTCCTTGCTGGTCCTGGAGCCTGCCTGCCTCTCTCCACTTAAGGACTATGCATTTGTTTTGTTCTTGTGTCCCTCTGTGGGCACCATTCCTCGAGATATTTGCATGGCTTCTTGCCTGACTTCATGCACATTTGTGCATATGGAAGATCTTCCACATAGGAGTCTTCTCTGTATAATATAGTATCTTTACCCATCTTTGCTATCTGTTTCATTCTGACTGCTTGATTTGTCTCCACAAGCATTCCACAATAGTTGACATACTGCATAATCCCATGAGTATACAATCCTGTGTGTGTTTTTTTGTGGCCAGTATCCTTCCTCAAATTTTACAAATGTGAAAATTTTTCCTGTCCTAATCATTAACACCTCATCAGTGCCTAAAAGAACATCTAAGCATTCAGTTGGTGCTCAATAACATGTGTTAGTAGATGAGTGAATTGACTATACAGTTGATTTCTTTATATTGTAGTATTATATCGCATGAAATCTTACCCTTGAACTCCTATGTTCATTTAAGTACCAATAACGTGATTGATTTTTTCAATCTACCTAAACATCAGTTTCCTTGTCTACAGAATCAATTAAGTAGTACTGTATGCCTAGAAATTGATAAGACAAAGAAAAAAAAAAAAGTATGGTCAGCGATTAACAATACGTAAAAGTGTGTTATAGAAGACCAGGGCCAGAGACTCAGAGGTTCTGAGCATGTCTGTTTTCCCCATGATTAAGTTGGGTTCCCATTATGTGGCAGTAGGTGCCTAGGGCTGCAGTTGTGCATGGGGCCAACACCAGCATGAAACAAGTGGTCAGTAATTTACCTTCACGACTTCTCCAAGAACAGTCCTGCCTCTCGTTTCTATGGGACTTTCTAATGTTTTTGTGTTGACATGATCTAATTCAGTTTTCACAGTCTCCCTGTACAAAAAGAAGTCGTTGAGACCAATTTATAGGAAACAAAGACAGAGAAGTGAAATGATTTGCCCAAATCACATAACAAATGAGAGACACCAAGAGGACAACAATTTGGATGTACGTGTACCCCAAGACATTGCCGACCACTTACTCCCTGGAGTCGGGAAAGGTCTTGTGGCAGGCTGATTCATGTGTCCTATGCACTACATGCTCCATGCGATATGGCCAGTCACTCTTCCCTCTCCCCTGGTGTTAACAAGAACTCTACAGAGGTAGGTTGGGAGAACACGTTGGGCACTCACATGTGTCTGTGGAGATGTGATCGGAGCCCAAGCACACACACACAAGGGTCTGAAGACTTGGGAGAGATGCCAAGGATTCTGCACAAAGCAGAGTGCCTCACAGGATAAACTTGCCTGGAATGTCTTAAGGGATGACTTTGCTGCTTTCCAAGGTGAGTAGAAAGGCATGTGTGTATGAATATATAATATGCTGCAGTGGACACCGTCATCCATCACTTCTCCAGACTTGTATGAACCATGTTCACAACAGGAAGAGTAGTCCTTAGAGGTAGCGTCATATCTGTAAAATAGCAGTGTAATTTGTTACAGAAGCGAGTGTGAGCTCTGTGGGACACCTGATCTTAGATGGGGATTTGCAAATGCTCTTGCAACTCCCTACTGTCAACTCAACACAACTTAGTTCACCCTGATTTCTGCAGGTCCCAGTTCATTATCACAGGTACTGATCCACCCCACTGGCAATGTCAGTAAAACAATCTGCCCTGCGTCTCTGACAGACCTGTACTGCGATTGGGGGAGGAGAACAGATTCCTCATTCTGTCTGATTGATGTCCCTGACTACTATAAAACTCTCTTGACTGATTGAGGGAGCTGGAAGTTGAAGCATCTGGTGCTTATGTACAAAACAAACATAAATAAGGAATCATGTACAGATGTGGCTCTAACAAATCCCCAGCAACAAGAAAAGAAGTAGAACCAACAAATGAGAGGGAAAAAAATCAATACTAAAATGGGAGGAAAAAAAGAAACAGAATCCTCCAAAGACTATACTTCAAAAGTTTAATTTCAGACTCAAATACCTGGCCAAAAGGCAGCGTTTGAGTGCTATCGTAAGTTTCTGAAAAAGAGTGAAAAACTCATTGGGAGGACCCAGTTATGACTTCCTGCCTTTATTCTGCCTTTCTCCTTTAAGGAGCCAGGAGAGACACTCACCCAGAGCAACTGATACACCGAGAAGCAATGATAAGTCTTAGACATCACCAACACAAGCATCCATTATAAGCTAAAGAATGTAGGGGCCATGCATTCTACTAGGGTCAGATTGAGAAATGTGTTTTCTTGCTGTGTTTAGTCCTGATAATCGTGTACAAATTATCACAATTCTAGAGTCTAACTCCATGGACATTTGAACAGGAAGGGACCCCCTTTACTCCAGTCTGCTGGATATATGTCTGACTAGTAAAGAAAGCGTCCCATGAAAACAAAGTGGATTCAAGACTGATGGCTGTGAAGGTATTTTCCTTCTTGTTACCCTGTGTTTGATCACAAGAGTGCATTGAAGCATCTTGTGGTGTCATGAACCCATGACTTCATTCTCTGGGCTGACCCTCAACCTGAGGGTTAGTGGCAACCAAACTCTCCACAGTGGGCTGTATTATCTGTGACCTGCTAGGCAGGAGACAGCCTCGTGGATGTGCTGGCACTGGGAAAACACCTTTATGTATTCAAATTTTTCTGTCCAGTAATTTGTCAAAAAGGATGATAAAACTGTTTTGGGGAGGAAGGATATGTATCTCAAAGGGCAGAACTGGGATGAGTGAGTTGAAACTAAGTGAGTTGCTTAAATAAAAATGTCAGACACACAGTAGAAGTAGAGTAGACGTGGTATGCATGCGAAGTTTTTTGTCTCTATAAGTTTACAAAATAGAGTAGAAGGACAGTGGTGGGAGTCTTGCTGCTAGCACAGCACACAGTGCCTGGCATGCAGTGAGCTCCCAGCAGTTTTTATTTTCCAATCACTAGATAACCAGATGGCAAGTTAGGAGGACATTTTTAGCTATTGGATAACCAAATACATAAGCTCCTATAATCCTAAGATTCTGTATTATTGTCCTATGTGTTGGTGTGGTGCTAGAGTTAGAAAGTTACCTCTAAGACATGCTCTATTATGTTATGTTAGTTTTTTAAAAATACTTTTCCTTTTTTGTGTCTATTCTCAAGCAAGTATTTATAAGGGATAAATAAAAAGTGCTTCATATGAGACAGATAAAATAATTTTTCAACAAATTTTTATTTTATTTCCCCCAGACTGATTTTAGTTGACCATTAACATTAGGGTTTTCAGGTTGCAATAAGAAAGGCTTAGGAAAGCAGTCATGTGTGTGTGTGTATGTGTATGTGTGTGGTATTTGGCCTTTGCTCTTGGTTGAGATGTTTTAAAATTTATTTATTTATTCATTTGAAAGGCAGAATGACAAGGAGAAGGAGAGAGTCATAAGAGAGAGGTCATTCAACCCCATCTTTCATTCTGCAAATGCCCACAGCAGCCATGGCTGTTCAGGGAGCAAAAATTCTATCTAGGTCTCCCAAATGGATTGGCAGGAATCCAAGTACTTGCATCATCATCTACCTCCTCCAGGCATATCAGCAATAAGCCAGATCAGAAGCAGAGTACCTAAGACTTGAATGAGCACTAGATATGGGGTGTAGGTTACTGTGACACATTGTGTTAAGCAATGGCTGATTGAGTTTTGTGTGGTCACATTTAAGTCCATTGAGAAAATTAAAACTTTGGCTATAAAATGTTTATTCTTAGCCATGTTCAGGGAGTTCACTGTAAGCCTAGAAAGGAGAACCTGACCAAGGGCAGCTCTAAAGAAGACTATAAATGAATTCCCCCCAAGTGTTATGATGCTTAATAGAAATGTGCTCTGCCCTTTCCTTTAATTAACTTTTAATTTCTGTGACACAGTAAAGGAGTGATGGAGACTGTGATATTGCTCTCAGCATGCTAAAGTGTGATACAGAAAAGGTCAAAGTTAAGTGTCCATATTGAGCCCAGGTAGCTGGGCTCAGTCCCATTCAGTTATCAGGATGAGCTTTCATTGCATGGAAGACTGAGCAGGGAATGGAGTAAATGAACCTAAAATCATTACCAGTTCTAGAAAAAATACAGCAGAGAGGGGGTGGGGGCAGGAGACAGAGAGAGTGGGGCAGGGGTGGTGGGGATTGGAACACTTCCAATGTGTCAGTGACAGAGTGACAGGAGAATCTATGCGGAACACAATATAAGAAGTTTCAGGAAGGCTTTGTTGGAGGTGAATGAAGAGGATTCTGGGGGTCAGGATGCAGGAAATTCAGAGTCTCATTAGGAAACATATTACCCACCTACTAAAGGCATCCACTGGACCGTGCAAGTGAATTCCTGTTGCTATCTACTGGTGGGAAAGCAATCAGAGCAGTGCCACTAGCACATAGAACACAGCACAAGTTTGCAAAGGGCATTTGAGTTTGAAATGTGAGTCTTTGCTCCCTATTTTCTTAACTTAAATATGCGTTTCTTAAGCTACTGTTAGAAAGAGTTTGACTTCATCATTTATGAATCAATCAAAGTGACCTGAACACATGGCAGATAGCCATGAAGGGCTATTCTTGCCGAAATTCACATGCTCACTTTATTAGGAGGAAAAAAAAATCAAATTCAGTGTGAGTAGGAGGCACTGATGGCTAAAAGAAAGCCACCACTCACACAGAGGAAGGCTTCAGAGTAAAGTTACAAACGTGTCCTTTAGGGTCTCTCAGCAATGGCCTTGATACAGGATTTCACCACATGCCTTAATCCTACACCACTAAGAGCAACTGAAGAGGTGTGTATTTGTGGAAATGAATCCTTGTTTGTTGTCTCTACAGGCAACTCTTTGATTCTTCCAATGATACTGAATTTTTAATTTTACATCTTACCTACCAATCATCCATCTCTCAGTGTGGATGGCAGTTAACAAACCTTACAAGGTGTTCCAAAAAGTTTTTGGAAAATGGAATGAAAATATGTTTAATTTGCTGCAAAAATTTGAAAGCTGCACATATTTTTTCACAATATGCATTTTTCATGGACTTTTAGAAGACTCACATGCATGAATTTTAAATATTTTGGCATCAAATTGAACTTAACTTTTTCATTTAATTTTTTTATCGACTTTCTAAAGTACCCTCTACAGGTTATCTTGTTAATAACACAGTATGTAGTGACTAAGCCTAGCCCAGAACTGAAAAAAATATGACCCAAAGACAAAATATGGTTTGCAATGTGACTTTTAAAATTTATTTATTTATTTATTTATTTATTTGAAAGGCAGAGTTACAGAGAGGCAGAGGGAGAGAGAGAGAGAGAGAGAGAGAGTCTTCCATCCACTGGTTCACTCCCCAAATGGCTGCAATAGCCAGAGTTGGGCCAGTCTGAAGCCAGGAGCTTCTTCCAGGTCTCCCATATTGGTGCAGGGGCCCAAGCACTTGGGCCATCTTCTACTGCTTTCCCAGGCCATAGCAGAGAGCTGGATCAGAAGTGGAGCAACCAGGACTCTAACCAGTGCCCATATGGGATGCCAGCACTGCAGGCAGTGGCTTTACTGGTATGCCATAGCACTGGTCCCAAAGTGATAAGCTCTTGAAAACTCAAACTTTCTTTCATTTAGCTACAAAAATTCCTGCCAAACACTGAAGAAATATGGATTAAATGAATCAATTAGTCTCTGCCCCTCACAATACACTGGGTTTATACCTAGGGATTGCTGTTAACTAGGAAATCATACACCTAGAATTTTACAAAGGGATTGGTTTTCAGATCTATGAACAGCTCATCTTTAATCCTGCAATGTATAAGTTTGTCTAAAACTATCAGACAAGTTCAGCAAAGCTTATGCAGGTGTTTCAAGAATCAGCAATCTCTCTGCCCTTACCATGTATGCTGGATTTTTTTTAAAATAAAGATTGATTTATTTATTTGAAAGGCAGAATTACAGAGAGGCAGAGGCCACTGGTTCACTCCCCAGATGGCTGCAATGGCCAGAGTTGGACCAATTGAAAGTCAGGAGCCAGGAGCTTCTTCCAGGTCTCTCCTGAGGGTTCAAGGGCCCAAGGACTTGGGCCATCTTCTACTGCTTTCCCAGACCATAGCAGAGAGCTGGATTGGCAGTGGAGCAGCTGAGACTTGAATCCATTCCCATATGGGATGCCAGAACTGCAGACGGCGACGTTACCCACTATGCCACAGCGCTGGCCCCTGTATCCTGGATTCTTATAACATATATAGATGCTGTTACACTCTCAATAATGATGGTCAATCTTTTATAGACTGAAGTGTGATTTTGAAGTCAATATTCATGTTCAACAGATAGTAATTGCTATGCTTTTTGGTTTTAAGCTCTGCTCTAGGTGCCCAGGATGCCAGTATTGTACACACACAACTAAAATTATGTCAATGCTATGTTTTTATTTATTTTTTTAAAGATTTATTTATTTCTTTGAAAGAGTTACAGAGAGGCAGAGGTAGAGTCAGAGAGAGAGAGAGGTCTCCCATAATCTGGTTCACTCCCTAAATGGCTGCAATGGCTGGAGCTGGGCAGATCTGAACCCCACGTGGGTGCAGGGACCCAAGCACTCTGGTCATCCTGTGTTGCTTTGCCAGGTGCATTAGCAGGGAGCTGCATCAGAAGTGGAGTAACCGGGCCTGGAACCGGTGCCCATATGGGATGCTGGCACTGCAGGTGGAGCCCTTACCATCTATGCCACAGCACCAGCCCCCATTGCTGTGTTTTAAATAATGATTCCCTTTTCTGGGTGTGTGTTGGCTTTTCCAAAGTACCCTCATGCTTTGCGTGTTGAAAGACATACATTCTGAGATGTGCCATTGTTGGACAGTTTCATCATTGTAAGCATCACAAAGTGCAAGTACACAAACTAAGACAGCTATGACTTCATGAGGCCATGTGTGCATATAAGATCAATGTCATATATACTGTCTGTCATTGACAGAAATGTTGTTATGTTATAGAAGACCGTGCTATGCTCTGGTTTTGCTGTGTTAGAATCTTGGTGATAGGAATTTTTTTGGAAAGATTCCCAGGTTGAGTAGATGTCCATTCCTGGTTAAGAACCACACTTTTAAAAAATACAGGGGCCAGCACTGTGACGCAGTAGGTTAATCCTTTGCCTGCGACACTGGCATCCCATATAGGCTCTGGTTCCAGTCCTTGGCTGTTCCACTTCCAATACAGCTCTCTGCTATGGCCTGGGAAAGCACTGGAAAATAGCCCAAGTGCTTGGGCCCCTGCACCGGTGTGGGAGACCCAGAAGAAGCTCCTGGCTCCTGGCTTCAGGTCAGCCCAGTTCCAGCTGTTGTGGCCATTTGGGGAGTGAATCAGCAGACAGAAGACCTCTCTCTGTCTCTCCCTCTCACTGTAACTCTACCTCTCAAATAAAGAAATAAAATCTTTTAAAAAATAAATATATATAAAAGAATGACATTGGTTCCTGGCAACTTCCTTCCTTCCTCCCTCCCTCCCTCCCTCCCTCCCTTCCTTCCTTCCTTCCTTCCTTCCTTCCTTCCTTTCGTTCATTCTTTTTCATTTATTTGAGAGGCAGAGTTACAGACAGAGAGAGGGAGAGACAAAGAGAAAGTCTTCCATCTGCTGGTTCACTCCCCAGATGGCCAAAATGGCTGCAGCTGAGCCTACCCAAAGCCAGGAACCAGGAGCTTCCCCCAGGTCTCCCACACTGGTGCAGGTGCCCAAGTGCTTGGCCCATCCTCCACTGCTTTCATCCTGGCAACTTCTTTCTGCAAATGCATTTAATGTTTTATGTTAGTGGACTATTGATTTTTTTTTTAAAAGCCACAGCTGGGACCAACACTGTGGTGTAGTGGTTAAAGCCCTGGCCTGAAACACCGGCATCCCATATGGGTGCTGGTTCTAGTCCTGGCTGCTCCTCTTCCAATCCATCTCTCATATCAGCTCTGTGATTGGCCTGGGAAAGCTGTAGAAGATGGCTGAAGTCCTTGGGCCCTGCACCCATATGGGAGACCAGGAAGAAGCTCCTGGCTCCTGACTTTGGACCAGCGCAGCTCTGGCCATTGCAACCATTTGGGGAGTGAACCAGAGGATGGAAGATTTCTCTCTCTCTCTCTGTCTTTACCTTTCTCTGTAAATCTGTCTTTCAAATAAAAATATAAATCTTTAAAAAGATAAAAAAAAATAAAAGCCACAGCTCCCCAGGTGTGAGTAGGTGGAAAATCCATGGATGTGGTAGGCCAGCCTCTCAAACTAAGGAGCACATCAACCAGTTTCCTCATTGAACATCTCTAACCCTGAATGTCTTAACATGTCCTAACCTTTCAGGGTGAGTGTATCTCCTGTGTCAAGTGAGAAGGTTGACTGTGCTGGGGCTCAGGTCAAAGGATGTCCACATATCATAGGAAACTTTAGCAAACTTTCAGACAGAGCCTTAGCCTGGGACCGAGATTGTCCCGAACCTTCAGTGAGAGGAATCTTCTCTATTGACATGACCAGGATTTGAAAACAGCACCTAGAGGTGGAAAGCTTTAACAAGCACACATTAAATCTCTGGGCTCTAAGTCTGTCTTGCATTCTGGTGCCAGCAGGGTTTCCCCCTTAGGGTTGAGAGGGATTCTGTCTTCCTCAGTGCACCCTCCGCGTCCCCCCTCGTTAATAACAGCAGCAGGGGCAAATTGCTTCCTTTCTGAGATCCTCAGACCAGGTTTGTTTAGCCTGCAAGCTACTGCGGAAGATTGCTGGGAAGAGGGAAAGCTGTGGCCAGAGCTGCTGAGTGACGCCGTGACAGCTTCCCTGAGCTCCCGCTAATACAGTTATCATGTCATCAGTGGGATTCTTAGCAACCGCTTGGGAGGATTAATACTGGGGCATGAGTCACTCAATGGAAACGCCGTGCCACGTGAGATGGACTCAACCATGGACTCCTTACAGGCACTGGAAGGGACTACCACAGAGGGACAGAGAACAGAGGGAATTGCACACGGAGCATAGAGAAACTCACAGTGTCTGAGGGGTCCTTGTTGAGTGAATAAAGCGTATTTCATGAGCCAAAAAGCAATAGTTGCTTGTCACTTTAGTTCTTGTGGTTTCTACCCCATTCCCACTCCATGTCCAAGGCTCCTGGATTTCTCCTATGTTAGTGATCTCTTCAAACATTTTCCTTATGGTGTGGTTTGAAAACTGTTCTTTTTCAGAAGGACACAGAGAGGTTGCCTTAAGTATAAGTAAGACAATATTTTTTCCTCTGCCAAAGTTGTTAAATAAAACAGAGGTAGTATGCCTGGGTTCGAGTCCCCCAATTCCAGCTTCCTGCCAATGCAGACCCTGGCAGGCAGTGGTGGTGGCTGAAGTATTTGGATCAGTGCCATGCATGTGGGAGACCTGGACTAAGTTCTTGGATTCCAGTGTCAACCTGGAAACATGGCAGACATCTGGGGAGTGAACCAGGGGATGGGAAATCTCTGGGAGCTGAAAGAACTCATTACTATGGATGTTTCTCCTCCTCATTTTAAGGTGTATTGTGCTTCTGAAGGACACCTTTTTCTAATACATTGAATTCCCACTACCAGACTAGGAGAGTGTTTATGACACCCAATCCAGTAGTTACAAGCAAGAGCTCAGCATTCTCCGAGGGCAGGCAGCCCCTCCCGCCATCCAGAGGGGTCTGGGTCTGTCTAGTCAGCCCCACTGCTGCCACCTCCCGAGAGCTCACAACCCATCTTCACTCTCGCTGCTGAAAATAGTTGGTGGTGTCAGTACTGCCCAGGAGGGCAGTAGGTGCTGGTAAATGACTTCTGAACTTCAGCACCATATTTAGAAAAGGGAGAGTATGTAGGAATTGGACTTGCCAGGGAGAGGTGGAAGAGAAGAAGAGGAAGAGAGGGAGAGGGGGAGAGAGCTTACTCTTCCCCAACACCATCTAAAGTCTTAGATGTTTGCATGCGCCAAAGGCTAATTGAATAGCTAAAGCTCATGGAGCCCTTCCTGGTGCCAGGTACTCTATAGGTACTTTCTTGTGCATTTCACACACCTTGTGGGATAGGTTTTATTTCTCCCTCTCTCACAATGAAGACTCTGGAGTTGGCCTAAGACAGCATGGCCTGGAGAGGCAGCAGCTGTGTGGGCTCCTCTGGTGGATCCGCAGCCCTCCCCCCACCAACCCGGATGGATATCCCACATCTCTCCCACTGCCTTCCCACGCGTTGCTGTGTTCTTTGGCCACCCTCATCCACATTTCTCTACTCAGTGTTCTGCAGCCCTTGACGTTATTTTATTTCCTGTTTTCCTCCTTAGATAGAACTCTCATAGTTCACTAGAAAAAAAAAAAGGAAGATAAATTAGAAAAACAAATATGAATAGCATTTTATGATCTACTGAGCGTTTAAAGAAAGGCAGCTCAGTTTGTTTCATTTGAGCAGCTCTGTGATGACAATTGCAAGGTGCTCTTTCTTATGAATTAGGGAAAGCAGGTTTTGAGATAGTAAAATACTCTCCTCCAAGGTGGGCATTCAGCACATTGGTTAAGACCCTGGTTAAAGTGCCTACTTCCCATATGTCAGAGTGCTTGAGTTCGAGTCCTACTCCACTCCCAATTTCAGCTTCCTGGTAATGCCGACTCTGGGAGGCAGGAAGTGATGGCTCCTGTGGTTAGGTCCTTGCCACTCCTAGGAGAAATCTGCATTGAGCTCCTGCTCCCAGCTGCAGCCTAGCTCAGTCCCAACTACAGCAGTCGTTTGGTTGTAAACTAGCAGAGAGGATCTCTCCCCAGCCCCTTCTCTCATTCTCAATGTCTCCATCTCTCTCTCTCTCAAATAAATAAATAAAAATGAAAATACTTGCTTCAGCTGCTCCTATGGCTAATAGCAGAGGTCCAATTTGAACCTGTTGTCTTTTGACTCTAAAGGGATTTCCACCCACTAGCGAAACTTCAAATTCAAACTCCAGGGGGCCCAGCATGAATTTGGGAAGGAGCACATGGGGCTGGTGCCAACTGGAAACCTGTGCCTTGAACCTCAACAAGGGAGCATGCTTCTTAGTCCCCGTTAGCTGCCGCCGCCTGGGCATGTGGACTCACGGCTGCTGAGTTTTTCCTGTATTTCAAGGAGAGACGGAAATCCGAATGTATGAGTGAGATGCTCTGATCTTTAAGTGTTGCTTATTATTTGACATATCTGAGGAACACCCCAGGGAAGCCAGCACAACCGTGTGCGAGCTGGACGCAGTCCCAAGGCCATTAACGCACAAGTTTGACTGCAGACACTGTGCCTCCCCCTCCACCTTGCAATCCTTTCACACCCTAAGTTGTCTGATTATTGCTCTGACCCCTGTTCTCATCTCTCTTTCTTTCCCGGTCCTCATCACCTCCCATTTCTACTGTCAACATCTTCCCTATGGTTCTCCCAGGGGCTTCTCCTCCCAACAATCTGAGATGCTGTGCGATAAAATCATGGATGGCTATTTACAAAGCAGAAGGAGGTAATAGCATGGAAGAGGCTCTGTCCACAAAGCAAGAAACCCTCTCTACTCAGGCAGTCAACGGAGAGAAACAGAATTGGAAATGATTTTATTTCAATTAGATTTTAATTAGCTTCTGTCTTGGAACCATCGGATCAGTTGCCGAATAATTGAAAAAGCAACCGTATTTGCATCTGTTGCTCCTAAGAATAGCAATTTTGCAGCATCTGATCCATATTTTATTCAGAGGGTGAGAGGGAGGAGGGAAGCTTGGTGGGGGAAGGATTTCAGATTAAATAATCAGTGTCAACAAAAGCAGTGTGGTGGGTCAGCCTGGGAGATGTTAGGAGCAGTCCTCTGTAGCCTTGCCCTAATTTCACAAGGAATTAATATGGAATGGGTGGCAGAAAGTGTTTAATTAGCAGCCTGTACAAGCTTATTATAAAGCTCTAGCAACCCTAATTCAGGCATGCTGGAAGATTCGGAAACGTCAATGCAGCCAAGTGCATAGCATGGGAGAGGACAAAGCAGGGCGTCTTTGAGAGGGAGGAGGGGGTCGTCACTGGGTCCCAGGGTCCAGCCCAGAGGCTTGCAGGTGCTGTCTTCACAGTTCTCATCAGCATTGCTCCTGTGTTGTCCTGACTTGTGATCTCTGCTGAATAAAATGCCATGTGGCTCAGACCTCTGCCCCACCTGGCTCCCCACGGCCCTTGCAAGATTCTAATTATAAGACCTCTTTCTCCTGATGAGACAAACAGGGTTCCCACTGCTATGAAGTTGATGAAAGTTCTCTCCCCATGGGAATATGCAAGCCCACGTCTCTGTCACTTTTCTCTTGAGGAAAATGTACTATTTGGGCAGCTCAACAGCTCTTGTCCCTTGCATCCTCAGGAGACAGGGACACAGGAAAGAGCGTTATACAAGAATCTTTCAATGCTGGTTTTCTCTGTGGGCGTGCGCTTGGGATACGTCAGTGAGGACTTCCTTTCTGTTCTTCATTCTGTGTCTTTCCCTTCTTGGAAGCTGCTCAGTGCCTTGCACAGAGTTATCCCCTCAGACAGGTTCCCCAGGGGCGCAGCTTCCTTCCAGAGCCTCTGTATGACATCATGCAGTGAAGGATTCTAATCTCTAAGTCCCCACTGTCTTGCTTTGTACACTTATATGGTATCTGAAACGTTTGCACAGGGAAAACATGAATGTAATACTTGCAGAATACAAACACACATTTTTAAAAGTCTGCTTGCGAAAATAAATGTCATATAGCAGATTGTGATTGTGTTATCTTATGCACACCAGAAACGAGATTATGTGAGCAATGCTTTCAAGAGTCATATATAATAGAGTTATTAGTCTATCATCACAACTGTTAGTGCTACCTCCGACGTAGCCATTAGACAGGTGGCTCGACTATTACATTATAAATTACCTGTAAGTAGGAGCTGTGTCGTCTGTCAAGGGCAAATATCAGCATGAGGCGCATGTCTTCGGAAATGCTTTCCTTAAAGACGATGTAACTCAAGGGTCCCACCACACTTAGCCCTTTAAATCTACCCCATTGGTTGCGCTTCCCTGCTGAACTTGCTATTTAAGTTGGTGCTGTTCATTACTTGTTTGCTAGATGCTCTGTTTCTCTCAAGTGTTGCTACATATTACCAGGCCCCCAGACAGTGGCTGGCCCATGGTAGGCCTTAATAAATATGTGTTTGGTCATTCAATAAGAATTTACAGGAGACTTCTCATTTAGCCAGAATATTCTGGACTTGAAAATACAAGGGGGAATGTGATAGAAAAGGTCCCTTTTCTTAGCAAGAATGAGAAGTCTTCAAAAAGTTCATGGATGGCCATTGTGGCCATTTGAGGAGTGAACCAGTGTAAGATCGATCTTGCTCCCTCTCGCTCTTTCTCTCACTCTCTCTCTGCCTTTCAAATAAATAAATAAATAAATCTCTCCAAAAAAAGTCCATGGAAAAGGGTATTAAAGCTATGAATTTATTTTGGTATGGCATCGTTTTTTGGTTCAAGAAAATTTTCTCAAAATATGTAGAACATGCATATTATAAAAAACTGCATGAATTTCAAATTTTTCAAAAAAAAAACTCATGATAATAATTATTCTATTTTTCCACAAAATTTCCCTTTGGACAAGGTGGACAATGTGCAATCTGTAAACAAACAAAAGTTAAACCAAGGACTTGTCATATGGTGGTTGTAATCTTATGCAGAGAATTAAAGTAGGGTGGTGTGATGGCAGCCCCCCAGAACCTGAGGTGCTCCAGGCTCCAAAGATCAGGTGGAAAAGATAGAATTTTTACAGGAGACCAAAGTATCTTTACACAAACATATCTGCACCACTGGGGGCTCTCAATGGACCCTTGGTTGGGCTGGCGCCGTGGCTCAATAGGCAAATCCTCCGCCTAGTGGCGCCGGCACACCAGGTTCTAGTCCCGGTCGGGGTGCTGGATTCTGTCCCGGTTGCCCCTCTTCCAGGCCAGCTCTCTGCTGTGGCCCGGGAGTGCAGTGGAGGATGGCCCAAGTGCTTGGGCCCTGCACCCTATGTGAGACCAGGAGAAGCACCTGGCTCCTGCCAGATCAGTGTGGTGCGCCAGCTACAGTGCACCAGCCACAGTGGCCATTGGGGGGTGAACCAATGGCAAAGGAAGACCTTTCTCTCTGTCTCTCTCTCTCATTGTCCACTCTGCCTGTCAAAAATGAAAAAAATTAAAAAAATAAAAAATGGACCCTTGGCTCCTGCTTCTCTGTCTGCAGTGTCCTGTCCATCTGGCCTGCCCTATGGATGCCTCTCTCCATGGAGCTTAGCTCGGGGTTCACCCTTGCTGCAGTCTTTCTTCTTCCCTCTTTCCAAGGGGAGCTGATCTCAGTCCCTTTGTGGTACAGAGAGATTTTGAATATTTTGAGGGGGATACGTGCACAGTTCTTTCATAATAAGCATTTTCATAAGGTTTTTGAGGATCCTTCATATGCATGGATTTAAAATAATTTAAACCAAAATAAACGTATCTTTTAATTCTACTTTTACAAGAAGTTTCTGAAGTATCTCATACCATCATCTTCTGCACATGGTTATAGAACCATCTGGGACTTAACATTTTTGTCTTATGGCTCATATTTTTTGACCTCCTGTTGAATAATACGTTACTTGAGAGCAGGTGTTAGGATCCGTTCTCCAAGCCTGGGGCTGAGGGCAGACGCAGGGTCATGGTTGGTTGGACCAGGGGCTGGGCTAGCGCATGGAGCACTGGGTGAGTGTGTAAATGCAGGGACTGCATGACCACACACAGACTCATTTTTTTTTTTTGACAGGCAGAGTGGACAGTGAGAGAGAGAGACAGAGAGAAAGGTCTTCCTTTTGCCGTTGGTTCACCCTCCAGTGGCCACCGCAGCCGGCGTGCTGCGGCCGAAGGCAGGAGCCAGGTGCTTCTCCTGGTCTCCCATGGGGTGCAGGGCCCAAGCACTTGGGCTATCCTCCACTGCACTCCCAGGCCACAGCAGAGAGCTGGCCTGGAAGAGGGGCAACTGAGATAGAATCCGGTGCCCTGACCGGGACTAGAATCCGGTGTGCTGGTGCCGCTAGGTGGAGGATTAGTCTATTGAGCCACGGCGCCGGCATACAGACTCTTTCTTTCCTAGGATTTCATGGTTTCTCCTTCAAAAACTTGTACCTTTCCTTTTCTCCATCTCACTCTTTCCTTCTGTAACCATTAACTTTATTTCCTGTGACTTGTCTTGCACTTCTATGTGTATTAGTTACAGTCATTGTCAAATGTGTTCTAACATCTCTTCAGAGGCAGGTGGTTAGCCTGGTGGTTAAGATGCCAGCGTCCCGCATTGAAGAACCTGCTCCTGACTCCAGCTTCCTGCCAGTGTGGGTCCTGGGAGGCAGCAATGCTGGTTCAAGTACTTGGGTTCCTGCCACCCTTGTGGGAGGCCTGGATTGAGTTCCTGGCCCCTGACTGTAGTAGCTCCAACCAACCCTGGTTGCTGAGGACATCTGGGAAGTGAACCAGTGCATGGAGCGCCTTCTGTCTCTGTCTCGGTGCCCCAAATTCAAACAATCAAACAAAATAAAATTACCTTGAATTTTAGAATTACCCTGCCTTCTCCTACCCCAATGCCTTTGCTACCTCTTGCCCAAAATACACACACACGCACACACACACACACCAACTTCCTGTTCTTTATCTTTTCTTTCCTCATTCATTTTCCTGCTAGGTCTTAGATAAATTTCAAGTCTTATTCAGTTATGCTCTACACATTCCTGCTTCCAGCTCTCAGTGGTTGAGTCTATCTGTGCTTTGATGTCTGTATTAATATAGAACAAATATTAGCAGATAATGTATTGGTGGCCAAAAGATGAAAAGAGAACTCATGCTAGGGCAGTGTTCATAAAACTCTTGATTTGAGCTGTCACAACCCAATGAGGCTAAATTTATCCTCAAACAGATTAAATAACACCAGCAGTTCCCCTAAAAGTTATAATATTTTAATTACTGCCATTAAAATCTCATATGTGCGTTTCATATACATGTTGAACTTCAGAGTCTTACATGTCATCTCTCAGAGAATCCTAAGGGGACAGAAGTCATATGATGCTCCTTGAACCAGCTCATGCTGGGCAAATAATTCTCAGCAGAACACTCAATCTAACCTAATAGACAGTAGCAAGCAGAGCAGACTCCAACGCTGATGAGAGACTCTGTACAGTGTTTTTCATTGTGTATTTTCCATTATTTGGCGAAGGCCAACATAATATTTATCTGTGGATTAGACTCCATGGATGCAGGCATTAAGCCTTTTAGATGTGTCTGCTTAAGTTCCCTATTAAAAAATGTAGGTGCTTTGTGTGTTTGCTTTTTAATGTTGCCTTACACCTCCCACCCTGATTCAGGTGTCAGAATACAGACACAGGTGTAAGCAAGGTGGATGTGATATAGAAAATGAATTTCTTGGGGCTGGTGCTGTGGCGCAGTGAGTTAAAGCCCTGGCCCGCAATGCCAGAATCCCATATGGGCACTGGATTGAGTCTTGGCTGCTTCACTTCTGATCTGGAATCCCTGCTGATGCACCTGAGAAAGCAGTAGAAGATGCCCCAAGCCCTTGGACTGCTGCACTCACGTGGGAGACCTGGAAGAAACTCCTGGCTCCTGGCCTTGGATAGGCTCAGCTCCAGCCATTGCAGCCATTTGGGGAGTGAACCAGCAGATGGAAGATATCTCTCTCTCTTTCTTTCTCCCTCTACCGCTCTCTCTGTAACTCTTTCAAATAAGTAAAATAAATCTTTAAAAAAGAAAAGAAAGTTTCTTCCATCTTTCACTTCCCAACCAAAGGGAATAGATGCAATGGACGACCCCTGTTTTGCAGAGAGAGTACTGAAAGGACTGCTTTATTTGTGAAAGGAGGAGAAGAGAGACAGGGGCCAACATGGTGGGGCAGTAGGTTAGTCCTCAGCCTATGATGCCGGCATCCCACATCAGAGTGCCAGTTTGAGACCCAGCTACTCTGCTTCCATTCAGTCTGTCCCAGCCTGGCTGTTGTGGCCATCTGGGGAGTGAATCATCAGATGGAAGATAATCTCTCTCTCCCTTTCTCCTTCTCTCTCTGTTGCTCTGCCTTTCAAATAAACAAATAAAAAAAAAACCTTAAAAAAAAGAAGAGAGACAATGGGAAATGCTCTGGATTTCTTTTCAGGTGAGGTATTTTACTCAATAATGGTGTCCCCAGCAAAAAGAGTGGGCAAGGGGCCGGCGCTGTGGCATAGCCGGTGAAGCCACCACCTGTGGTGCTGGCATCCCTTCTGGGCACCGATTTAAGTCCCAGCTGCTCCACATCTGATTCATTTCCCTGCTAATGTGCCTGGGAGGGCAGCAGAGGGTAGCCCAGGTGCCTGGGCCCCTGCACTCCAGTGGGAGACCCTGATGAAGCTCCTGGCTTTGGATTGGCCCAGCTCTGGCTATGGTGGCCATCTGGGGGTGAACAGCAGATGGAGGACCTCTCACTCTCTCTGTCTCTCCCTCTCTCTCTGTAACTCTTCCCTTCAAATAAATAAATCTTTTTTAAAAACTAGTGGGCAAAGGGCAGGAAGGGGTACAAGGGGGAGGATGGCTTACTTGAATCTTGTCATACTGCACCTGAGTTGCAGGTGGCCATCAAAGGCAAGAAACTGAAAGATGTTTTCTGGGTGGCAAGATCTGTTCTCGGGCCCAGGAATTGACAAATAATGTAAACCATGGGTTTCTCATGAAGGTTTTGTAATCTCTCAGGGAGTCAGATATAGACACCATTCGGCTATTTTGCAAACAAATGCAGGCAAGAAGTGCTGCTTGAAATCAAGGAATCACAAACTCAGAATATGATCAGTTCCTCAGGACCCTGGGACTGACCAGGCAGAAGGGGAGTCTGGTTCTAGATCACCAGTTCCATTTGTTTATCTGTTCAGTAGGCATTATTAAGTGCTTGCTGTGTACACGGTACACAATTCCTTAGTTATTTCATCATAACATTCTGAAATGGAGAATGACCACTCTCTGTATAACTCAGTTGTATTATTTAAAGACATCTCTTTATTTTTTTAAAGATTTATTTATGTATTTGAAGGCAGAGTCATAGAGAGGCAGAGGCAGAGAGAGAGAGAGAGAGAGAGAGAGAGGTGTTCTATCTGCTGGTTCACTCCCCAGATGGCCACAACAGCCGGAGCTGCACTGATCCAAAGCCAGGAGCCAGGAGCTTCTTCCCAGTCTCCCACATGGGTGCAAGGGCCTAAGGACTTGGCCCATCTTCTACTGCTTTCCCAGGTCATAGCATAGAGCTGGATCAGAAGTAGAGCAGCTGGGACATGAACCGGTGCCCATAGGGGATGCCGGCACTGCAGGAGACATCTTCACCCACTGTGCCACGGCACCGGCCACTAAGGGCATTTCTAACTTCTAACTTCTAGTCCTCAACTCTCATGCCAGGTAGATTCCCCAGTGGTGATGAACACACTGTCATGCTGGTTTATAAATCTGCCTGATGTCAGTTGGGTGGGCATGAATCAATCATCCACAGCCTGACCACCTTTGTGGGGTTGATAAAATTGATTTTCCCAACCTGCCTGGCTCAAGCAAGGTGGTGACCCTGTTTTGACCCTTTACAAAGAGCTGTCTCCCCACGGGGAAACTGCCTGAAATGACTAATTGACCTCATGTCCTGATTGCATAATTTTTAACCTCAGTTTTGTCTTTTCTTTTTCATATTGATGGCCTTGCACTAGTAAAATCCCAAGTTCACAAAAATGTGAATGGTTGGATTGTGTCCCTACAAAACAGATGGTCGAACTGTCAGCACTTCTCACCTGAGAATGGGACCTTATTTGGAAATAGGGTCTTTGCATATGTGGTCAAGTTAAGATCAGGTTATTTGACTGAGTCCCAATTTTATACAGCTTGTGCCCTTATAGGAACAGGGGAATCCGAACAGAGACAGAGGGAGACAAGATAACGTGTGAAAATGCAAACATAGAGGGAGGATAGCCACACGAAGATCGAGGCAGAGGTGCCGCTCACCAAATGCCTGGGACCACCAGAAGCTGGAAAGGTCAAGGAAGGATCCTACTCTTTGGCCTGGGGCGACCATGACCCAGCCAACACCTTGTTTCAAACACCCAGACACCAGAACTGTGAGACAAGTCGTTTCTACTGTGTTCAGCCACCCATTATGGCTACCCAAGGACGCTAATACCAAAGGCTGTGGTTTGTTTTCAAGTTGCACTTAAGAGTTCACATGGGTTTTCCTCTCACGTGTGTCTTCTCAGGGAGGAAGACGTCAAATCTGAATCCCAAGGCCCCTCAAGGCTGTTTGTCTCGATCTGCTCTGGCTTTCAATATGTTCTTCTCTTCCTCTGCCCATTTATAAAGAAAGTGTGTTGCTCATTAAAGTGGATTATAATCAAACATCAGACGATTTCTCAGAAAAGGGAGCTATGAGCCAGGAATTAATGACCTAGAAATGTGAAATAACAATTCATTAAATCTCATAAACTTTATTGAAGATGCAGGGCGCCAGTAGGTCAAGAGTTAGCATTTCCTTTGTGTCCTACATTGTGTACTGTGCCAGGAGGAAGACACATTTTTCCTTTGTATGTTTCACTTGCTTCCCTGAGTAGAACCCTATCTTAGTCCATGTGATGCTGATAGAACAAAGTCCCATGGCCTGGGTAATGTATAAGGAACAGAAGTGTGTTGTCTCATTGTTCTGGCCAGCGCAGTGCCTGGTGAAGGCCTTCTTACTTTGTCGCTCCCTGGCAGAGAGTAAAAGGGGAAGAGAAGAAGTTAAACTGGTCTTTTTATAACAAGGCCATTCTGAAATATCAGGATGTAAACTCTTTTAAATGTCCCACTCCCAAGCATCCACACTAAGGATCAAGTTTTCAACACCTGAACTTTGAGGGACACAAACCATAGAACCATCACACCTCCTTCCCTAAATTATAGTTCATTTTGAATGTCCTTACAGGGTAGGATTGCCTTAAATGTTTTGAAAAGTCTTGTCTACTGCTAATTGTTAAAATCATACCTGATAGTAGTAGGTATAAATTCTTTCTCAGGCTTCTGGTTGTAATTTTTATTTCTATTTTAAATTTCACTTATTTCTATAAGAGACACTGAGAGTGTTCCCATTTGCTGTTTCACTCCCCAGCACCCACAATAACCAGCAAGGGCTAGGCCGAGCCAAAGCCTGGAGCAGGGAAACAATTCATGTCTACCACCTGAGTGGCAGAAGCCAACTGCTTGTGCTAACACCTGCTGCTGCCCAGGGTCTGCCTAAACAGGAAGGTAGAGTTGAAACCAGGAATTTAACTCAGGTACTCCAATGTGGACATGGATGCTTTAACCACTAGCCTAAACACTTACTTCTATTTGAGCTTTAACAAAAAACATGGCTCTTTTGAGAATCTGATTGATACTATTGAGGGGTGTGTGTGTGTGTGTGTGTGTGTGAGTGAGTTTTACAAGTTCTAGAACTCTGGCATGGATCAATACAAGCTGAACTAGTTGTTCATAAATAAAGGGTATTTCTCCTTTGATTGGGATGAAGAAATCAGAGAGCAATCCGACATTAAACTTTAACATATGCTGGATCTCTTTTGTTATGATCTGAAGTCTAGCATTCCAACTTTAAAGAAGATTGGTTTGATCTTTCTTTCCTTTACTTCCGACAGTTCATTCTAGAAGTTTTAAGTAACATGACTTTTTTTTTTTTCATTGCATGCCAAAAAAGAAGTTGGGAATGAACATGCAATTAGATAGTTAATTGCCTTTTGATGAGACTGAGTGTTGTAGAGTCAGGGCATGTGACTGGGGACTCTTTAGCTACTGAAAGCCTTGCAGTAGAAGGCTGAGGTTCAACGGGACCACCAGACCCACAGCCATTCTCTCAGCCAGCGCTGTCATGTGCTGCCAGCCTTCTGCAGGAGAGGTAGGCATTGTTGGAAGGACTTGAGGCATGGCTGCTTATCTTGGAAGGGAGGGTAGGAGGTTACTGGAGGCCGAGAGGTAGCAGAAGTGAGAAGGGAAAATGAAGAGGGCAGACAGGCGGTGCACTTGGAAAGACAAAGCAATTGGTATTTAATGGCCGCATTTTGTCAAAGAAGACAAAAAAGGAAACTCCTCAAATGACAATAGAGGTCTCCATTGCCACGAGGTGTGTCCAGGTCTTTCTGTGCCTATACCAACTTGACAGCCTAACTTTGAAGAGTTGCAGACTTGAAGGGAGGAGAGGGGAGAGGCATGTGGAATGGGGAGCGGGTGTCAGGAGGGAGGGTCAGTAGACGATGACTCCAGTGGTCATTTCTGGTCGTTACCGTGTGTGTGATGGATGGCTTTGGAGAGGCTGGAAGGAGGCTGTCTATTTAAAGATGGCAATTAAGAAAATATGTCTAAGTAGAGGGAAAATGGCAGTGCTGATGCTGACTGTTGATGTGTGTGGTGAAGCAAGACTGATTCACCTACAAACTGACACAGCTGCATTAATGCGGCTGGAAATAGCAGCTCTCATCGCCTGTGATGGAGCGGTGGTGCGAGTGCCTCATCACCTGTGGGCTCATGAATGTAGATTATTCCCCTTTGACTGAAAATCATTTCTACCTGGTTTCTTCCAAGGGTATTGAATCACTGCCTTCCATTGTCTGCTAAATGAGCATTTAAACACCAATTTGTTGTTTGGAGTTTGGACCTCTGTTCATTGGGTGATAGTGAGGTATATTAACCTTATGCTTTTGAAATTTCCTCTTGTGTTTTGTGTGGCTCTTGTTTTTTTCATGCCAAGTGTAATTGCTGTGATTTGCCCAATTGCTTTCATGTACATGTAGTGAGACAGGTTTATGATACTGGGATGTACGAGTCAGTGAGCAGAATTAAGCCTTCATTATCTGAGTCTGTGACTGTAGCTCTGTTATAGAAAAAAAATTGCAGGTGGGATAAATTTGATTCTGAACTTAAAGAGACCTTGCCTCACACATGTATTCTAAATATATCCTATTGCATCAAAACTATTGAATTGAGTTATGCTTCCTCTGCACTTTCCCTCACCAATATTGCTGAATATCAAGATTACTGGGTGTAAAGAGATAGACTCCCTTGTAGTTTAAAATTAAAACATATTTCCATTTTTCACTTTGGAGAAAGCTCCCAAGTATGGTCAGGTCCTTAGAAAGGTAAGACACATGTACAGTTTCAGGGACAAGGTAGAGAGGTAGAATTAATTAGAGAAAGGCAACCCCCCCCACACACACACTCACACACACACTCACACACCTGCGTGCACACACACACACCTCTGCTGCTTGTGGATTTTGCTCTACAAATGCATCTCCTTGGAAAACCCTGTGAGTTCCATTCATGAAGCAGCACTTCCCGGTGTTGTCCGTAATTGGGCATTATGATTCTGGATTCTGGTATTCTTAAAGGAGAGAGAAACACATGAAGGGGCTGATGATGAGTGAGAACCGACGCTCCAGGGTAGAATGTTTCAGCGTAGGGGAAGTTTGAAGCTGTGAGCTGGTTATCAAATTAAAGCGACTGTTTGCTCTGCCAGTCCCAACCTTGCATGTCAAGGCAGGAGTGATTCCATTTAACCAAAAGATATAGCCCAACACAGCTTTATGTTTCTGTTGAGATGAAATTACAAATCACATACTTAGCATATGGGAAATCTAAAAGTTTAGATAAGTTGGCATAGTTCACATTCAAGCCCTGTAGTAATTGGAAGAAGCACCAGATGTGCAGTACCCTTATGGGCAAGTGATTCAAAAACATGATATAGGCTAAATTATGAATAGAAAAGAAGATTAGTGCATGAAGGAGTACACATGCAATGTATACATATAAAAATAAGAGAGACTGCAGAAAAGACATGATCCAATACAGATTCTGTTCTGCTTTTGCTATCCAGAGCTGACATATACCCTGGCATCTCAAGATTCATTGCACTGTTGTAAATGCTAATGCAAGATCTTTTCTTTCTTCACCTGTATTGCCTGGGCTGACATTTGGATTATCAATACACAGTAAATATGACAGGTACAGTTAATGGTATAGGTATATTATCAATACACATGAATAACAACTGATGTGGATAGGCGGAAACAAAAAAGGCAGGGATGCCGACCAGTTATGAAAGAGGCACAAGGAAAATACAGTTTGTAAACTTGGATCCTACGACAGGGAGGCTTTTACCTGACAGGTTTTGACAATAGCTAGAAGAAAACCAGAACCATTCCAATGAATGCTGTATTCAGTAAGCCCAGGCAGAGATGAAGGGAACTGTCAGAGCAGGGCTGTGAGGCTGCTGAAGTCAGCCAGAGCTGTACAGAAGGTTTAGAAGCAGAGCCTTTTGCCCTGAAATCACTGATCTCTTTGCTTTTCAATAGATGAGTCAATAAGGGAGGCCAGAGACCTTTCTGAAAAGCTATCTGTATTAGGGTAGCTATTCCATATGCAAGTTTCCAGTCCTTACGTATTGCTCACCCTAGTACCCTAGTGTCGTTCATGTACTGACTCCTTCAGGACCATTCCCTTCTTCATTTATTTCTAATCACAGTTCTTCACTTCATGCCCAGCCTGTTCCTTGCACTTTGCATGTAGGATTTCTAACCCTTACTAGGTAAACACTCTTCGTGAAGTCATGCTCGCTTTGCTTCAGTCTCCTCATGTGTCAATTAGAGATAATAATGGTCTTATCACACAGGGTTGCAGTGTGGATTAAGTGAGTTAATCCATAGGAGGCATTTAGCATGTGATAAGCACCCAATATATCCTACCTGCTATTATTTTTAAATCCAATTTCCATTTGAGTCAGCTCAATATGATCACCATTTTGAGTTAATTTAGCCCCTCTGGAGATGCCAAATTACACATAGGCTAGCAGGAACAGATATAACTTACCCTGACTCTTCTAATACTAGAATAAATAATATCTGGGCTCAGACCTTCTCCTGAAAGCGGGTGGGTTTTGAAGTTGGAATAATCTGAATTTTGAACGCCAGTCCTCCCAATGCCTCGCTGTGATGTTAGGAAAGTTATGTAAATTTGCTCTGCTTCCATGTCTCTGTCTCCCATGATGTTGCTGTGTGAAGAAAATGAGGCTATCTACTCTGAAACATCACCTGAGTGCACACCCTCCCCCACCCTACCCCCCTGCATAACCAGCCAGGGAAACCTTGTTCTAGTGCCTGCCTGTTTGAGCATTGGCAATAATTTAAGCATTCTGTCATTTCCAAAAATAAGTAGCCTTAGATTCCAGACAACTGTCATGTGAACATGGTTTTCTTTACCATTTGCATATAACATAAGGGGAAAAAAGGAACTCATCAAAAGATTTTAGATATTTTTTCTGTTGGTAAATAATAGGTTACTTTTGTTTGCTGGTTCATAATTTTTTGTCAGGTCAATAAATTATTTTTAGAGCTGCTTTAGGTTTATAGCAAAATTAAACAGAGATTAGAGTTCCCAAGTGTTTCCTCTCCTGCCACACACAGCCTCTTTGCCATGACCTTCTGCATTGAGTGGTGCACTTGTTACACTGACCTATCTAAGTTCATAGTTTACATTAGGGTTCAGACTTGTGTACGTGGGTTTTGGCAAATGTGTGACTTGGAGCCATACATACAGTATGTGGAGTGGGTTCCCTGCATTCATAGGTTCACACTTACCTCTCCCCAACTCCTAGTGACCACCGATTTTTGTTTTGACTGTTTCCATAGTTTTTTTCTTTTCCAGAATGTCATATATTTGGAATCATACAGCGTGGACCCCTTTCAGATTTTTTTTTCACTTATCAACATACGTTCAAATTCCCTCCATGTCTTTTTTAGGTTTGATAGCTCATTTCATGTTAGTACTGAATACTGTTCCATTGTCTGGATGTATCACAATTGATTCATTCACCTATGAAAAGACATCTTGGTTGCTTCTAAATCTTGGCAAGTGTGAATAAGTTGGTATCAACAATTGTATTCAGCTTTTCATAGAGATGGCTTTTCAGCTCATAGGAGAAAATACCAAGAAGCATAACCACTGTGTTGTATAGTAAAAGTATATTTAGTTTTATAAAAGACTGCCAGATTGTCATCCAAAGGGGCTGTTTTGCATTCTCATTAACATGAGTGAGAACTCCCGTTGTTTCATATTTTTACCAAATTTTGTTGTTGTCAGTCTTTTGAATGTTAGCCCTTCTAATGGGTGCACCAGGGTATCTCATTTTAATTTGAATTCCTTCTTGAGATATGATTTTGGGTATTTTTCATATGCTTATTTGTCATCTGTAGAACATAGTTGGTGAAGTCTTTGATTGGGTCATTTGTTCCTTATTGTTGAGTTTTAAGAATATTTTGTTTTGGAAAGCAGTCCTTTATCAGATATATTTTTTGAAGATGTTTTCTCCCAGCCTCAAACTCTTGATGATCATGGAACTTTAAAAAGAAGCCAATTGCTCTTAAAAAGAAACAAATTGAACAAGGAAATTCTGATCTCAAATTAAGTTCTGCCTTTTATCCTTTTATCTGCGTATATCTTCCTTAGGAACTCTGTCTCGATGCATGGTGATTTCTAGCAAGGGCTTTTATGGATATGAAAAGTCTCCAGATAAGTCCTCCTTGTGTGTGTTAAGACAAGTGAGCTTGTTACTCAGCCCTACCTCTTCTTAGAGCAAAAGTAATAACAAACACCAGATTCTCCATGGCTGCGTCCTTTCTTTTTTTTTTTTCTTTCTATTTTTAAGATTTATTTATTTATTTGCAATTCAGAGTTACAGAAGTAGAGGGGAGAGAAGAGAGAGGGAGAGAGACCTTCCATTCACTTGTTCACTCCCCAGATAGCCATGATAGCAGGTGGTGGGTCAGGCTGAAGCCAGGAGCCAGGAGCTTCTTTCAGGTCTCCCATATGTGTAGCTGGGGTCCAAGCACCTGGGCCATCTTCAGCTGTTGTCCAAGGCCATTGACAGGGAGCTGGATCAGAAGTTGAGCAGCCAGGATATGAACAGATACCTATATAGGATGCTGATATCGCAGGTGGTTGCTTTATCCATTACATCACAATGCCAGCCCCAGCTGCATGCCTTCTTATCCATTACCTAGATTCAGAAAAAAATCAGGACCAGAAACTCTGTGGAAATAATGCAGGAAGAGATAAAATCAGAGAATTGCCTTCCAATTAGACAAGGGGACAATTGGCTACTAAAGCAATCCAGGAAATGCGCTGGCTATGCCACCTACAGCAGACTTCTCTGTTGGGGAGAATAATGTTTGGGCAGAGAGGAAGGGGAAAGGACAGGTCCTGTGGCTGTAAAGGTGAACGCAGGTGCCTTTCTGTGCCGTTCTTCTCACCGCCCTGCTTTTGCTGTTTGCTCTTTGTTGTTGCCATTCACTGGGGTTCTTTCACTACCTGTGTTCAAAGGGAGCTGTCTCCATTCTGCTCAGCCAGGCAGACGGCAAGTTCAGAAGATAAGAAACCCTTCCTGGCATGAAATGCGCTGTGAAATGTGGTTGAAAATAAAGTTGTTAATGACAGTTGTCATCAAAACTTTGCTCTTTCAATGCATTTTTCATAGTTTCCAGGCCAACAGGAGCTTGTCTTGTATTGAAATTTCAGACGGTTGGCTAGCTGTGTGACAGACAAGCAGGCATACTCAAGTAGGTCCATGCCCATAGGAGAGCATACCTGTGCATATGCTCATAATTACCTCTCTATAAACGCCATTCACAGATAGATGGGATAGACGTTCCATGGAACCGCTACATGCCAACAACAGCCATTTCTCTGGGTCCTGAGTACTCTGGCAACTGCTCCTCAGAGAATCTGAAAACCAACAAAACAAAAACTAAAAACAAAACAAAAAAGTACATAGGGAGGTGGTGTATTCAGATGTAAACAAAGAGAAAACACAAAATGAAAAGAAATGAAAAATAGTAACAAGGTAAACAAGAACAATCAACCATCAACCGGGGGCTAAGTCTATAGGGCCATCAGCCCATTCCGCATCTTTGCCCCAGATGACTCCTAACCTGAGAGTACCTTCCTTGCTCTCCCTGAACCTTCCCTTTGCTTTGTAAAACTAACAGAGTCTCTACCAGCAAATAATATGGATAGCTGAATAAGCTTCCTCTGTGAAGGCGAAAGGGCTAAACATCACCCAATCACTGGTGTACAATTTGTGTAATTAGACTGGAGTTTTCCTTCCCCTTCCCTAGTGGCAAACTGAGATCAACCTTGATGAAGGAAGAAAGAGGTTGCCTGAATTTAAGGGTCTAACACATACCATGCCTGGTGCTTTGTAAACTTTACCTCATTCATCTGCATAATAGTTCTTCAAGTAGATGTTGTTGACCAGTTTTACTCTTGAGTGAATAGAGGGCCTGGATAGGTTTACAAATGTGTCCAACATCACCTTGTCTAGTAGAAGGGGTAGGATATGCCCTCAGCTCTGTCCTAGGTAAGGGGCACTTCGATGGAGGGTGGTTTTCAAATACTTAGGATGGGTGTAGTTGAGATTTTTAAATTTACACTATGGACGTACTTGGAAGAGGTGTCTAGGTACCTACTGTAATCAGGAAGCTAGACTCTAAGTAGTTCATTTGTTCATTTAATAAATACATGCATATTAAATGAGTACCCTTCATATTCATGGGGATTTGGAGATGGACAGAAAAAGGAGGATGCTACTGCTATGCTGTTCATGATCAAATAAGGAAAGATAGATAATGACCAAGTATATATGGTAACTCCCACATCTCTATTTGGGGATGCATTTCAAGACCCCTAGTGGATGTATGGAATATTTCCTAGACATACAAACCTATGATAACATTTAATTTCTAAGTTAGGCACAGTAAGAGCTCAACAATAACTAATTATGTTAATTCCATAACAATTATAGCAATATACTATAATAGAACTTATGTGAATGTAATTTCTCTGTCAAAATATCTCATTGGGCTTTTACCTTCTTACTTAGAGAAAGAATTTTTATGACTTCCCTTTGGCATGTCTGAATCACTACTCTTAGCACCACTACTCTTGTACTTTGGGGCCACTATTAAGTACTATAAGGCTTATTTGACCACAGCACTGGGATACCACAATGCTGGAACTGGTAAGTGAGGTGGCTACTGACTATAGAGCATGGATATGCTGGGTAAAGGGAGAATTAGCACTCTGGCTGGCTTGGGTGACTTTTTATCACACTACTCAGGACAGGTTTATTTATTTATTTTTTTTTTTTGGCAGGGGGAGGAAGGAACAGAATTTTTCACTTAATATTTTTCTACTTTGGTTAATCATGGGTAACTGAAAATGAAACTTGGAAGGAAACTGAAAATGGAACATGAAATCATGGCAAAGGGGACAACAGTAAATAATTTAAAAGATGATGTGAAATAAGGATGAAGGAGTGAGGCATGGGAAACATAAAATGTGGAAGGGCTTGGTAGACTTAGGATGGAAGATCCCTTTTGGTGATGTTATCAAAGACCTTTCTGATCTGAGACCTCAAAGACTGGAGGCCTCTTTCTATGCAAAGATCGACATGAAGAGCCTTTCAAATCCAGGGAAAAGGGAGTACAAAGACCATGGGCAGGAGGATCAGCATAAGGCCACAGAGAAGGGAGCAGAGTGTAGTGCGGGAGGTGCTATGAGATAGAGGTTAGAGCAGGAGCATTGACAGTCATGGATGCTGTTTGTTCTATTTGAATTTGTTTCAATATTTTGTTAATTTATTTGAGAGGTAAAGTTACAGACAGTGAGAGGGAGAGATCATGATCAAATAAGGGAAGATAGATAATGGCCAGAAGTATATGGTAACTCCCACTTCTCTATTTGGGGATGCAATTCAAGAGACCTTTCAGAGAGAGGGGTCTTCCATCCTTTGGTTCACTCCCCAAATGGCCGCAATGGCCGGAGCTGTGCCAGTTCAAAGCCAGGAGCCAGGAGCTTCTTCTTGGTCTCCCATGAAGGTGCAGGGTCCCAAGCGCTTGGGCCTTCTTCCATTGCTTTCCCAAGTCATAGCTGAGAGCTGGATCAGAAGAGGAGCAGCCGGGAACAGAACCAGCACCCTCATGGAATGCTGGCGCCACAGGCAGAGGATTAACCTGCACCATGGCACCGGTTCCTCTATTTCAATTTTAAAACCACTAGAATATATTTTTAATGGAAATGCTCTCATTTTCAGTTAGAAAGGCTGCTGTTAAGTGGGGGAATGTATGTACAGAGCTGGAGATGAACACATTGTGGCCAACTACACCATTACAGTAGCTCAGTGAGACTTGAGTCCAGGAAAGAAAGCAGAGGGAATGGAAGGAAGTGAGTCAGTTCCTGATACACACTAGATGTAGAGCAGACAGGGACAACTGATGGATTGGGTGTGAGGGGTCCAGGAGGTGGCAGGCAAGCCAAGAGAGTGTAGCACAAGAAACACAGGATGTTTTTCATGAAGAAAGGCATGGCCTCTCCATGGAAAGCTGCTATCATGCTGTGGAACACACAGATTCCACAGTAGGGAGTTCACTGGTGACCCTGAGGAGTCATTTCAGTGGAGAAGTAGAGATAAAAGCCTCAAGCTGTGCGTTCTGTGAAAATGGATGGACAGTTAGTAGAGAAAGAGTATGCTTGGGGGCCAGCACTGTGGCGTAGCGGGTAAAGCCGCCGCCTGCAGTGCAGGCATCCCATGTGGGCACCATTTCAGGTCCTGGCTTCTCCTCTTCTGATCCAGCTCTCTGCTATGGCCTGGGAAAGCAGTAGAAGATGGCCCAAGCCCTTGGGCCACCGCACTCACGTGGGAGACCTAGGGGAGGCTCCTTGCTCCTGGCTTCAGATCGGCTCAGCTCCAGCTGTTGCAGCCATCTGGGGAGTGAACCAGCAGATGAAAGACCTCTCTCTCTCTGTCTCTCTCTCTCTCTCTCTGCCTCTCCATTCTTTGTGTAACTCTCTCAAATAATTAAATAAATCTTAAAAAAAAAATAGAGTATGCAGGGATCTGTTCTGTGATGTTTTCCTGCGAGACAGAACAAGAAATGAGGTGGCGCCCAGAGAGAGCTGTGAGTTAAAGGCAGAACATTGGATTTTCTGTTCTGTTGCTCTGTGGTGAGGTGAGGCCCCTGGATCATGTTTGGGTGTGAGTAGGGATGGTGCTACAGAGAAGCATGTGCTGAGGCTGTAGGTGAGCAGAGCAGTGTCCCCAAGGGTGAGGCCCTTCAGACACAGGCAGGAGGGCACGGTGTGGGGTGGGGATGGCCGCTGTCAGTGGCTGTGACTCATCATCTCCTTTAACAAGTGGGAGGAATGGGTGCAGAGCAGGTACAGGTGGTTTCCTAAATATTTTGGGGGGAAGAAAAGGTTTTCCCAGGGTGAGAGGCTCTGTGTTCCTGAGAGCTTATGAAGTGAGGTCCCCTGGCAAGGGGGTGACAGCACGGCATGGGGTGTGAAGGTTGGAGGAACTTAGGACCAAAACTGGTCCAGGGACAAGGTGAGCAGGGCAGAAGCATCCCAGGGAAGTGGGGTGGGGGGGGTGTTTGGCCAGGAAGAGCTGGGGCCCACTAATGTCCTCACAGTAAGGTCAAGTCTTCTATTGAAATAATTGGATGAGATACAATCTATGCAGAAATACATTTAGAGATTAAAAACTGACTTACTACTCATATATATGGTAGTGTAATAATAATGAATATTCATGAAGTGCACCTTGCACGTATTATTTCATTGGCTTCTTTTAACTTCATGAGGTAGCTACTGTTATCATCTTCATTTACAGGTAGGGTAATTGCAACTTGAAGTGAAGAAAGCTACAGAAGTTCCCACAGCTAATAAATTAGGAAGAGTAGAAACCCGTCTAGTTAATAACAAGGACTATGATCTCACACCTGCAGGCTGAGCTGACTCCTAAGAACACAACTGAGCTGTAGGTGTGAACATCTAACATGGTACTCTTATGTCATTAGGAATCACAGTTATATACCACAGGTAACATTAAGGCAAGAGAAGGATTTACTTCTGATGTTTTGTATTCCCCTCAGTCATCAGTATCTGGATCTTGGGATCACCAGGAGGGGCAGGAGGCTGAAGGGGCCCATCCCTTGGGGCAGAACTGCCTTTGCATGTGACAGCACATACATACACACACTGCTTACTTTCATCACAGATGAAAAGCCTTTTCTTACATTTCTCCTTGTACTCCACTCTCTGTGTCAGAGACTCCCGATTCCTCCAGGGGATGTCACAGATCTGCCTGCTGTCCCTAACTACAGGGCTCTTCATCTGTTGATGAAATTTACCCACTTATTTGCAAAATGCAGGAAGACTTATGGAACTACTTCTTTGCACAGGGACCCTTGGGAATACCAACACTTAGCCAGTGAGCAAAACTTGTGCAGGGACAAAGTGAGCAAAGGAGAAGTATACCAAGGAAGTGAGGGTGGGGGTAAGGGCTGCCCAGGAAGAGCTGGGCAGGGGTGAGAGGGTGAGGATGGTTTGTAGGGTCAGGAAGGACCTTTGAACAGACCCTCCTGACCTTCCAGGCAGGGCAGCTCTGCCCACCACCTGTGTAGTGATAGTTCCGGTGCAGTCTCAGGGAATCTCACAGGGATCTTTAAACCCCGCTCTCAGCCAGGCTGCAGGTCTAAGGATAGAAAGTAGGTGAGAGAAGGTTCATAGGAGACAGGTCTTCATTTGTTTACTCTGTTTTAATAATTGGCTGATTATGTTCCATTTTTATTTGGTTTTGCTGGCAATCAGATAGAGAGCTGTGATATCCACTCACACCTTGTAATTACCATTAATTTCTTCCCCTTCCTCTGCACAGTAAGGACAAGGCTGGCAGCAAAGCCATGGGAGGTTGAATCTGACTGGAGCACAATGCATATGCATGAGGCAGGACTCACCAAGGCTCTGAGGAGGTGTTTGGTGGGAGGGGTGGGAAGGGAAGGGAAGGCTGAGAGATGGAAAGAGGAGGAAATACCTTGAATTGGAGACAAAGGCAAATGGAGGAAAGTGTTGAAGTCAGCACAACAGGCTTGCTGGCTTAATTACCATAATGATGTAAAATAGTCCAATCAGCAATCTGGGGCTAATCTTTCATGTATTACAGGTCTCTCCTTCGTAGAGCTCCACAGCTTAAATGCATTTTTAATGAAGATGTTTGAAGCAAGCAGATAATTTCCCAGTCTTTCCAGGAGGGAATCAGAGCACATTAAATGGGCTCTTCCTCTTTTCTGTGGCTGTCCCAAGTTCTTGCTAGGTCAGGCGCCTGGGAGCCAATCGTCTTCCAGAACGGGCAGCTCTGTTCTCCCTCCCCTCCTTCCTGAGGGAGCTGGGGAATGCACAGCTAGGACTGATGTCCAGGGAAGCTGTGACTGGTCCCAAGGAGCCTTGGCTTAGTTTTTTTTTTTTTTAAGATTTATCTTTATTTATTTGAAAGAATTAGAGAGAGAGGTAGAGACATACACGGAGAGAGAGGTATTCCATCTACTGGTTCACTCCCCCGATGGCTGCAACAGCCAGAGCTGAGCTGAACCATAGTGGGTGTAGGGGACCGAAAATTTGGACCATCTTCTACTGCTTTCTCAGGCCACTACAGAGACCTGGATCGGAAGAGGAGCAGCCGGGACTAGAACTGGCACCCATATGGGATGCAGGCACTTCAGGCTGGGGCTTTAACCTGCTGCACCACAGTGCTGGCCCCTCGGCTTAGTCTTAGTCTTAGTCTTGCCTTGTTTTTTTTTTAAAGATTTATTTATTTATTTGAAAGTCAGAGTTACACAGAGGAAAGGCAAAGGGGGGGGACAGAGAGAGGCAGAGAGAGAAAGTGAGAAGGAGAGGCAGAGAGAAAGAGAGAAGGAGAGGCAGAGAGAGAGAGAGAGAGAGAGAGAGTCTTTCATCTGCTGGTTCACTCCCCAAATGGCTGCAATAGCCAGAATTGGGCAGATCCAAAGCCAGGAGCCAGAAGCTTCCTCCAGGTCTCCTATGCAGGTATGGGGGTCCAAGGACTTGGGCCATCTTCTACTGCTTTCCCAGGACATAGCAGAGAGCTGGATCAAAAGTAGAGCAGTAAGGACATGAACTAACGCCCATATGGGATGCCGATACTGCAGGCAGCAGCTTTACCTGCTACGCCACAGCGCCGGCCCCAGTCTTGCCTTGTCTTGTCCCAAGCCTAAGGGTTGTCTATGTCTCCTCCCTAAGGATGTGAGGGATAGAACTCTGGGGATGTGTCCGAGCCTCACTGCTCAGCTTCATCTGTGAGATGCATACAGTCCAGATGCTACAGGGTGAGCATTGGAAGGACTTCTCTGCTGTTCTGAGACACCCCTGTGCTATAACAGCCAAAAGAGCAATCCCATACTTAGCTGTGACCGTGCCTTCCTGACCTGAGAAGGCTTTGTCCCTGGTCCCAGCACCCAGGGACTCATGGTTTGCAATCAATTTAGCCGATGTACAAGTAGATTGAACAGGCATGGTTTTTTTGCTCAGTGTTTAATGTTGTATGGTCCCAAAGCCTAAAACACCTGGGTAAAACATACGTGCTTGCTATCTGCACATGCAATAGGCCCCCTCAGACAGACCTGGATCAGTGGAGGAGGTGAGATTGTTAAGCTATGGCAGACTCAAAAATGAGCTCTTTGTTCATAATTTTGCGGAAGCTGAAATTGTTCCCCTGTTAGTGTTTCCTCTTGTCACCACATTGCCTGAGCTGTAACTCTAACCAATTACATATGTGCATCCAATTCAGTAATTTCTGGACACTCTGCCTTTACACCCCCCAAACTCCCCAATGAACCCCCTTATTTTCAATTCTCCACGTTTTGTCTGTGCATTCGTGGAAGACAAAGATGCCTGTGGTGTTGCAGAATGTCTTTGTCAAGAGCCCCTGTTGCTATTCTTAGCCCCCATGAACTCATGATGGTAGGAATTAAATTCATATGCCATACTCAACTTTCTTCTTTTCTTCCTTTGCTCCATTCATCTCTGTTTTCATTCATTTGAATTTGACTGTGTTCAGACTATAAGCAAATGTTAAGACCCTTTGACATCCCCAGAGCCAGGTTCTAGACAGGGAAAGCCCTGGAATGAGAGGCAGCACAGACGCTTTCTGAGCAACCTGCAGACTTTGTGGACTGTGGTTAACACACATCATTGAAGGAAGTTCTATTGTGTTCTTCCCCTAGACCATTATAACTAACATAGCAGCTCCCAGTTGAAAGCATACTTTGTTCACTGAGTTTTTTGTTGGTTATTTGGAAATCCAGATATACAGAAAACAACTCACTGATGACGCCCCTTATTTTACTTCTTAAGGAAAGTTTAGATAATTGGAAAGAAAAGCAAAGCTCATTCATCATACATTTCAGTAACAAGTGCTGACTAGTATGTGTACGGATATGCATCAATTGTATTTTAGCAAAGATGAAAGAATACAGCACAGTATTTGTAATGGTAGCATACTGAATGACACTATGATGTTTCTTCTTAGATCTTTATCTTGGTTGTATTCTATTGGCCTGTCTTCTAGGTTGCTATGTCTGTGTTTAACCACTATTAAATCTGTCTGTTTTGTTAATTATTTCATATATTGTATTTGCCAACTCTGAAATGTCTATGTAATTTTTAAAAAAGATTTTATTTATTTATTTGAGAGGTAGAGTTACAAACAGAGAAAGGAAGAGACAGAAAGGTCTTCCATCTGCTGGTTCACTCCCCAAATGGCTGCAATGGCTAGAGCTATGTTGATCTAAAGCCAGGAGCCAGGAGCTTCTTCTGGGTCTCCAACATAGGTACAGGGGCCCAAGCACTTGGACCACCTTCTACTGCTTTCCTAGGCCATAGCACAGAGCTGTATCAGAAGAGGAGCAACTGGGACACCAACCAGTGCCCATATGGGATGCTGGCATCGTAGGTGGAAGCTTAGCCTACACACCACAGCACCAACTCCTCTATGTAATTGGTTTTTAAGGGATTCAAACACTTTCTTGAAATTCCCCATTCTTCCATCAGTTTTATCCATTTTTCCTTTATTTTCTTTGCCACAATAACAACAGTCATTTAAAGTCTTTGTCTGCTAACTCCGTATAGATATCATCTGTAGGTCTATTTTTATATCTTCCTTCCTCGATTATCAGTCATATGTCCTTGCTGTTAGTGATCTCATGGTACATTTCACACATTGCACATAAAGAAATCACAAGGATGCAGAGATTATTTCTTTCAGAGAGGCCTCTGTTCTTTCTTTTATGTACATAATATTTGGCATAACAAAACACTATGTGTAAAAAAACAAGGTAATATGACCAATAATACAACACAAGATAATAGAGGTAGATACCCATATGGTTCCTATATTACAGTTAACAGGTAAGGATTTAAAATATCTATGATTAACAGATGTATAGTCAGGCATCTCTAGAAAACGAATCAGGAAGTACCCTTGTATATGTATGTATTCTTTCTCCCTCTCTCATATGCACATGTCCATATGTAAATACACATGGATAGTTACATAAGAAGGAACATAAAAACTTATGTATATATAAATCATATATATACATATATTCACACACATATGATATCTCTCTCTCTCTCAATAATCTCAGTTATGACCTGTCTGTCCTCAGGTTTGTGGGATTCGATATAGGTTCATCCTTTCTTTGTTTAAGATTTATTTATTTACTTGAGAGATAGAGAGAGAGGGAGAGACACAGAGAGAGGTCTTCCATCCACTGGTTCATTCTCTGAATGGCCATAACAGCCAGAGCTATGCCAATCAGAAGCCAGGAGCCAGGAGGTTCTTCCAGGTCTCCCACATGGGTACAGACGCCCAAGCACTTGAACTACCTTCCACTGCTTATCCAGGCCATAGCAGAGAGTTGGATTGGAATAGGAACAGCTGGGAATTGAACCAGCACCCCTGTGAGATGCTGGTGCCACAGGCTGATGCTTAGCCTCCTATATCATGGTGCTGGCCCCAAGGTTGTGCTTTCTACATAGGCTGCAGCCCTCTACCTCCTCTTCTCTCAGACGTGACTTTAGCAGGAGCTCCACCCTCTGACACTGCCATGTTGTGATCATTGTTTATACAGTCTTGGTGATACTTACGTTATTTTATTTTTACCCCTTTCACTGAAGTGTAAAGCTCATTTTGTGATTAAGAATATTCCTTGTGTTGATACTTAGATTTGTAGCCCTAAGTATTTCCTCTTGATAATCACTAGGCACCTCCTTATCTTATAAAAATATAAATATATCTAACTTCCCTACCCCTCTTTTGCCTGTGAAATTTAAATCCAAAGCTTTCCTTGTACAGCTGAGTTGTGTGGTGCCAAATTAATTACTACATTTCAGAGAATTGTGAGATATTCTCTGCCCTTGTTAGGAGATCACCTCTGATAGTGAAGACATATTTCCAAGAAAGCAAGTCCTATTTTCCTTTAATATTGTCAGCCTAGCCAGCTGTATGCTTCTCCAACCCTGTTTATTCTTCAAAGATAAAAAAAAGAAGCAATAAAAGCACTGCCTGTGGTTCCAAGTCCTTCAGTTTCCTACACAGGACTCCAGGGTTGATAGAGATACAACAGAAAACTCTTTGGGATTCTATATTAATAAAATTATATAAACTGGCCTGTGATGTTTTGGTAAACTGAAATTTTAGAGAAATATTATTTTCATAGTATATTATCTTCTAAAATTAAGCAATACCCCAGCTCCAACCCCCACTCCTGTCACCTGGAGTTCCCATTGTGTGACATGATATTTTTTCTTCAAGATTGGATCTGAAAGCCCCAACCATTGCATCAAGCTACAAATCCATCACAGCAACCACACAGAGAAAATGACCATTTGGCAGCATCCATCATCCTCACAAGTGCTACCCACAGCTCGCACCACTGAGCGGCTTCCACTGTGGCCGCTTACGCCTTTCTCCAGTGAGTCTGCAAGTCAGCTAAAGGGTCCTAGTCCCTTTTATTGGGAGAGGCCAGGAGCACAGAAATGCCTTTATGAGGGAAAACTGCTTCATTCCAATCCTGGGGTCTCTTGATGCCGGCTCCCTACTCACCTCTGATATCAGTAAAGAACTGAGCTGTCCTTTTTGTTGTTGTCGTTGTTGACGTGCTACACCTCCCTCCCCTTTGTACTACTGTTTTTGAAAAAAGGACTGTAGTGACAGAGAGAGAGAGAGAGAGTTATCTGTAGTCTCAGGTGAAGAAGACGCAGGTTGGCTATCCGTGTTGTAGCTTGGTCGTGTGGCTGTCATAATGCAGTCCCACAATAGAACAACTCACTCAGGGCTCTTGAACTTGCTTTGTGATTCTCAGTTGTTCTCATCTCTAGTGAGTAGGAGGCTTGTTCTCTGAACTTGTAGGTATCAGGTGTCCCTTCCTAATATAAACAAGAAATTTTATCTGCAGAGGGTAGGTACATATATATATATATATATATATTTTTTTTTGCTTCAAAGTCAAGCTATTCTAAATGATAAATAAATAGAATACATAGAGACTAAACAGTTGTGAAGATAGAAGTGCATGGGCAAATAAGAAAAGCATTTATGATATTCAAGAGAAAGGTCAGCAAACTGTGGCCACCTCTTATTTTTTTATGACCCATGAGGCAAGAGTATATTAAATTCTTAAGTGGCTGAAAACAAATCTAAAGAATATTGCATCACACATAAAATAATATGGAATGCAAATTTCTCTATTTGTCAATAAAGTTTTGTTGGAACACAACCAGACTCATTCATTTATATGTTGCCTATGGGTGTTTTCAAATGGCAAAATTGAGTGTTTGAGGCAAAGATCATAAAGTGTACAAAGCCTGAAGGATTTGCTGTTTTGGTCTTTAGAGAAGCAGTGGGCTAAGTTCTCTTCTAAAGCAGAAGCTGACCTAGGAACACCTGCTCGTCCCCAGTCATGTTGGATCACGATACCATGTGCACGGAGTCAGGACTGTCTCCCAGGCTCCTCAAGCTGCACAGGAATGCTGAGTCTCAAGTCCAAGACTGCTGCCACTTTCCAGTGCAATTATCCAAACCTTTTCTCTTTCTTCAAACTTCTACCCTTCCTTCATATTCTCAGCAGTTGATATTATCCTGTTCTTTTTCAAAAAAAATTATTTATTTATTTTGTTGTATTGAGAAGGAAACAGAGATAGACAGACTTTTCATCTGCTGTTCACTCCCCCAAATGCCCACAATGGCTAGGGCGGGGCCAGGCTGAAGCCAGCAGATGGGAACTCAGTCTGTCTCCCAAGTGGGGGTCAGGGACCCGACTACTTGAGCCATCATCTGTTGTCTCATACAGTATTCCTTAGCAAGAAGCTAGAATCAGGAACAGGGGCAGGGTTTGAACCCAGGCACTCTGATATGAGATCCAAGCATCCCAAGTGACATCTTACCCACTGTACCAAGCTCTTACTTCATCATTCATGTTCTGTTTCGCATAGAGAAACATCACACTATCAGGTGTAGGGATAGTCATTGAAACATTTTGACCCGTATCTCCTATCTGTTCTTTCTCTGAGATATTGCATGTTTGTGTAGCTCCCTCACATCTTCGCATTCTCACAATAAATCCTTTGTATCTGAATTAAAATAGTGGATCTAAGGACTCAGCAAACCCCTGGGTGACAATGTTGAGCATTGTCTTCTTGTAGAAGAACTTGAAAATCCCGATGGGTCATAAGGAAGAGAAAGACACAATCTGATAGGTGTTTTGCAAAGACTCATGAATGAGTGAGGAATGGATTTGATTTGGTGACTCTTGGAAGCAAACAGGTGAGTCAGGAAACTATTAAAATAGTTCAGGTGGGGGAAAGGCTTCAATTTTATAGCAGAGGGTTTTATGGGGGTCACTAAATTCAGGTAAGAAATGAACCTGAGCACTTTGGGGAAAAAGGACTTTAAGTTCACAGTAAAGACTTCACAATGATTAAGTGCAGCCTTTTTACGTATAAGGAATCACATTTCGATTAGCTGAGAAGGCTGTGGAGTAGCAGATTATTGACAGCAGTGCTGTTAGGACCCCCTTCACACGCATCAGTGAGAATCATTGCCCATTGTGCAGCTGTCAACGTGGGTTCTTCCATTCTACTGGAATCTGACATCTAAGACCCTAATCCCCCATAATTTCCCATCACAAATTCCAATTGCAACAAATTCCATTAAGGCAGAGACAATTGTTAATTTTTTGTGTCACCTTGGCTGGGGTGTGGATGCCTGGTTAAACGTTAATTCTGGGTGTGTTCATGAAGGTGTTTCAGGAGCCCTGGTTAAACGTTAATTCTGGGTGTGTTTGTGAAGGTGTTTCAGGATGAGACCAGATACACTGCAAGACTGAATCACATAGAGCACCCTTCCCAACATGGCTGGGCCTCTTGCTCTCAGCTGAAGACCTGGATGGAGCCAGAGGTGGAGGAAGCAGGAATTTGATCCCTCCTTTTTTTTTTTTCCTTTTCTATCTCACTGCATGAACCAAGACATCACACCTCCTCCTGCAGTTGCACTGGTATTTATACCATGTGCTCTCCTGGTTCTTGGGCCTTTATATTGGGACTGAATGACATTGCTAGCTTTCCTATGTTTTCAGATGCTACATGATGGGATTTCTTAGTACCTAAATCGTATGAGCCCACTTCTCATAATACATCTATGTCTACATTTAGACCTAACTTACATCTACACCTACATCTATATCTTCATGTCTCTGTCTAATCTCCTATTGGTTCTGTTTCTATGGAGACCTCTGATTAGCAAGCAGTCGGTGAATCCAATTGATCATCTTCTAGTTGCTGGTGCATACCATTTGGTGTATAGTTGACAGTCAATAATATTTTGAATGAGCAAAGAACCTTTGCATTTGCAAATAACTACTGTCATTAATCCAACATTTCTAATTTAAAACTATTTATTTATTTGAAAGGCAGAGCAAAAGGGAGGGAGGGAGGGAGGAAGGAAGAGAGAGAGAGAGAGAGAGAGAGAGAGAGAGAGAGATCTTCCATCCACTGGTTCACCCCCAAATGGCCACAACAGCCAGATCTGGGCCATGCCAAAGCCAGGAGCCAGAAACTCCATCATGGTCTCCCATGTGTGTAGCATCTCTGTCTTCTTATGTGTATTAGCAGGAAGCTGTGTCAGGACTTGAACCAGCACTCCAACATGGGATGTTAGTGCTGCAAGCAGCGGGTTAAGCCATAACACTATGCTACAGTACCAATTCCATATTAATTATTGATTAAATGCATACTTTGTGATCAGAACTGTTCTAGACACTGGGATTTGAGTATGGCAAAAATCAAGTTTGTTGTTTTTAGGTTTACAGTCTAGTTTGTGGAGAAGGGAACGACAGAGATTATGCGATGGTATTATACATAATCTTTGAAAGGATGTTAGTGGCGAATGTGAAATGTATGCCTATCTCAGAGAAGGCCAGGGAATCCAGCTTCCAGAATGAGATTGTACTCAATCTGAGGCTGAGGGCAGCAAGAGTGGTCCAAGGGAAGGCAGAATGGATGGAGAGAAATACAATGGGGGTGAGGTAGGACACCCCAGAAACTGGTTGCAGGGGTTGTTATAGGACCCCCAAAATGGATTACTCTTACCCAACGTGCAGAAAGCCAATCACTGACATGGGTTGGTGGAAGAAGTGAAGAGTTTATTACAAAAGGCACAGAGCAAGGAACTGGGCAGCTAGCACTTAATTCCTTGGCTCCTCAAGGGATTAGGGGTGACGATTCTTATGAGTTGAAGTAAGGATGAGACGTGTATGTTGAGCACTTGTCCAGGTTCTGCATTGATCGGCAGTGTTCATGGCCTATCTTCGATTAATCGGTGATACCCATGTTCTTTAGGAAAATCCTGTGATAGCCAAATGGACTTCAGTCAGTCCGAGGGCTACATGAAGGTGTAGCTACTTTCTGCCCAGATCTAGAATTCACCGAAAGAAACTCCTCACAGCAATAAGCAAATGACCTCGTATGGCTTAGTAGGGCCCGCTGTACCACTCCCTCAGCTCATTGAGTTCATTTTAATAAGTGGTTGATTTACTATCAAAAAGGCAGGTCAAGGGGACTTTAAGCTAAGAGGGGGAGGCTAGGAGGCTGGGGCCTGCTGGTAGCTGGCATGTGCATTGAAAGCACTGAGTAGGGGCTCAGTTTTCAGGGGAAGCAGCAGAGGTGAGAGCGTGAGTGTGAAGTTTAACCAGGTGAGGTCGCTGAATGTCGGAAGAAGAAGGTAAGGGACCAACGATGAGAAAGGCAGGACTTCAATTCGGAGGAGTTTGGACTTAAACTGAAAATGGATTTTGGTAAACTTTCAATGAGGTTCTTTCCAATTAAGGTAGAATTTGGGTAGAGATGAGACTTGAGATAAGTTTATAGAAGAGAACAGAGTTCATACTGCAGGCTGTGGTACCGACAGTGGGGGCTTCCACTGTTGGATTTGTCATGTATGTTATGCAATGAAATCATTAGGTTAGGTGGCCAGTTACTATCATTGTTCTGATACTTCTATAGAATTAAGAAACTTTATGGCCCCCTGGATAAATTTCAGCATTATTAGTACTCTTTCTCTGGGAAAATATGTTCAGAATTCTCATTATCATCTAAAGAATGGATTTACAAAATGCTATCTAATCATAATTTAGTCATTATTTCTGGGTATAAGTTTCATTTTTTGTAAAAGAAGTATTAATATGGTCATGACCTACAAGAAGTCTAAACTAATATTTCCTTTAGATATTCTCAAAATGTAAAGTTATCTGAAGGGAAATATGTACCAAATTCACAGAAATCAAATTCAGAAGTGAGATGATTTAAAAAAGAGAACCAATTTGAGTCAAGAGGGAATATTTTAATTGATTTCCAGGAAAGTGGTATTTTAAATTAACTTGGAAGTTTGTAACTTACATAGAACTGGTCTGCTATTTTCAGGGACGTCTCATTTACTAAATCATAGAAGGCCAAACCTCTAATTGTAGGACTTTGGTGGAGATCTCATCCACATGAGTATTTTCCTTTTCTTTTTTTTTTTTTCTGACAGGCAGAGTTAGACAGTGAGAGAGAGAGAGAGAGAGAGAGAGAGAGAGAGAGAGAGAGAGAGAAAGGTCTTCCTTTTCCTTTGGTTCACCCCCAAATGGCCGCCACAGCCAGCACACTGCGGCCAGCATGCTGCGCCGATCCGAAGCCAGGAGCCAGGTGCTTCCTCCTGGTCTCCCATGTGGGTGCAGGGCCCAAGCACTTGGGCCATCCTCCACTGCCTTCCTGGGCCACAGCAGAGAGCTGGACTGGAAGAGGAGCAACCAGGACAGAATCCAGAGCCCCAACCCGGACTAGAATCCGGGGTGCCGGTGCCGCAGGTGGAGGATTAGCCAAGTGAGCCGCGGCACCGGCTCCACATGAGTTTTCAACAAATATTTTTTGAGCACATCCTATGTGAGGATCCCTGTATTCAATGCTTAGAGAAATACAGAAAAGTCCTAGTGGAAATAGGATGCTTCCCTGAAGGAGGGCTTGCGATAGGGAGGGAGAGATGTATACAAAAAGATAACTAATCACACAGTCTTCTTAATAATACAGAGTGGGAGAAGGATAAGTGATAAGAAAATCAAAATCATCACAGTTCCAAGGAACAAGCAATTAAATGTAGCTGGAAGTAGAATATTAAGCGTGCTCTAAATTTTGGATCCACTTTTAATAGGCACTTTTAAAAGAAGGGAGAAGACCATCTGGTTTTCTGCTTCATCATGCTATTGAAACTATGCACAAAAGCATTTCCAATAACCTCCTAATTGCTATCGCTAATAGTCTTTCTTCAGAGTTCCATTCATATCCTCTTTGCAGCACTTGACTTTAAAACTTTCTCCCTGCCTGCTTTCTGTAATGTTAATTTTCTGAGTGTCAGTGCTATTTCTTTGCTGGAGTTTCTTCTCTCTGCGGTGTGGGTTGGGAATATTTAGTGTGAATGGATCACAGCATGCCTTGTTCCTCCTGTTCATTGCTTCCTGTTGCTCAGGCTCACCTGTTAGGCGCAGGTGGTGAAACTGAGGAAGCTGATCTGCAATTTGCAGCAAACCTTGTGAAGAGCTTGGTTTCTGGCTGCTGGGAGATAGCGTAGATCGGCGGTCTTCAACCCTGGCTGCTCAGGGGATGGCCTGAGTGTGTACGTGCTTCTTCCCCATTAAGATTCTGGTTCCATAACGTTGAGTTGCTGGGGCCACTGAGTTGGTTGGTGCACAGCTAGCATGATAAAAATTGAGGCTACCATTGTAGAATCCAGGCTAGTGCAGCTATTTTAAATACAAGCTACTCCATCTAAGCTGGAGAAATGAGCCAAAGAGGTTGAAGGCGTGGCTGTACCCCTGTATGCACCACGCAAGTGTAAGCGTTGATTGCTCTGTGTTTCTGTTTCTTCAGTCCCTTGACCAAGCTGATGTCTTCATCCTTCTGCCTGTTGATGGAGTGTTATGCTCTTTAACACTCAAGGGTGGTGGCTGTTACGCTTTTAAAATAGGATATGATTGTGCTGCAGTCGCTGCATTTGAACCCATAGAGGGCCGTGACCTTTCCAATGTCTGAGTGATTAAGGCTCTTATTAATTTCCTGTGGGGCTGCCGACACTCCAAGGCAGCAGACTGGTGGGGGTTCATTAACACGTGGGGCTCTAATTAGCTGGCAAAGGATCTGTTTCTGTCCTTAACTCTGATACCTAACAAAGCTGTAAATACAGACATGTAAGAAAAAACACAAAAAACCGTCACCAAAAGCAAAAGGTGTTGACACGCCTGGGGCAGATCTTTAAACCAAAACAACCACCTCTTACCTCCTGCACACTCCCCTGGGGCCTCGTCAGACTCTCCTGGAAAACTACCCCAGGGTGGGAAGGCCCAGTATGCGGGAAAATTTGAGGGGGTGTAGATCAGTTCTGGAAATAAGTATTGATTGGGTTATATGATTAAGTCCTTTCTGAATCTGGGATCCTATGAATAGCAATTCGAAGGAAAGGTGAAATGCATTGAGGTCCTTTGGTGTTCAAAAGAGAAGAAAAGGGATTTAATACTAATCTTCATGTCTGGGCAGGATTTTAATAGAGAGAATAATGACCACAGTTGCCCGTGTGCCAACCTAGCGAAGAAATGAGCTGAGTTTGCAGCTGGGAGCAGTTTGATTGCTTAATTAATATTTGGGGGGTCCTTACAAGATACTAAACCCTGTGCAAGGAGCAGGTAAGTAGTTAGTGCACAACTCTTGGGGCAGCTACAACCGTGCCAGATGTTGCCTATAAAACCTTCTGACACTGACAGCAAACTGATTACTTTAGGATTCAGGAAGCTCTCTGGAGATTGGTGCATGTTGGAGTGGATGCCCAAGAAGGGAAGTCATTAACCCCACCCCACTCCCCAACTCGAAGTTATTTATAAAGAGGACAGAAATCATTGCATTAAATTCAAGGAACTGGCCGGTGCCGCAGCTCACCTGGCTAATCCTCCGCCTGCGGCGCCGGCACCCGGGTTCTAGTCCCAGTTGGGGCTCTGGATTCTGTCCTGGTTGCTCCTCTTCCAGGCCAGCTCTCTGCTGTGGCCCGGGAGTGCAGTGGAGGATGGCCCAAGTGCTTGGGCCCTGCACCCGCATGGGAGACCAGGAGGAAGCACCTGGCTCCAGGCTTTGGATTGGTGCAGCGCACTAGCCGCAGAGCACCAGCCGTGGCGGCCATTGAGGGGTGAACCAATGGAAAAAGGAAGACCTTTCTCTCTGTCTCTCTCTCTCTCACTGTCTAACTCTGCCTGTCAAAAAAAAAAAAAAATTCACGGAACCACTTGAGACAGAATTGGCTCTATAAAGACTCAGGCCTTAGCATGGTTAACAGGTAATCTTTTATTTCTTCTACTCCCAGGTACCATGCATTTGAGGTACAAAATATTTTTTTATTTTTTTTAACTTTTATTTAATGAATATAAATTTCCAATGTACAGCTTACAGATTACAATGGCTTCCCCCCCCATAACTTCCCTCCCACGTGCAACCCTCCCCTTTCCTGCTCCCTCTCCCCTTCCATTCATATCAAGATTCATTTTCAATTCTCTTTATATACAGAAGATCAATTTAGTATATATTAAGTAAAGATTTCAACAGTTTGCACCCACACAGAAACACAAAGTGAAACATACTGTTTGAGTACTAGTTATAGCATTAAATCACAATGTACAGCACATTAAGGACAGAGATCCCACATGAGGAGCAAGTGCACAGTGACTCCTGTTGTTGACCCAACAAATTGACACTCTAGTTTATGGCGCCAGTAACCACCCTAGGCTCCTGTCCTGAGTTGCCAAGGCTATGGAAGCCTTCCGAGTTCGCCGACTCTGATCATATTTAGACAAGGTCATAGTCAAAGTGGAAGTTCTCTCCTCACTTCAGAGAAAGGCACCTCCCTCTTTTTTTTTTTTTTTTTTTTTAAAGGGAAAGGGCTTATTGGGGAACACCCAACAGACCGGAAAGCTGATTCCAGCCAAGACTGGGAGAAAAGTCACTCATCTTTTGTAGGTAGAGGGGTTTGTCTGTAGAGAAATTTCGGACAATTATACAGCATTAAGTGGGGAAGAGGACCATCAGTACACAAAATATTTTGACGAGATACTCACCAAATTCCTTTGCCAATGTTGCTCTTCAGAATTTTCTTCTGATCCAAGTCTACACAGGCTGATGTCTAGAAGTCTCCAACAATATGGGGCCCTTGTCTCGTTCCATCTTTCTGTCTTCCTTGCTCAGCTTTACCTGAGACGGGGGGTTCAGAACACCTTAAAGAAGGATTCCCAGGGCAGAATTCTCCCTGGGGTTTGACCTGCCCTGGTAGATCCATGGTTCTTTGATCTCACTCCACTCAGCTCAGGGAGTCTAGGCAAAGTGGCCATTGGATGCCTATTTCAGAAGACCAAGAAGAGAAGCCTGTGCACCTGCTACCACAGATTAGGGAACTCAGCACTTTAAGACTTGGCTTCTCGGCCAGCCCCATTCAGAGTCAGTGTGTGTTAAATGAGGATGACTGTGCACCATTCAGAGACCGGTTCTCATCGAATTTGACTATAAGTCATAAACAAACACTGAAGGATGGCACTTTTTTTAATTAAACTTTTTTTTTATTTTCAAAGATGGCATTTTAGATAAATGGGCTATCAGTGTATTATGCTCATGGGATACTACTCCACACTCTTATTAACCCAAGGGGGCATCTAGAAATATAATATTAAAAATGGTAGGATTTACAGTCTATACTAAGGAACACTAAAAATACACTCCAAACACCCAGATGAAGTTAAACGAAGCCTTGTTGATAAAGCACAGCACCCAGTGCATAGTGGATAGACCTCAGTTGTTAGTGAGTGCACGTAGCTGCTGCAGTTCAGTGAGGTCCCGGGGCCAGCCCTTGACTCTGAAGCGGTTTGGTGTGGGAGGCAGTGTCTGGGCTGTCTGCTCTCTTGTGTTCTTGCTCACCGCTTCCTTCCCTCTTTCTACCTCACTGGGCTGTTTTGCTGCCTGGTACCACCACAGTCATCATGTGCAAAGGAAACGAGAGTTTAATTCATCACTTTTGCTGCTTCCTAACATCAGCAAATGCTTTAGCAAGGAAGGTGGTTAACATTATCGACTGAAATTGTGTCAACCTTAAGTTTTGCAACCGTTTTTGTTTTACCTGTTAAATGCTGAAAATGAGTGCCCTTCCTTTAAGCTGTCTAGACAGTTTTTCTTTTCTTTGAGGGTAGCCTGCCAGAAGTTGCCATTAGGGTAAAAAACAAGACCACAAAACAAAATAAAATGAACTTTTCTCCTTGGACATTTAGCATAACGCAGTATTGATGTCTAAATTATATTCACAAATGAAATTGAAAGCTTTAGGCAGCTCAGTACAGTGGTTTGGCTAGAGGTCCTTCTCAATGCAAGCTTGAAAGCATATTAATAGGATAATCAATGATGTGTTACTGCTTTTTAGAAGAGTTCCTTTCAGCTCTGAAATCTGCAGTACTTTGCCAAGAGAAATTCAGTACAGTCCCAAATTGCTTCAAATCTGTTTCAATAATTAGCAGAAGCTATGTTGGAGGAGAAAATAAGGCCAGGACAGACGACAATTGTACCTACTGGCAGCCTTGTTTCATTTTGACTAACTTACGGAATGGGAATGTCATCACAGGGGTTAAAACCACATCTGGATGCTAGGATAAGGAAGTGATCATCCAGTGTCTTCGGAAACAAGCGTGTTGCCTTCCCTGCAGGTGCTGTGATGCCGTGACAAGGCTCCCAGGTCCCCACTGCACTCTTCCAGTTTAGATGTATCAATCCATTCAGATTTCTCTGACCAGCTCTGCCCTCCTGTAGCTCAGTGCATTTGAGCATTGGGTTCCCACTGCCAGGAGTTCCTTTCTTCTTAGTTTGCCTGCCAAACTCCTGCTCACATTGCACATCAAGATAGAATAGACAGGATTTCTCATTGTGCTATGATAATGCCTCAACCTACTATAGTTGGAGTGTTTATCACATTTTCCTGTAATCATCTGTGGAAATGTCTGCCTGCTTTCTCTAAATTGTGAGCCTTCTTAGGTAGAGAACTGTATTTGCTTCCTAGTCCCTAGTATAAAATTAAATCAAATGAAATTGTGATATTTGACTTTTTTGTAACTTATGGCTGTATATGATACAGCAATTTCATATGGTTCAATCTAACATTGCTGGCATAAATAACTAATAAAAATATCTCTACTGAATGAATGCATTGTTGATTCACATCTACTCATGTGATATATGATTTGCTTTCATTGTAATATCTTTGTTAGGATTGAGAATCAGTCTTCTTGGCCTCACAAATAAGCTGGAAAGAGTTCCCTCTGTCTCTGTGTTCTACAAGAGTTTGTGTAAGGCTGTTATTATTTCTTTTTGGATGAATGACAGAATTTACCATAGATTTATGGATTCTCTCCTTTTAATTTGTATAGGATGTTTGGCATTTCTGTAAATTGTGTTTTTTCAAAGAATTATTTAAGTTCATCTAAGTTATCAAATTTATGGGAAAATGTTCTTAGCAATAATTCAGTGCTGGGGCCAGTGCTGTGGCACAGCAGGTGAAGCTGTGGCTTGTGACGCCGGCATCCCATGTGGGCACTGGTTCCTGTTTGGCTGCCCCACTTCTGATCCAGCTCCGTCCTAATGTCTGAGAAAAGCAGTGGGAGATAGCCCAAACCCCTGGCCCCAGAACCCACAAAAGAGACCTGGCACCTGGATTTGGCCTATTTTAACCCTGGCCATTGTGGCCATCTGGGGAGTGAATGACCAGATGGAAGATCTCTTTCTCTTTCTCTTTCTCTGTCTTCCCCGGCCCCCTTCTCTGCAGCTCTGATTTTCAAATAAATAAATGTTTCTTTAAAAATTCACTGCTATCCTTTTCATGTCTAGAGATTTCTTGTGGTAGTTTTGGTTTCATTCTTGATGTTGGTAATTCAGTTTCTCTCTTTTTAACATGATTATTCTTTCTAGAAATTTTTGCCAATTTTATTAATCTTGTCAAAGACCAAACGTTTGGGTTAATTGGTTTTCTCTATTGTTTGTTTTCTAGCACATTGATTTTTGCTCTTACATTTTTTATTTCTTTGAATCTATTTACTTAGGTTTGAAATTATTCTTTTTCTACCTGCCTAAGGTGGAAATATCGACTTACGTACTCTGAGGCTTCTTTACTAATATGGGAATTTCAAATCTATAAATTTCCCTGTGAGCATTCTTCTATCTACATCTCTCAAATTTTGATGTATTTCATTATTATTCAGTTGTAAATGTTTTTTAATATTCCTATGATCTTTTCTTTAACCCATGAGTTATTTAGAAACATGTTTTATGCTTTTTTTTTTTAATTCCCATTTAATGCTTTGAAATGTATTCAGACCTATTTTGTATCCAAGGATATGGTGTATCTGGAGGAACATTCCATATATACATGGAAAGAATGTGTGGTCTGTGGCCGGCGCTGCGGCTCACTAGGCTAATCCTCCGCCTGCGGCGCTGGCACACCGGGTTCTAGTCCCGGTCGGGGCGCTGGATTCTGTCCCGGTTGCCCCTCTTCCAGGCCAGCTCTCTGCTATGGCCCGGGAATGCAGTGGAGAATGGCCCAGGTCCTTGGGCACCTGGCTCCTGGCAGCAGCGGCCATTGGAGGGTGAACCAACGGCAAAGGTAGACCTTTCTCTCTCTCTCTCTCTCTCTCTCTGTCCACTCTGCCTGTCAAAAATAATTAAAAATAAATAAATAAATAGTTTTAAAAAAAAGAATGTGTGGTCTGCCACTACTGGATATAGTGCTCTATAAATATCAAGGAGATCCACTTGGTTGATAATGTGGTTTGGATTCTTTATCTCCTTATCTCTTTCATTTTTTACCTCCTTTTTCCTAGCAACTACTGAATGAGTGGAATTGAAATATTCATCTTTAGTCATGGGCTTGTCTATCTTTTTACTTTTACTAGTTTTTCCTTCATTGATTCTTTATAATCTGATATAGGTGAATATAAATTTAGGATTAATGTGCCTACCAGCAAAAACTGTTCTTCTCATCATGTAATATTTCTCATTACCTCTTTATATTTTTATTTATATTGGCACATAGTAGTTGTACATATTGTGATATTCCAATACATTTACACAGTGTATGGTGATCAGATTGTAGAATAAATCAGTTCAGATAGTTATTATTTCTTTCTGTTCAAAACATTCAAAATCTTATCTTAGCTATTTTGAAATTTTGTCTTAATTGTTGTCAAGCACAGTACCCAACTGTGCACTAGAACATTAGAAAGTATTCCTCCTACCCAACCCCAGCCTGTCTGCTCTCTATCCCTCCTTCCCTGCGCGATACTTCTCCCAGGCTTCAGTAACTTCTGTGTCATTGATAGCACTGGTTTCTGTATATGAAAGAAGATGTGTGGTGTTTCTCTTTCTGTGTCTGACTTATTTCACTTAACATAATGTCCTCTAGTTCTGTCCATGTTGCTGTGGATGACGATAGGTCAGTGTTTATGGCTGAATGATATTCCATTGTGTATACAGACCTCATTTTTTTTAGCTGTCAGGGTGATCATCTACCGTGGCTCTTGTGAATTGTGTTGCAGTAATCATTAAGAGTGCAGCTATCTCTTCAACCTACTGATTTCAGTGCCTTTTTATGTGAACCCAGTAGTGATATTGCTGTATCATATGCTGGTTTGATTTCTGGTTTTCTAGGCACCTTCATGTGTTTTCCAAAATAGTTGCATTAATTTACATTCACACCAATAGTATATGAGAGTTACCCTTTCTCCATATCCTCACCAGCACTTGTTGTCTTTTTAATATAGCATTCTAAATGGGATGAAATGATATCTCATTGTGGTTTTGATTTGCATTTCCCTGCTAGTTAGTGATATTGAGCATTTTTTCAATATATCAGGGTATTTAAAAATATTCATGGAAATTGTTCTTTTGAGATATGTTTATTTGGGACATTTTCCCATTTTCTAATCAGGTTATTTGCTTTTTGGTGTTGATATGTTTGAATTCCTTATATATTCTGGATATTAATCTCTTGTCAAATATTTTTGCAAATATTTCCTTCTATTTATTCTGTTAATTGTCTCTTTTGGTGTTCAGCAGCTTTTTTTTTTTTTTTTTTTGACAGGTAGAGTTATAGACCGTGAGAGAGAGACAGAGAGAAAGGTCTTCCGTTGGTTCACTCCCCAAATGGCTGCCACTGCCAGCACTGCGCCGATTTGAAGCCAGGAGCTGGGTGCTTCCTCCCGGTCTCCCATGTGGGTACAGGGACCCAAGCACTTGGGCCATCCTCCACTGCCTTCCTGGGCCACAGCAGAGAGCTGGCCTGGAAGAGGAGCAACCGGGACTAGTACCTGGCGCCCATATGGGATGCCAGCACCGCAGGCGGAGATTAACCAAGTGAGCCACGGCGCCGGCCATAAGTCTGTGTCTTTATAGCCAATTGATTTCTGACAGAGGCAGCAAGAACATTCATTGGATAGAAGACCTGGCTCTTACCATATATAAAATAAAACTCAAAACAGATCAAAGAGTTTACAATAAGACATGTAGCTATTAAACAACTAGCAGAGAGCTGGATTGGAAGAGGAGCAACCGGGACTAAAACCTGGTGCCCCAACTGGGACTAGAATCCGGGGTGCCGGCGCAGCAGGCGGAGGATTAGCCAAGTGAGCCATGGCGCCAGCCCAGCAGCTTTTAAATATGATGTAACCCTGTTTATCATTTTTTTCTTTTGTTGCCTAGGCTTTTCAGATCATACCCTGATAATCTTTACTAAGAGTAATGTTTTTAAGCATTTCTCTCCTGTTTTCTTCTAGTTGTTTAATAGCTACATGTCTTATCTTAAGCTCTTTGATCTGTTTTGAGTTTTATTTTATATATGGTAAGAGCCAGGTCTTCTATCCAATGAATGTTCTTGCTGCCTCTGTCAGAAATCAATTGGCTATAAAGACACAGACTTATGGCCGGCGCCGTGGCTCACTTGGTTAATCTCCGCCTGCGGTGCTGGCATCCCATATAGGTGCCAGGTTCTAGTCCCGGTTGCTCCTCTTCCAGGCCAGCTCTCTGCTGTGGCCCAGGAAGGCAGTGGAGGATGGCCCAAGTGCTTGGGTCCCTGCACCCGCATGGGAGACCGGGAGGAAGTACCCGGCTCCTGGCTTCAAATCGGTGCAGTGCTGGCCGTGGCAGCCATTAGGGGAGTGAACCAATGGAAGGAAGACCTCTCTCTCTCTCTCTCTCTCTCTATCACTCTACCTGTCAAATAAAAATAAGAAAAAAAAAAAGACATGGACTTATTTTTGCGTTTTCTGTTCTGTTTCATTAGTCTTGGTCTATTTTTATGCCTGTACCATGCTACTTTTTGTTAATATAACTCCGTAGTATGTTTGAAAACCAGGTGTTGACTTAAAGTCTTTTGTCATCCACAGTTTTACATATGATTTGCTGCTCATAAAACTAAAACATTGTTGGTTCTGTGTTTAGCTGTCCTCCTATAAGTTCTGATGAACTTTTTCAGCCACTTCTATTGTATTCAGTACTTTGGGATGGCTCTATAAACAGATGTATTAAAAGTACCAACTGAGAGAAAGTATGGTTAACTGAGGTTACTAAAAACAAAAAGTAATTCAAATCAATTGGTAATTTACAAATAGGAGTTAGATTTTTTAAAAAAGAATATTGAAACTGCTATAATGGTCTATTATATATGTATACATATTGTATGTCTACATGGGAAAATTTATTGAGTTTTACTTTTAATTGGCTTATAGATAAAAGATTGTCCATAAATTTAAGCAGCTAAAATTATTCAAAGATATATTTTAATTCATGTGACCTGAATCTCTGTATCAGATGTTTTAATTTTGTTGGTGGAAAGAAACTAAAGACATTCTATATGCTTGTGCTTAAGTTTGGTTAAACAAGCTACATCATGTTAGACATTTAAGAGATGTTTCCAAATATATGTATTCTTAAAATTTATGGAAGGCATTGGACCTTCTGGTAAATGTTTTCTTAAGTGGTTATCTAATGGTTGAAACTGCTTTCTAAGTTTTCATGTGATATTGCTATTGTCAGTAAGCGATCTGGGACTTGCTCCCCCATTTCTCTATTCTAAGCCCAACTTGTTCTCTCTCTATTCTCTTCAAGGTAGGAAACTAATTCTATTATGAAGGACTCTCCAAGATACAAAATTTGATTTTAGATCTTATAAAGAGATGGCTAACATTTTTCTGTAATAGCATGGCCAAAATAAGAGCTTAAATTATAATTTCATAGCTAGATTTACTTCGCCATCAGCGAGGTAAACAGTAAACAGGAAAGACCTCCCTTTCCGAACAAAGGGAAAGAAAGTTTTAAAGTGAGAATATAATTTTCCTCTTGGGCATTGTCTACCTTAGAGAAACTACTACAGAACATGCCTGTAACTATAGACTTCTAGTTTAGGCCACCGAAGATTAGAGATGGGACTTGAGCACCCCCTTGACTTGTGTCCTCTGGTCTGCTTTAACAAAAACCAGGAGGAAGAGAAAGCAAGGCATCAGAAATATAAAGATAGGTAGCAGTCTATTAATGGCTGATCTGTACAGTGATCTGCCCTCAAGGAGACCCAACAGGCCAGTCCACTGCAGTGGCTTTCAATGTGGTAAGCCTGGGCTTCAGCAGAAGTCAGCTTATGAAGAGCCCTGGCAGCTCTGCCAGCCAAGAGTTGGATCACTGGAAATGGACCTGCCCTGGAGTCAAAGGATGACCAGGTCAGAGCCACAGATCTTATTGGATCTAAGCTGAAAAGCCCTTCACTCAGCCCAGCTTCCAAAGTGACCACTGCAACTGAGGAAATGGCCAAGTAGGGTCAGCAACATTGCAGGCAGAACTGTAAATTTCCTGTTAGAGATGCCACCTGCCTTAACCTGGCCAGCTCTCCTCCCAGGCCAGCTAAGTAATGAAAGTCAACAGAGTGCCTTCCCCTAGGAGGTTCACACCTCCCTTAGGATGTAGGCTATATGAAGAGATAGATGAGTCTGGGCCTCATAATTTACAAGGCTTTAAAGCCCACCTGGTTATCATCAAGCCCCTCTGTCAGGTTCTATTTGCCTCTCAATCAGAAAATTATTTGCAGCTCAGCACCTTTCTTAGCTCCTCTAATAATGACTCTGTCCTTTGTTCTAGACCCTGTCTAGCCCACTTGGGCCTCATTCCTTTGTAACCATAGCCTCTACTCTACCACCAATGGCTCTACTCCCAACCTGTGTGTACTGATGGTCCTCTCCCCGACTTAATGTTGTATGATTGTTCAGAATTTCTCTACAGACAAACCCAGCTATCTGCAAAAGATGAGTGGCTTTTCTCCCAGTCTTGGCTGGAATCAGCTTTAAGCCACATCCATCAAACTGTCCCCACAAGGGTCCAGAGACCCCCCATTTCCTCTCTATGAAATCCTCTCATTACCTAGTTAATGCTACTCTTAGGATCAATGGTTACTATTCTCACCCTTTTATTACTACAGTGTCTGAGTGTTTACAACAGGTTATAATGGAACAAAGGAAGGCCTTCAACAACCAGGCAGTCAACCAAATGCTGCTACAAGGATATACTCAGCTCCCCACCCAGGAGACAGCAGCCTGAGACATTGCCCCATGCCAGCGAAGAGTACCTCGTCTCCGCATGTCAGCAGGAAGTAGTTCTAAAGACAGATCATCATCCCTCTACCCCTCCTGGACTTTTGGGACTAATGTAATCCTATACAACTCCTGCTTTATAAAAAACAAAAGGGGGGAATGTTAGGAAACTGGCGCAGATTTAGCCAGGTGGCCGCCTGGCCCAGCTACCTGAGCCAGGCTCCACCCCCATCCTAATGGGATTCACTGCTCCTGCTTCCCTGCCCGCCCTCAGGCAAAGTTTTAAAAGGGCCTGTTCCCGAACACGTGCTCTCAGCTCTTCTCTCCTGTGATCTCTTGGCTCCTCTCCTCCTCTCGTCTCTATTCTCTCTCCTCTCTTGGCTCCTCTTATCTCTCTTCTCTCCTTGCTAGCTTCTCTCCTCTCTGTTTCTCTTATTCTCTCTTTTTCCTTCACTGCCCCTTCACTCCGGTCTGTTGGGTGTTCCCCAATAAACCCTTTCCCTTAAAAAAAAAAAAAAAGAAAAAGAAAAAGAAAACCAGGTGTTGTAATACAGCCAGGTTCATTCTTTTTTCTCAAGATTGCTTTGGCTATTTGAGGTCTCTTGAGGTTCCATATGAATCTGTGATTGGTGTTTCTAATTGTATGAAGAACGCAACTGGTGTTATATGAATCACATTGAAGCTGTAGATTACTTTGGGTAGTATGGACATTTTAATAATATTAATTCTTCTAACCCATGTACATAGAGTATCGCTCCATTGTTTGGTGTCCTATTTAGTTTCCTTCATCACTATTTACTTCCTTGTTTAAATTTAGTCTTGGATATTTCATTAGTTATTTTCTACTTTTGTAACTACTGTGAATGGGTTTGCTTTCTTTCTCAGCAATTTTACTAATATTATATTAAAAAGCTACTGATATCTGTATTTTTTATATCATACAAACTTACTGGATTCATTTATTAGCTTTAACATTTTTGGTGGAGTATTCAGGTTTTCCTGTGCATAAAATCATTTATTCTACAAATGTGAATAATTTGATGATTTGGATGCTCTTTACTTCTTTCTCTGGGCCTATTGCCCTGGATAAATTTCCAATATTATATTGAATAAGAATGGTGAAAGTGTCTTGTTACTAATCTTAGGGGAAGCAATTTCAGATTTTCCTCAATCAGTGTGATGTTGGCTGTGAGTTTATCATATGTAGCCTTCATTGTGTTGGGGTGCCCTTCTATATGTGGAATTATCATGAAGGAATGTTGAGTTTTATTGAATGCTTTTTCTGCATATGTTGAGATAGTCATATTGTTTGACATTCATTCTGTTGATGTGATATATGTATTGATTTTTGAGTGTTGAACTATTCTTAATTCCTGGGATAAATCCCATTTGATCATGGTGAAGTCCTTTTTTATATGCTGCTGGATTCAACTTGCAGAATTTTCTTTAGAATTTTGCATCTATGTTCATCAGGAAGATTGGTCTATAGTTTTCTCTTTTTGTTGTGTTCTTGTCTGGTTTTGGTATGCTGACCTTGTAAAATGAGTTGAGAAGGGTCCCTTCCCTTCTTCTTCTTTTTAAATTATTTTTTGACAGGCAGAGTGGACAGTGAGAGAGAGAGAGAGAGAGAGAGAAAGGTCTTCCTTTGCCGTTGGTTCACCCTCCAATTGCCGCTGCGGCCGGCACACCACGCTGATCCGAAGGCAGGAGCCAGGTGCTTCTCCTGGTCTCCCGTGGGGTGCAGGGCCCAAGCACTTGGGCCATCCTCCACTGCCTTCCTGGGCCATAGCAGAGAGCTGGCCTGGAAGAGGGGCAACCGGGACAGAATCCAGCACCCTGACCGGGACTAGAACCCGGTGTGCCGGCGCCGCAAGGCGGAGGATTAGCCAATTGAGCCACGGCGCTGGCCGGGTCCCTTCCCTTCTAATGCTTAAGAATAGTTGCAAAATAATTGGCATTTGATCTGTAAATTTTTACTAAAATTCAGCAGTGAAGCTTTCCATCTCTGGGGTTTTCTTTGTTGGAAGATTTTTTTTATTACTCTTCAATCCCATTATTTGTTATGCATCTATTCAGATTTTCTGTTCTCATGGCTCTATATTGGTAGATTGTATGTGGCCAGAGAAATTCATTTATCTAGCTTTTCCAGTTTGTTGGCATAATGATCCTTGCATTTCTTTTCTTTCTTTTTTTTTTTTTTCGGATTTATTTTATTTATTTGAAAAACAGAGTTACAGAGAGTAGAGACAGAGAGAGAGGTCTTCCATCTGCTGGTTCACTCCCCAGATGGCCGCAACAGCTGGAGCTGCACTGGATCTGAAGCCAGGAGCCAGAAGCTTCTTCTGGGTCTCCCACGTGGGTGCCATCTTAGGCCATCTTCTTCTGCTTTCCCAGGCCATAACAGAGAGCTGGATCAGAAGAGGAGCAGCTGGGACTAGAACCGGTGCCCATATGGGATGCTGGCACTTCAGGCTAGGGCATTAACCTGCTGCGCCACAGCGCTGGCCCCATCCTTGCATTTCTTTAGTACCAGTTGTGATCTCTCCCTTTTCATCTCTGAAGTCATTTATTTGAGTCTTCTCCCTCCCTCTCAATATTTTTTTTTAATCTTAGTCCAGCTACAGGTTTGCAAATTTTGTTTATCTTTTCAAAAAGCCAACTCTTCATTCCACTGATCAATTTTTTAATGTATATTTATTTTCATCTAGTTGAAAGGCAGAGAGAGAGAGAGAGAGCAAGAGCTTCCGTTCACTTCCCCAAATGCCCTCAACAGCCATGACAGGCCAAAGCCAGAAGCCAGAAATTCCATCTGATTCTCCTATGCACTTGGGTTCTCATCTGCTGCCTCCCAGGATGCATTACCAGGAAGCTGGATTGGAAGCAAATAGCCAGGACTTGAACCAGCACTATGGTATGGGACACAGCATTCCAAGTGCTGGCTTAACGCACTGTATCAAAATGCCTACCCTTGGTGACTTTTGTTGTAGGCTCTACTTATTGATTTCTTTTCCTATCTTGTATTTCTCTCCTCTTATTAAGTTTGAGTGTGGTTTTTCCTTACATTTCTGATTCTTTATGTGGCATCATTAGGTTATTTATTTGTAGTCTTTTTTTTTTTTAATTTAGGTGCTTATTGTTACAAACTTCTCTCAGTATTTCTTTTGCTGAATCTCACAGGTTTTGGTATGTTGTGTTTTCATTTTTTTCCAAGAAATTTTTAAAATTACCTTTGATTTCTTCATGAATTCCCTGGTTGTCCAAGAGAATGTTAAATTTTCATGTATTTATATAATTTCTAAAGTTCTTATTTGTATTAGAACTTTCCATTCAGTTTTTTAAAATTTGTTGAGACTTGTTTTGGATAGACAAATGTCCTATCCTGGAAAATGGTCCATGGGCTGGTGAAAAGTATATGTATTCTGCAACTTTGGATATAATGTTCCATAAATATCTTTTAGGTCAATTTGGTTTATTGTATAGTTTAACTCAGATGTTTCTTGTTTCTGTCTAGAGCTGTCCATTGATGAAATGAGGATTGACATTCCCAACTATTGTACTAGAGTCTACTTTTCCTTTTAGATCTAATATTAACTTTATATAATTGGTTGCTCCTGTGTTGCATGTATAATGGTTCTTCAAAAAATGTAGAAAGATGAAATTTAAAGATAAGTTTACTTGAAGCAAAAAACATTTTAAAATCCATGTATAAATTTTTTCACAATACACATTTTCTCTGAACTTTTTGAAGCCCTTTCATATGTTTACAATTGTTATTACCTCTTGTTGAATTCACTTCTTTATTATTACGTAGTGACCTTCTTTGTCTCTTTTTACAGTTTTTGGCTTGGCATCTATCTTAACAGATTAGATAGGTAGATAGATAGATAGGTAGATAGGTAAATAGATAGGTAGATAGGTAGATAGAGAGATAGGTTCCTATTCACTTTTCTTTTCCATTTGGAAAGTCTGTCAGTTACCACCCTGTACTTTCAGTCTATCTGTGTTTTTAATAATGAAGTGAGTTTCTTGTAGGCAGTGTATTGTCAGATGCTGTATTATCCATTCATCTGGCCTACACTTTTTAACTGGGGATTTTAATTCAGTTACATTCAAGGTTACTATTGATAAGTAAAAGCGTGCTCTATCATTTTGTTTATATTTGTCCACTTGTTCCTTTCTTACTCTCTTATTATTTGTCTTTATAGTTTGGGGGTTTCTGCATTGATAATTGACTCTCTTTGTGTATCTACTCTATCATTGAATTTGTGCTTTCATGTGGTTTTGTGAAGGTAATTATCCTTCTTTCACCTTTAGGGTGGGGATGTCTTAAAGCCTTTCTGATAGGGTCAGTGTGAATGGGATGAATTCCCTTAGATTTTGCTTATTTTATGAAGAGCTCTTTCTTCTTCCTTTGTAAAGGATAGCTTTGCTGAATAGAGTATTCTGGGTTGGAAACATTTTCTTTTTGTTTCAGAACTGTGAATGTGCTATTCTGTTCTCTCCTGGGCTGTAAAATGTCTGCTGTGGATCTGCAGTTAGTGTAATGTGGATTGCTTCATGTGTGCTTCAGTGCTTTGCTGTTACTGTGCTAGTCTAAGAATTCTCTTGGCTTTGCCCTTTTGACACTTCGAATACCCTGTGCCTCACAGAGGATCTGTTTTGGTTAAATATATTAGGGGTCTGTATTAATTTTCTGTTAGTGCAGTGAAAGATCCGAGACAAGCTACTTAGGAAGGAAGGAGAGGCTCTTGTTAGCCCCAGGTTTTGGAGCCTGGAAGTCCAGATGGCATGATGCGAGCTTTGACAGAGACTTTGTGGAATCTTGTGGTGTCTGGACAGTGATCCAGGAAGCCGAGATCAAGCGGTGGGGCAAAACTCCGGCTTTCAAACAAGCTTTCATGAGAACTAACTTCCAAAAGCACATCCCCAGTGGGCTAAAGACCTCCCACTAGGCTCCACACCAATGGTTACACACTTCCAGTAGCACCACCTTAAGGGACCAAGCCTTGAACATATGGGCCTTTGGGAGACATTCAACATTACAGCCCCAGTAGGGTTGCTTGAACTTCCTTCATGGACTTGGATATCCATTTCTTTCCCAATATTTGGAAAGTTTCCAGCAATTATTTCATTGACTAGATTTCGCATATACTTATTCATCTCTTCTTCTTCTGGAAAACCCATAATGCAGAGGTTTGCTTGCTGAAAGAAGTTCCATAAATCTCAAGGGCTTTTTTTCATTCAGCTAGGTTATTTCAAAAGGCCTATCTTCAAACTCAGATACGTTGTCTTCTGATGTATTCTGTTCTTGAGGCTCTCAGCCCTACTTTATAATTGCATTTATTGGAGCCAGCGCTGTGACACAGCAGGTTAATGCCCTGGCCTGAAAAGTGGGCATCCCATGTGGGCACTGGTTCGAGACCCAGATGCTCCACTTCCAATCCAGCTCTCTGCTATGGTCTGGGAAAACAGTAGAAGATGGCCCAAGTCCTTGGGCTCCTGCACTCATGTGGGAGACCCAAAAGAAGCTCCTAGTTCCTGGCTTCAGATAGGCACAGCTCCAGCTGTTGTGGCCAATTGGGGAGTGAACCATCGGATGGAAGACCTCTCTCTCTCTCCTCTCTCTCTCTCTCTGCCTCTCCTCTCTCTGTGTAACTCTTTCAAATAAATAAATAAATCTTTTAAAAAATTGCATTTGTTGGCTGGCACCACAGCACACTAAGCTAACCCTCCACCTGCGGTGCCGGCACAGTGGGTTCTAATCCCAGTCGGGGTGCCAGATTCTGTCCCGGTTGCCCCTCTTCCAGGCCAGCTCTCTGCTATGGCCCGGGAGTGCAGTGGAGGATGGCCCAAGTGCTTGGGCCCTGCACCCACATGGGAGACCAGAAGAAGCACCTGGCTCCTGGCTTTGGATCAGCGCGGTGCGCCGGCCACAGTGCGCCAGCCACAGCGGCCATTGGGGGGTGAACCAACGGAAAAGGAAGACCTTTCTCTCTGTCCCTCTCTCACTGTCCACTCTGCCTGTCAAAAAAAAATTGCATTTATTGAGTTCTTTAGCAAAAAGTTTCCTGTTTTGCCTTTTATACAATCTCTATATCCATTCTAAATTTCTCAATATACTGAATTGTGTTCCTTATGTCATTATCAGACTATATTCTCTTATATCTCTTTATTCTTTTTTTTTTTTTTTTGACAGACAGAGTTAGACAGTGAGAGAGAGAGACAGAGAGAAAGGTCTTCCTTCCGTTGGTTCACCCCCCAAATGGCCGTTACAGCCGGCACGCTGCGCCAATCCGAAGCCAGGAGCCAGGTGCCTCCTCCTGGTCTCCCATGCAGGTGCAGAGCCCAAGCACCTGGGCCATCCTCCACTGCCTTCCCGGGCCACAGCACAGAGCTGGACGGGAAGAGGAGCAACCAGGACAGAATCCAGCACCCCAACCAGGACTAGGAACCGGGGTGCCAGTGCCGCAGGCGGAGGATTAGCCTAGTGAACCGTGGCGCCGGCCTCTCATTATTCTTAAAAAGCAATCTGTTGGATTATCTGTTAGGTTATCCATCCATTTTCTCTTCTTTTGTAGCTGTTGCTAAGAGTTATCGTGCTCCTTGGGAAGTGTCATTGCAACCTTGCATTTTTCAGGCTCTGTGGCCCTATGTTGGTGTTTGAGCCTCTGGCAGTTCAATTAGGGTAACTTTCTTTTTAAAATCTTTATTTATGTGAAAGAGTTAAAGGAGGGAGAGAGAGAGAGAGAGAGAACCTTCCATCTGCTTGGTCACTCCCCAGATGGCTGGCAGGGCTAGGCAACATTGAAGCAGGAGCCAGGAGCTTCAGCCAGGCCTTCCACATGGATGGCTGGAGCGCAAACACTTGGGCCGTCTTTCTCTGCTTTTTCCAGGCCATTAGCAGGGAGCTGGATCGGAAGCAGAGCAGCTCGGACACAGACCTGTGCTCATATGGGATGCCAGCATCACAGAAAGTGGCTTTATGCACTATGCCACAAGTTGTCCCCCAGGGTAACTTTCCCATAATAAAACACTTTCTCTTGGCAATGTGTTGTGTAATGTTGATGGGATATGCTACATTAGCTTTGGTTCCAGGTGGCCATTTAGTCATACGTGAACGTAATCAACATTCTGGTGTAACCAACAATTGTATGTCTGGGTACGTCAATAGCCTTGGCTGCAGAGGTTGTGGGATTATACCAGCTGCTGGGACACAGCTCTCTTAAACAGGGTGTTTGCTGGCAGCTCTGGGCAGTGTAGATATGGGGTACCTATCAGTACCTGTGAGTTGTATGAAGTCGTGGCTAACCGGGTGGGCCCAGGTGAATGCAACCCAGTGTCCATTGTATTGGGATGGGTGCCTGTCAGTGTCTCAGGGTCGCATAAGAACTGAGACTCACTAGTGTGCCCAGACAGGATATCTGTAGGTGTCCCAGATCTGCACAGGTGACATTATGGGGCTCTATGAGTCACCCTGCTTAGCATGGGCTTTCCACCTGCAAGCCAGAGCCCAAAGCCGGTGAGTGGGACCACTCATCTGCTTCTCAGGACCACACTGAATGGCGCTTTTGGAAACAAGCTGCTCAATTGCTTCATTCTTGGAGCCACAGAAGACTGGGTAGCAACACTTGGTGCTTCCACAGAACCAATGATGATGTGCAGGGTACCCAGCTGCTGCTCCCAGGGCAGCAGATTATGGCTGAGGCCACCTGACATCTCGTGGAGGTCTACGCAGCATGAACTGCTCAGGGTGGGCTGTCCAAGTGCTTCCCAGGGGAATGGGAGGGTGGGCACAGCTGCCTGGCTGGTTCATAGGAATGGGTAGGTCCAGCTCCTGGGGGTCAGCTACCTGATTTCTACATGGGATATCACGAAGCCTCCATGCAGCAGGAGTCAGAGTAAGGGAGAGTGCAACCTGGGCTGAAATCTATCTCTGGGAAGCTCCCTAAACTGTCTCAAGGCCTAAGAAGGCCATGGGATTCTCCAGAGGCAAACACCTTGAGTGTCTATGGGGTGAGCCTGCTGTTCCCCCTTTTCCCACGGAGCAGCGTCCCTCTTGGTTCAGAGCTGATCTTCCAGGACAGGACAGTAGCTGTGTGCTTAGTTCCCTTCTCTAGACAGTCACCCTGTGTGTCTGCTCTGCCACGTCTGCCGCATCCTCACTGCACTCCACCGCTCCAGTGAACTGGCTGCTATTTCTCTCTGGTTTTGGAGCTCTGTTGTGAGGCTGTGTGCCAGGCCTTCTTGTCTGCCCTCATGTTGACATCCCTCTCCCATCAAGGTCTCCATCGCTTCAGCACACAGATTCAGTCTCTGTACTTCACAGCACTATCTGCCTCCTGCTTTGGAAAGCGGAAAAAAAAAAAAAGGTAAAACTGCAAATACACCCCCAAGGGCAAATGCTGTCATGATCTTTTCTAATACACTTTTCCTGATGTCTACTGTGTTGATATTAATATTGCCACCTTTGCTTTCTTGTGTTTATTATTTGCATGATAAATCCTTTTTGCTTTCGACTTGGCTATTTATTCTATTTAAAATGCATCCTGTATAGATAGGTAATAGTTGGTTTTTTTCTTTTCTTTTTCTATCCAACTTGTAATTTCTTTTTAGGAAACCCTACTGAGGGGCCAGCGCTGTGGTGCAGTGGGTTAAAGCCATGGCCTGCAAGACCGGCATCCCATAGAGGCACTGGTTCAAGCCCCAGCTGTTCCACTTTCGATCCAACTCCCTGCTAATGCTCCTGGGAGAACAGTGGAGAATGGCCCAAGGCCTTGAGCCACTGCACCCACATGGGAGACCTGGAAGAAGCTCCTGGCTTTTGGAGTCAGCCTAGCCCAGCCACAGTCATTGTAGCCATTTGGGGTGTGAACCAGTGGATAGAAGAGCTCTCTTCCATAAAATAAGTAAAATGTCACTTCCTTTTATTTATTTGTAAGACAAGGAGAGGTCTTCCATTTGTTCACTCCCCAAATGCCCACAACAGCCAAGGCTAGGGCAGGACAAAGCCAAGGGCTCAGAACGCAATCCAGGTCCCCCATGTGGATATTAGGGTCCCACGTGTTTGTGTCATCATCTGTTGTATCCCAGGGTGCATTAGCAGGTAGCTTGTATTAGAAATGGATCCAAGAGTCAAATCTGGTCTCTTCAACATGGGAGGCAGGCATCCCAAGGGGCATCTTAACCACTGTGCCAAACATCCACCGCCAATTTGATAATTTCTGCCTCCTTCCTTCCTCCCTCCCTCCCTCCCTGCTTGCTTGCTTTCTTTCTTTCTTTCTTTCTTTCTTTCTTTCTTTCTTTCTTTCTTTCTTTCTTTCTTCAGATCTATTTATTTACTTGAAAGGCAGGCAACAGAGAAAGGAAAAGCAACTGAGAGAGTGATATCTTCCACCTGTTGGTTAACCCCCCAAATGGCTACAACAGTTGGGGCTGGGCCAGGCTGAAGACAGGACCCAGGAACTCCATCTTGGTCTCCTACATGGGTGGTAGGGGTGCAGGCACTTAGACCATCTTCTGCTGCCTTCCCAAGGGCATTAGTAGGAAGCTGAATAGGAACTAGAAAAGCCAGGACTCCAACTTGGGATGCCAGTGCTACAATCAATGGCTTAACCCCCTGTACCACATGGCTTGCTCCAATTTCTGTCTTTTAATTGAGATTTTAAATTCATCTATATTTCATGGACTTAATGAATTGGTTATATTTGTAAGTCTACTACGTAACTATTTGTTTTTCATTTTTATTTTCTGGTTTTTTTTCTTTATATTTTCCCTTTCCTGGCCTCCTTTTATGTTATTTTGGTGTTTTTACATTGCAAACTTATTTCTTCTATTAATTTCTTAGCTATAACTCTTTATTATTATTGCTAATGACTTGTATCCTTTTCACACTTCACACCTGACACCTGATTCTTATTTACTAAATTCTGTTTCATTTACCTGTCCCTGCTTTCTGTGTGATTACGGTTATTTGATCTCTCCATTATACGATTATTATTTTTGCTTTTAGCACTATTTCTTTAAGTGATTAGAGAAGTAAACATTGTCATTATATGTACTCATTTATTTACGATTTCTGCATGTAGATTTGAGTTTCTCTCTGACATCATTTCCCTTTGAATTGAAAATATCTTTTAACATTTCTAACAGTGCAGTTCTGCTGTCAATACATGTTCTAAGCTTTGACATATAGAAAAGGTTTTAATTTCACTCGTCTGTGAAGTTCTTGCTGACTTTAAAATTCCTAGGTTGGCTTTTTCCCTTCCTTTTCAGCAATTTAAAGAATTACCACCATTGTCTTCTATCCTCTGTTTCTCTGAGGCAAAGTCAAGGTATTGTTATTGCTGTTACTTCTAGTCAATGTTTTAATTTATTTTTCAGCTGTTTGACTATGATGTGTTTAGGCATGGATCTCTTTATATTTATCCTGTTTTATGCTTGCTAGAATTTCAGGAATAATAGACGCATGGGTTTTTAAATAACAGGTGGGAAGTTCTCTATAGCTGTGTCTTCAAATATTTGCCCAAGATCATTCTATTTTTTCTTAGACATCAGCTACACATAAATATACCTATTTGGTAGTATTCTGTGTGTCCCTATGGTACTACATAATTCGTAAAATCTTTTTTCCTCCTGTTCTGAAAGTTGGGTAATTTCTATTTATCTGACTTTAGAGGCACTGATTTGTCTGCCATCCTGAATGTGGTAATGAGTCCATGTAGGATGTTTTCATTTTAGTGGAGTATCTTTCAGTTCTGGAATCCCGTTTGGTTCTCTTTCTGTCATTCCCATTTCTATGTTGAGAATACCTCTGTGCACTCATTTAGACCGTATTTTCCTACAGCTTTGTGAACACTTAAAAAAAAAAAAGCACAGAGAGAAAAAGGAATGTAAAGACTGCTCCCATCCATTGGTTTTTCTCTCCAGATGCCTGCAGCAGCCTTGGGGTAAGGAAGGGGTGGTACATCCTGGAGTCTGGAACTCAAGCCAGGTTTCCCAAATAGGTGGCAGGAACCCAACTGCCTGAGCCATTAGCAGGACCCTGGAAGCAGGCGCAGAGCCAGATATTAAACCCCAGGCACCAAATATGGGAGGTGGACATCGTAACGAATGGCTTAACCCACTGGGGAGCACTGTCTACTGAATTATTTGAATACATTTGTGATAAAGATGCTTTAAATATCTGCCTACTAAATCCAACATCTGGTGTCTTGGGTTCAGTTTCTGCTGGCCATTTTTATTCTTAGGCTTAGATCATAGCTTCCTTCTCATTGTTATGATGGCTGACTTTTGGTTGAACATGGTAGTATGATACTCTGTTGTAGTGCCTCTAGATTCCGTTCCTTTACTGATTCCTGCTTTAGTGGGCAGTTCCATCATTGGATGGTCACACTGACCTAACTTACCCCATCTCGGCTTCTAAACCCCATCCCCACGCCGGCTCTTGCCCGAGCTTCATTTTAGGCTTTTCAAGAGGGGGCCTAGCACAGCTCTTGATCTGTACATGGTCCTCTCTCTTAATGGCCACGTTTTGGGTGCCTCAGTAGAGGCAGTGTACTAAGGAGCAGATCTAATTGTTCTGGCAAGACCCTAACTATAAACTCTTCAGGCCTGCAGCAATGGCTCTGAATTCCACAGCAGTGCCATCTGGTGGCTTCCGTTTGTCCCCAGGGGGAGCACCTTCAGCCACAGACACGCAGAGGACCCCAGAGGCCTCTGAAGTTTTCTTTCTGCAGTTGCTTACTCTCCAGTTTGCCACCCTGAATTCCATCGTCTCCTTTGAGCTATGGCCTCTACCTCTGCAGCTCAGCTGGAACACGAGGCCCTGCTCTGACTCCAGCTGTCTGCAGTGTGGTTGGGAAACCTGGACAGCGCCAGGCTCGCCTTCTCTCGGCCATTTCAGTCTTGCACTGCCTGTTCCTCTTTGCCTGAAAACAATCATACCTGTTTGTGGTCATAAGACAAATCCAAGAAGGAAAAATTATTCATATAATCTGTGTCAAGTATCTTTATCAGGAATGATACTTTTCTTCTTAATAAGTATTATACTAGCTAAAAGTATGCATGATGTAGTGTTCAATGGGCATTGTTTTGAATGCCTGGCTTATTGAAGTCATTTAATCCTTGAAACTTTCCATGCTGGGTATGGTTGCTGCCCCATTTTTAGGTAGAAAACTTGATGCACAGAGATTAAGTGAACTGCCTAAGTTCATACATATACAAAGTTACTGAGTCAGTCACTGCTTTTAGCTCCTATGTCTTAATAGCTGTACTGTGCTACTTCTAGTAGAAAGTGGGTGGTAACAGAACAAGGGGACGTTATCAGACTAGGGAGTCATTTGAATTCATTCATACAGGAATTAGAATCACAGGTTGAATCATAGCAATTTGGGCTTTGGTACCCAGCTTCATGTACCCCATTTTTACCTCCTCCTATCGGTCACTCTGCATTCACCATTAGGTAGTACATAGATTCAGCAAAAGTGCTCTTGGGGTAATACTGAAATCCGTTGCTACTCGCTCCCATCCTACCCACTGTCTTTCCTGTTTCTTAGTTTGGCTGTGAGCCTGTAAAATGCGCCACCAAAAGAAGCCAGCTTAAAATGTGAACCTTTGGGTAGAATAATATATGCTAGATTGGCCATTTGATCTGTCTCTGACAAGTGCTAAAGCACATGTGCATTGATTTTCTTTGAGCAGTGTATTTCCAAGGGTAATTTAATAGTAGTATTGAGCATAGCTTTTACTGGTGGGGAGGAGGAGGAGGGAACAGATGAAGAAAAGGAGCTGCTAATGGTGTTTTCCTAATACAATTGCCTAGGTCAGTGGAAAGCTGTCACAGCTTAATGCACTTGCTTTTTGAGGATGTTATCATGTAGAGGATTAAGCCATTTCAAAACATGAAAACAACAGGCACTTGTTAGAGTGGGGCTTGTTAAAGACCTTCCATCAAGCAGTTATGATCATTTGAAGAAAGGACTATGGTTCTTATTTTTCCACCTTTAATTCTAAGTCAAAGCTAAGTGCTAGGAAGAAAAAGCATTTAACTTTCAAAAGAGGATGGGAAATGGAACCATAAATTGCTTCAAAGACCCCTCTCTTCCTTTCCCCATCCACCTGTGAAAATTGGAATCCATTTATAGAGTGCATTGAAAGATTTTTACTCTTCTGTGTCCCTGGAATCCGGAGGAAAACATCTCTGAAATACCTTTGCCTGGATGCACTGTCCTGGCCCTTGGGATAGGAATGTAGACCCATCGTCAACACCACGTTTTCTGGTGTTTACAATAACCCAGCAAACTCTCCGTGGTATGTACTAAATTTGTATTCATTTTCATCTGTTAGTTTTTATTCTGTTCAAGATAGATGAGGGTACTCTTAAAAGTTCTGGGAAAATGAATTTAAGGATACATTTATATTAGTGCAAAAATATTTTAGAATCCATGCATACACATCTGGTTTGCAAAATCTCTCTTAATAGGGACATAACAAAGATGTTGTAACTCGATCACAAAAAGGAGTCAGGAATAATTTCTAAGACACTCTCAGCGATGAGTTTTTCATTCCTTGAAAAAGTATTTGTTGAGCACAGGAAGGCCAGAGACTGTCGACCACATTGAGTAAGTCAGGGGTGATCCATGGTGAATCTGGAGAGCTGGTGATGCCCGAGTAGCCCAGTCCATGTCAAGGACTGCAGATTTAGTGCTAGTGCCTTAGGAAGCCATGGGAAGGCGTTGGAGGGAAGGAGTGACGTGACCCGATTTGCATTAGGTGAAGGTCACTGTGGGGTCTGGGTGAGAATGAAAGAGGGAGAAGAGCTACGAGGGCAGCGCTGGCGGGGAGGAGAGGACTCATTCCGCACACAAGCAGGGGCAGAGCTGCACGGGCTTCTGAGGATCTTGAGGAAACCTGAGCAACCAAGGATGATTTTGTCTTGAACTTGGTAACTGCTGGTGCCATTTACTGAGATGGTGAAGCCTGGGTTGAGGGTGACGGGGGAGGTAGGGGGGAGATGACAGATTCGGTGGGAGAGACATCAAGAGGAGCATTTGGGAAATAGTAGTTTTTGAAATGACTCAGAAACTTCTAAGGAAAATGTCCAAAGCTGGGAATTTGATTTGTTTCAAAATGTAATTGCTCTGAGGACAAGGGCATGATCTACCGTGAGTAACAGGCACGTAACAGCACTCCACTGATATTCCTTCAGGGGTATGTGTTGAGCTCAGAGAATAGAGGTTCAAACCTGGGAGACATCAGCATGTTGAATCTGCATTAAGCATAGAAATGAGAAAGTTTAACATAACAAAAAATTATCTAACGTCTCAGTTCCTTCTCTATATAAATTAACTTTGGAGCCAGCAGGTTTAGATGCCACTTCAGCATTCCATGTGGAAGCGCCAGTACTAGTCCCACTGCTCTGCTTCCAGTCCAGCTCCCTGCTAATGCACTCGGGAAGGCAGCAGAAGATGCCTAATAGTTGGGGCCTTCCGACCTGTGTGGGAGACACAGATGCAGTTCCTGGCTCCTGGCCTGGGTTTGGCCCAGCCCCAGCCCCAGTCACTGTACCCATTTGGGAAGTGAACCAGCAGATGGAAGATGTCTCTGTTTGTGCCTTTCTGTCACTCTGCCTTTTAAATAAATAAAATAATGAATCTTTTTTAAAAACAATTTCAAATTACATCTCGGAATTTTCTTTAAGTGTTAGCGTCCAATGCAATTTACTTCTTTAAATTAGTGATTTTCTTAGAATTAGGGAAACAACCTAATTAATGATCCTCCTATATTTTATGATACTGAGAGTTAGCTACATTTTCATTCTGGGATATGGTGAATGTGAGAGAGAACGGGTATACCCATTGTAATGGACCAATGTTCTCTCCAAACTTGAATCTTTGGGAATTTTCTCAGTTATAATAAATAAATGATGAGATAGGGCCGGCACTGTGGCTCACTAGGTTAATCCTCCACCTGCGGCGCCAGCATCCCATATGGGTGCCGGGTTCTAGTCCCAGCTGCTCCTCTTCCAGTCCAGCTCTCTGCTGTGGCCCGGGAGGGCAGTGGAGGATAGCCCAAGTGCTTGGGCCCCTGCACCCACATGGGAGACCAGGAGGAAGCACCTGGCTCCTGGCTTCGGATCGGTGTAGCTCCGGCCGTTGCAGCCATTTGGGGGTGAACCAATGGAAGGAAGACCTTTCTGTTTCTCTCTTTCACTGTCTGACTCTATCTGTCAAATAAATTTTAAAAATGATGAGATAAAAGTCTATAAAATTAATTCCTAAAACAGAAGTACTAGTTGTTTCTTTTAATAGATCAACAAACCTGGCAAACCATTTGCCAAGAGAAATACAGAAGATTCAAATTACTGCTGACCTAACAGAAATAAAGATAAGACAATACAAAGGACAAAATATATGGCTTATATTAAATGGACAAATTCCAAGAAAGACACAGACTACCAAAATGGACTCAAGAAGAAATTGAAAGTCTGAATAGAGATTTACAATAAATAAATGTTAAAAGACTATCCCTAAGACTATCCCCAGAGAAAAGAACATGGAATAAAGTCTGAATGGACTTTGTTTTTGCTAAAGAGAATCAGTAATACACTTTTTCATTACTATAACTTTACAATGATTTTGTTATGATCGTTTTGGTTGTATTATCGCCCCTCCCTCAAAGATGACCCTCAATTTTTTTTGAAAATGTATATTTTCATTCCTTCACGATTTATAGTCCTTTCTGGATTTTAATCAGATTTACATTCAACTCAGGATGGACTGGTTTTCCAAGGTCACGTGGCCATTCCTTGGTGACTGGGCCACAAATCTTCTAGCTTCAATAGCTCTTTTATTTCCCACCCAGAGAACAATCCTACATGTAATCCCTTCCAACTCCATAACTACCCATAAGGAACAGCTCATTGACCCTAATCCAGTCTCTTTAGCTTTTTCCAAGTGTTCATCAGTATAATCAGAGATTTAAAGACAATGAATGGTGTGCCTATTGGCAGTTTCAGTGAGGTTGAGTAGTTTGCTGGACTTCTGTTTTGTTGGGGCCAGGTTCCACAATACTCAGAACTAATTTTCCACAATATTGCATGGCTGAGATATTTCTAGGATCCCAACAAAGTTTGTGTTTTTCTCATGGAACCTAGTCATATTATGTTGAAAAAAATTACAGAAGGGATTATGTTAAAGTTTTTGAGATGGGATTATTTTGGATTTTCCATGTAGCCCTGACTACAATCATATGTGCTTTCACAATCCAAAAGCAAAAGGGGGTTTATACTCAAAGGAAAATAAAAATTGATATCATCATGAAGGTGAAAATGAAGGATGTAACCTTAAGCACATGCTGGAAGTGGCAAGGAAGAGATTATGCCTTTGAAAATGGATGGATCGAAGACCTCCTTCCATTTCAGCTTGAGCCAGAGAGTGATTTAATTTTCTTCATTCAAATAGGGAAAGTAAGCATTTCTGTTTTTAAGCCATTAAATTTGCAATCACTTTTATAGTAATAACAGGTACTGAGATGACTGAAGTTCCATGAAACAGATGAGCACAATCTCTGGTGGTGTACATCAAAAAACTGATCATATTTGAGAAACTTGCTATTTGGGTCAACAATAGATTGCACAATTAGCTCCATGTTGATCATCTAAGTATTAGTACATGACATTTTCATGTAATCACTGCTGTTCCAATATAAACAATGTGGTATGCCTTTAGAAGCCATTTGTTAAGTCTAGATTTTTTACAGTTTTGTCTTTGCTTTTCCAATGTTTCTAATCACTAATGTCTCAATAAATTTCTTCTTAAGTTTTAAAAAAAAAAGACTATCCCTAAGAGAAAAGTCAAGGTTCCGATGGCTCACTGGTGAATTCTACCAAACATTTAAAGAAGAAACAATGCCAGTTTTCCACAAACTCTTTAAAAAAAAATGGAAGAATGGGGAATATTTTCCAACTTACTCTATAATGACGTTATTCCTCTGATACCAAAACTAAAGTACCACAGAAAACTGCAAGATAACATCTTTCATAAATATAGATTTGAAATTCCTCAAAACAATATAAGCAAGCCAAATACTGTGGAATATAAAAATGTTTATAAGCCATAGCCAAATGGGATGTATACCAAGAGTTTAAGGTTTAACATTTTTAAAATTAGTATAAACCACTATATTGATAAAATAATGGAAAAAACAAGATGACAGAAAGACATTTGACAAACTCCAACAGCTCTTTATGGTGAAGACATTCAAGAATTAGAGTAGAAAGGGACTTCTCCAGCTTGATAAAGGGTACATATGACATCCAGAGCTTACATCCTACTCAGTGGTGAAAAGCTGAAACATTTTCCCCTAAACGGGAAATAATACAAGGATTTCCACTTTCACCAATTTTATTCAACGTGACACTAAGGGTTCTAGTTGGTTTCTATCAATATAAACAGATAAAGACACTGAGCTCAGAAAGTAAAAAGAATTAATTTTTATTTATAAAAACTAAAAACTCAGGGGCCTGGTGCTGTGGTGCAGTAGGTTAACGCCCTGGCCTGAAGCATCGGCATCCCATATGGGTGCCAGTTGGAGTCCCGGCTGCTCCACCTCAGATCCAGCTCTCTGCTATGGCCTAGGAAAGCAGTGTAAAAATGGCCCAAGTGCTTGGGCCCCTGCACCCACATGGGAGACCCAGAAGAAGCTCCTGGCTCCTGGTTTTGGATTGGCGCAGCTCCAGCCGTTGCGGCCATCTGGGGAGTGAACCAACAGATGGAAGACCTCTCTCTCTGTCTCTACCTCTCTCTGTTACTCTGTCTTTCAAATAAATAAAAAATAAATCTTTAAAATAAAACTAAAAACTCGGTTATAATTACTAAAAGAGTTAAATGAGGACACAGGATAAATCGATATATATATATATATATATATATATTCTATTTCTATACACTAATAATGAGTAATCCAAAAGTGAAATCAAAGAAACTATTCTACATATAATCACCTAAAAATAATTAAATATTAAACCGAGGGGTAAATTTCACAAAAGACATTAAATTATATCCTGATCACTGTAAATAATTTTTAAATTAACTCAAGAAAACCTAAATATATGAAAAATATCCAATGTTCTTCTATTGAAAGGCTTAAAATGGGTCCCAAATTGATCAACACATTCAACAGAATTCTTATCAAAATCCTAGCCGACTTACTTTATGAATTTGACAAGCTGATGATAAAGGTTTTACGGAAATAGGAAGGACCCAGAATAGCCCAAGCAATCTTTAAAAGTAATTAAGTTGTAGGAGTCATACTTCTCAATTTCAAAACTTAATATAAAGCCACAGTAATCGAGACAAAGTGATACGGGCACAAGGATAGAAATAGATCAATGAAATAAAATTGCAAGTCCAGAAGTAAATCGTCACATTTAATCAGTGAGATTTTTTGATTAGGTTGCCAAGGCAATCCAATGGGGGTAAAGAAGTCTTCACAATAAATGCTGTGGGTGCAACTGGATATGCACATGCAGATAACAACCATGGAGTCCTTTGTCATAGCAGCCACAAAAGTTAACCCCAAACAGATCACAGGTCAACATGGGAGAGCTAGGCTGGCACCGTGGCTCACTAGGCTAATCCTCCGCCTTGCGGCGCTGGCACACCAGGTTCTAGTCCCGGTCGGGGCACCGGATTCTGTCCCAGTTGCCCCTCTTCCAGGCCCTCTGCTGTGGCCCGGGAGTGCAGTGGAGGATGGGGCCAGTGGAGGATGGCCCAAGTGTTTGGGCCCTGCACCCCATGGGAGACCAGGAGAAGCATCTGGCTCCTGGCTTCGGATCAGCGCGGTGCACCGGCCGCGGCGGCCATTGGAGGGTGAACCAACAGCAAAGGAAGACCTTTCTCTCTGTCTCTCTCTCTCTCACTGTCCACTCTGCCTGTCAAAAAAAAAAATATATATATATATATATATATATATATATATATATATATATGGGAGAGCTAAAACTAGAGCACTTGCACAAGAAAATATAGAAAGAAAATTTCATGACATTTTTATTTAAAATTCTTTTGTTTATATAAAGGGAACAAATTTCATGTATTTGCTATATATAGTTTTAAGGACATAATGATACTTCTCTCCCTCCCCCATCCCTACCCTCCTTGCTACTTCCTTTTTATTTTTCTTTTAATTTTTACAGTGACATACTTTCAGTTTACTTTAAAAACACAAGCTTGATCCTCCTCTAAATACAGAATTCAACAAGTAGTAAGTAGAAAAACCACTGTTCCTCAGGAGTATAGATAAGGACTATAAACAATAATCAAATCTCAAAATGTGAATTTCATTCGTATACATTACTTGTTTTGTACTTTATGCATTAGTTGCTACAAAGCAAACATACAATAATTGCTTTTTTGGGACTGCTTATTTTTCTAAGCATGGTGGTCACCGATTGCATCCATTTTGTTGCGAGTTCTGTTTTATAGCTGAGTTCATGACCTTTTTGTATGTCACCACAAACACATGACCATAAAAAGGTGAATCAGATTTTATTAGATTTTTAAACTTTCGTGCATCAAAGGACACTATCCAGAACATGAAGAGAAAATTCACAGAATGGGAGAAAACATTTGCAAATCATATTTTCTCATAAAGGGCTTTTATCTAGAATATACATGTAACTCTTGCACCTCAATAATAACTCATTTGGAAATGAACAAAAGATTTAAATAGGTGTTTCTCCAAATAAAAATATGAAGATAAAAAATAAGCAGATGAAAATATCCTTCTATTACCCACATGATATAAAAATGAAAGCTCAGTGAGATACCTCTTCACACCATTGGGATACTATAATAAAAAATAAAAAAAACACAGATGATAACAAGTGTTGGTGAGGATGTGGAGATTGGAACACTCATATACATTTGTTGGTAGGCCAAAGTTATTTACTCACTTTGGAACCAGTTAAACAGTTCTCCAAAAGGTTAAACATAGATTTGCTGCACAAATTAACAGTTCTGTTCCTACACAAACACTTGTATATGAATGTTTCTAACATCACTGTTCATAATATCCCAAAAGAAATAGACAACCTAGATGGCCATCAATTGGTGATTCAGTAAATAATACTTGTATATTAATACAATTGAAAATTATTTAACCACCAAATAAATTAAGTACTAATACAGGATGAATAAAACTTGCAGGCAGCATACTTGCCATTCACAAGGTGATGCATGTTGTATGATTCCATTCACATAAGAGATCTAGAATTTCCAAGCCCATGGAGCCACAAAGTAGATAAGTGACTTTCCAGGGAGGGCATAGGAGAAGGGGAACTTGAGGGGAAAGGATGTGGCCGATCAGTGGTGTGGGCTTTCTTCCTGGGAAGATGGAGATGTTCTAAAACATTGTGGTGATGACTGTACAACTCTGGGTACACTGTGAAACATTGTACAGTATAAATGGGCCAATTGTGTGGTATTTTAATGAATATACCCAATAAACCAAATCAGAATAGGACTTTGGAGGCTTTTCCAATGCAAAAATCTAGCATTGATCATAACTAATTTTTAAAAATCTGGAATAGTTGAAGAATATGGAAAATCCTACAGTATGGAAAACATGATAGCTACTAACATGGATGTACTCATCATCCAGAACTTTGAAATGTGAACTTTTTTTTTGCATTTTCTACCTCATATCTTTGTATGTAGGAGAGCTTTTCAAAATGTTATGGAAATGTATATTATGAGAACACTTTGCATAGATTTAAATATCTTTTGCACCAAAAATCAGCTTACCTTTTCGTTCCATTTCCCCATGGGCTTTTTGAAGTCTTTACATATATCACTAAATCCACTGATATATATTATAAATTAAAATAAACTTATCAGTTAACCCCTTTCCATACCTGATTTCCCCATATTGTTCTCCCAAGCTGAATTTGGTATAGGTCATTCTCATCTGTGGTTTTATTATTTTTCTGTATATTTATGTGGCCATAAATAATATGTAGTATTGGGTTGACATCATATCATATATATGTGTATGTATGTGTTTGTGTGTATCTAAAGTTTATATATATATATATATATATGAACTTTCTTTGCTTCATTATATTTTCATTTCTTTGTTTCATTACATTTTCATGATTTGGCTAGAAATACTGATATAGTTAAATTTGGTTCACTCATTTTAAATCCTGAAAAGCATTACATTATGTAAACATATAAAATGTATTCATCCTTCCCTCAATGATGGCATTTAGAATGCTTCCATGTTTTGGCTCTTACAAAGAGTACAGAAGTTTCTGTCATTGTATAGGTATTGTATGCATGCTTCCCACATGGAGGACATCACTGCCTGTGTGTGATGGGCATATGCCAGGAGGTGGAACTGCTGGATAGGAGCAGAATTTTCATTTTTAGTAGATCATATTTTTCTTATAACCAATTAATTCTTTCAACAGCATGGAAGAGTCCTTCTTTCTCCACACCCTCTCTGATAACTAGTATTGCCAGACATCCTTCCACTCTCCTCTCCTCTTCTCTCCTCTCCTCTCCCCTCCCCTCCCCTCCTCTCCTCTCCCCTCCAGTCCCCCTCCTCTCCTCTCCTCCCTCCCCTCCTCTCCTCTCCTCTCTTTCCCTTCCCCCTTCCCTCCCCCCCCACTCCCTTCCCCTCCTCTTCTCTCTCTCTTTTTCTCTCTCTCTCATATAGATTCATTATTTTTTTAATTTTTTAATTTTTATTTATTTATTTTTGACAGGCAGAGTGGATAGTGAGAGAGAGAGACAGAGAGAAAGGTCTTCCTTTTGCTGTTGGTTCACCCTCCAATGCCCGCCGCGGCCGGCATGCCGCGGCCGGCATGCTGCGGCCGGCGCACCGCGTTGATCCGATGGCAGGAGCCAGGTGCTTATCCTGGTCTAGACTCATTATTAATTTAATTTAATTCATTTGCTTTCTCGTCAGGCTGAACATCGTATTAATGCATTGTTCATCCAAGCTTACCCTTCTGCTCATTGCCTTTTGTTATCTTTTATCTAATTTTATCTCAGTTGAGGTGTTTCAGTGTGTTTTGCTGATCAGCAAGGGTTCTTGATGTATTCTATATGCCACTGTGCTCTCCTAATTTATGAACTGTCTTTGGACTTACCTTTCCCTATATAGTCCACTGTGTTGGAGTTTATATTGCTTTATGGGATATCATGTATCATCAGCATACTGTGGTTTCACTGTGGTATAGCCTTGTTTAGATTTGTTATTTTTAATATTAATTTATTTTTATTCAATATCCTTAATAAGTGTGAAGTTTCCTGCTTTGCTTCTGAAATTCCTGTTTGTAATTTGTTGAACTTTTCCATAGTACTCTTTTTGTCTTTTATGTCCTCTATCCTTTATTTTCCTATACCCTTAAACCTCCATTATCTGATATGTATCAGTTCCTCAAACGCAGTTTCTATTTCCTTATTATTCTCTTCAACTGTATCTAATCTTCTACATGGCCATTGACTTTTAATCTTGACAATTATCTTTTTCATTTCCTAAAATTCCACACTTACTGGTAATGAATAAGGGAAACTTTCTGGAACAAAACAGCTGGGCACAATTTCTGATTTTATGTTTAAGAGCTGTCTGATTTTGTGCTGTTATTTCAGCCCTGTGTGCCCCAGTTTCCTCAACTCGAAGAGTTGTTGAAGAGATTAAAAGGATTAGATGTGGTTTCACTTGTCTGTCTATACACAGATATACTACATGACACACTGTCTCACGTTTAGGGACTGAACTGCTTTTGTGGGTTTTTGTTGTTGTTTGCTCACGTTTTTGATTTTTAAACAAAAGTACCTATTTAAAATTTTGTTCTGTATATTTATTTTATTTGTTTGAAAGGCAGAAAGAGAGAGAAAGAGAGGTAGAGAGATCACTCATCTGCTGGTTCATTCCCCAAATGCCTGAAACAGCCAGTACTGGACCAGGTCAAAGCCAAGAGTCACACACACAAAAAAAAAAAAAATCTGAGTCTCCCAAGTGGATGGAAGAGACCCAACCACTTGAGCCATCGCCTGATGCCTCCCAGGGTATGCATTACCAGGATGTTGGTATCAGGAGAGGAACTGGGACGCAAACCCAGGCATCCAACATGGGATTGGGTTGTCCCAAGGGACCTTTTTACCACTAACCAGGACCAACCCTTGTCTACTATTTTTAAATAGTCTCCAATTCTCTATTTCTTCTTTTGTGCTGTCATTACTTTAAACTCATGAAGATGAACATCCTTTGACCTCCTGTTTTTGGCAGGTCAGTATCCTGTTTCTCTTCCACTGACTCAAAGCATAGTGGTTTGCTTATTTCATTGGTTGTTGGTTGTCCATTGGTGTCCCTGTTTCCATGGAAGTCCCACCCCTGTGTCCTGGATTGCAGTAATTCCCTGGGGACAAGTTTTGTATTTATGGAAGCCACAGGTGTCCACAGCCCCAGATGAGTCCATGTGAGATTTTAGCACCAGGCGATTTCATACTGTACATGCACATGCAATGTAGCTTTTTACGGACATGACTTCTCTGTTATTTTACTGAGAGTCCAGGACAGACAGAGTCACTGTCTCTTTGGGTTACTTGGTAGAATTTCCCAGTTCCCCTTCCCATTACAGTGTAAGACTTAAGAAAGTAGCAGCTGCTTTGTGCAAGGCTCTCGATGCTGGTTTCCCACGCGGCACGCACGGTGGCCACTGTCTTCCAGTGTGAATGCTTCTTCCTCGTCTTCTAGCTTCAAAGTCTGTGTGCAGGCTCAATAACCTTGTGGGTGCCCACAGTCTCAGCCAGCACAGACAATGCAGCACTATGGTTGGGGCTTCCTACTTGTTTCATTTTCCTGACACTAAGGAACTCCCCATTTTGTCCTTAAAAATCGGGTATACATTCCATTATTTTGTCATTTTTTGTCATACTTTATTATATTTTATCAGCATGTCTATGCATTTTTCAGAAGGGAAGTAAGTCTCTTTTACCTGGGTTTACCATATTTATTCAATGACGTGACTCTCAACTTTTATGTTCTTTAGTTTGGGAAAGTTCAGCAAACAGTGGAGTGACAGCCTGCAACTCATGAAATTGCTCTCTGAGGTTCTGAAGAATGGGGAAAGGAAATAAGCTGAAGCCAGGTCCAGTGCAGGAATCTCTACTTATATTTTCACCAAATAGGGAAAATGAGGTCCATGAAGATTAGGCCTGACTATACAAACCCTATTCTTTCTGTTATGCCCTTCTTATATCATTGTAAAGCAAAAATGGATTTACTCACTAAGTGAACAAAATAACTTCCCAACTAAACAGGTAAAGGTCATGATAATGTTCAACTGCACATTCTCTCCCAAACTCAGACTCTCATTCTTATTGCCCTTAAGTGGTGCAGGTAATCTTTGCTTTACCCATTGGTGACCAGCACCACATAGCTTCATATGTGCTTTTAATGAATGATTGATTCCTTCTTTCAATTGCTTATTTGTTTGATAGTGATTGAGCTCCTCTGGGTACTAATAGTTGGTAGAAGTTAAGGGCAGAATTGCCCTGGCCTGGGAAAGAGGCCCATGCTCTGGCCTCTTGCCTTGAGGGAAGAATATATGGATCCAAGGGACATGACCATCTGGAGCCTGTGGATTCCCTATATGAAGTTCCTTAGGTGTGAGATCAACCAAATTCTCTGCCAGAAAAAAATCCAACTTCCAACCAGATCCTATCCAGCCTCTTCCCAAGGCTGTCCTTCCATGACCACCTTTTACACTTTAGGCTGAAGAGGTGGCTGCTTGCAGAGGCTGGGAGCAAAGCTTAGAGGTATGGCCTGGGGTTGTCAGCACACATTCAGACAGACCCTTTACAAGCAATATGGATCTAGGGAAAGTGCGGAGTTGATGACAGCCAGGAACTGGGACAGCTCTTCTGGTACCATCACATTCCACTGAAGAACCCTGGGGAGCCAAGAATTCCTAATCTGAACCTGGCTTTGTAAGTCCCTATCAAGGATGGATTATCAAGGTAGGAGCACAAAATATATTTTAATTGACAATTTGATGACTTGTTTTACAAACCCTAAGTCCTTATACCTGGTAGGCACGTCTCTATTTGAACTCTTGCCCTGGACCCTGCAGATATTAGGAATACACACAATTCAGTTCTTGTATCAGAAACAGATTCTTAAAGAGGAATTAGAATAGAGTGTGGTCAGTGCTATGCTGAAGTATAATCAACCTATCGTGGGAGTACACAGGTGCATGATTCAGCTGTCAATTCCATGGTAAGGAGTTGCCCTGAGGGCACCAGGGCACCAGGACTGGAGATGCTTACAAGGGCACGAGCATGAGTTTGGAAGGGGCCCTATGAAAGTGGTGGGATTTCAAAGGCAGTGTTGTTGTTAAGGAGGGGAGGGCAGGGATGAGATGACCCAGGATCAGAAGATGAGGCTTGAGTGGGAATGGGTTACCTCTGAGTGCTTTGGGAGGCCCCATCAAGAAATTGTCTTCACCGTGGGCCTAGGGAGCCACTGCAGAACAGGACAGGGCCCTGTACCACCTGGGTACTTACAGAGGGGGCAGGAGGCAGAGTTTAATGGGCAATATCTGAGACAAGGAGATTTGGACAGGAGACTGTTAGCATGAACTTGGCAGGAGAAGCACAGGGGCAGGAATGGAGAGATGGGGACAGGGTGAAGAGAAGGCATTGACTCCACGAGGGTGCGCTTTCATTACTGCCATCATGGTTGCACATGCCCTCCCACAGGGTCACTCTACAGACTATCTAAGTTAGCAAGTAGAATTACCTCGGCCCCAAAGGCCACTAAACACCCTCAGATAACGGGAATTGATTGGATCCCCTTGGTCCGTGCTAATCTTGCCTCTCCCACCAGTGGTGCTGAACAATTCCCAGTTGCATCAGACACATTCTCTTTGGCCTTAAGATAAGGCGATGAATCAGAGGCCTTAAGAGTGTCTTGCCCTGGAAAATCTTTAGTTTTTAAATTATTTTTATTATTTTTGTTTTTAAGTAGCTTGCAATAGTGGCATGTCAGTGGGTCACAATCCCACAGTCCAACCAAGGTGGCGGATCAGTCAGGGCCACCAGCGTCTCCATCTCCCCATTAGTACCCCATGTCTGGGGGGGCTCTGAGCTCCTCCCTTCCAGCCACGTATAAAATACACAGTGTCGCTGTGAACAATAGTCCCTGACTGTGCTTACTCCCTCCATCTATCTGTATTCTGTACCTGCTATTCAAATTCCTTCTACTCCTCTTTGCAGGCTCCAGCAATCACATTTCTATGATCAGATGCGAGTTTTTCTTTCAGTTTCCACCTATGGAAGAGGACGTGCAGTATTTGCCTTTCTGTGTCTGACTTACTTCACTAAACATGATGTCCTCCAGTTTTATTCATTTTGCTGCAAATGATTGGATCCCATTCTTTTTATGGCTAAATAATATTCCATAGTGTATATAGACCCCATTTTCTCTACCCATTTATCTCCCGTGGTATCTTTTAATATTTGCTGAGGAAGCCATGTAAATCTTTTATTGGACAATAAAATTTATGCATATGTAGGACTATGAGTCAGGAGGAAAGGACTTCTGATTAATTTCGACCTTAAGAACAGCATAATGACATTTCCCCATGTCCTTCTGCATCTGGGCTGTTTCGCCTGTCGGAGGTGTCCAGTGCAAATCATGGGAGGCTGCTGTTTTAGATGAGGCTCCCCCACTGGACCCCAACACGCCAGACTACAAAGTGGAAGTCGCCCATCACGGGGCTCCAGGTCCCCACCCTGACTGTCAGTTGCTTTCTCTTCTGAGAAATCAGGAGAAAGAGAGAGAACATTTCCTGAACAGTCCAATTGGCATGGCCCCGAGGTTCCCTCTGCTTGACTCTGCATCTCCTTGAATTCCTACAGCAGGTCCAGCGGAGGCAGGCAGATGTCCACCAGCCAGGTATTCTTCATGGTCTGTCCCCTTGCCGTGGCCTTACAAGGACAGTGACTTTGGAGTGACCACCTGCTTCGTGTTTTGTGTCTGCTTTTCTCACCTGTAAAAGCCACCTCCTCTGCGCAGTTCATCAAAAACACTTTCTCTTCTATGGAATCGAGCCTATTCCCGAAGGGAAGATGAGATCTTTGGTCTGCATTGCTGTCACTGTGTTCCTTGACAGGGGTGGGGTCTCAGGGACACACCCCAAGTCAGGGCAGGCAGGGCAACAGGCGCTCCTTCCATCAGTGGACTGTGCCAGCCCTTGGAGGAGCTGTGGGCCCGTCTGCATGGAGTGAGGCTTGGGGGGTGGGGGGCGTTGAGGGGTCCCCAGACCCCAGCCGCTGGTCCCCGGGGCGGCCGTGGCCTGCTTATCGCCCCGATCAGAATTCACACTGCCTGATTCGTGTAAAAGGCGCTTTATCCAGCTGGAAATGTGAGCCCTGTCAGGAGCACTGGCTCCGTCATGCTTATCAGAAATACATTATCAGGTGGGGATTAGACAGAAACTGGTGCGACTGTGCGGCTCATGCCCAGCGAATAATGAATAATGGAAATTCCATGGACTGGAGACAAACACAATTGACAGGCAGGGGTTGCCGGAGCGCGAGCCGGGATGCTTTCCGCTCCGCTCGCTCCGCGCAGCCTCATTTCCCTTCCCGGGCTCACCGTGCGCCACCCTCCGTCCCCGTCCGCCCCTTCCAAACTCCCTGTGCCCTGCAAAGGCGTTTTAAAGGAACTTGTGGACTACTGCAGCAGAGCGATAGGGGGCCGAGGAGGAAGAGGAGGTGTGCAGATACCCAAACCCCTTTTCATGGAAATGAAGGCTGTGGGTAGGGGGTAGGTGGGGAGGGACCCTGTGCCAGAGCCAGGGCGGGGCTTGAAACTCCTGGCTGTCCCTGGGAATCCAGTTGGCTTTGAAACGGGGCTTTTCAAGTGCTGCGTAAATGAAGTAGTTACAATGAATAGATCATTCATTGTAATAGATCAAAGTTGACGTTACTTCTCTGCATTCTATACCTCCTGCCACCTTTTTCCCCCTTAGAGGACTTTTAACATAGAAAATAGGTGGTGAGCTTTGTCTCCTGTCATTCTTCTCTTTTTGGGCAAAACAGTGCCCGGGTTTTTTTTGTTTGTTTGTTTGTTTTGTTTTGTTTTGTTTTTGTTTGTTTTTTAATACCATGAAGGTGGAATCCACAACAGTCACAAAACCCTGTTTAAAGAAAATGGGGGAAAATAAAACATATCAAGCAGCTTCCTTGCTATATGGTTTTCATAAGGAAGTAAAAAGGTTCAGACAGAGTGTTCTGTTAGAGAGAGACATTTGCACTCATAATCAAATGGCCTGGCTCTTCTTCTGGCTCCTCTGCTCATTCGTCCCACTACATGAAAGTCTGTGTCCTAACCCAAGGCATCAGGCAGCAGTTGGATAGGGGGCATCTCCAGAGAAGCTGCAACCCAGGGCTGCAGGTGACAATGTAGAAGCGGTGTGTATACATTCCTCCAAGCTGCCCCCAAGAAGGTCTGGCCCTCGCCTTCCCTGTCGCTGCAAGTGTGTGCTCTGACCAGTCCAGCAGCCCCAAGCCCCAGTCTTCCTGGCTGTTGAATGGCCTTGATGTCAACAGCCCTGCTGACCATACAGGGTCCCTCGAGAACCACAGCTCCTGCCATACATGCGAACTTCATGTCTGGTGAAATGATGGGTTTTGAAAGCTGCAGCCTATCAGCTGGCACAAGGAGATGCTCATGCATTTGTTCCTAGTGCCACAGCTGCTACTGTCTCTACACATGCCAAACCCATGACTCTGGGAACCTCCCAGTCCTCCCAGCAGAGCCAAAGTCTCCGTCTCTTTTCTGCCTGGCCCTGTCTTGCATGTGATTTCTGTGAAGGAGATCACTGTTCTCATTCCTGCAGGAGAGCCAAGCGACTGGAGCAGACTTGTTCTCGCAGTGCTCCACAGAGATGTCCTCTGACTGGCACATAGGTGTTGTCTGTGCACCTGCAATGGATGAGGTAGAGCACACCTTAGCTAGCATCTGCTGCTACAGCAGGCTTTAGTCTGGCAGGTTCCCACAAATCCCTTTCAGTGAAAGTCACCAGGCATCCTGCATGGCAGAAATGAGCTCCCACAATGATCACCTCCCTGCTAGATCACCCACAGGGTCCTAGGAATTCTTACTTCCAAAGGAAGTCACAGCACCAGCCAGTTACTCCATGGTGTTTTGGTTGACTTTTCTCCTATACTCCATGTTTATGAGGAAGTTTGAGCCCAGGAGTCCTAATTCCTAAGGAATCTTCTAAAATAGCTTACTAGATTGGCGGTGGAGACACCATGGGATTAAGCTGATGTGGTCCACGGCAGCTGCTGCAGGCTGTGATGAGATGGAAGCCTTGGGAATCCTTCCTCCTCTAGACGCTGCCTTGAGCCACTGAAGCACTCAGCCAGAGGAGAGACCAATGCTGACCCTGGCTGATGACAGCCGGGCTGCAGCAGAGAGCCCAGCTTTGAACAGGAGGGAAGATGAATTCAGGTTTCCTTGTGTGTATTTTGCTTCAGACTCACTCCCTCCTGCTGGTCTGGAGCTCTTTCTCTCAGCCTTCTCTCCCCATGGGAAGTCTTGTTCCAGGGGTTCCGTGGTCTAAGTACAACCTCTGGGTTCAGACCTGGACTGCTCTGTGGGACTGCTCTCTCCCTCTTCATACCTTTGTCCAGAAATAGCTCCTATAATCCTTTTTCAAAGTCCCCAGTGTTGAAGTCTGTCATCTCCATCTTTTGTCCAAAGTCTACTGATTCTCTTGTAAATGCAACCCCTTCTAAAAGTCTATTACCTTGCTATCTCCTTACTTCCCACTGTATTGGCAGCCTCGTTTCTCTGCCTTCTGTTTCCATATCTATTGTGGCTAGATGTTGCCTTCACAGTGCTGAACAAGGCACACTTGGTCCCTGTCCTTGTGCAGCCAGAGAGGCCAAATACACACCATGGATGTGCCACTGACTTGACAAGAGCAAAGCCTGATTTAGATTTATGGGTCAGAGAAGCTTCTCCTGAGAGATGAGATCTGGACAGAGGGACTGGTATATCCCAAGGCCCTGAGGAGAGCACTTGATGCATCCACGTAGAGGAAAAGCAGTGTGGCTGGCTCCTAGCATGTGAAGGGGAGGAAGTCGGCCTGTGAAGCCATGAACCGGTGCCAAGGCCAAGCTGTAAGAAACCATGAAACACCTGGTAAAGCCAGTATCTCTGAGCATCCAGTCGAGGCAATGGATATGCACTGGCAGTGGGGATCACTTAATCCAGAGAGTAGCAAGTCCAGGAGCATGTGACAGGCTGTAGAATGCCACATGGGTGGACTGTCAGCTTGCCTGCTTTGAATCACAGCTGGGCCACTTCCAAGCTGCATAACCTAGGACAAATCACTCCAATCTGTGTGTTTGCTCTTCATCTCCAAAAAAACAAGATGACACAGCTTTAGAGCTTGTTTTTTTACAAGTTAACAGAAACAGGTTCTTGACCAAGTGTTGTCTAAATGTTAGATGACCAAGACGACGATGATAATGGTGATGATGATGAGAGGGCCTTCCAAGGGGTCCTGATATCAGCTGCACATAGTGAGGCTGTAAGGACATGTGTGTCAGGGGGAGCTGGGAGACAAATAGAGCTGTCCTCAGTCAGGGAGGTGGTAATGGAAGTGATAAGACACATAGAGAGATTAGAAATCTATCTGGGAGACAGAATCAATAGATTTGCTGATGGATTGGATGTGGGGTGCAAGGTGAGGGAGGGGTCAAGGATCACTCCTGCGTTTCTGGCAAGAATAACTAAATGAATAGAAGTACAATTTCCTGGAGCCTGTGCTGTGGCATAACAGGTAAAGCCACCACCTGCACTGCTGGCAGTCCCTAAAGGTGATGGTTTGAGTCCCATCCCAGCTGCTCCACTTCCAGTCTAGCTCTCTTCCATGGCTTGGGAAAGCAGTGGAAGATGGCCCAAGTCCTTGGGCCCCTGGACTTGCATGAGAGACCCAGAAGAAGCTCCTGGCCCCTGGCTTTGGATCAGTGCAGCTCCAGCTGTTGCGACCATCTAGGGAGTGAATCAGCAGGTGGAAGACCGAGATTTCTCTCTCTCTGCCTCTGTCTTTCCGTAACTCTACCTTTCAAATAAATAAATAAATCTTTTAAAAATTAAGAAGTACAATTTCCTGGAGGAAGAGCAGATTTTCCAGGGAAAAGAGCAAGAGTTGAGTATTAGTTAAACCGGAGAAGCATTGGAAATGGTCAAGTGGTGATGGGACAGAGTGGATTAGCTTTACCATTTGGGAGCACACCAGAGTTCTGGGACAGAAGACATCTGGTACACACAGGCTGGGGGTATAGTCAGAAGGCACGTGGGGCCAAAGGTATGTTTAACATTCAGGAGATGAACACGGGAGTCTGCACAAAGTGAGATACTTCTTTGGGTCATCTGTAAATAGGCGCATGGTAAAATCCTGCTGGAACCGTAGAAAGCTTAACGCTGCTTGCAGTACTCGAAGTGTTCTTGACATCCATCAGTGCTATCCTTACCATGAACCCCATTGGAACGGTCAATGGAACATGGGCATCCTCATTTTACGGATATGAATGGAAACGAAACAAACCCAAATGATGGATCCTCAGTGAAGACTAAATTATCTGTAGGAAGTATCATAAAGTGTTTTTTAAACAACCAAAAGGACTTAACCATAAAATAAAGAAATTAGGTAGTACATCCATTCATTAACTCCATGCCCATTTTTGTTTCCGATAAAAGAATGTAGGCTCTGAGAAGCTGTTGACAGTCAGACATCTAGGCAAACAGAATTATTATTGTTAACACATGTTGAATTGCAGTGCAATCTGTTTCTGCCTCAGTAGTGCCAGAGTATATAATCTTAGTTACCAGGGGATCCTGAAGGTTTGTTTTAGTCTTTTTTTTTAAGATTTTATTTATTTATTGGAGAAGTAGAGTTACAGACAGAGAGAGGGAGACACAAAGAGAAAAGTCTTCCAGCTGCTGGTTTACTCTCGAAATGCCCACAGTGGCTGGAGCTGGGATGATCAGAAGCCAGGAGCCAGGAGCTTCCTCTGGGTCTCCCACATGGGTGCAGAGGCCCAACCACTTGGGCCATCTTCCAGTGCTTTCCCATGCCATAGCAGAGAGCTTGATAGAAAGAGGAGCAATTGGGTCTAGAACCAGCACCCATATGGGATGCCGACACTATAGGTAGAGGCTTAACCCACTACACCACAATGTCAGCTCCTAGTTTTAGTCTTAATCACTTACTAGTTCTCAAAGTCTGGTCCTCAGACCTGCACATCAGTATCTCCTGAGAACTTGTTGGAAAAGCAAATCCCCAGGCCCTACCAGGGCCTCCTGATTCAGAGACTCTGGACTGGTGCCCCTACTTGAGCAGCAAGCTTTGCAGGGAAGGATGTTACACCCCGTTGTTGGAGACTCTGTCCCGGCAGTGCTTCGTAGAGGTCCTCAGCTGACTGGCACCGAGGTACTGTTTGTGCACCTGCGACAGACGAGCGGAGCACACCTTTGCTAGCATCTGCCTGGGACTTCACTTTGCTAAGTCTGCACTGGGACTTCCTGCCCTACGCCCTGTGCTTTTTTTCTCACTTCACAGATCTACCCCAAACTCAGCCCAAACACCCAACATACACTGAGTGGCAAGAACCTAAAAGGCTTTAAGGTTTATCCTCTAAGTAGCAGGGACTCACTGATGAAAAATGATAAATAAGTAATATTTACATAAAAGAAATTAAAGATATTCAGTCCAGCAAGCATTGCTTGAGCCTCTCCAACAAGCACGTCTGGGGACTGCATAAGAGACCTGCACGGAGTAGCCCCAGTCCACGCTCACGATCTGAGTTGCAATAATTCTCTGCTCCCTACCGTGTCTTTCTCATCACAATCTCAGTCCATGTAAAATATTAATATTCCTGAGAGGCACAAAAGGTAAATGTTATTATCTTTACCTGCCAGGTGGGTAAGGAAAGGTAGAGGGAACCACAGTGGGAAATGCCAGATGTCAGAATCAAAGCTATTCATTTTCTTTAGAAGTGACAGAAATCGCTTACTTTATTTGAATTATCCAAAGGATATCTATGGCATTAATATCATTCCCCCATTTCTTTTTCATTCTAGTTATTACCTTAGATTTGTACTATTGTGTGCAATTTTAAATTAATTATTATACTCTAATGCCTAATTTTGGTTAGCACTTTAATTATGAAGTCATTTTAGCTTTTAGATGAGTTACAGCTGAAGTTAATGAACAGTATTTACTTTCATTAATGATGATTTTCATTATTCTTCCCTTTCACGATAACCACATAGTGAAAGCTTTCAAAGCCAGCAGAATCCAATAAAGGGAGAATTCTACAGACCCTGCTGGTATGTCAGGGGAGCAGTCGGAGGTGGAAAGGGGTGAACTGTGAGGTCGTGGAGGATGGGGTGTAGGTAGAAAACCTTGGCGTTGTTTCCTGTGTGCACCTTCCCCCTTGCCCACCCCTGCTCAGCGTGGTCACACGTGGAAGTCCCAGCAGGGACCTCAGAGTTTGGACAACTCAAATTCCTGGATGAAATAGTTTTCCTAATGTCTGTGCTTCAACTCCATGGTTTGTTGATGAGCTCTCCTTGGCTGTCTCGAAAGCTTAGATCTTCCCCTCCTTGTGAAGCTTTTTATTTTTCTTTCTTTATAACATCAGAATCATCCCTGCAGTGTTTCATAAGATGCCTCACACTTCTCAAGAAAACACCTAAGTCCTAGAGATTTAGGATTCCAAAGCCACCATGGGATTCTGCACAGTCAGAAGTGGTGCAACGAGAATATTGATGTTATAACCTTGCTTTTGGATCACTTGGAAAATACTGTGATCTTGCAGATAATTTTGGTTGATTGCTCTTATGTATTCAATAGGGAATATTGCATTGTATCTGGTTTTAGTGTTATTGTTTTTCTCTTTCAAATGAGAAAAGTAGAGGGTGGGTGGCATTTGGCATATAAAATTGCTGCTTAGGATGCCAATATTCCATATAGGAATGCCTAGTTCAAGTCTAGGCTGCTCTGCCTTGGATCCAGCTCCCTGCTAATGCGCACCCTGGAAGGAAGCAGATGATGGCTTCAGTACTTGAGTCCCTGACACCCACATGGGAGACCCAAACTGAGTTCTGGGATCTTGGCTTTGGCCTTGTCCAGCACTGGTTATCGCCATCATTGGGAGCAAACCAACAGATGCAAGATCTCTCTCTCTTTCTCTCTCCTTCTCTCGCTCTCTCTCTGACTTCCAAATAAAATGAAAATAAATAAAAATGCGTAATTAAGTGTATTTGCTGCTATTTTATGGAAACACCTCTGCAAGGTTTCTCTTCCATTGGGCTTCTGCTCCTGGGAGCCTTCTCCGTGTGGCTCCTGTGCATGTGGGTAAAAAGCATGCACGTAGCGGAGTCTCCTGTCAGTGAAGGTTGCCTCTGTCACTTTCTAGCTGGGGAGACTGAGCAAGCCCCTGACCACTCAGACTCCTCTTGAGCTAAGTCGCACTCACAACAGTTCCTGTCTTTACAGGACTCTTCTGAAGAGTTAACGCATTGCTCTACACCAAATGCTCTGATCACACAGTGAGTCAGGATGGGTTGTTGATTATTTCAGAGGAAACCTTAGGACATCAGCACCCTCACTAACCCTTGTAAACATGCAATGTGACTCAACATCAGGTTCTTTGGGCACAAAATAAGAGAAAGAATTATTCTCCCAGCAAATACATTATGTGCACGTGATGTCAAAGGATGATGTGTAACCCACTTAAGAGAAAATAAACTTAAAAGGATGTATCCTGTGGAAATAAACACAGAGCAGCCAGGTGAGAACGAGTAGTGCCTGTTTGGAGCTTGTGAGAGCAGGGCAGTCAGCTGCCATCATTCGCCTTTTGGCAGAGACCCAACAGCATCGGGAGGAGTGTGAAAGGGGAGGCTCCAGGTGTGTGGCTCCTGTGCAAGCTGTAGGTGGGCTAACTGGAACGGGGAAGGGCTATGTCATCAGTAAGGGTGCATATTCAGCTGCCTCTGATTACTCCTAATTCAAAGGTGAGAGTAGGAGTCTGGGAAGCTGTTGGTAATTAATCAAGTCCTGACCATTTCAGGTGGATAGTGTCTGGGTTTTTAATGCATCTTCCAGGATAGTGGATAGAGATAGAGGCCTGACTTCCCACAAGTCTGACTGCAGACAGCATTGGGACTCCCTGGGCAGGTTCCTCCAGGTTACAAGTCAGAGTTTTATTTTTGTATATGGCCTATCTATTGTCCAATTTGTATACTCAGGATCCCCTCACATTTTGACATAGTTAGTATGCAAATAATTTTTGCTAATCAGATCTATCTCATCATTATTCAGGGTAGGTAAGACTTCTACTTAGAATCTCTATAGGTTAAAAATACCCATCTAAAACTTATAAAGTTTCATTGATTTTTTAAAAAAAAAAAAAGTATTCCCATAGTAGTTGGTAAATGAGTAAGTATGTCAGATAAAATTGATTTCAGAGCTTATTTGAATGTATAGTGTCTTTGTTCCCACTGGAATTGGGGTAAGGTTTTATTTAGTTTCACTTTTTTTCATAAAAATTAACTAATAATTCTATTCTCTTAAAGAGGAGGGAGTGACAAATTAGGTCATTGAAAAAAGATTATTTTATTGGGAAGTGATTTGCTAATGCCTTTGGGGAATATTACATCTTTATTTTTCTCCCTGGAATTTCGCTTAGGATATATTTACATTTTTGATTAGGATAATGATGTGATAGAATTGTGTTCCTGGAGAGCTCAGGTAAAAAGAGAACGCCAGAGTGTGTTAGCTGGTGGAAATTTACTTGCTACAGGAGTAAAACTCGGCAAGGAACAAACCATCCAGGAAAACCCATTTAGTTTTTAGAATGTCATGAGCCACCATAGGGTTGTTGTGAAGTGGCGTTTCCTTGTGGTCTCTTGTGGTGTGTGTCCTTTGGGGCATTAGTCTGTTTTGCATATAAGTCCAGTGGGGCAGGGAGTTTGGTACTACTGCAAGAATAGAGAGCTGTGTTACAGGGAACACCTGTGGTTCTAAACATCATGGAGACAAAGAACGCCAGGGTTGGTGACTGGCTTTCATATTGTAGCCACTAAGCTCTGGATGTCCCACATGGCTCTTCTGCTTTAGCTTGCCACACAGAAGAAGCTAGGGATTGCAAGACTTTGAGAAATGGAAGAGATGATACGGACAAATTCTTCCAAGCCTCTCAAGGGAAGGATGAATAAATTGAGACTCAAAGAGGTAGGTTGACCTTTTCAAGTTCATACAGTGAGCTGAAAGCAGATTCAGGGTGAGAATTTGGCCCAGTGGTTAAATGTCACTTGGAACACTCGCATTGCGCTTAGGCTGGAGTCCTGGCTTCACTCTCAGTCCCAGCCAGCTTCCTGCCAAAGTGCATCTGGGAAGCAGCGAGGTGATGGCTCAAGTAGTTGAGTCCTTGCCACTCAAAGGAGATGTCTTGACGGAGCTCTGGACTCCTGACTTTGGTCTGACCCAGCACCAGCTGTTTAAGGCATCTGGGGAGTGAACCAGAGGATGAGAGTCTGTTTCAAGTTAATAAAATCAATCAATTAATTTTAATTAAAAACATCTGATCCAAAAGGGGAATTTTTTTTTTTTGCTCTACCCTGCAAAGTTGTCATGACTTTCTTAAAGTAATAAAAATAACTGGATTATATATATACAATGAAATTGTTCCTTTGACTTTTTGCTTCCAGCTGCCATTGTTGTAAAAAAATGAGAGAAGCATTTTTCCCCCTCTTTAAGGGGGACAAATCTTTTGGAGAATGCTAGAGAAAGCTTTTATCCTTCTGAAAAATTAAAGCTGAACTTGGCAAGCCATTTATACTTTCTATCTCCTGAATCTCACCAATAACCAAAGAGAAAGATGAAGGAAGCCAGAACCATGATCTCATGTGTAAGTGAGGTCACATCTTAGTATAATTAAATGTCTCTCCAGAATTAGCATTTCTTTGGCCAAGCTCCTCTGATTGCTGAGCCCTCACTTTCCTAAGAATCCACTATCCTGCAGCAAAGAGGAAAACTTGAACCTATGAGAGCTGCAGAAAAGTTGGGCCTCATTAGCATAATCCATCTCCATTGGTGAGTGTGCAGATGCCATCCGGGAGCTGATGGACTGGGATGATTCCTGCGGGGCCCAGCTGTCTCCATGGAAACCCAATCGGCATCTGTGAGTGATGACTCCGCAAGGAGACACACCTGCAGCTCTTGCATCTCCGCGCCTTTGCTTCCTCCCCCTCGCTTCATTCACATCTTGTTATTAAATGAGTCGATTTGTCACCACTGACTCGCTCAGACAGCAGCCCAAGGTCTGATCTGAGGGAAAAATAAAACTTGCATCTCAGAAATTTCCAGAGACTCGGGGGTAATATAGAGCTGCCGCAGATGAAGCTAAAGATGTGGCAGCCCTCTCTGAACTGAATGACTTAATTAGTTTGCTCCTTCTCTGAAAGAATATATATATTATATATACATACACACACTACATATATAGTGGTAGCAGCAAATCGTCTTGACTGTTTCTGTCGCTTAAGTCACAATGGAAGACCCACTGAATGCTTTTTGTGTGTCTGTGGTTTTCAGGAGTTTTAAATTTATACTGCGGTCTAGTTTAAAAGTTATTTAACCTGACGATTATTGTCCTGGTGGTCTCAGAAGTGTCCAAATTGCCCTCTCTTCTGTGTAGGCTTCCCTTATATGTGCTCAAGAAATAATCTCTGGCCCAGGCCCAACTGGGCCTGAACACCCTGTAGTTACTATGGTAGTCAGGGGCGCCAGATCAATAGGAACCAATAGGCAATACATTGACTTCAGAAATGTAACTGAGATGTGTTTTGCGGTGTAGAACATTTTTGAAATCCATGCATGCTTTTCTCACAAACTTCTTGAAGGCCCTTCCTTGGGTATGTATACTTACATATTAGTTTATCCTGAGGAATTGGCTCACATAATCATGGAGGCTGAGAAGCTCCTGGGTCTGTACTTGGCAAGCTGGATACCCAGGGGAACTGACGATTCCACTTCTAGTCTGAAGGACTGACATCCGGGAAGAGCTGATACTTTAGCACCCTCACAGGCACACCCAGAATAATGTCTGACCAAAAATCTGGGCACCCCAAGGCCCAGTCAAGTTGACACATGATGACCGCCGTTTCTTTCTCAGTCTCTCTAAGTTACTATTTTGATATTAACTTCTAAAATAGTCCTTCCCAATGGACAGTACTTGATAAGCTGCCACAAGTCCTTTATGAGAAATGACAGATCATAAATAAATGGAAACATATAAAATATAGATAAATAGGTTGAGTTGTTATACTTCACAGTTTTATTTACAAACATCTTTCCTTGTAGTCAAGAATTTAAAATACATTGACAAGGTATATCTTCCTTTCCTTATTAGCTAAGAAAGTGTTATTTCCAATTAGTTATTAAGATTTTCTAAAAATAAACAAAGCAGTCCACCCCTCCCACACATGCCAGTGTGTGGTTAAAACCAAAACGGGGCTGAACACACACTCCACATCTTCCTCTTACATGTGGATCTGGACTGCTTAGTGATGCTTACCTGTGTCCATTCTAACTCCATTCAAATCTGTGGACTGATGGGCCCGCGGCGGAGGGGACACTCATGGACACTCATGGTTTTTTAATTCCTATTTGGCTGCCACCCACTTTCAGAAATCTGAAAACATCAAGCAATCATCCTAATCGTTTGCCCAAATACCATGCTTAGAAAGGGGCATGAAAGGGACGCTTATCAAAAACATTTGAAAGGGAGAAAAACAGCCCAATGTCAGTCTATCAGGGTGCAAAGCCCTTGGACGTCCCATTGGAAAGCTCCGGCACCTGGTCCTCCTCCTGGTACCTGCTGATCCCACTTCCACACCCTTCCATTCATTACAGCCAGCAAATGCCTTTCCTTGTCTTATGGACAGCCCAGGCAGAGAGATCTGCACTGCTAATTAATGTTTCAAACTCGAGCAAGCAAATGGGCTCATGTCCACGGTGCAGGAGGCCACGAGAGGTGTGCACCCTCTTATTGTTTCCTGAGTTCCATGGTGTTTGTTTTAGGCCTGATAATGCCTAAAATATGTGCATCATGATGGCAGGTCTGGATTTTAGAAGCCTTTGGACTCTCCTCATGGGAAACACACAGAAACAGGCACATACACACTCCATTTTTCTCACATGCCACATGATGTCTGCAGAATCAGAGCAGCAGTTACTGAATATTAAATGAAACTACAAAAAAAAAAGGAAGAAAGGAAAGTCGGCGTGCGTGAAAACAAGCTGGAAAGGTTAAGAGCAAAAGGAGAATGTCTGACAGTTTCAAGTCTGTTTGGAATGAATTAATCAGACCATTAAACAAATCTTTTAATCTAAAAGTATCCCTTTTATTTCTGTACCCTGTAAAACAAAGTGGTGCAGTGTTGATGGCAGAGATTGTCCTGGCTCCTTATTTGTATTACACGGACTGGAGTCAGAGCCTCATTAACATCCCATTGAAATCAAAGACCACACACGCGGAGGCTGCTCGCTCTGGGAGCAAAGTCAGGCAGCCTTGAGTTTAGCAGAAACCATGGAGAGAATCTTGCGCTCCTTCGACCATGTATTGGTTGATGGGTCAGTTATCACCCGTGAGTTGAACCGTGTGCTCAAATCTCTGGGCACTTCCCCACAGCCTCACCTCCCAGAAAGCTCCCTGAGTCTGTCCACTCAGATTTCATGCCCTGCAGGGACTCCCACATGCCCATCTATGCACTTCAAGGGAGGGATGAGTAAGGAGATAGCCAAAGTCATCCCCAACTCTGCCTTATAGGGGAACCATCTTCAGATCCTCTCAACGGGGCATGTGCTGGGGCACCTTTCAGCTTAAACAAATCCACAATGTGAGAGCAACTCCGTGTTAGTAACTGTGTGTCACAATTAGGTGAAAACAGGCACCCATAAGGGATGCTGGCGTTGCAGGCGACGGCTTTACCCACTGAGCCACAGCATTGGCCCACTGAGCCTTGATTTTCCCATCTGTGAAGTGTAGGCATCAATGCATAACCTAAGGGCCTATTTTGATTTTCCTTTCCACATTCTTACATGTTGGTGGTGCCGTAGAGAGAATTACAGTGATAGCAAAATGGGCAAATAAATAAAAGATAAATCACAAACATAATTACTAGAATGAAATCACAAAATTCCGTAGAAAAACAAGGATGGCAAATGCCTGTGAATTTTTCTTAGTGTAGGAATTTTTTTCCTCACTATATGATAGTTGGTATCATTGATAGTCTATCTTTGCATTAATCATTATGTTCCTTCAGGTCACAGTGAGCAGTTTTTATTTCTATATTTTAATCTATGTCTCATAGTATGGCATTAACTGCCAAGTAGAAGACCAAGAAATATTATTTTTTTCTGATCGCAGAAAAAAGTTAATTTCATTTAGAAAAATTAGAAATCTCCCATTTTCTGGTCAAGTTTTTTGTTTAATCAATTTGAAGTAGGTCCTTCCTGTTACTAGGTCATTAATTCTTTTTTTAAAATTTTTTTTTAATTTTTTAATTTTTATTTTTTTTTTGACAGGCAGAGTGGACAGTGAGAGAGAAAGAGAGAGAGAGAAAGAAAGGTCAGGAAGACCTTTTCCGTTGGTTCACCCCCCAATGGCCAACGCAGCCAGCACACTATGTTGATCCGAAGCCAGGAGCCAGGTGCTTCTCCTGGTCTCCCATGTGGGTGCAGGGCCCAAGCACTTGGGCCATCCTCCACTGCACTCCCAGGCCACAGCAGAGAGCTGGACTGGAAGAGGAGCAACCGGGACAGAATCCAGCGCCCCGACCAGGACTAGAACCTGGTGTGCCGGCACCTCAGGCAGGGGATTAGCCTATTGAGCTGCGGCGCCGGCCTAGGTCATTAATTCTCAAATCATATTTTTCATAAGTTTAACAGTACTTTACTGCTGGCAGTAAATATTTAAATTTTTGAATTCACTCCTGCACAAAGTTACTTCAAAAAGTTTGTGGAAAACAGAAATAAACAATATTCACTTTGGTGAAGCAAAGTTTGGAGTCCACATATATGAGGGGGTCTTCCAAAAGCTCATGGAAAATATGGAAAATGTGCATTATGAAAAAGCCATGCATGGATTTCAAAAGTTTGTTGCACCACCATAAGTGTATCTCTTATTTCCATTTTCCACAAAATTTTAAAAGTACTCTCATAGATCTGAGAAAATGATCTCTTAGTAAAACCTCATGAACATGTAATTTAAAAAAAGGGAAAGAGAAAGAAGTATTTTTGGTTGAACAAATACACATGTGGTATGGCAGGTGGAGGAGGGCTGAGCGAGCTCTGGGGCCATGAGGGTGGCCAGGGCCACCACAGTAACAGCGAGGGGACCACTCAGCTGCCACCGTGGATGGGGTGTCCGTAGGAGCTGCTTGATTGAGACAGACAAGGAACCCTTGGCCAGGGACAGAGGGCCCTGAGGACCTGACAGGCCTTCTCTCCCGGGTTTATCTGAGGACATCTGCACTTCAGTGCTGCTGCTGGCCTGTGGGCCTTGTCAGTTACTGCTGGTCCATCTTCCAGGAGAACATAAAGCTCTCTTCGTTAGGAAGCAGGCATGTGGTTGGCTGAAGTCTCTTCTAGAGCTGAGGACTGCACATCTTGATCCAGAGTCAATGAATAGCAGAGAGAAAGACTTATTGTCCCTTGAGTGAAAAGAAAAAACAGGGGGGCAGGGGGCTTACAGCATCACGAGGGTGGGGTGGGGTGGGAGGTTCACAGCATTGCGTTGGAATAAAAGGACCAAGGTTGTTTACAAGCAGACTTCCTTTAAACGTGCATCTCGGGGTGGGCATTTGGCATAGGGTTGACACTGGGACACCAGCATGCCCTTAGGAGCGCCTGGGGTCCAGTCCTGACCCTGCTGCTGATTCCAGCTGCCTGCTAGTGCACTCCGGGAAGCAGCCGGTGATCCTACAGACGTGGACCCCTGCCACCCACATGGGAGACCTGGATTCAGTCCTGGTCTCTTGGCTGGTACTAGTGTTGTGGGCATTTGGGAAGTGAACCAGCAGATGGAAGAAATCTCTCTTTCTCTGTGCCTTTCAAACAAATAAACAATATAAATGAATAAATAAATGATAAAATAACCACCCATATGAAAATACAACCATGCGATCAGATTCCAGGCCCCAGTGAACTCACCACCTCTGCCCCTCCTGGCACTTCCTGTCTCTTCCTCCTATCCCAGTCTTCTCTCCCCCTTTGTGAGTCGAGTGAGATTAAGTGGCCGATTCATCTCCTCAACGCTGAATTTTAAAGGGAACAGCTAACTGTGTGATCATATTATTAATATTTATACGCTGTCACAGAGTGTTGACAGATTAATTATGCAACATAGTATAAAAGTCAGCAGGCAGTGTGGGTGAGCCGTGGCAAAGTTCATATATTAATAACTCCACTGGTTGGCTGCCACGTGCCCCAGGACGGCTGTGTGCTCTTGGGAGCTTCACGCTCTGAATTCTCCCAGGTAAATGAGCCATTAGATTTACCTTGCTTACCTAATTGCTCAAGGTATCATCTTTTGGGACATCAAAAGTGTTTACTGGGGCCAGCACTGTGAGATAGTGGGTAAAGCCACTGCCTACCACACCAGCATCCCATATGGGAGCCGGTTTGAATCCCAGCTGCATCACTCCTGGTCCAGCTCCCTGCTAATGTGCCTGGGAAAGCAGTAGAACATGACCCAAATGCTTGGGCCCCTGTACTCATGTGGAAGACCTGGATAAAGCTCCTGGCTCTTGGCTTCAGCATGGCCCAGCCCTGGCTGTTGTGGCCATATTGGGGAGTGAACCAGCAAAAGGAAGACTTCTCCCTCTCCACCTCTGCCTCTCCCTCTCCCTCTCTATAACTCTGCCTTTCAAATTCATAAGTAAATCTTTAAAAATGTTTACCAAGCCTTCTGCCTTTTTGTGTGGTGCTCTGAGTAGATTTCTTTGGGAGTTGGCCATCTGCACCAGAGGATCTGACACAGGAGAGTCCTAAAGGCAATACAAGTGACACAGCAGTCAATGGGTGGTCTACAGTGGCCTGGTTCCCACCTGAATGGAGCTCCTTTTCATAGACTGTTCTATGGTTTGGCTAAATAAGACTCATGAGCTCATGCAGATGGTTAGCCCCAAAGTCATGATTGATGGTTCCAAGAGGTGGAGGCTTGATTCAAGTCTGGTGTTTAGGAGGCGGGCCTAATGGGAGGCCCTTAAGTCACTGGGGCATGCCCTTGGAAGGCGGGTCTCACCAGAGCATTGGTTACCAAAGAGCCTGAGTTGGGCCTGCTGTGCTCTCTACTTCCTGGCTTGCTGTGTGATCTATCCTCCGCCTGTGCTCTACTTCCACCATCTTGCAGCCTCACCAGATGCTGAATCAACAAAACCCACCTGATCTTGCACTGCAAACCTCCAAAACCATGAGCCAAAATAAGCCCCTTTCCTTCCTGAGTAGCGTGTCTTGGGGCATTTGGTTATAGTGATGAAAAGCTGTCTAATACAGAATATAAATGACTGGTGGGTGTCTTTGTGCCAGTGCTTGGAGAGTATAACAAAATGAATGAAGTAAGAACCCAATCTTTAAGGAGCTTATGATTTGATGGGGAAGCAAGGCCTCTGTTCAACAATGCTGGTGCTGGGGCTAAAGAGACCTCTCTTCTGGTCTTTGATAAAGCTAAATTCTGTGAGTCAGTACAGTGCAGTAATGAGCGTCCACCCTCACAGACCTGAAAGGCTGTGCTGGCCAATTCTGTAACCTCTCTGTCTTTATGAAATGCAATGACATCATTTACCACCAGGAGTTGTTAACATACGTATGTATGTATACATTGGTCCCCTTATCAACGGTTTTGCTTTTTGCCCCATTTTTTTTCAGTTACCTGTGGCCAACATTATTACAATATTACATTATTATTCCTGAAATAAATAATCTAGAAGGTTTTATTGTGCTATGTCATGAGTACTTTGATGAAGTCTGGCTCTCTCTGTCCCACCCAGGATGGATCCTTGCTGTATATGCTGCCCACCTGTTAGTCGTGTAGTAGCAGTGCTGTTGTCAGATCTGCTGCTGTATCTCAGTACTTCCATTGAAGTAACTCTTCTTTTACTTAACAATGGCTCCAAACAACAAATATAGTAGTGCTGGTAATTTGTATCTTCCAAACAGAAGCTCTAAAGTGCTTTCTCTTTTTTTTTTTCTAAAGGTTTATTTATTTATTTGAAAGGCAGAGTTACAGAGAGGCAAAGAGAGAGAGAGAGAGAGAGAGAGGTCTTTCAACCGCTGGTTCACTCCCTAGATGGCCACAATGGCCAGAGCTGAGCTGATCCGAAGCCAGGAGCTTCTTCCAGGTTGGTTCACTCCTTAGATGGCCACAATGGCCAGAGCTGAGCTGATCCGAAGCCAGGAGCTTCTTCCAGGTCTCCCACACAAGTTCAGGGGCCAAAGCACTTGGGCCATCCTCTACTGCTTTCCCAGGCCATAGCAGAGAGCTGGATTGGAAGTAGAGCAGCCAGGACTCAAGCCGGCACTGCAGGTGGCAGCTTTACCTGCTAGGCCACAGTGCTGGCCCCTAAAGTGCTTTCTTTAAGTGAAAAAAAATATTGCATAGAAACTGCTCAGATCTATGGTAAGAATGAATCTTCTGTCTGTGAGAAGGAGAAAGAAATGCATGCTAGTTTCACTGTCACATGTCAAACTGCAAGAGCTTGGGCTGCAGTGTGTGACAAGAGCTGAGTCACTTGTGTCACTTCATTATGTCAGCGTTCCCTCATGTGACATCATCACAGGAAGAAGAGCTACTTACAGTGCACCACAATACTGCAAGAATGAGAGCACACTCACAGAAGTTTCATACACAATAGTGTCATTTTCCTATTTTATTAGTGATTGTGTTTTCAAGCTATTGTGGAATAATTGAATTTTGTCATAGGTATGTATAGGAAGGAATGCAGTATCTATAGGGTTTGACACTCTGTACTTTTGGGCATCCGTGGGGTGTCTTAGAACATCTTCCCCACAGATAAGGGGAGACACTTGTAATATACAGTGCTACACAGGCGACGAATAACTATTCCGTAAAATGGAATAAAATGCTCTTGAATGAAACAGGATGCACCTGGTCATGTGACTGCGTCTACTGTTGAGTGTTTGTCATGATAACTTCTCTTCTCTCTGGGTTGTTTGATTAGTACACCTATAACAACATCCCGTGGCTAATAAGTGGAAGGTGGCATTTCTGCCACGTGGTACACCCAGCGTCCCACCTTACAGCTCTCTGTGGAAACATATGCTGCCGTTCTTTGAAAGAGGCCTGGGAATTCGACTATGGGAGCCTCGGGGTCCAGCCTCCCATGGTGCTTAGTGGATGGGCTACTGCCAAAAAAGCAGCCACATTAATATGGACCACAACCTCAGTGGCCGGATGTCACTGCATATGCCAGAGGTGACTTCTCAGTGGCACTTGACCACTGGCCTGCTCTTAGGAGTGGTGATGCTGTCTCAGAGTGCCAGGGAGGCATTCTTGCCCAACAATACATGTATGCAGTCTGTCATTGTTCCTCTCAATGACTTTGTGTGTGTGTGCTGGGCGGTTATTTAAGGGAGATGGATAGATAATTTTACAGAGAAGTTCACTTGAACCAATCAGTTATCAGGTCACATAACAAAAAGCTGTTGCAGTCACAACACATCACATCAATTCTGGGAGCGATATACCTTATAATCACGCAATGCAAATAATCAAACTCAATAAGCAAGCAGAACTTCAATGTCATCAAGTAAAACTCCAGCTACAAGTAGCTCTGATAGCCTTAAATCAGCTCCTTAACTCATGCTCTAGCTGCAGTAGTCATTGTGGTGCCTTCCAAGCCTAGCGGGTAATTTAGCATCCAGAATTTGCTGCTTCAGTTAACAATGTATCTTCACTTAGCAAGTCAGCTGAATACATTAACCACTCAGTAGTATTCCAAGATGATCTGTAAATTAGAAGAAAAAATATCAACAGTATGTACAAAGGCAACTGCTGCTATCCATCCTGATGGTAATCCTTCTTGGGTATTCAGCTGGGCTAGCAAGCATTCCCAGTGGCTGGGTTGGGAAAAACATGGAAAATACATGGCATGGTCCTTACCGTCCAATGAGAATTGGGATAAATGATGTGCAGGCAGCAAATGAAAATACAATGTGACCGATACAGTGCTATTTGTGTTAACCAATAAGGACTTATCAATCACCTACTGTATGCCCAGCCTTGATGATTTGCATAGTCCTGGAGGCACAGAAAAGAACATAAGGAATGCATGGTCTGCTGGAAAGACAGTCCAGAGAGAATAGGGGAGTTTACGATGAAGATGGGGCTGAGAAAGAAGTGGGGGGGAATTAATTCTGCACCCTAGAATAAACCCCTACTGTGCTGATTGTGGGCAACTGTGTCGTGCAACATGTTTCCATTCATAACCTTCCTCCCCACTGGGCTTGTAGGTGGTGACTCTTAACTCCTGTTTGCAAGCAGAGAACAGAAATCACCTAAGGCTTGGGTGTGGATGTCCCAAGAGATGAGTTGAACAGGGAGCTGGGTGTTTGAATCTCCAAGGCAATGTCCCACCTCATCATCTGTTTGTCTCATTGCCCAGTCTTCTTGGTCAGGGTCCGCATGATGAACAAGACACCCTGCGGAAGGATGGAAGGTGACTGGTGAGATAGTTTAGTGCTCTTAAGCCAGTAGAACGCCATGTAGTGCATTAGTAATGAATTAATGGAGTTAAAAGGAGTGGGGATTATTTTAGTATGTGGGCCAGTGCGACAGGGGTGGGGATAGCCCAGGCTGCACCTGAGCTTCCAATATCGTTCTAGATGGTGCCTCGTCTGACATGGATCCTGGCGAGGCATAACAGTCAAGCTCAAACCCCACCAAAGATAAAACTTAGCAGCATGACATACGGTCTTTCTAGACAGGCTGTGTTGTGGGACACAATCTGAGACCACAAAGCTTTCAACATAAAATTTTTGCTATTCTACTGCAACTTCAGACAAGTGTGTGCTCAGTACAGAGCCTTTCCTCTCTCTCTCTGCAAAACTCAATTAAAATGTGCATGTGCAATAATCTCCCCTCACAGAGCCCCCGAGGTGATTAATAGAGATTTTCTAAGTAGGAGTGAGTAGCTCAGTGGGATCAGTTAACCCTTTGTAGGCAATATCAACGAAAAAGCAGAGGAGGCTGATAACATCCAAGAGAAAACGGATCCAGAGAAGACAGAACAGCCAGAGGAGGGAGGACAGGAGTGCACCTCTGAGGATGGTGTGCTGTGCCAACTTCGGAGAGGGAGGAAACTTCCAGTATGTGGATGGGGAGCAGTTTAGGATACAAAGCTTGCCCAGTGTTTACCAATGGGAAGGTTGATTATCGGGCAGGAAAATGCCCCCTGGAGGCACTGGCTTTTCTATGGCTTCTTTTTGTTAGCGCATCCAGGAGCCTGCAAACACAGGGGAGGGCCTTTGATAGCCACACGTGGCTCCCTGTGAGCCGGCAGGTTAATGCACCACTGCCAGCCCTCCAGAGTGAGGCAATCAGAGGCACGGCTTGAGAGAAATAAAGAGAAATGCGGAGGAGAGGCGGGGAGCCTGCAGATGGTATTTCAGCTACTGGCAACGCTCTCCTCGAATCACGCCCTGCGCGGAAAGCAGGTATTAGCAGAGTGGCTGAGGGGCACCTGCAATGCCGAGATTAATCCCCTTTTTGTTTTCTTTCGGGTCTACGTGGGCACCGCTGCGTGGAAGAATTTATGTTGGCCTCCTTCCTGGAAGGAAGCTGCAGGCTCAGGCAAGAGGCTGTGTCATCATATGTCACCTCCCAGGGAGCCCCTGTGGCTGTCTGTCTGTCGCGCTGCCCTCTCATCTGCAGTCACCTTGTGCCCTGAATTCTTCCCTCCTCTCCGAACAAGACAACAGCAGCTCTGATCCCAGCGGCCCCCAAGGTGTTTCTCTTTCATTCTCCAACGCGAGGCAGGGCAGACTTTCAAGACAGGCACTAAGTAAGGAAAGGGGAAGGTCTCTGGGCTTTGATCAGCTCGGCTTTGAGTACAGAGCCTCTTCTAGGGCTTTGGGAACTGTCCCTGGGGGCTCCTTCTGGAATGCAGTGCCGCCATGCTGTCCCGCGGTGGCCTTCCACATTTGTATGCGAGCACATGTTATGTGCTGTTTTCTAGAAAATAAAATCTCATTGATTACCCTGTAGAACAGGGAGAAGTGGGCGTGCTGTCAGTGTGCAGGGGTGAGGAGGCGGTCAGGGGAGCCTGGAGTCAGTCCCGTGAGCAGCCCCTCCTTCCAGGGCCCCAGAGCCGGTGACACACACGTGCTTTTGTATGGTTTCGTTCCCTGGTACAGAGCTGCCACACCAGGAGGAAGTGACATGTGTCTCATATTCACACGCCCTTTAGGCTTCCAGGGGCTGTGCCTGTCCTCCGAACACATACCACTTCCTCTAGGACTCTTGAAATCCATGTTCTAAGGGAGGATTCTGCTAAACTTTGTCAAAGGAACTTCTCTCCTCCCCAGTGTCTGTCTGACCACAGGCGCCATTTTGTGGCACGCTTTTACAGATAACTTCTCAATAGATCACATTAGGGCACCATTTTATATCTTAAACCTTTGACAGCCAGGCTTCCACTCTTCCAGAGACGGATTCTGGCAAAAATAGAAGTTACTGGTCATTTACTCTTCTTCTTTTTTTTTTTCCTATATCAGGGGGCAGAAAAAAATGAATTTATCCCAGCATCTTATTGCCCAGTATTTCATCTCCCAGCAGTACAGATGGGGAAGCATTTTCAATATGAGAATCAATGTTTTGGAAAATGGCATTTACCTCAGTGGCCATGCTCCAGGTAGAATTCTGGGCTCTGAAATCCAGAGAACAAAGAGGCCATCCCTGGCTCATTCCCAGAGCAGCTTCAACATCCTGAACGCAGTTCTGCCTCATGGACAAAAAGGCAGCGTTGGGTCCTCTCTCGTGTGCTGTCAAACAGACACGAGATGTGACCCTTTCTTTTCACTTTGAGGAGAGAGAGTTTCTTGGGAGAAAACATTGACCAGGTAGTTAGGGCAGAGAACCATGCCACAGAGCTCTGAGTTTTTATCGGTGGTTTCTTGGAGAATCGCATTTTGTTATTGTTAATTGCTGAAGTCTCACAAATGTGCTGGGGGATACAGAACGTGCTGAGAGCGCTGTGTGTGTGACAGGTGCCATGCAAACTTAACGTGGATATTAATGTGCTCAGTGGGATTCCAGGGACACGCAGCCTACAGAAGAGACAAGAACCGTGGGGCTCATTGCTCGTCTTTTGCCACTCACCTCTTCCTTTCTCTGCCTTCAGCTTCCACAGTAAGAACCAGGGGTGTGTTTAACTGCACTTCCTCTATGGAATAATTGGCTAATTGATGTATTACAGGCATGGCCTTTCCATGTTCTGTTTCATAGCATCCTGTGGTGAGTTTTGTTACCTTCTTGGCCCTGTTTATTGAATCCCCATCGTGATCTAACTGGAAACTTGGCACTCAGCAGATGGGGAAATGCATTCTATAGATATCAAAGCTTCCTGGTACACGCCGGTCTCTTCCGAGGGCGATGACTTGTAAGACCCTGGTGCTTTGTGAAATATGCTCTTAATAACCTTTTTTTTTTTTCCATGTGAACACAGGGCTCGGTGGATGAAGGTTATTTTGAAGTAGCCCTCAAGGTTAACGTTGGTTGATCTTCCAGATGGTTTCTATCTAATTCTTTGGATTATGATATTGAACCACCCTGTGATCAGGAAGCCTAGTGCCAAGAATAACAAGGAGTGGAAGCCAGCCACGGCGAGGGCTGCTGCTCTGAGGGCATGCAGAGATGTAAGGGTCAAGGCCAGACCATATGGTCGATCAAGGCTCTGCTGCAGGAGCCCCAGGAAACACAAATCAATTCACAGGACAGCTCATCATCTCTGCTTCCGATTGCATTGGTCTTGGCACCCTGGAGGACCTCTCCCTCCCCCGCTGCCCCTCTCCCCAGTTCATTCTTGTACTAATTTTGCTACAGGCTTATTTTTTTTCTGCAGTGGCTGGTTCTATTGCAGCCACCACTGGTTCTAGCAAGGTCCTCTGGGGTCTTGTTTCAAGGTGGGCCACATGGTAGAATGGGACCACAAAGAAGCAGAGGGTACCTTGTCTGGCAAATTCAAGGGGTAGGCATGTTCTTTAGCCTACCCATAAGGGAGGTGACTTGAACAGCTGTAATTCAGCTGCTCTGGCAGGAAATCAGATGTGAACATCAGTTCACCAATCAAAGGCTTACGCTTGCAGGTACTTGGCAAGCAAGTAAAGCTGGATTCCAGCATGCAGAAGTTGAGGACAGATCACTTGAGCGAATAGAGATGTATTTCAGTTGTCTATTTCGTGCCTCCCTCTTTCCCTTCCTCCCTCCTCCCACCCCCTTTGAAGGCAGTTAGTATAGCACAAAGCTAACTGGCTTCAAATGCTGGCCTTTTCCCCCCCAGCAGGGTATAATAAGGCTAAATACACCCAGCCAAAATCTAAGTTCCACAAGAACAGGCATTTGTTTGTTTTGTGCCACAGTATGCTCAACGTTGAAGACAGGGAGCTTAGGTGATGGGATGTAGTGAATGTTCCACATTGGTTGACTTCTGAGTGACTGTCTAACTTCTGCTAATAGAAGCTGAAATCTTTCTTTCTCTACTGCTACCCCCAAATAACCCATCTAAAAGAACTTGCCTGAGAATCCGTTTATAGCCCTGTTACATCCTGAGCTTTCCCAGAGTCAGATTCCACCTCCTCACTTCCTGGGGTACAGACCTTTGCTCTCGCCTCTCGCACCAGGCCCTCTTGTGCATCTCCCCAGCATTTGTCAAGTAGGCATCAGCATGTTCCCACTTAAAGGATCTCAAGAGACTGGAATCATGGAAATGCCATGACCCATACTCAACCTACTTTCTTTCCCTGTAGGTGATCAGTGCATGAGATGGAAGTTGGGTTTAACCTTGGCATAGAAACAGAAGAACATGGGATCCAGCACTTTGAACTTTAACAATCAGAGGCAGTTTGAGTGTGTGTGCGTGCGTGTGTCTGTTATTCTGTGTGAGAATCAATATTGCTTGATCACACTATTTCACACTCACACTCCAAGCAATGTCTGCTGTGAGGGCAGGTGGCAGATACTGAAGTAAGAATTCCACTGCATGAATCTCCTTTGCTTTCAGCAATTGGTGGCAGGTTCAGGCTATGGGAGGGGCAGCAGCCCAGGGCTGGGGAGGGTGCTACCTCTTGGTGAGCGAGTGTCATTCTAGTGTTAAATAATCACTTACTGCAGCTCCAGGAGCAGACTCGTGTTTGTGTGGATGCCTGGGTGTGTTCTTTTGTTGAAACCACTCAGCATACTTATGCTTCTTTTCATGCAGACCCCAGTCACACCACAGGCACATCCCTGCCTCCATGCCCAGCAGTACTGCAGCCACCACAAATCCAGAAAGGTGACTGTGGAGTCACCTGAGCGAGCACTTACGGGGTGACCTTAAAGAGCAATTTCAGCCAGAAATGGAGAGGCTCAATTGTTCATAAACCTGACATTTATTACTGGGAGATTCTGTCTCTACAGTACAAACCGTTCTTCACAATATTATCAAATAAAGTGCTGCTTTTATCAGCACCCCACTTTCTTCTCTTGCTTCCTCCCTCCCTGGCTGCCTTTTCATTCTGTTCAGCCTTTGTAGGTTGCCGGGCCAGACCATCACTTGGAATAGATCTATCATAAGCATGCGGAGCCCCCAAATGGATAACATATGGAAACAGTACACATCAAGTGTTTGAAGAACGGGTACTCAATATAGATGTATGTAATCAGATCATTTTAAATAGTGGTTCCCGCTAGAAATCCCAGTGCTTCCTGTCTTGCATGAAGTGAACACACATCTGGAGAAGGAGTGGTGCAGTGGTCTGGAAGCAGGGGGAGGAGATCTCACAATGTCCTACCACACTTTGGATGGTAGTGTCATCTACAGAAAGAAAGGATTTTGGATGAGCCCTTCACCAGTTCCCAGTCGTAGCTGCTCATTAGGATTGCTATGTAATCTAAGTCTAGGACAGTGAAGTCAAAGGGAACTGAAAGTCACATAAAGTAGGTCCAATCGTTTTAATAGTCGCAACCAGAATGAGCAGATGACTTAGTAGAAGAGAAAAGCTACATGCAACGGTGAGTGATAAGGAACCACAGGAATGGATGGTAAATATACCAAAGCATGTGCCTTCATGTGACTTTAAAAATAAAAGATTTTTTTTATTTGAAAGGCAAAGTTACAGAAAGAGAGGAAGAGACAGAGTTAGAGAGAGAGACCCTCCATCCACTGGTTCACTCTCCAAGTGGCTGCAACAGCTGGAGATTAACCAGGCCAAAGCCAGCAGTCCAGAACTCCATCCGGGTTTCCCATGCAGAAGCAGGGACCCATATTCTTGGGCCATCCTCCACTGCTTCCTCCGGCACATCAGCAGGGAGCTGGATCGGATCCGAAGAGAAGCAGCTGGGCCTTGAACCAAGGCTCATATGGTTTGGCAGCATCACAGGAGGGGCCCCAACCCACTGCACCCTAACTATGGCCCCTGATGTTATTTTTAACACAGGATAAAAACCTTTTCTTTGAGAACGCATCTGTCAACATGGAATTTCTGTGCCTTTTTGAATACACAATATTCAGAAATCATCATGCATCATGCATCATTTCTAATTTGTTTTATTAAATTATTCCAAAATATTCTTATTTGTTTTTATATAATTCTTCTTTCCTGTAATTCTCCCTCATATTGTGTCAGTTTACAAGGGATTTAGGTGAATGATGTAACTAAGTGAGAAAGCACGTCTGCTAAGAACAGGTTTGGGGAGACATGAGCTGCTTGTAAGCACGGGGCTCCACGAGCAAATGCATTAGTGCCTGAGTGTTCCTCAGGGAAAGATTGACAAGCCATAGGAATTCAGTTCACTGTGTGACTGACAGTGAGAGCAGAGAATGCCCGTTCCCTTGACATGTCAGTTAAATGGAAGTGAAGACAAAGTTAGTTAACAGCTTTCAGTGCACACTTAACTTGGACTCAGGGTTTCTTTTTTTTTTTTTTTTTTTTTTGCAAGAGGCGGCTTTATTTACGTTTTGCGCAAAACGGACCCCTCCCTCCTGAGAGAGTGAGGTACTGGACAAGGGTTACAGGCAGTATTTAAAGGCAAAAACCACAAAGTTATCTTAAGCAAGTGAATACAAAGGGGAAGGGGGTTTTTGTTTACAGCAGTTTCACTTATCTTAGTATACAGCAGTTCTACTTATCTCAGTACACATCAGTTTTACTTATCTTAACCATTGCACAAGGGGGGTTTCCAAACTGCTATTCCCTGTTATCTGCTAAGTTGCAGTTTCCCAGAAACTAACTGACCTTTCTTGAAACTTCCTAGTTTTTTAGCAGGTAAATTTTCAGAAGTCCTTCATTCCCCACTTTTTGTTTTTGTACAAATTTTAAGCCTAAAATTTACAGGCTAGATTCCGCGGTTTTTAGCGCTCTGAGCCTGAACGGTTGAAAGGCGTTTACGAACAAACCACATCAGCTTATTAAAAATACAAGGACCCACAGATAGTGTAACAAGCAAACCAGCAATGGGGCCTAGAAGTGGTAGCAAGTAAGGAAGCAGTCCATTGAATCCTGTCCACAGGGATTTTTAGCCATGGCATGGCGGCGACGCTCCAGATCGTCGCGAACTATGCTGGACTTGTTAGCATAAAAACAGCACTTTTCCTACAAAGCCAAACAAATACCTCCTTGTTCATCGGCAAGCAAGTCTAAGCCCCTACAGTTTTGTAAGACCACTTCCGCTAGGGAATCGATTTGGTCTTGGAGGTCCTGAAGGGTGGAGGATAGGGATTGTACATCATTAATAAGTTGTTGGGACAAATCTTTATAGTTTTGGACCGCAACTCTGGACTTAGGGTTTCTGATTCATGCGCTGACACTATTGACCTCAGACAAATTGTGTGCTCCTCTGAGTTTCAGTTTACTCATATGGACAATGAGGATACTTCTCATTAACCCATGTGAGTGTGCATTCCACAGGTGTGTCTATGCACCCCCATGACCTCCTGGTTTCTTAAGAGTAGATCTGCCAAGTAATCTGCCTGGTTGCTTTGGTAACTCTAAATACTATACAAACGTGAACTTCTTTGAACTTCTAACTTTGAAAGACTTTCAAATCTAGAGAAAAATTACAAAAACACTCACTAAACCCTTAAAAACTGACCTACTCTTAACATGTTGTCAGATTCTTTGCTCTACCTCTCTGTAGATGGGTGAATGGATAACTAGGTGGATAGATAAGTAGATAAAGAGAGGTGGATGAAGTATATAGGAGGAGACTCTCAAAAGGTTGTGAAAAGAAAATAAAAATGTAAGTTTTTTTGGTGCAAATTATTTTGAAATCCATGCATGTTTTTTTCATAAATATATTTTTCTTAAACTTTTTGAAGACCTCTCATATGCGTGGATGTCAAAGGTTTTTGCATCAAAATAAACTCATCTTTTTAACTCCATTTCCTATAAACATTTTGAAATGTCCTTGCATGTGTGTGATACATTTTTTTTAAAAGGAACCATCTTGCCTGTTCCTTTTTATTTTAAAATTTATTTGACAGGTAGAGTTATAGACAGTGAGAGAGAGAGAGAGAGAAAGGTCTTTCTTCCGTTGGTTCACCTCCCAAATGGCCGCTACGGCCGGTGCTGTGCCGTTCTGAATCCAGGAGCCAGGAGCTTCTTCCTGGTCTCCCATGCGGGTGCAGGGCCCAAGCACTTGGGCCTTCCTCCACTGCCCTCCCAGGGCACAGCAGAGAGCTGGACTGGAAGAGGAGCAACTGGGACTAGAACCTGGCGCCTATATGGGATGCCAGCACTGCAAGGCGGAGATTAACCAAGTGAGCCACGGTGCCAGCCCGGTGATGCATACTTTTCTCAGCATTTGAGTTGCCTGCAGACACCATGATCTTACCCCAGTGTGTATCAGGACCCTTAACCTTTTCTTTTTACTTTTAAAAAAAATATATTTATTTGAGAGGTAGATTTACAGAGAGAGAGAGAGAGAGAGAGAGAGAGAGAGAGAGAGAGAGAGAAAGGTCTTCCATCCACTGGTTCACTCCCCAGGTGGCTACAATGGATGGTGCTGAGCTGATTGGAAGCCAGGAGCCCAGGAGCCAGGAGCCTCATCTGGGTCTCCCACATGGGTAGACGGGCTCAAGGGTTCAGGTTATCTTCTACTGCTTTCCCAGGCCATAGCAGAGAGCTGGATCAGAAGTGGAGCAGCTGGGATTAGAACCAGTGCCTATATGGGATGCTGGCACTATTGGCGGCGTATTAATCTGAGCCACATTGCAGGCCCCCTGGGACCCTTCACCTTGATACAACATTATATTATACAGAATTATTGTTAAAAGTTTTCTAGTTTTCCCAGTGATGTTCCCACGTGTGGGACAGGATCACAGTAGGTGTTGTATCTCTTTAGTCTTCTTAACCTTTTTAGATGTTGACATTTTTGTGGAATGTCCCTGTGTGGTTTGATCTTTGTGCCCTGACACTCTCATAAATTTTAAATCCAAGTCCCCAATGTGAGCGCATTAAGAGGCGAGGCCCTGGGGTTGTTATTAGGTCATAAGGACAGAGCTTTCATAATAGGATTAGTCCCTTTATAAAAGGGGCCCAAGAGAGACCCCTGTCCATCCCTCTGCGTGAGGTTACAGGAGAGGAGTTTGTCTGGTAGACCACATTCAGATCCGGAATTTGGGACAGGACTATTATATACCCAATGAGTCCTTCTCAGTGTGTCAGCATGGGAGGCATCTGATGATGCTCTGTCTCAATATTGGACGTGCTAATAATAATCTCTTGATTAAGGTGGAATATGCCAGGATTTGCCATTTGGTGTTACTACTTCTCCTATAGAAATGAGTTAAGCAATGTCTGGTTAGCAACCACTGAAGATTCCACCAAAGTTAATTGTTGCTGGTATGGTTGCAAAGTGGTGATTTTTTAAACTCAATCATTCCTTGTTTATTTATTAGTTGGTATATTTCAGTAAGGAAGAGCTTTTCCTTTCCAAGCTGTGCTTAGTTCTTTGCACCTTTGTTGAGTACTAGCACTGAATCATGAAGTTTTCTTTTGTTCAATGGCTTACAACCAGCTTACTTGTTCTGATAGTCATTTGTCCTGGCATTGGCCAATTGCTGTCCCTTTGAGCTGCTCCCATGTCCTCTTGATGTGCCTGAAACGCTTCTGTTCTTTCTGGCAGAAGAAGATATTTTAGACTCGAGTGTTGCTTTCTCTTCTCCAGTCCTGAAGACACCCTAGTTCTCTGGAATTCAGAGTGGCATTTAGAAACCAAGATCAGAGAGCTTGCCATGTCTGATGCTGCTAGAGCACCACTGTCCCTAGAGAGCAGAAATGGCCATGGGACAGCCTGACAAATCTTCCTGCTTGGTGGGACAGGTGTTTATAAGGGTGGACCCTGCTTTTCCCAAGTCTAGAAGACCAGCTCTACTATTCAGGTTCTTCTGCTAGCAGAAAAGCAAAGATTGCCCCCAGTGCTAAGTTCAGAACAGGGTATAAGGCTGCCCCAGTCTGGAATGAGGAGGAGGAAATCAGAGAGAGCCTTGTCGGAAGGTATTTATAAACCACTATCAGTTCTCCGGCCCGTGGGCGGTAATGTCATAAACTAGAAATCTCATGTTTAACTTAAAAAATTCCTGGGAGCACACCTCCCTTAGGGAAGGTTTTAGATAATAAAAACGTTATTGTTAGATATTGACATTGTCATTATTTTGTAGGTTACTCACAGGTACTTCCTATTTACTGGTTACTCTCATCAGCTCTCCCCTTGATGTCCTGGAGAGCCCAAGAGCAGAAACCAGACTGTGGGTGAAGATCCAAGTGCAGGAACAGCTTGGTTGCTCTGGAGCCCAGGGCTCCTGGCAGATGGTCTTGGAAGAGGCCTCTTAGGCCTCCTGCCACCTGCCTCATGTCTACATCCTGTCGCTGTCCTTGGAGCAAAGCTGAGTCAGCAAAGCGATGACCAGGCAGCCTCACACCTGCCTTCTGCATGCAGGCTTGCATCTCGTCTCATCATGTGCAGGGGAGAAGAGCCAGAGTAAACGCCAAGGAAGTTCCAGAACGGGGTTAGGAAGTGGAGAGGGACCCTGCCCAGTTGGGCTGCGGGGAAGCCTTGGAGGAGCCGGGGAATGCACCGTATTGCTATAACTTGGATTTGGCAGAGGTAGGGGAAAATGCCAGGCCACATTTGAGCTTAATTGCCCTTAAATGTGGCCTGAGGGGTGTCAGACTCTCACCAACCAGTGAAGTCACTCCTCCTTCGTTAGAGAAGTGAGGGAGAGATTGAAAAGAGCGGACAGATGTGTTTACCCAATCCTTCTTTCTTCTGCTAAGTGGAACAGAAGTCTTCATCCAAACACAGAGGATGGAATTGAAGAATATGGTTCTGCCAAGTACTTACTATCTGCTGGGTTGCACAGGAGCTTCTCAGGCATTGTCTGGTTTAATTATCACAAGCTGATTGCCATGTTGAGCCATATCAGCTGACTCATGTGGAAATTAATGTTGGAGCTTAGGCCTTTGCCTGCAAAGTCATATGGTAAGCCTTTGATGTCCCCAGTTTTAGGAAAGAGTATGTCCCCAGCAGGTATGTGAGCTAACCTAGGAAGAAAGGCACACAAGTGCAGCAGGTGTGTGTTGGGTTGGGGGAGCAAAGTAGTGATGGGGTGGGAGTGCTCCAAGGTAGGAAAAAGACACAGAACCTCACCCCTCTAAGTTTGTACTTTCTGGCTGCGTGCAGGCTGCAGGCATGTTAGTCACAACTGCTCACTCAGAGCTTATAACCAAAGAGAAGCAGATAAGAAAGATTTCTTTCATTTTCTGATTTTTTTTCTTCTTTCTTTGGAGTCTCTGTGCTAAGAGATCAATGCTTCCTCCTCATCAGCTATCCAGCAGTTTAAAGAATATCTCAGAATACTTGTTTGAATTTCCTTACAACAGCCAAGGCCATCGTCCCTTTGGGTTACAGAGCTCTGGAGCCCAAGTAGTCGCCAGCCAAAGCAAACCCCGTGAGACTGGAAGACTGTTGGCTTCATATTTACAGGTTGAGTGACTTAACATTGTATACTTTGTGTGTTTGAAAGCAAAATTAATCATCTCTGAGATAGGATGAGGAATGAGAGAGGGGAAGGAATGGTTCAGCAGCAACGAGGGCGATGCCGTCTTAGGGTGGCCATGTTCCAGGAGTGACAGCTGTAGTGCAGAGACCTGGGTCATGTAGCAGCCGGGTGTCTGTGGGCTTTGCTCCCTTTCCACTCACGTTGTGTATTGATCACTAGCTACTTTCAGAACTCTACAACTCCTGACATCACATATGGTCATTGTATGTTTCTCTAACAGTATCTTCTCCAGGAGTGCCCCTGTTTAACTCTTCCTGAACTTATTATTTCTTTTATTTATTTATTTATTTATTTATTTGACAGGCAGAGTTAGACAGTGAGAGAGAGAGAGACAGAGAGAAAGGTCTTCCTTCCGTTGGTTCACCCCGCAAATGGCCACTATGGCCAGTGCTGTGCCGATCTGAAGCCAGGAGCCAGGTGCTTCCTCCTGGTCTCCCATGCAGGTGCAGGGGCCCAAGCACTTGGGCCATCTTCCACTGCCCTCCTGGGGCACAGCAGAGAGCTGGACTGGAAGAGGAGCAACCGGGACTAGAACCCGGTACCCATATGGGATGCCGGCACCACAAGGCAGAGGATTAACCAAGTGTGCCACAGCGCCAGCCCCTGGACTTTTTATTTCAGAAGGACATGTTGATCCTAGGAAGCCAGAGCCAAGTAGAAAGAACACTGCTTTTCGAGTTGGAGGAATGTAGTCACTTGCTGTCAACATCATAAATTCCCCTAACTGCCAATTGCACCTCCCTGGAATGAGAGGAGGACTTTCTTTTCAGTGTTGTTGATCAGATTAACTGAAGTAACAGGGGTGAACAGTTTGAGTAGGTTCTGCATCTTAGCAGGCACTCACTCTGTACATTGTAGTTATTTCATTTGTTGTAGGAATTCTTTATTCAATTGCCAGTGCTTATCTCATTTCAGAGATGTGGTTTTTATTTCCCATGTTGCCAAGTACAATGCTATATGTATGAAACACAATAGCTATGGGGTTTTAAAGTAAATGATTTAATATTGTATTTAATACTAATTTAATAATAAATAATTAATCTTTATTAAAAGTAAAGTTTTTTTATTATTATTTATTTGAGAGGCAGAATAACAGACAGAGAGGGAACAACAGAAAGAACGGTCTTCCATCCACTGGTTCATACCCCAAATGGCTGCATCAGCTGGAGCTGAAGTGATCTGAAGCCGGAGCTTCTTCCTGGTCTCCCATGTGGATGCAGGGGACCAAGGGCTTGGGCCATCTTCTACTGCTTTCCCAGGCCATAGCAGAGAGCTGGATCAGAAGAGGAATAGCTGGGATATGAACTGGCACCCATATGGGATACTGGCACCACAGGCAGAGGCTTAGCCCACTACACCACAGTGCCAGCCCTGTAGATGTTCTTTTTAGTAGTCGGTGTTAAACCTCCTAATAACATGGTGCTGTTGCTGCTGTTGCTGATATTGACAAGGTTTTTTTAAAAAAAAATTTATTTTATTTATCTATTTAAATGACAGAGAGATATTTCATCTACCGATTCACTCCCCAACTGCTCAGAACAACCAAGGCAGGACCAGTCCAAAGCCAGGAACCTGGAATTCCATCTAGGTCCCCCACATGAGTGGCAGAGGCTCAAGTACTTGGGCCTCCTCTGCTGCCTTCCCAGGCACGTTGGCAGGAAGCTAGATCAGAAGCAGGGCACCCAGGACTCCAACCGGCATTCAATATGGGATGTCAGCATGGGAAGAAGAGGTTTAGCCTGCTGTGCCACAGCACCAGCACTGATATTGACAACTTTCTGTGAGGAAAACGTCAACCTGAGTATCAGTATGCCACTGTGTGCCTCTTTTATCTTGACTGCCAAGAAATCCAATCAGTTCACCAGTCAGAAATACTAACTTTCACTTCAAGTTCCATGGTTATTTCTCACCTTCTATTATTTCTCCTTTTGTTCCCTTCTTAGAATGATCCTGCTCGGTTTCATATTGGGAACGTCACTAACATGCCAAGAACTAGACAGTGACGTACCCCAGCTGGCATGTGTACGCAGTGCATATGGCTAGATTCTTAGTGCACCACGGTAATTCAATGGATTCATACCACTGATGCTTGAAACACACAGCCATCTCCACTCATGGCCAGGGCTCAGAGGGACAGGTCTTGAGTTGCATTTGGAGCCAGCAGCTGACTGCAACACATGCAGTTTCTCAGAGCCCATTCATAGGATCCAGAGGGCTGGCTTCTCAGCTGCCTCCTTAGGCTGGGAATGTGCCGCTTCCTGCACTTGTCTAGCAACTAGCCAGACTTCCCTCTGCATGCTGTCAGCCACTCGCCGTTTGGCACAGCTCTGCTGAGACCACATCACTCTAGGCAAGTGTGTGTGTGTGGGGGTGCATTCCCGTCAGCATGAGCTATAATCCAGGGATATGTGGATGAGTGTAACTTGGTAGTACCTTATGTTGTGGAATTATAGGGTTGTTTTTGTTGTGTTTTTATTTTAATTGTGAAAGATTTATAAAATTTTAACAGATTATTGACCAACTTGTGACCTAGGACAAATCAATTCCATACCTCATATTACTTAACTAAAAAAAAATGAGTAGATGGAGGTTGTATATAATTCTTGCTTTAGGAATGAACCTCTGGACCATACAAATCATTCTGTCATTTAGAATATATTAGAGGTTTTTATTTTATAGTTACAACAAAGGCTGCTCCCCCAACTACTATTTTTAAGCCTGCCTTCACCTCTATAGTTAAGGAATGTAACAAACAAGACAATACATCGTTCTTGAAAAATCCAACTTTGAACAAATCAAGTGTAAAATAATTGCTTGAGGAAATTGGAGAAGTTTGAATATTCACTGAGTGCTGGGTGATAGGAAAGGACAGCTGTTGACTGCATTAAGCAAGAAAACCATATTGTGTCATGTAGGAACATAGCTCATCATAAAGTTTGAAATTTTAGTTTCTTTTATCATTTGAGAGACACCCTTTGCCTCATTCCTCAAATGCCTACCATGGCCAGATTTAGGCCAGGCCAAAGCTGTGAGCCAGGAACCTAAAGCAGGTCTCTGATGTGGGTGGCAGGGACATCATCTGCTATATCCCAGGGTGCATGTTTATCGGATGCTGGAACTGGAAGCAGAGTCAGGACTTGAACCCAGGCAATCTGATAAAGGGTGAAGAAGTCGCAAATGCATCTTAAACACTTGAAATTGTCAGCATAAGGCCATTTTTGTCTAGACCATGCCAATATGCTGTGGCTCAACCTTACACTGCTCTGACTTTGTGTATGTATTCTTTTTAAAAGAAAAACTTCCTGATTTTGATTTTGCTTGATTTTCACACTATTCACATTTTCCCCTTGTGTTTTTGCCTGAGATCTCCCTTTTACCCAGCGCTGTGATAGCCTGCATATTCCAAACTCAGCTCACAGCCATATTCATTTTGCAGCCGTATCTGAGCCTGCCCCTCACCCATCTCTCCCTGCCTCACCTCCTAACACGTCTCACTCCGTACCCTGGCAGAACCACCCAGTGTGCATCATACCTCCGTGTATGTATGACTTTAGGTTGTTTGTCCTGCATAGACCAGGTCTCTAAAAGGCAAGAGTGACACCTTTGGGGCCCAGCGCGGTGGCTCACTTGGTTAATCCTCCGCCTGCAGTGCCGGCGTCCCATATGGGTGCCGGGTTCTAGTCCCGTTTGTTCCTCTTCCAGTCCAGCTCTCTGCTGTGGCCCAGGAAGGCAGTGGAGGATGGCCCAAGTGCTTGGGCCCTGCACCCGCATGGGAGACCAGGAAGAAGCACCTGGCTCCTGGCTTTGGATCGGAATAGCTCCGGCTGTTGCGGCCATTTGGGGAGTGAATCAACAGAAGGAAGACCTTTCTCTCTGTCTCTCTCACTGTCTGTAACTCTACCTGTCAAATAAATAAATAAAAATCTAAAAAAAAAAAAAAAAAGAGTGACACCTTCTTAGTCTCTGCATCTTCAGAAAAGGCCCCTTCCTTCTCAAAGCTGAAGCTAAGGAGCAGCTCTCTGTCTATTCTGTGTCCTGCAGCCAGCTGCCCTACCTCAAGGGCATGTCATGTTCAGCACAGGCATGGGCACAGGATCAGACCTTCCTAGATGCCCACTTGTTGAATGAGTATGCAATATGCAATATGAATATGAATATGGCTCAGTGGAGATAACCCTAGTGGGATGATGGTTAAGTATTAGATTTTTGAGTTTCTCTTTCCAGTTCTGCTTCCTACATAGGAAGTTCTCACTGATGGCATTATCTAAAATGACTTTTTTTCTCCACTGGGACTCATAGTACTTGTGTGTACCCATCATTGCACTTAAATAGATACGTAGATAGATAGATAGATATCATTGCACTTAAATAGATACATAGATAGACAGACAGACAGAATAGATAGAACAATCTATTGCTTATTGAATGAATATGAAAAATATAATCATCTACGTATTCTATTTCTCTATCAGTGTGTTCATCTGAATATAATGATGGAAACATATCTATATCCATATTATAGAAATTGATAGAAATGTATGTGTCTATCTAGTTGCTCAGTACTTGTATACAATGGACACTAAATGAATATTATCCAAAAAAGGAAATGAGTAAAGACAATGTTTCAACAGCATTCTTCTCATATCTTGTTCTTGGACATTGCATCTCTCATGGGTCAGAAATACAGTATGAAAATGAATCAGAATGAATGAGATGGACTTTAAATTCAGTGAATTAGAAATGATTACTTAATTGCTCACTATTATTAGTATTCTGAAATAGAAGTTCCAAATGCTGGGAGGCTGTGTCACCCGGGTCTTCTGAGTTAGACTTGGAGCCGGGGAATGAGTCTGGTCTCTTGCAGGGGCTGTGGCTGGAAGGAGATCAGAGAGCAAGGAGAGGAGTAGTGAGTGGCAGGTGGCTGGGGCAGACAATAGAGAGCCTTGCAGGGAGAGTGTCCACATAATCAGTTATACAAACTCATTTCATAGCATCCAAACTGACTGATAGATACTGTAAATCATTACAGCAGAGCTTCAGGTGGGGCGCAGATGCAGGAATCAGTAAAGTAGTCCTGGAAGGAGTTGATTAGTGAGTATGGTGGTGGGGATGGGGATGGACAGAAGTGGACATGTGTGCATAGTTTAGAAAGTGGATTCAGGGAGCCGGCACGGTGGCGAAGCGGGTAAAGCTGCTGCCTGCAGTGCTGGCACCCCATATGGGTACTGGTTTGAGTCCTGGCTGCTCCACTTCCCATCTAGCTCTTTGCAATGGCCCAAGTCCTTGGGCCCCTGCACCCACATAGGAGACCCAGAAGAAGCTCCTGGCTCCCGGCTCCTGCCTCCTGGCTCCTGGCTCCTGCCTCCTGGCTCCTGGCTTTGGATCAGTGCAGCTCTGGCTGTTGCGACCATTTGGGGAGTGAACCAGCAGATGGAAGACCTCTCTCTCTCTCTCTCTGTAACTCGACCTACAAATAAATAAATCTTTAAGCAAAAAAAAAAAAAAGTGGATTTAACAAAGTACCCCTGAGAGCCCCAACAGTTTCTCAGGAAGGAGGTCTGTTTGTCTTTCGGCCATCTCTCTGCTCACCTCCCTTTGAAAGCTGTAATGCGGTACCCATCTATCCAAGCTTACAAGGAACCTAGCTTCAGGGAGGTGTTGAGTAAATGAGTAAATTCTCTGTTAGGAGTTACATGGAATGCTAATGAACTTCTTCCCCATGGTTCTAGAGGATCAGCCTTTACACAGTCTTTATTTTTCTAGATTTTCATGGGGGATTTTTCTTACTATTCAGTTCTATGGCAATGAATAGCATTTCTCTCCCAGGCTCCTCAACAAACAATTTACAGTGTAAATATATTTGTTGGCATGCAAATCACTCTGTATTATGAGTCTTGATTAATATTATAATGTGTTGATGAAAGCCTGTAAGTGGTTCTTGGAACTAGGGTTTCAGACAAAGATGTGCTGTTTGGGTGCAGAATGTTTGTTGCATATTAGATTAGGTTTTTTTGTTCTGTCTCCCCACCCGCGCCCCCCCACCCCCATTTTAAGAAGATGTTTGGTGTGAAGTGGTAACAAACTTCAAAATACACAATTAATTAACACAGCCAATCTATCACCCAAACTGCACACACACAAAAAAAAACCCTCTATCCTGCTGATCACAAGCAAGCTGGCTTTTTTGTCTGTGAGTCTTTCGGTTCTGCTATTTAGCCTCTTGTTCATTGCCAACATCTTGCCTCTAGAGAAGTATTTTCCTGTAGTATCAGGTGCCTTTTAAATACTGTGTCTGCAGGGGGCTTGATTAGAGCATGTGCCGAATTCCCAACCTGCCCCCTGAAACACAGAGATAGTGCTACTGGGCTTTTGCCTTGGTAATAGTGTTAAGGACATAAGAGTGTGATGAGAAGCAAAAACAGTGGACTTGTCACCTCGTGACTGGTACTGGTCTTTCACACATGTGGCTTGAGTAAATGACAATTCAGTGGAGGACTTGCAGACTCAGAAAATAAGCTGTGATTAAGAGCATTGGGCCTTGGATGCAGACAGAACTTGGTTGAATTCCAGCCCTGTCACTTAATAGCAGCCTGACCTTAGCCAAGTTGCTTTGTGTCTTTGAGTTTCAATTTTCTCATTTGGAAAGTGGGGCTAACAATTTCTGCTTCTTTAATTTGGAGTGAACATTAAAAATGAGAGCATGTATTTGAAGTGCTTTCCTGGATAAAAAAAAAATTAAAGAAAAAGTGCTTTGCAAATGGAGGCTCTTACAACATGGGGTTCCTCTATGTCTAGTCCACTAATGCAAAGACAGTGATTCTGGTATTTGATTGAGGGTTATAGATTTGCTTTTATCTCATGATCTGTAAGTACTGACAACCAAGCGTTGACTCTCATCACTGCACCCTGTTTTTGTAGGTGGACATCTGAGGTTTGTGTCAGTGTTGACATAATGCTAGCAGCCAATTGTACATCTCAGGAACAGGGGTCTGTTGCCACTCAATGAATAGGAACCCAGGTTGGAGTGAGAATGAACTCAAAATATAGCCATAGGCCATGAAAAGTAAAATAAGGAATCACCAATTGTGCTAAGTTAGAGGAGCTACAGAAGGAACAATGGAGGTAGAATTTTGACCTAAACTAGACATACAGCCATGGTCAGGTTTTGTTCTTACCCCATGATCCATAGTGAACAGCTAACACTTGAGGACATCTTGGCGCTCTGTCTTCTAAATGATCTGTGAGTTGCTAAAGCTGTTGGGTAGAGTATGCTGTCCACAAAATGAGCCTGGATTATCCACTAAGAAGTGTAGAAAATACTGAGAGGGAGCACCCGTCTGGCAGCCTTGAACAACTCTAGTAGGAGGGTGGGGTGAAAATTTTCCTTACAAAGAACATTCTGTATGGCCAACAAGGTATTTGTCAGTCTGTTAGCATCTCTCATTTTCCTTTTCTTGTTAATACAGTGTATGTGGACCAAAACAGAATTTTCAAATCTGTTGTTAGACAAATCAGTCTCTATATAGGGTAAGTGACATTCAGTAAAATGATCTTCAGATCTCCAAACCTCCCCCTCTCTCTCATTTTTGGCTTGGTGCTGTTTCACTGGGAATGCGGCTGCCACCACAGGGATGCACACTCATCCCTGCCTTGTATCAACCAAGTTTTGCCTTCTTTTCCTTTGGAGTGGATCCTGGGCTGAGCCTCTGCCTGTGTTCTGATCATGGCCCCTGGCCCCTGCAGTAGTCCCTTCCTGTTTTCCATTGGCTTGCTCCCTTCAGCAGGCACCAAAGTGTTAATATTCTTCATCTTTAAAAACCTTTCCCAACCTCACAGCTAATTTGCAGCTACCATCCCGTATCTCAGCTCCACAAATCACAGCCTAAGTCCCAAGGGTGATATTCTATATTTACTGTTTGCAATTTCTTTCACCCAGTTTTCTCTTTAACTTACTCAGATCAGGCCTCAGTATTGTATGTGTCTGTGTGGGTTGCCGTGGCAGAATATCCCAGCCTGGGTGGCTTAAACAATACAAATTTACTTCTCATGGTCCTAGAGGCTGAAGTCTCAGATTACAGTACTGGCTGCGGGATAGCCTTGTGGGGCAGCAGATTAAGACACCTCTTAGAGTACCCACATCCTGTACCAAAGTCTAGACCACTCCAGGCGTCTGTTCCAGCTTCCAGATAATGAGGCACCCTGAGGGGCAGCAAATGATGGCTCAAGAACTTGGGTCCCTGCTACTCATGTAGAAAATGCATGTGGAGTTTCCTGGCTTTGACCTGAGCCAGACTTGGCTGTTGCAGGCATTTGTGGAGTGAACCAATGGATAGAAGATTTCTCTCTCTACCTCTGTCTTGTTTATTTTACCTTTCAATTATATGTCTTTTAAAAAACATGAAGAACAAACTATTGGGTGATTTAGTTCCTTGTGAGGGCTCTCTTCTTGGCTAATATAGGGCCATCCTCTAATGTCCTTACATAAAGAGAGGGACAGAATGTGGGGAGAGGGAGAGATAAGAGGAGAGGGAGAGGAGAGACAGAGATAAGGTGAGAGGGAGAGAGATCTTCAGTCTACTGGGTCACTCCCCAAATGGCCACAACAGCCAGGGGAGAGAGACACCATATGTCATCTCTTTATAAGGGGCACTAATCTCATCACGAGAGCACCATCCTCATGAGCTCATGTAACCCTGATTACCACCCCAAGCCCCATTGGTGATGAGGATGTCAGCATATAAATTTGCAGGAACACAGACCTTTAGCATATAATACATACCAATGATTTTACCAAAGCTTTCCTTGACAGGGATACTAACAACCTTCACTTTACCAAATTCCATGGTCACAGCAGGTTTCACTGCTTCGTTTTTGAAGTTATTTCTTCACTGGCCCCTGGAGCATCAACTACAACCTCTTGCCTTTCCTCCTAATGGTTTTCCTTTGCTGAATCCTAATTTTCCAATTCTTCAGCATCAGAGTTCTCAGAGCTCAGTTCTGATTCTCTTGGCTTCTGACTCCCCGGTGACCTCATTCAGTTCCCAATCTTTAATATCATTTGCATGCTGAGGACATGCACATCTGTAGTTAGCCCTGAATGATCTGCTCAAGTCTAAACGTGCATGCTCAATGCCCATGTGACATTTCTGTTTGAATGCCTAACAAGTATTCCAAACTTGTCAAAAAGTAACCTCATAGCGGGCAGGTGTTTGTCACAGTAAGTTGCTGCTTGGGGTGCCAGCATCCCGTATCAGTGCATCCTACTCCTTGATGCTCCACTTTCAATGCAGCTTCCTACTAGTATGCATGCCGGGAGGCAACAGGTGATGGCTCAAGTACTTGGGTCCCTGCCACCACAAGGGAGACCCAGATGTAATTCTGGGCTCCTGTCTTTGGCCTGCCCCAACCACAGCTGTTGTGGGCATTTGGGGAATGAACCAGCAGACAGATCTGTTTCTCTCTCTTTCTCTTTTTCTCTCTTTCTCTACCTTTCATATAAAATGAAAATAAATATTTAAAAAAAAACCCTAACCTTTTAGGTCTCTAGGTTGTCATAGAAGCACATTGCCAACCTGCTCCTCCTTCGGTTCCCCCTGACTGCTTAGGTGACAATTCCATTATCATCTAGCAAGCACTTTGCTTGTACCGTCTCCCTTAATCCACAAAGCACGGCTTCGTGTTGGTAGCACGTATCGGTAAGAAAAGGAAGGGTACAAGGACTGGTTCAAGGTCTCCTGGACATGGCAGCAGAGCAGCGTGTAGGCTTCCGGAGCTCTCATCGTCACGGCACACCCTCAACCCCTCTGGCCTCTGCAGAGCAGTCTCTCATGCGTCTTTCTTTGTTTTCTCAGCATGCCAAGAATATAGGCAGTCCTTAGTGCACGTTTATGACTCAAATCTTTTGAAAACCTGCCTCTGTGATGCACCTTTTGGCAACTGTCACATGAGGGAGGTTTTGTAGGAGCCTTTTTTGGATCAGGGCCACTGAAGCAGGTAACTTTACCCAAGGCTTCTCCAGATCCATTTCCCACGAAAGATCTAATCCCAACCTTGGCTGTCTCTGTTGGGTCTGTGTTGGGGAAGCCAGAGGCACAGGAAGGCCTAGTGGAAACAATGTATCTTTCACAAGTTGGACATGCCTAGATTGAAGCCCAGCTTTAAGATGCTGCCTTGGGGGCCGGTGCTGTGGCACAGCGGGTTAAAGCCCTGGCCTAAAAGTGCTGTCATCCCATATGGGCACTGGTTCTAATCCCAGCTGCTCCTCTTCTGATACAGCTTTCTGCTATGGCCTGGGAAAGCAGTAGACAATGGCCCAAGTCCTTGGGCCCCTGCACCCATGTGGAAGACCTGGAAGAAACTCCAGGCTCCTGACTTTGGATCGGCTCAGTCATCTGGGGAGTAAACCAGCGGATGGAAGACTTCTCTCTCTTTCTCTCTACCTCTCTCCATAACTCTGTCTTTGAAATAAATAAAATAAATCTTTTTTTAAAAAAGTACTGCTGGACTTTGACCTTAGAGATCAGGAGAGGGGCGGGAAGAAGTACCTGCAAATGCAAATGAGAGTGGGAAACCAAATGAGATCACTTGCATAAACCCTGTAACATGGTTCCCAGCACACAGCTGGTGCTATGTATTTGCCTTTCCATTCTGACAAAAAGGGGCTGTGACAATTCATTCAAGAATGGTGAACAAAATCTTCATCATCTGATCTCTGTGAGCTGTGACTTTGTCCTCGGGGTATGACAGGGAGTCCTGTAAAACATCACCTTGCTCTGTGTACGCTTCCTCAAGCCAGGGGACTGGGGAGTCATAAGACAGGAAATTTTCTATTAGAAAAATAAATAAATAAGTAAGTAAATAAATAAATAAGACCCTTCTGGAGGATTTTGGAAGCCTGGGCACATCTAAAGGTGCTGGCTCGCTGCCCCTCAGGAGAGCTACTCTTGCAGTGTGTACACCTGCACAGCTGTGCCCCAGGGCCAGAGCATCCCATCTGTCATCTCGGGCACGGGCTGCCTTGGAGCGGCAGCTAACAGCCAGTGGCAATGCCTCTTACACAGCCTGTCTTTCAGGACAGTAGGCGGGGGCATCCTTGCTGAAAGCTTCCAATGCCATGCTTCTGCTTTGAGTATCGTTCTAGCCCAGTCCCAGGGTCTCTCTCAGCTGACCCCGACGCCTAGCTGTCATCTCAGAGAAGCAGGGTCTCCACCTGGCCTGACCCCTGCCTTCTTCATTACCTCGCAGGTGCTTGCTCATTCATGGTGAGCTCATTCTGGAGATGGCACATCCTCCAAGCACCAGGGAAGTGGTTGGGGAGATGGAGAAAACCCTCAAGGAAGAGAGAAAGCTCAAGACCATTGTCCTTTTCTTTTCTCTTTTCAAGGCGGCAGGGCCTTTTGCTGCACTTTTAAGTGGTTGCCAGGGAAACAGAGCGAGGGAGAGGAGCAAGGTTATATGGATACTGGATCAAACTAATGCACTTTTTAAAAACATGAACTGACAAGTACTTAAGACTCTGGAGGTTCCGCTAATGTCTCATTTTCAAAGTTCCCCTTTCTGAGTCTGAAGTACCTTGATATCATCATTAACAACATTCTAATCATTTGTAAGCTCTAATTCATCTCCATCAAAGACTGGTGCTGATGGCTTCTATGGGGCATGGCCTTGTGAGTTAGTTCTTATGGGGCATTCAGAATGAATTGTCTGACACGCAGGACCACAGGTCCAGAGGCCTTGGCAGAAAGTAGGTTGTCTGAAGAAGTCATCTCCACTTGTCTGTCCTCGTAGGCACGTGGGCATTTTCCCAAATACAGTTCAGGTGTGATGCGGTCTACCATGTGAGAAGGTGTGTGTGGCCATGGGAGTGTCCGAGTGTGACGAAGATGTGTGGGGAAAATGTATTTGGGGTTGGTAGTTAGCTTAGCAGTTAAGACCATGCATCCCATACTGGAGTACCTGGCGCATCCCCTGGCTCGGAATCCTGACTCCAGTTTTTTGTTGATGCAGACCCTGGAAGACAGCAGTGATGGATGAAGTGCAAGACCTGCAATGAGTTCTTGGCTCCCAGCTTCTGCCTGGACCCAACCCTGGCTATTTGCAGGCATCTGGTGGTGGTGGTGGTGGTGGGGTGAACGAGTAGATAGGAGCTCCCTCTCTCTGTCTCTCAAATAATATTTTTAAAAGTATGTGTGAGTGACAGGCAGTCCACCCAAGGACATTTCTCCGGGTGGTTGTGCTCCCCCAGTGCTTTGCCTGCTCTTTCACATACTCAACGCCAACCCGGGCTGGTTCACTTCAGTGAGCATGTCATGAATTGTACTCTAGACTTCATTTCACCATTGCAGCCTCCAGTGAGTATTTATAACTCCTGCTGTCTGGAGTATTGTCCCAGTTTATATTTTCTGTGTCCCTTTAGCGTTTATTTGCTCAATTCATACTGTATTAATTTGCACGCTTATTTATTGTCTTGAGTTCTTAAACCTCTGTGTATTTCTCAGTAGAGTCTCATATGTGGCAGTAGCAAGTGAAGCTTGGTATACAGGCAGCTGAATTTTTGATCCATGAATAGCAGATACTCCATGCTTACTACATGCCAGCCACACATGTCTGGTGCTTGTTTCTTTCTCAACAACAGGCACAAGAGAGCTTGCTTAGCTAGTTAGCACTGGAAGTCTTCATTCAGCCCTCTGTACTGAGGGTCATGGATGGAGGGAGAGCTCGTTTGAACTGAGCCAAGACCATATTCTCAGGAGAGGGCTGGGTCCAAATGCTAGGCAGAATGAGCTCAAAAGACTGGAGGTGGGCATGGAATGAGGTCCCATTTCAAAGCAGAGAGGCAGAAGCATCAAAATCTAAGGAACAAAGAGTAACCTTGGTGACTGCTGGAGAAGCTCCAGCTGTCATTCATAGATGGTTGTTAAGGACAAGAAAGTACATAAAAGATAGGCTAAGAACACTCTGGACTGGCACAGAGAGGTTAAGTGGCTCGCCCAAAATCAGGAGAGAAATCACAATGTGGGGACAGCTTGTCATCAGATTCTTTGTGTTCTATTGCCTGTGGATAAACCATAATATTTTCAAAAATAGTGAATGCTGACCATGGACAGAATAGGCAATGAGAGTCTGGTGCCCAGAGCACACTAGATATTAGACTCTCAACATCTCTAGGCATGAGGTGGTAAGAGTAGGTGTGCATGACTCAACACATGATGCTCTATGTGTTTCCCTGGGTGGGGAGGAACAGGCTGCTCACATTGTCCTGTCCTCTGGAATACAGGCTGCTGTCAAGTCAAGAAGGCAATGGATACAGACACTGTATTGGGTCGATGCTGCCGTGTTGAAAGGAGGAACCTCTTGAGGATGCTTTTAAAGAGCATGGAAGGAGGTCTCAGGGGAAAGTGTCTTCAGGAAGACTCACCCCTGATGAGTACAATGAAGTTAGACCAGCATGCTTGCTCGATCCGTGTCTGGTTCTGGATTCTCACACAGACATTTGGGTTTTCCTTTGGTTTCCAGGAAAAGTGTTTGCGTTCTTCAATCTGATAAAGGACATTTGAAGATCTTTGCAAAGATGCTTCCCAGAAAGAAAATTCTGTGATCTCACTATTTTGTGTATTTTCTTAAAAAGTATTTTCATGCAGAAATATCTTCCCACTTATTTTCTGGTATTCCCTTCCCGCGGTCTCTCCTTTAGGACAGCTTCTGGGGAGGGTGGTGTCAGAAGACCAGTGGCAGGGATGGGGTAGGGTGAGAAGTCCTGCTTCTTTATTGGCTGTTCCAGTTCCCAACACAGTGCAATGCAGAAACCAAGTAGAGCTGAAACGGGGTGTGCATATCTTTAATGGGGCTTCCAACCTCCTTTTGAACCTAAATCTTAAGTATGTGCCATTTGCCATATGGTTCCGTAACTGGAAGTCATAACCAGCACTATCAAGCAGAGAGAAAGGGAGTCCAAGAAAAAGGCCTTGGCTCAGCTTGCCAGTTCCTGAACATAAAGTGGAAGAGAGAAAGTCTATTCAAGTGCATGACATTTTAATGCCCTGGAACCCTGCCTGTTGAGAACATGGCCCCATCATCTGATCAATCATATTCATGGCTCCATTTGTCTGGAGAGTAGAGATGGAAGCAGAAGGAAAAGTAGGCCGAGGGCAAATGTAGGGAAAATGTTTACTGGGACATGTTGTCCTTGCAAAAGTCATCTGGATTTCTGATCCAATCTGGTGGTGATTAATGAAAGAAATAGATGCTTTAGTATAGAATGGTCTTACATAAGTGCACTTTGAAGGAGTTCTCGCCTGTATATGTATCAATATATTATAATATATATTATAATATATATTATAGAAGGGCCAGCATTGTAGCACACAGCTTATTCAGTTTTGTGATGCCAGCCTCCCATATCGGAGTGTTGATTTGAGTCCCCGCTATTCTGATTATTTTTGCTAATGCACTTGGGGAGGAAGCACAAGGTGGCCCAAGTACTTGTGATGCTGCCATCCATGTGGGGAACCAGGATGGGGTTCTGGGCTCCTGACTTTCTCCTGGACCAGCCCTCACTGTGGTAGCCATTGGGAAGTGAAAGCAGATGCAAGATCTCTCTCTCTCTCTCTCTCTCTCTCTCTGTGTGTGTGTGTGTGTGTGTCTGCCTCTCTGCCTTTCAAATAAATAAACAATAAATCTTAAAAATATACATACTATATGTTACATAAATTATATGTCTATAAATTGCCACAATTTATATTACTGCCCTCTTAGTCGGCACAAGCTGCTATAACAACATGACACATTGGATGGCTTAAACAACAGATGTTTAGAGACCAGCATTGTGGCACAGCAGGTTAAGCCAATGCCTACAATGGCCAGCATCCTGTATGAACACTGGTTCAGATCCCAACTGCTCTGCTTCCCATCCAGTACCCTGCTGATGCGCCTGGGAAAGCTGCAGATGATGGCCTGAGTACTTAGGCCCCTGCCACCCATGTGGGAGACCTGGATGGAGTTGCAAGCTGCTGGCTTTTGCCTGGCACAGCACCAGCTGTTGCCACCATTTGGAGAGTAAACCAGAGGATGGAAGATCACTTTCTCTGTCTCTCCCTCTCTCTCCCTGCCTTTTGAATAAATAAATCTTCAAAAAAAAAAATAATAAAACACAAGAGATTTGTATCTCATAATTCAGGAGATTCTGGAAGTTCAAGATCAAGATGCTAGCAGATCTAGTGTCTGATGAAGGCCTATGAAGGCCTGTTTTCCACCTTTTCATTGTGTGTTCCCACGACTGAGAGATGGAGCTCTAGTGTCTTTTTCTTTTTATAATTTCATCTTCTGGACCCCTCTTCATGGACCTCACCTAAACCTAATCACTTCCCAAATACCTCACCTCCTAAAATCATCTCACTGGTGGCCATGGTTTCAAAATATAAATCTGAAGGGGACACAGGTGTGTAGTTCTTAGCCAATGGTGATACACTATGGCGGGTCTGCAGGGACCTGTTAGCATTTACACCACGGGGCAGGCATGCCATTCACATCACTGACCAGACATTCACATCACTATCTTACACCGTCGACTGTAGGCAAGTCATCTTTTAATTATTAGAATGGCATGATATTCTAAAAGGACGATATTCTTCAGATATATTTAGAACAATGCCTCTAATGATTAGAGTTGAAATTACAATGTTACACTGACTTACATTAGTATAGAATGGAGGAGAGGTCAGATTATTGGCCGACTTCACTGTCTTTGGCACTGCTTTAAGAGCAATCGTCCTCCTAACACATCTATGAAGTTAGAGCTACTCACCTTTAATGGGGGAAGAAATCTAGTCATGTTGCTCTGTGTAGCCAAGAATTTGAACCTGCATCTCATGGCTCTAAGGATTGTGCTCCTTCTGATATTCCAAAGCATCAAAAATGCTGTCAGCTGTTTAACTTAGCTGTTTTGGATGAAATAAGGCATTTGAGTGAGGGACTTGGTTTGCTGATTAGGATGTAAGCACATTTCCGAAGAGCTCATCTAAGGAGCATGAAAAGTGTCAAAAGGTAAAAGGTATTCAACTGAAGGTTGGCCAGGTCTGATCAGCTCCATTTCAGAGCCTTAGAAGTCAATGTGTTAGATGAGGTACATTCTGCTGGGCTCAGGTGACACTGGGTTACCTCCGTCGCAGGCTTCCTGAGGTAGTGCTGGTTAGTAGGACTAGCAACAGCAAGAAAAGGTAAGGCGTGTACATCGGATCACAGCTATCACCTATGTTGGCACCTAGTGCATGTTCAGTTTTAATCTTTGTGTTTTATATTATTGTCCTTCCATCATGCTTGCTTTAACTGAACAAGTCCAGAGCCAGGAATGTGTGCACACATTATTATATCTCAAGTGCCTAGACACAAAGCAAGCAGTTAATAAACGCTGAAAAAGCCAAATAAGTGAGTCAATACCTACTTTGGAATAAATGCAAATCTCTGGCTGCCAGTGACTCCGGCAATGTTGGCGTCTAGGATCTCTCCTCCCTCTGCCTCACAGACCGTGTTTACTTTTAAAGATTAAACACAATGAAAATTAGTTTTATTTTGAGACTATTTTAAGGAGTTATGGGCCCACAGAGATACTCTGGCATATTATGGAACCAACTTTGGGAATGACTGACCTAGATAGAGCAACAAGGTGATAGGTGCTACATAAATGTAATAAATTACATTGAGGGAGCTCCCTGGGCCTTGCCTTCCCGCTAGTGCAGGTGGTGCAGAAATAGTCGGAGGAAGCATTGAAGAATATCTCAGGGCAGAAAAGCTTACCACCTGGAGCTGCTGTATCTACCCGTATTCAGGGGTTTTAGTTATTACCACGTCCATTCATTCGCAAAGCGCATCCTAGTGGCTTGTGTATATTTATGATGTGTCAGACACAGGGTGAGAGTCTGGGAATGTCTCTGGTCTTCCCGCCTCCGCTCCCATGGGGAAGGGATGGAACAGACAGCAATTAAAGCAGCGTACATACAGGCATCATGGGTATGCTGGTGCTTCTTTTACTTCTGCAGTTATAATATAGACAGGACAAACAGGAGAATATTTCAGGATTTTGTGGAAAATGGAGTTAAAAAGTCTGAGTTTATTTTGGTGCAAACTTTTTTGTAATACAGGAAAAATGCATATTTGGAAAAAAACTGCGTGAAATTACATTTCTTGTTCATGTTTGGTGCTCTTAACATCTTTTCCTGACTACTTATCCTTTGACATTTGCTTTTCTCTTCTCTTTCCATACATCTGACTCTTCTAAGCAGCAAGCAAACGTGGGAGTGACAAATTACATACAAACACTGATCAAGCTTTTATTATTTTTTGAGGGGAGGATAAATAAGCAAAAATAAAATGTAGCCATCTGTCTTATTCATAATTGCATTTCCATAATGGAAGCTCAGGCAGTGTATGTTGGAATTAGTTGAAGAAGCACAAAAGAGACTAAGGGATGGAGTTGCACCAAAACTCAGTGACAAAGCTGATGGGGTGTAGAAAAGCTTTGATTTTGGTTGTACCATGCAGCTTACGGAGACTTTGTAGGTATCAGTGACAATGGTGATGATGAGCTAGCTTTGGGATCTGGTGCACGTAAAAGATAACATCGCTGAAGAATTCAGAAAGTGGGGATGAGTGTTAGGCACAACAGTTGAGAGCCTGGTTGGCATGCCTGCATGCCACATTGGAGCGTCTGGGTTGAAGTCACAGCTTCATGCCAGATTCCACCTTCCTGCTAATGCACACCATGGGAGAAGCAGGTAACGGCTCCAAACAGATGGATTCCTGCCACCTATCTGGGGAGATAAGGATTGTGTCACAGTCTCCTGAGCATTTGGGAAGTGAAACAGTAGATGGGAGTTCTGTCTCTCTTCCAATCAAATAAATTTTTAAAAATCAGAAAATAATACGATGAAGAGGAAACTTTAACCTCATCTTTCCTTTTCCCCCGGCCTCCAACCCCCGCATATATACCTCTTTATGTCTTTATCATCTGGGTTTCAGCTGGTGGGATTTTCCAGGAGGCAACTATCAGGTTAGGATTATGTCCCACCCACAGCATTCTGCCTGTCTGCTACAGCGTTTCCTGTCTGGAGCTGATACACTGACGACCCTGGGTAGTTGTTTTCCAGACATTAAAACTGTTTATAAAGTTAGTTCCCAAAATAATGATGTAAGGGAGAGGAAAACTTTTCCCTCTACCCTCTTAACTCCTTGACTGGGTCCATGCAATTCAGACCTGCAAATTTACAAATGCAGTGTCCCTGTACACAGAACACACTCAGTGACAAGTGGCTCAAAGCGATGGTAGGAGCCTGGGTGTACATAGTCCTTATGGATTGAACAGGAGTTGGCTTCTTGAACTCATGCAGATGTTTGAACCCCAGAGTTGCATGCTAATAGTTAAAGAACTATTGCTAGGATGGATTAGGTGGAGATTAGATCCAGCTGTGATATCTGAGGGTGGAGGCTTTGAGAAGAATTGGATTGGATCAGGTTGTTAGGGTAGAGTCCATGATCAAATCATGATGCTTTATCGGGAGAGGCCAGGTAGAGGGTAGAAGACGAGGGTGCTGCCTGTGTCTCTCTGTTTCCCGGCTTCCCATATAATTATCCCTTCTGCATCCACCAGCCAATGGGGCTGCCCAGTGTTGGATTTTCAACCTCCAGACTATAAGCAGAAAGCTTTCTTTACTGATAAGTTGCTCCTCTCAGGCATTTTAATTAAAGTAATTAAAAGAGGCCTGTTATTTTAAAAATATTTATTTATTTATTCATTTGACAGGTAGAGTTACAGACAGAGAGAGAGAGAGACAGAGAGAAAGGTCTCTTCTCTCCCCAAATGGCCGCAATGGCCAGAGCTGCACCGATCTGAAGCCAGGAACCAGGTGCTCCTTCCTGGCCTCCCATGCTGGGGCAAGGACTCAAGCACTTGGGCCATCCTCCACTGCTTTCCTGGGCCACAGCAGAGCTGGACTGGAAGAGGAGCAACCAGAACTAGAACCTAGTGCCCATATGGGATGCCAACACCACCGGCGGAGGATTAACCAAGTGAGCCAATGCACTGGCCCGAGGCCTGTTATGTTAACAAAGACTAATAAATTTGTAGAGAAGTGCCAAGAAAGAGGAAAAGGGGGTTTAGGCTTTTAGGTACACCAAATTGTGGGGAGTAACTATTTTGGGGAAACCACTGGAAGATAAGGGTTATTTTGATAAGGTTTCTGATGTAGATACTCCTTGGTTTTCTTCTCCCAGCTGATGAGCATCTAGAATGGCTCCGGTAATCAAGAGTCTAAGCCTTTTAGACGTGGGAGAGTGGCTGCTTTTTTTCCATCCTCTGCTTTTCAGTTGTCTTCTACTCAATGTAATCCATCCCAAAGTGAAAATGTTTATTTGTTTTGATGTATTTGGGAGGAAGGGGGTGGGAGGGGATCTGCTTTCTGCTGGTTCACTTCCCAAATGCCCACAATAGCCAGGGTTGGACCAGGCCTGGAAATAAGGAGATTAGAATTCAGTGTTTGGCTGGCGCTGCAGCTCAATAGGCTAATCCTCCACCTGTGGCACTGGCACACCGGGTTCTAGTCCCAGTTGGGGTGCAGGATTCTGTCCCGGTTGCCCCTCCTCCAGGCCAGCTCTCTGCTATGGCCCAGGAAGGCAGTGGAGGATGGCCCAAGTGCTTGGGCCCTGCAACCCATGGGAGACCAGGAGAAGCACCTGGCTCCTGGCTTCGGATCAGCGTGATGTGCTGGCTGCAGCGTGGCGGCCACGGCGGCCATTGGAGGGTGAACCAACGGCAAAGGAAGACATATCTCTCTGTCTCTCTCACTGTCCACTCTGCCTGTCCAAAAAATAAAATAAAATAAAAAATAAAAAAATTTAAAAAAAGAACTCAGTGTTGGATCTCCCACATAAGTAGCAGGAACCCATGTGCTAAAGCCATCACCTGCTGTTTCATAGGGTGCAATTAGCAGGGATCTGGAATCCGAGGTGGAGCTGGGACTCAAACCCAGACACTCCAATATGAGATATGAGTGTTCGAAGCAATATCTTAACTGCTGTACCAAATGCCTGCCCTGAGGCAGTTATATGTTTGGTCTTCCTTATTAGTAAACTTTCTTGACATTTTTATCTTTATGATAGTTTATAATTATAAAGTTGAGTGCACCACACGCCATTATAGTCATTTGTTTGTTATTAATGCAAAATAGATGATCCAACTGCAAGGTAATCTAGGGACTCAAAAACAGATTGCTTTCAATAAAGGATGCATCTGGTATTTGCCAAACCCTGGAAGCCATAAATAACTACAATGTGACAGACTGAACTCTTGATCTACAGAGAGTGTAGGGAGCTGCTTCTTGCATGGAGGCTCTGGAGGAAGCAGAGCCTACACTGAGGAATCTGACAGGCCCATAGAGCACAGGTTGTAAGGCTGTCTGTACAAGTCACACTGCAAGCTGCAGTCTTCTTAAGGCAGGGAGCATTCTACATAGAAACAGCCACTCAACGTACTCTGGAGACCTCGATCTGAAACACAAAACAGAGGTGTAGAGGGTAGTCAAACAACTTGGGCCAAAGAGCAGAGAAACCTGTAGTCCTCTGACACTTAGGAATTCTCTGCTTCTAAGAATGGAGTGGAGGTACCACCATATGCTTAAAATTACATTGCCTAGAGAGAAGGCAAAAGTCATCTAAC